>NC_090941.1:107339087-107939087 GCF_040938575.1 Ambystoma mexicanum | reverse complement strand
TTGATATTGTTTTCCTTACTCCACGTGTGTCTCCTGTGGACACTATATTCAACCCACATTTTAGAAAGGTTCAAGCAACCCATCTCTTTTAGTGTGTACTTTTGGAACATATTTGGGAAAATGTTAGTTCTCATAAGCTGTTACATTTCCTTAGATGTTCATAGTTGTTAACCCGTACCCAAAGCACCACTGTTTTAACAAATTTTCACCCAAAGGCTCTTCATTTGTTATTTCAGTTTCAATTCATTTACAGTTCATTCTGTATTTAAGCTACTCTTTATTCATCCCTTTCTGTATTGTTGTAGTTAATATTTGATAAGAGTTTTCTTGATAATTGATTATTTTGAAATACATCATTGATTTCTTTTGCATAGCATATAACAAATTTAGATTAATCTCAACTCTAATAGCTTCTACCAGGAGATCTCGAGGCAAGCCAAAATAATAACATAATGTACAGCCCCCAGCTTTTGACAACTATGTTAAATCCCAATCGTGGAGATTATCTGTGGCACAAAAACTAACAGAATCTTGTTCACTCTATAAGCCATACTAAAGAATACCAGGAAAAACAACCAACCCTCAAGTCTATTTTCCTCTGACCTTTCAAGGAAAGCCTAAGTTTCAATTGTGTCTAAATTTGAATTAGCTGTTATGTTTATATAAAATCCTAAATAGGTTTTCTTATTAAGCTCCTTTAAACTAGAATCGTTAACTCTCTAGGTAAATCCTTTTTTGTTTCCTAACATCATCATTTTGTTTTTTCTAAGTTCAGGAGAACGTAATTTCTCATCAGGTAATCATTTGTGGCATTAAAACTTCTTTGTTAGCATAATCAAGTTTTAACCAAGAGAGCTAAGTCATCAACATATTAAAGCCGTAATAATGGATAAATGGCTAATCTAGGGAGGAGGGTGTTATTGAGCTAGTAGGGAAATGTGCAAGTTAAAGTTGAAATAACAAAGGGGCTAGAAAACATCCTTGTTTTTGCCCCCTTACTGTTTCAATGGACAAGAGAAGGGGGTCATTCGACCGTAATCTGATTAGGTTTCATATATTTTTATCAAGTCGTGAAGGCCATAAGGATCACCCCCAAGTTTTTAATTTATTGCATATGAGGTTTCTATAACCCATTGGAGGTCTCAGAAGGCATTATAGAGAAATAGTTAGGTATATCCTTACTTCTCCCACCAGACATTTCAG
Source organism: Ambystoma mexicanum (assembly GCF_040938575.1). Taxonomy (NCBI): domain Eukaryota; kingdom Metazoa; phylum Chordata; class Amphibia; order Caudata; family Ambystomatidae; genus Ambystoma; species Ambystoma mexicanum. Next base: position 107,937,884 of record NC_090941.1, on the reverse strand, counting down.
AGAAAAACCACTAAAGGTGGTGTTAGGAAAGATTTCATATTGTAGGTAATTTTCCTTCCATGTGGCAACCCCCAAACTTTTTGCTGTTGTTTTACACCCTGATCTAGACTTTGCCAGAGAAGCGCAGCCTTCCGCCGCACTCCTCTGGGTTTTCGCTCCATTCTTACGGGGAAACTGACATGCCCTTAAGACAGTCAGTACTGGGAAACGTTGTTTTCCGTAGTTCTTTTCTCATGTTGCAGCTTTCGCACAACATGGCACAAGAGTGCACCATAACTTACATTACCGTGCTCTTGGGTCTCTAGTCATTCTACAGGCCCTAGAAACTCTCAATGGATTTATAACGAACTGTGCAAGTATGTCACGGACGGGACTGGTGGCAGCGTTAGTTTCTTTGTGTTTTGAACTCCCTTTTGCCCTGTTAACCGCGCTTCTCGTGTTTGGCCAAAATGGGTGGCCTGGTTTCCAAAATGGCCATGCCACGAGGTTCTTTGTCCTGTCCGTTGACTGGCTTGCCCCTTCACCTTCCCCAGGTCGAGCCGACCCAGGGCCATCCTTATTTGGGCATGTACTTTCCCGCGAAACACAGATGCTTTTGCGGGCTTCTGCATGCCTTGTGTGTGCCTCCAGGATGTGGGCTGGGATGTCTGGTCCCAATACACATCCTGGGTGCCAGAGAGTCTAGTGTGTCTTGAATGCCTGGGACCACCGTGGTCCATGATAGGTCCACGTATGGTGTGAGTGTTTTTTGAGCAGATCTCCCATTGGGTCCTCTCCGTTTTGGCGCGAAGGGAACTCTGGATAAGAGGAGGCTGGAAATACCACTACCAGGTCGATCTCCGGAGTTCTCACGAACGATGGATTAAGGAGCCAAGTATCCTGCAACTAAGAGGCTGAACCGAGGAATCGCTGGTGACCCTCTGAAGGACTGCTCCTCTGCACTGCTGTCGCCCTGTGAGACCATTCTGCCTCTGATCGAACGAGAAGGCCTGTACTAGTACTTCGACCCTTTGGAATAGTAGGAACAACTATTCTCAGCATCTTCATCATCTCCTGCAAGTAAGTCTTCGGAAGTGTCCCTGGCCCATCCAGTGGACTGACCAGCCTACCCAGGAGCCTTGCTCTGTCACCGCCGTCAGGTTGCTGTTGTATTCCGAGTCCTTGGCACTCTCACACGATTCGTACACTTGGCATTCCCAGGTCTGAATTGAGAAGTGTGCATTAGGCTGAAATACACACGGCCGCTGCGTTGCCCTGCTGTGGTAACAATCTGTGCGGGTTCACTGCGTTTGGGACATCCTCAACTCTAACTTCTGCTGCCGCGGAATCTACATGATGCAGAGACGTCCCCTGCTCGTATCTGAACCTGCCAGCACTGAAACTGACATGGAGAAGCCTGGGTCTGCCTGCATCGGGGACCGGTGAGTAGCAACGCTAGGAACCGGTCGCCCTCCTGCAGTAGCCTGTAGCTTTTCCTCGCTGTGTTAAACAGCACGTCTTTTTCGCACTCGCGCTCTGCTTCTGCCCAAAAGTGGAGGCCGCGCTTGAGTAGCGGAGATCTGTTCATCCTCATTTGTTCACTGCTCTGATCTGCCTGATTTCCTTGAAGAGACTCCCCTTGGCCCGTTGGCACCAGCGTGTGCAGGTACTTTTGAGCACAAGGCTCCACTCTTCGTAGGGCTCGGACTTCCTTCTAGTTAGATGGCCTTTGGAGGTGAACTGGGTCTAACGATTACTTGCACTGCCTGTTTTCCTCCCCATCTAGGTGGTCTGCATATTTCGTGGTTCGAACTCTTTAGACCCTTCGGTAATTGTGTATATATTGTATTTGATTGTGATGTGTTGGTTTACTTGAGTTTTACCTTGATTCTTTACTATGGTCAATGTTACAAAGTCCTTGTAAAAAATGTGTCTATATTTTTAATATAACACCTGCTTGGAGTAATTTGTAAGTGTCCTTGCTTTGTGTGCTCATTGCGGGCTTTCAGTCACCCTCACCCCTCTTGAGGTCTAGCCTTGTCCGCCGCCATCGCCACCCTGATTGGTCTGGCTTGTCCAGAGGTTACCCTGTTCCAAGAAACTAGGCTGGCCTCCTGAACCTCTGCCCCTCCAGGACAGAGTTCAGAAATCCATCTTGACAGGTGGTACTTATCCTTTTTCTAAAACTTGTCTGAATAGGTGATAAGAGCTTAATCGTCTCAACACAAACTTCTAGCTCCTTAACTATCATGGACCCAAAACCTGTTACATTCACATGGTCCCTGCAGAGGCATTGGGGCCGGTTGCAGCCCTCCCTGAACTTGAATCACCCCCTTCAGGCCTCTCCCTCAGTAGAAAAGCTGTGAGAGGTGGTACGTGGTGATACTGCTCCTGCGTGGAGATAACAGTGTGTGAGTGCGCAAATCTGTGATTGTTGTACCTCTCAAACCCTTCACCCCAAAGTACGGTTTCTGTGAGCATATGCTGGCCCATAAAGCTCACCTGTGAATTATGGAAGATAAGCTCCCCGTCCTGCTACATCTGGCAGAGGCGCGTCAAATGGGATCTAGTTCCTTCACTGACCCCTCATAAGGATAAGTACAGTCCAGCTGCGACTATGCTTCTCCTTATGATTGGTACGTCTTTCTTGAGCTCTTGTGATGCTGTTCATTCTGATTAATGTCTTTATATGTTGCTCCAATTTATGCCAGCAATAAGGTCTCTCTTCTGTTTTCTTCCCTTAGATGGAAATGCAGCCTCAATGCAGCTGTGAGATTCTACACAATGTTCGACAGCAGGTAAGTGATGGTTTAAGGAAAAGCGCAAAGTATGATGAAGTGCAAACTTAAACTAACTGTTTTTTCGATGTCTAACCTTGTCTTCTGTTTTTTTATTGCAGGCGCTGCTGTCGACGATGGAGCTTGTCATGCTGCGGTGCCAAGATGAAGATTTTGGCGTTCCAGAAAGTGTAAAGATGAATACTTGGTTCGCTGAAGAGATGTACAGGTAAAACAGCTTCCCCCAATTGGTACGCATGCTGGCAAGAAGCAGGATGTCCAGGAAGCAGGATCTTCAAAGGAAGTCTGACCTCAGGCAACGGTGAGCGTTACGCTGCTTGCAAGTGCAGAATAATGCGAAGCGTCTGTCTTGAGGATCGGGGCAGCTTATATAGCTGAGATTGTGGGCACACCCATTAGGGTCGGCTTAACATACACACCCTGCCACTCCTAGAGATTGAGCACGTGCCAAGGCAATCCATTAGCAGCCACATCCAAGAATACACTTGGGGCTGCTTAATGGATGGAATGTTCAAGGTTAATGCATCTGAAGTGCTATGTCCATAATAAAAGCTTTTTGGTGTTAAATGGATGTTCTTATTTACTTTTATTCATGAGCCTGCACCAAAGGCGCCAGGACAGTGTCCACCCAGGTCTCCTGTGCCTGCGACCCGTGCATGCCTGTGCCCATGACTTCATGACCATGACAAAACCTTACAAAGACTGTAAAATAGGGACATGAGTCTATATACTTGAGGTGTTCTTGTGTCCTCCTTGTAATGGAAAGGTATATATATGACCTTTCCTCACAGGAGCTGGGTTGACATTAGTTTTAATAATCCATCTAAATGCCTCATCAAAGATCAAAGTCCAACCCAGAGGATTTTTTTAAAATATAACATTCTGTATGAAATAAGTGTGTGAGAGCTCCCCTACTGAGAAGGAACATGCGTCAAATACCATGGTCTATAGAATTTGTTCCACTCAGGAGGATATCATCTGCTCTAGGTGCTTTATATTTATTTAGCCTAAATATTACTTCTGCTATATCTGTCAAATTCCACTGCCAATCACAAGATGTCGAATTCACAGAGGGGTTACCGTTGTTAGCTAACCTGTGACGTTTGGACTACATATATTGGACCCATACATTTTCAGATATTACAGAGTGAAAATCCATGGAGTGATTTACTTCGTTATTGTTCACTAAATGCCAAAACCTGGAGGAATTAGGGTAAGCCACTGCTTAAAGTAGATCTTAACTTTTGCCAAACCAAACAGTTTATTGTATGTGATCGGCCATTTTTTCTAATTAGTCCATGAATTGTTGTTTCATTGCTATTAACTAAAATATCAGAAGATCTTTTCTCTTAGCAATCTTTTGCATCTTGCACCTTAATAGTATTTTTCATTGAAGAACATTCCAATCATTGGACACTTGTTCAGCAGCTATACTGAAGTCTGTTTCTTTAGAATAGTCACTGTCAACACAAATTGACCCCTTATACAAAGCAACTGTTAAAGTTGAGTTAAGCTAGTCATGAATTCCCACATCCGCTCAATTTTTAGTTTTGTTTTGACAAATCTGTGCAACTGCACCTTAACTAATGTTTTTCTAAGTGAATATGAAGGGATTTGTTATGCCATAGTATTTGTATGGGCCACTAGCCATAGCCTTTGGCCCTGTCCACTGAACGTTCCCCCAATATGTTTCTTTTAGACCCACTAGGTGGCCACGGCCTTCGAACCATCACAGTTGTTGTGTTTGCAAAATATCAGCCAAGTCATATGTCCTAAGGAACTTGATACTCAACTATAGTGTGGTGACTATTATATATGTGGTAGCAGACCTGTAGTTATGGTTAAGTTACTCAACACCTAGGAAGAGCAATTTTTGGGCGCTTATAACTTTGCCCCCTCCGAACGAATTCTCACAAAACTTTGCAAATAAAGTATAATTCCTCGTCAAATCCATCTCGCAAAGTTTGGTGAAGTTCCATAAACATGGGGGGCAAAGTTATAGGTTGGGTCCAAAATGTGTGTTTTTTTCCCAGAGACGTAAAGGAAAAAAAATGTGCTCATGTCTACAGCACAAACCGCTGGAGGAATGTTCACCAAATTTGCGGCAGGAGCAGCGGATTGGTCCCAAAAGAGTGCGTTTGTAAATTTGTTGTACATCTCTCCAGTATATTTTTTCTTAAAACTATACCTTTACCAAAAAGTAGGTAAAAGAAATGAGCGATATCTGGTTTGGGTCCGCCGACGCACTAACCTGTTTGGTACTCGGATTGGCCTCTGATTGGTCTAGAGGGTGGCATCAGGTCCATGGACATCGGGCGTGCCTGCTGATTGGTCAATACAAAACGTGAGGTGCCTCTGATTTTTGGAAACGCCCGCCATATTGGATTCATGGACAGCGCCCGTTGTCTGCGAACACAGCAGTAGAAACATATTAAAAACGCAACATTGCACTTGTCAAACTAATGAAACTATCTCTTGGGAGGTGAAGGGTGATGAGAATGGGATGGGATATGGCCTTAATTAAGCCAAAAAACTAGTGTTGTTCTTCCCTAATATCGGCAAACAGTCCAGAGCAGTCCTGCAATGTACGCAAGCATCTTAGATGTTCCGGCCATCTATGCTTATTTGTGCATTATAGAGTTGATGAAAAGCAGATTTTGGACGGCTTATAACTTTGGCACCACTGATTCTGATGGTTGTGGAAAGTATGGTGCTGTTTAGTCAGGAGGGAAAACATAAGAGGGGGGCCCAAAATATTGTAAAGGCTTATAAATGTGGTGCCATTTGACGAATGTGCACAAAAGATTGCAAAAATATTTTAGATCTAGATGTACATGTTTTTACAAGGTTTGATGGGATTTTATCAGGAAGAGACAAAATTAGATGGGGTCTAAAAATATTGTAAACGTAATGTGGTGACATTTTATGAATATGCACAAAGGTTTGAATTTTTTTTTTGTTCAAGATATAAATGATTTTACAAAGTTTGGTGGAGTTTTATCAAGAGGAGGTGAAATTAGAGGGGGTCTCAACATTTTTAGATGTCTAATAACTTTGTTGGCGTTTGATGAATGTAGACAAATGTTTTCAGAAATATTACAGACCCAACCCTTATTCTTTCTGGATTTCGTCAAGTGGGGGCTAAGTTGTATCACTATTGTATGTATGTACAATGCACAGTTATGTTTGCACTGTAACCACAGCATAGCATAACCTCTAAGTTCAATGTTTTATGACCAATGTGAATGTTCCCAAGCACAGCTATGCTTGCACTGTAACCACAGCACTGCATAACCCTTGAACTTCAATTTCCAACTGCAAATAACTGTTGTACTCTGTTACTATATTCCTATGCTATGTTCAAGATCAAGTCTGCTGTAACAGCGCCACGATGCCCCAGGGCAGTTCTGTGCGCTTTATAAATGCAAATAAATAAAATAAAATAAATGTAAATGTTCACACTTTTGAAAAGATAAAACATTTTCCAGAAAATGTGTGTAAGGAGCATTGGCAAGGTCCTGAAAACATGGTTTTGGAAATGTGCCTGTCTTTTATTTAATGACAAGTGTCATGATGTAAGTGCAAACAATACTGATATAACTTTGGTTACTGAGGTATAGCCAGTGGCCAGGGCATTGGCCAGATTGTCTGGATCATGGCATAAGGTCATGACCCGGACAATCTGGACACTGGCCATTACCATGAGGAACGTCCAATGGGGATAAAGTGGCCATGTCCACTAGGGACCAGTTATGTGGTAACGTTTTTCTTTAAATTGGGAAAGATTTGAAAGGGAAAAACATGTCATATGGTTCACTTTTTGCCTTCTGCAGACTGGCTGCCATGGAAAGGGAAGAAGGGCTCTGTACGGAACCCCGCCTTCTCTTTCCACGGTGGCCATCTTAGAAAAGGATTTTCCTTCCTACAGCAGGACGTTTTGTCAAGAGGGGGCTAAATTAGAGGGAGTGCTCAACATTTTTAGATGGCTTTTAATATTGTTGCCATTTGACGAATGTAGACAAATGTTTTCCGAAAGATTAGACACACAACCTTGAATGTTTCTGCAAAGTCTGAATGGATTTTGTTCAAGTGGGGGCTGAGTTATATGACTATTTTATGTACGCACATTTTGACACTATTGAAAACATAAAACATGGGTGAATTTGAAACGAGGGAAGAGGCAGTAAGTACTAACATGGAGGGACGTTGGAAGATGTTGCACATGTGTTACATCTAAGGTAAAGGGCAGTGTTTCTCGTAGTCATTGTCTGCAGCATGCACCATAGAGGTACAATAATCACATGTTTGCCATGTTGGATAGTAAAATGATGAATGCTTTAGTGTCAGAGTTTTCTGCATTGTGAAACTTGTAATAAGTAGCTTATAACGCCTCACTTACTACATAGTTGTACTACTACACACAAAACATAAAGAGACCACAACACACATAAATGAGCCCACATACATGGAAAGTAAAGTAGGCAAAATGCTGCAGTACAACCGGAAAGTGTTCATAACCTAACTGGTTATCTTCATGCCCACAAATGATTGCTGTGTTTCATGCCCACTTCTTCACTTATGTATATTTTTTATATGCTGTGACTGATCTCATAGGAAAGTAGTGTAGGAACATATGAGAAGGGTAAGGTCTACAGACATAGTACCATTTGAATGTTTACTTCCTGACTGTCAGTGAAGAAAACCACCTGCCCTACATATGTCAGTGACCAAAACAAGAGGGAGCCAGACATTAGATGTCATCAATGACATTTGTGATGTCATATTTGATGTTATGGGTGTTAGTCCTAGCAGTGCACAGTGGTGGTGCGAGTTAAGGTTGCTTAGTTTAACATAACTGGAGAATGTCTGAGGTTTTTCGGTTTTACCTGTAACCATAACGTCCCTGTAACAAAATGTTTCCATTGAATTTTATAGGTTTTTACAAGTGCATCTTAACCATAACGTCCCTTTAACAACGTATTTTGTCAGTGAATTTAATTGGTTTTTAGCAGGATACCCTTAATGTGTAAAAAAGGACTGTGCAACATAGTGCAACTGCTGGCAGCATATTAATGCAGACAGCAGTCGTGGACTATACATCTCTTTGCAGAGATCATGTGGCATCCAACCGGCAGAGTAAGGCAGTTGCTCTCTTACATAGTGGTACCCATCACCAAACGCAAATAACATAGACAAACAGCAACATGGGCAAAAATTGGAAGGGAAAATAGAGTGGATTTGCAAATTGTGCCCTTATTAAGCAAACAGGGCAAAGGAATAGGGAGTGCACCATAATGGAATGCATCAACAACAGAAGGGACGTCTGGCTTCACCAATCTTACCGCACTGCTACTATAAAGGGGAAGAAAAAACCAACTGCCAGAGTAACTACTGGAAAATGCAAACACCTGAATGTCAGTACAATGTAGTAAGGACCCTAAACTTTGTAAAAGAATTGCACCGGTGCTGCAGTATGCAATAGTATGGAAGCATAACCTGTCTTTGTGTAATGCAGCAATGTCGAGCACCTTTCTGTGGCAGGAAGAACATTTTCCTCATGACGCAAGTACTTTCTATAGTAACCCCATTGGTACGGCACAGTGCTGTGAACCGTAAAAAAATGTAATATATATTGCTGCATGTACATCAAACACATTTTCCTTTTGGTAAGACAACATATTGGAAAGGAAAGCAAAGACCGTACAAGCGGCAACCCTTCCACAACAGCATACAGGCATAGGAAACAAAAGAAGATCTGTGCATAGGGAAATGGACAGACTGGAAGTCAAAGAAGGGAAATTGGTGAACAATTGTGCTGCTGTAAAGGTTGTGTACAAGGATATCATTTGAAAAAAGTAACACAACACGGCACACCTGCATGTGTACTGCTTCCCCATGTCGGAGCCCCCCATTCCCTCAAAAAACGTTTCATGGGAGACGTTACGGTAATGCATCAATCTTTTCCTCCCCTCACAACCAAATTGTCCAAATCCCGATTTCCCCACAATAAGTACTTCTGCTACATCTTCCTTTCCAAATGGGATGTATGCTTAAGTACAAGGAATTAATAATAATGAGAATGTTGCAGACTGTTTGAGTGTTAAATGGGGTTCGGACTCGGCGGCACACAGTCCTCATTGCAATGACCACAGTAAGAAAAAGGTAGGTGTCCTACGTACACTGCAGCTGTCCGGCCTATCCAAAATGACAATAGAGGTATCCATAGGCCGCCAGTATGCTTTGCACGTCCACATGTTGTCCACCACCAATCAATGCATGTACGCCCGGACATTTATGCGTAGTGCAAGTACACGCATGTGTGTCTGTTCCTCTGTGTCCTGCGGACATCGCCACTGTGCAGCATTTACAAAGGGATATTAATTAGATCTGGGTGTCTACCCACATCCTACAGGTAGCTATGCAGATAAACATCCCGCCTGCTCTACCTTATAAATACTCAGCACCTCCCTAAATTGTTGGCACATGTGTGGCGCAGGTCTAGACAGTAGAGAAAAGGCAACGGTGTGCATAGGACACCCATGCACGTACGCACAATGTATTGCACCCAAACGCTTGCAGTGGACAGCCGTCCCAAAGGAGAACAGTGGCAATGTCACCATGTGACTGCACCCACTCTGGGCATAAGCCCTTATTTCGTGGACAGGAGCCATACCCTTTAACAGCAGGAAAGTGCAGGGTTGAGCAAACTACAGACTGTTTTTGAAACGTGCATGCTTACAGACACACCAGACTGTGCCGTTGAACATCTATGTATGCATTGGAACAATGTAGGCCTGCTTTCCGAGTGAAAGTTGTCCAAAGCAACCCTACAAAAGGGCACACCCCAGAGGTGCTGAGCAATCAGTTTGCAACTTTGCTGAACAAAGTAGCAGGCCACATGGGTTTGCCCTGCAAGTAATGCTGCACCACATCTGATGTGCTACAGTGCGTCTGCAACTAATAGCAACCAAGTTAGTCCGGCTGAGTATGCACAATAATGGACAATATTATGAAAGGACCTTGCTGTGCCACATGCAAGCGCAGCCGTGATATTCCCATTTTTCCCAATCACAAGGGTAGCTAGTGGCAAAGGGGAGTAAGGGCACATACGTTTCCCCAAGGACGGCGAGGGCCGTGTCCCAATGAAGCAGAAACATTCCTTCTTCCATTTCCAGGTTCTTCTTTGCAGAACGCCGTCATTGCGTACTGTTAAAAAGTTCCACACACTTCCACCAATGACATTGAACAGCTCTCCATGTAACAGTATCAGTTCTATACAACACTTCTCTACGTACACACCCCACCCAGAAACATTATTGCGCAATCCCTGTGGCTCCATAGTCCGATTTCCATCTCCGCCATCCTAAAAATCCCCGGATGTGGCTTTCGTGCTGTGTGCGAACGTAGGTAGAACCAAGGAAGGTCCAAACTGCTGAAAATTCAATTGGAAAAGTACTTAAATGGTAAGTTATTAGGTTTGTGTACCAGCATGGTATCACTGAATTATATGCTACTGTAAACTCATAAAGCAATCGAGGTAGTCTCCAGTTAAAAAACATTAAACATGTTTATTTTGCAAGAATGTATTATAAACACAAGGTGCATAAGTAATTAGAGAAGTATTTCTTATATATATATTTTATATTTTATAAGGGTATGCTCAAATGAAGAATACACATGAAAAGAGTCACAACAGCAATAATCATAATTCAAAAATTGTGAAAAACAAACAAGAAATTAGTAAAACTGAGTGGTGACCACAACTTAAGCCAACACTCTCCATTTTTACTTGGATTCAGCCATATACGTGTATGTGTCTAAAAAAGGTAATGAAAACTGAAACTCAAACAGACATCTTAAACATGTTTCGGCAAAAGAGCCACCTGTCTGGCAAGTAATTCCATAAACATGATTAGGGTTGCCTTCCTCAGGGCGAAATAGCACACAACAACTGGACCCTGTGGGGAAGCAGACATAGACAAAAATGAGTGATAAAAAAGAGAGAGTCTACAAGGATTGCTCAGAGGAACAGTTAAAAGCCAAGGGGCACAAAAATTACCAATACAGGAGACTGTGGATGAGTAGAGATAACCAGGCGCTGTACTTGCCGAGGACCGGTGCAAAGCGTCTTGGTAAGTGTGCAGGCGTAGGGGCACAACGTGCAACCAGGGTAGGGGAAGTTTGTTATAAGGGGCTGCTCCTAAAAGAGTTATTTTGTTCTTTTTGAAGATGCTTCTAGAGGAACACCTTTTTTTCATTTCTTATTTGATATTTTGTTTTCTTGTGCGGACATTGTTCAAGTACACTCTTCACCGCATTTTATAGACGGGCAAACAAAACAGCATTATCAATGGGTGACAACGAAATGCCATCTGGTTGGAAAAATTCAGAATTTCCACAACTAATGAGGTCATTGTTGCAGAAGAACTTCCCAGCAGCGGACAGAAAAGTATTCATACTTCTGTTGACGAGACACCTTCCTGCGTCTGTCTCGAAACAACATCCATGAGCAGTTGCCCATACTCTTTGTGTTGTTATTGATGAGAACAGCACCTTTGCAGTGGGGAAAAAGCCTCCTCACTAGCATTAGCAATCTCTTAAGTCAACGGAGCAAGCCTAAACAAGACATGTAACCCATATGCATACTGCCGTAGTGGATAACGATAACATCGCCTCTACTGAAAGTGGCTAGGGCTTTGCAAAGTGCATCCATGTCGGCAAAACTGTGCTCGTACACAGCGTTCCACAATGCGACCACTCCTTCCAACCCGAAATTGCCATCAAAGTTTATTTCCAGGGCATACTTGCGCAGATCGAGTAGAAAGGCATCACCTATAGGCAACACAATGGGTTTCGCCATGTCAGCCAGCACCACTACGCAGAATATAATGTAGAACACCCCTTCCTGTAAACCACACCCCCAGTACCTGATTGGATAATCTCAAAAGTCTCATGGGCATTGGACAGCAACGTAAAAAGCGCAGATTGTGGCATATGCAGTACCCAAAGTACCGCGAGGGCCGCATCCCAGTAAAGCAGGAGCAGTGCTTCTTCTCTTTCTGCGATCTTTTGTCCACCACCACCACACGATTCCACCAATGCCATCCAAGACATTATAATGTAACACGGTCTGTGCTGCACAACACTTCATAGGTACTGTTAGAAAATCAGCCTGCTAGTGTACGGTCACTTGCCAGCACGTCCACTATAAATTTCAGTAATAGATTGAAAAATGTGTACATCCACATTCATCCTCTTCCTCACCCACCTCCACACATGTAAGGTACCAAGACATTTTCTGCACTATGCGTATTACTGTGTTATAAGTGCCTATGCGCACAGTATCTGCCACTGAGAGGCCATTACATTCTTCAAAAGTATACTGTTTTTTCCCATCTCCTACCATGAAGTGGCACGTTAGTGGTATGTGCTTGCAATGTTTTCATTGCCCCATATCATACAGTGTAATATCGACACAGGAAGTCCCTGCTTTCCTTCCGTCAATGCTACAAAAAAATTTCGCCACTAACCCACCTCCTACATAAATCGTACAAAAAAATGACATCAATAGCATCATTGAATGTATCGTACCAAGGGAAAGGAACTTTCCAAAAGATAATTCTCTGCAAAGCTGCGCTATTACAGCACGCTCTTTTTAAATCTGCCCTGTCTACTCTCTGCCCTCTGCAACGCAGCCACAAGAGAAGTGCGTGACTTGGGATGGTATCTCTCCTGCACTGAAATGTTGCCAATAGCTCCCAGTGGCTGCGAGGAACAAAGTGAGAAGACTCTGCATTATGCAGAATGCCTTTGAGCCCCTGGGACCACAATACCTTCAAATGTAACTCCCTATATATCTGTGTGCGCAAGCTCTTCCCTCATCTATCGCCAACTCCCTCAGGGTCACGCACTTCTGCAAAAAAACAGTTGTTGGTATATGTGCTTTTTCGCCTGCAACCTCCCTCTGCAGCAGGCTCCCCGCCTCCCTGACACTTGACGGGAAACATCGCTGGTTCCGATTGCACCTCAAAGTCTTTCTCATCGCGTCTGCTGTATCTGCTCATCTCCCCGGCTAACTGCATGACACAAACTTAATCTGCACTACTTACCTGACGACTCTGTGATGTTGGATCCATGTCACCTCCCCCAGCCAGGGGAACCCCTACATTGGCTTTCTAGCAAACCCTGCACTTGAGCACTGTTTTATATTTGCCTAACAGTGCATCCACCACCTCGTGTGTACACTTATCTGTGCACTTTTACTTATTGTCATTTCTTCTTCTTCCCATGTACTGTACCTTCCCCTCACTCCACCCATGCACCTGTACTACTAGGTTCTTTGTTTCTGTCTCGCCTCTGTTTGCCCTCCTTTGCCTCGTTGTGCTTTGCTAGACATGTGTTTAGGCACATTATGAATGCCGTGGCACACAAGCACACATCATATGATATCATTCACACAATGCTTGCACAACAGTAGGATGCCTGCCACTTACTGTGTACACTCCAAAGTTGTTTTTTATTTTCTGCTCTACCCCACTTACTGCACACTTTTCAAAAAATATTGGGCACAGGCAGCACACCTTGCATGTTACTAACTGCAAAGAAATACATACAGTTGATGCAGACACCCAGGGCGCCTGCTCTTTACATTTCTCACTTGCAGCATAGCCTTCTGCACTTCTTTGTGGAAATAGACCTTCTGCCACACTGTTTGAGTACACACTTGATCCACCAGCCTTACAAACAATGTCTATCACTCCACAGTTTCTTTTCCATGGCTCCCATCCAGAAAATTGCTGGATGTGGCACTTAGAAGCGTGAAAGTTCAGTGTAAACCGCTGAGTTTTCGTGGTAGGGAGGAAGGGGTGTTGGGGGTGGTTGGAGGAGGAAATGTAAAACAGGATTAGGAGTTCGGTCTGTAGTACTGTCTCAGTGAGGAAAAGTTTTTTTAGAAATGTTTTTTGGGGGGGGGGGGTTGTCCTGTTTTTAGTATATACATGCTTGCTTACACATTTTTTTGTTTTTGATGTCTTGTGATGTGTTTCTGTTCCCTTCTCCTCCTCACATTTGTACGGAGTGAACGTCAACGCTTGTCTTACAGTTCTTCAGGATTGTATTCAATGCTGCATGCAGAGTGGCAAACAAAACAGCATTGCCAATGGAGGTGAAACAAATTCCATTTCATTGGACCCACTGCAAATCTTGCTCCTTAATGCTGTCATTGTCAGTGCTGAACATCTAAGCACTGCACATAAAGGTACACATGCTTCTGTTTATAAAACACCTCCCGACCTCTAGCTGTGGGCAAATTACACCCTAATGTGTAACACGTGCAGTTACCTACACCATGTGCTCAGAAACGCATTGCACCTCACTTTGGTTGTTCCACTAACTGTAAAATGCTCTCTGCATCCATTATTTAAAGGTCACCATCCTCGGAGAGAAACAGAGGCAACTCTGCATGGCTGCTGTATGGTGTGCTTGCTGTCGTCAAAAGATGTGCTGTTGGGTGCATAACCAATGGCCTACGGACCTTGGCCATGTACCCAATACTGTAGGCCTCACCTACATACATCACAACATATTAGCCTCATGAAAGGGGACATTTCCCACATACCAAAATCCATAAATGTAACATATGATGAGTGGTGCAAAGGGCAACTCATGGCAACCGCAAATAGCGCCATTTGGCTCCCTAATGTGCAAGGTGGTGGCATAATGGGTACCATATGGTACCGGACGCATATCAGGTCACTTGTGATGTTCAACCATGTCGACAAGGTCCTGCACAACCATTTTTTCATTGTCACCACCATCAGAGACATGCATACTTAAAAGTGCATGTATGCATTATGGTGGTGTGCTATGCAGCAGGCCTAGCCTCTTCGGTCACTGGCCTACGGGATAAGGGCTTTTGGCATACACCCAACAGTGTAGCCCTTGGCCACACCCAGCTCAACATAACAGAGTTATGCAGGTGAACAAGTGGCCAGGTACATGCAGGTCACCCCTAGCCACTTCTAAGCATCATCTACTTCACCACTTCTCCCACAGGACATACTGGAGAAGTCATCGCACCATCACATCCAGGCATGTACTACACAGTGTAAGAATTTTAACCAGTCACCACAACTATAAAGGCAACATTTTAGAACATCCAACACACTTTACTGCAGTGTACGTTGCAAGTTTCATATGTTCTCCATTGTTCTCCCCTTTTGCTATAGCTCTACCATCACTGACCACAGGGCCTCAGCACACACTGCACACCCTATTATAACCTATGTTTTACTTCTCATGTCATATGTAATGCAGGCCCCATCTGCAAATGTGCCTGCCAACTTTCACCCTGGTCACATCTTTACATATGTGGCTCAATTACATTGCGTTGCCTGTGCAGAACGGTATCTGAGTGGCTGTGCACATTGTCCATATTGCACATTTCTAATGCTAATGACTTCCTTTCATGGCGCAATGTGGTAAAACACTTCCTCAAGCAAGGGTCTTGTAAGGGCCTACCCATAGCAAACGCACATGGAGACATGTGGCTCCCTATTGTACAACAGGGGCAATGATGTACACCATATGGTAATGGACACATAGCAGCTCACTTCTGCTGTTCCACCAAGTGCACAATGTCCTCCGCAACCATTGTGTGCTACCCACAAACTCCAAAAGCATGCACAATAACAACTGCATTGCTGCATTATATTGTGGAGGCTGTGATGAATGCCTAGGCTTTAGGGTACTTGGCCTTCGGCCGTACACCCAACAGTGTAGGCATAGGTCACACTAAGCACAACATAACAGAGCCATGCAGGCAACCAGGTAAAGATGTGTCAGAAATCACAAAGAAAACATACACACCAGCACTTCCAGTGTATGTTGCAAGTTTCATATGGTCTACATTGTACTCCCCTTATGCCATTGCTCTACCATTACTGGCTGCTGGGTCTCACCACACACAGCACACCCTAGTACAACCCATGTTTTACTTGTCATGTCATGTGTAATGCAGGCCCCATCTGCAAGTGTGCCTGCAAACTTTCACCCTTGCCACATCTTTGCATACAAGGCTCAACGATGTTGCGTTGCCTGTGCTGAATGGTGTATGAGCGGCTGTGTAAATTGTCCATATTGCAACTTTTTTATGATCAGCACTTCCTTTTGTTTCCTACGGCCTTTGGCCATGCACACAACAGTCTAGGCCTAGTCCACACTGACCAAACTCACTCACCACAACATAACAAAGCATGCTGGCTACAAGGTACACATGTGCCATGAATCACAAAGACAACATACGCACCAGCACTTCCACCCAACCCCCACACCATAAAGCAGGGACACATCAACACATGTTCCACTTACCGTGATGCAGAAACTTCTCGATGTGTTTGGCACCACTACCCACTTCCAATCACAAAGCATTATAAACATGCCAAAAAAGACAATCTTCACAACATTGAACCTGCTTCCACCACTCTAGTACGTGCATAGAACCAATGGTGCATAGTGCACTGCAACACTTGCTAATCTGCACAATGGACACTACGCAAACACATAGAACAAACATATGCACCGGGACCTCTTCCATATGTACACTTTTCCGTCAATACACCGATTGCACACACTGCACAACTGGTCACTGCACCATCTCCACCCATACACCGACAACTGTAGGTTGTTCTACCAATCACCACACACATTCAAATACCATTGTCGGCACTGCAGCCAAATCTTAC
The DNA here is from genome assembly GCF_040938575.1 of Ambystoma mexicanum. Classification (NCBI taxonomy): domain Eukaryota; kingdom Metazoa; phylum Chordata; class Amphibia; order Caudata; family Ambystomatidae; genus Ambystoma; species Ambystoma mexicanum. The sequence continues at coordinate 107,921,365 of NC_090941.1, read as the reverse complement.
ACAATAAACAACAATGTGGCACCTACTTTCAACCAGTGGACATACCTTTTCAACCAGTGCACATAATTATCTGTGCTATGGCTGCAGCCATGCATTCAAGGGGCTACAGACTTACGTCACACAGCACACCATAGTATATGCTATGTTTAAATCCTCATGTGTCGTGGAATACACTCCCTTCTGCAAATGTGCCTGCCACTACTCATGACAGAAAGTCATCACCACTGTAGCTCGCATGCCATAACGCAGGCTGCCTACAATGACCACACAAGATAGTTGCCTGTTGAGGTACCTGCACATTGGCAGAGCATTCACCGATTGCGCTGGCAGACCTTTGTCTTCTTGTGTAATGATATATATCACTTGAAGCTGTTCTCACTCCCGCACCCTTTTCATCCATTCTTCCCACCACCAGATGCCGTACACTATGTTTTTCAGATCCTTTTGCTGTCGTATTGTCCTCCGATACAACATACTGCCGTCATGGAACACTTTTCACACATCCCGTCACAGCACACTGCAGTTCAATCTGTGCTGCGAACAGGTAAATGGGGTGCCAGAGCGGATCCAGGTATGACAAATTTCTGTACGCACACTGCTACGTACAAGAGGCCCAACCATGCACACAATGGCTTACAGCCTTGCCACACACGCTGCAACACTATCCTCTGATACACCATAGTAGCGTTTCCCAAAACCTTTGATGCACAGCATGCTTCCCTCCAGCCAACCACCGGCTGCGTCTACTGTTCACAGACAGCACAGCATACCGCGGGCCACGGACACTTTGGTCCGTGCAGCGAACAAGGAAATGGGTCTGCAGAGTGGACCGAGATATCACTAATGTTTTGGGATGTACATTTCAGTATTTTGCAAAACAATTACTGGTTGGATTGCCACCAAACACACAAAAGCAGACTTCCTGACCCAAGCCCCCGATCCTGCGGCATATTTGGTGAAAATCTGTCCAGCCATTCAGGCTATAGCCATGTGCAAAGTTTTTCCACATTCAGTCTATGGAGAAAAAAATATGTGGGACCCCCCTATAACTTTGCCCCCCTGCACAAAACCTCACCCAATTTGGTGAAAAAATTCAAAGCCGGCCATATATTTTTTTTGCAAAGTTTTGTGAGGATTCCTCCGGGGAGTGAAGATATAAGCCGCCGAAAAAGTGGTCTTCTTATGGGTTTAGCAACTTAACCATAACTACATGGCCGCTCCCAGCGGGCCGTGTAATATATTGCAAAGTTTGGTGAGGTTTGGTCAAGGGGGGGCAAAGTTATAAGGGGGTCCCAAAATGTCTTTTTTTCCCATAGATTGAATGGGGAAATAATGTGCTCATGCCTACAGCCCAAACCGCTGGACGGATGTTCACCAAATTTGCGGCAGGAGCAGCGGCTTGGTTCCGAAAGCGTGCTTTTGTAAATTTGGTGAAAATCCGTCCCGTAGTCATTTTTTAAAAAGACCAAAAAGTAGGTACCAAAAATGTGTGATATCTGACACATTTCCTTGTTACTACGCGGACAGGGCACTGATTGGCCAATCGGCTTGCATCATGTCTGCAGACATTTGACGTGTTCGCTGATTGTCTCGAATGAAGCGTGAGGTGTGTCATATTGTTTTGATGCGTCCGCCATCTTGGCGGACAGCGCAGCTATGAACTGGGGAGAAATACACCTTTGACAATTGTGTTGGTGTACAGGAGTGCTTGGGGAGTGTGGGGGTGTAAGAGATGGGTGAAATGTTGTATTTTTATTAGTGGCAGGCACCCCTGGTGTGTTTGTCATGTCCGCGGACACTGCGGCTGTCCGCGGGCATAAAGAAAATGCGCTTCTGGCTATTTTACTTTTGTATGATATTGATTTTGGGTTGTTAGTACAGTGTTGATTGTAATTAATATCCTGTATAAGTACCCCATATAGCTCAGTTAAAATGTTTGATTCTATATAAGTAGCCCATATAGCAAAATGTTTCATTCTATGGGTGTGATCTATGGGTGTGATATGCTGCGGTGGTTGTGGCCAGGGCCTAGAGTCTTGGGTGCATGGCCTAAGGCTGTAGGCCATAGGACACGCACCCAAGACTCTAGGCCCTGGCCACAACCACCACAGCATATCACACCCATAGATCAGACCCATAGAATCAAACATCTATCAAATATTTGCAAATACACAGTTTGTGTTGTGTTTGATTTGTATAGTTTGTATGTGATGCTTTGGCTACGTCATGTCATTAAGATTGTAGAGTTTGGTAACAAGCACTGCAGTATAACATATCCATGGAAGTAAACATTCTGTATTGTACTGTATGGTTAAATGTTTGCTTCAATGGTTGTGTTGTGGAGCAGTATTTATGAGTTGGATTTATTATAGTATACCTACTGTTTGATTTTTTGCAGTTGGATATATTTTTTTCATGACGTGGGTAATTGGAGCAGATATTCTTTTTCAATTTCTGTGATAAAAGAAAAGATCATGTTAGTGTAGGTAGTATATAAAGTCTTATTACATTGCATAATAGACATTTCTGCTTTATTTCAACCCTCATATTTAGTAGTCTACAAACCAGTGTACTGTGCAATTTGCTCAGTTTCTGTGTTTGTTGCTTTAATCATTGGGTCTGTGGGAAAAAGAAATCCACGTTGGATTAAAAAAAAAACTTTTCTTGCTATGGTATGTTTCATTTTTGTGTTTGTGTTTAGTGTTTACTTGTTGTTTTTGGCTAATGTTCTATCTATTGGTTGTTGCAGATTTTTAGATATGTGATGTTGAATTGTGACTGATTATAGTTTTTTATTTATATTATTAACTTTGCTAATATACCTGTTGGGTTGTTGCAGATTCTTGGGGCAGTTAGATACCTGTTGGCGTATTCTAACTGTTTATTTCTTCTTATAATTTAGTGGTGTTGATTTATCTGTTTGGTTGTTGCAGAATTTTGGGGCAGTTAGATACCTGTTGATGTATTCAAACTGTTTATTTTTTGTTATATTTTAGTGGTATTGATTTATCTGTTCGTTTGTTGCTAAATCATGGGGTAGTTAGATACCTGTTGACGTATTCTAACTGTGTATTTCTTTTTATAATTTAGTGGTGTTGATTTATCTGTTTGGTTGTTGCTGCATTTTGAGGCAGTTAGATTCCTGTTGGCGTATTGTAACTGTTTATAGTTTTCTAATTGAAGTTTTATTAATTTTTATGCACAGATTAGTTATTACATTTTGGTTTTAAGAATATTAAATAGGTGATTATAAGATTTGCTGGTAATCTTTGCTTTAGAGTAATGGTATTATCATTACATTCAAACTATCCAGAATTCTTTTTTATATATGCAGTGTAGTGACCTGCATTGGTTGTGGCTCCTGCATGGTAGATTATACCTACTGTTGTGAAGGTTTTCTTCCCAAGTGATACTTGACCATGTGTGAATCCAGTCAGCTTGCAGTTGTTTTTGGTACCATCTGCATTGTAACGTAGAAGCATTAGTATTAAGTATTTACTATGTGTTTGTATTTGTAAGGTGAAGCGATTATCTGAATTGCAGGTAGTACATAATCTACCATGGTTTGCATTTTGTACAAGTTGCTGAAATGGAATGGATTCACAGTTAGGTATGGATACATACACGAAGCGTTCATTAGGGATTTGTTCCTGTGCCACATTGTTGCAGAGAGTGCATGTATGTTTCCACATGTATGAAATCTGGAAGATGTCATTTATAGGTATAATTTTGTTTTCCAGTACTTGTAAGTAAGTGCATTAGAAATTCGTGTGGCTCTTCTTGTGAGTTTATAGTGAATTTCACCATTCCAGCACAGTAGTCCAATTCTTGTCTTATTCCATGAACACTGTAAGTGTTGTCAGGATTGTTGGTTGATTTTCTATGAAGGACTAACTTTTGCAAACACAATCGGTCAGTATTGTGTAAGTAAATGTTGTTAATAATTGGTGGCTATTGAAATAGAATATTTATTGCTACATTTGTGTAGCAATTTACACCAGTTACATTTGAAAATTTGAATGGACCAGATAGTTCAGTGTCCAAGTCATTTCTTTGGAGTGTGTGTTGCTTCTTTGAAGAAGTATCTTAGTTACCTTGAGTAGTAGATTCTTCTTTGGTTTGAGTAATTGATGAAGTATTAGGTTATTTTACTCTCTTTGGAGGATTTGCAGTGAGATCCTGTTTCATTTCTGTTTGAAGTAGTTTTCTTTTACAACGTTTCGCTTTTTGTGGAACAGGATAGGTTTTTAGATGGGGGTGTATAGTGAACATAGTCTATTGTATTATAAAATGCAAGGAATATCAGCGTTTACTTTACTTGCATCAAAGATGATTGGAAATAGACGGTCAAGGGCATGTAAGCATGATAGTGCTACGTAGCTGACGCCTTCTTTAAAGACTGTGTTCCAATATCTATCAATGCTTTATCTACGGTAAGACCTTGTGATTTGTGAATGGTGACTGCGTATGCTAGAGTTAGAGAAAATTGCTCTCTGTGTACATACATGTCTTTGAAAAGAAGGAATCGAGCTGTTGAGCGTCCTATTCTTTTTACTTCTGATAGTTTTTCAAAGAGAATATTGACAAACTGAATGTTGTTGTCACGTGGGTATGTTTGAAAGCCAACAACTGTACCAAGTGCTCCATTAACTAGTCCTTGCTCTACATCAAGGTTACATTTAAGCATTACACAACAGTTTAAAGATAATTTTAATATTTTATCCAAACCAGCTGTGTTGGAGATAGAGTTTTCCAAGGCATCTTGTTGTGGGTTGTTGACACATGGGTAGTGTTATACCATGTACGTCCAGTTTGTCTGTGGAGCAAATTTCAATTATTGGTTGCATTTCTTTTCTCAACATTGTTTCATTGAACTTGGAAAGCTTGCAAGAGTTGGCATCAAGGTCATACAAGTGACATTTGTGTGTGCTAATTGTTCCATGACATCAGTAGCTCATGAGTTATGGCCATAAAGTGCATGGATGTGCCAAGTTTTTAATATTGCTTGTGCTTCTTGAGATAGTACACTAACTCTAATACTTTTAAAATGTTGGCGTAGGTGAGGTCTGTAGACTGGCACATGTTTTCTGTTCATTCTCTGTATTGAAAATGTTGCCAAAGGTTAACATTTCTTATGCTGCCAACAGTTTTACAGCAGAGATTGTGTCCTAAGGTTTTAAAAATAGGTTCACCTTTCACTGGTGTCAATTGAAGAAGGTCTCCAAAAACAATAATGTGTTTCCTCCAAAGAGGTCTTCGTAATTTGTTTTGGCAGGTACATCCCTTATTTTCATGTTGTACACCATGTGCAGTTTCTTTTGTTACTTCTTGAAAAATGGTATGCTGCTCTTTGTTTAGGTTTGATTGTAGTACAGTTAAGTCTTCTCTATCTTCTTCATAGTGACACATGGTGTTTTCTACTTCTGTCACAGCTAAGTCTGCCTCATTTGCTGTTAGTGGCTGTCCCAGTGGTTCTTGGCTTCCTGTTTGAGAAGGTTGACTACTGTCGGGAGTATGTTTATCTAGTTGAGCCTGGAGTTCTTCTTCGTGTTGCTGTTCATTGTGCAACATTGTTTTGTACTGTGTAAAGTTTACATAGGTTATAGTGCTTTCATTTGCTTTGAACGCGTCTTCATAAGAGTCATAGATACCTAGTATCTCTTCTTTTTTTCTCCATGGTTTAAAAAGTTGTAGCAGGGACATGTAATATAGTTCTTTATGTTGAGGAGTTTTTAATGACAATTTTATATGATTAATTACATTTCTTTTGGTAAGTTTCACAAAGCTGCCTTCACAATGTGTCACTCTGTATCTACATTTGTTTTCATCAGGTTTTATATTATTTTTATATGTGAAGTTTTTGGCTATGTGGTATAGACACATGGTTCCCAAGTGATGCTTCTGTTTGGGTAGTACATGTCTAGTAAATTATTTTTCCAAATGTCTTGGCTATTGGGATCATTTTTGGCTATGGTTTCTATGTCGTCGTTTGGTTTGAGAACTCTTTTTCTAGATTTAGCAGGACCAAAACTTAGCCATATTATAGTTTCAGATTTTCCATATAAAGCAGTACCGGTTAAACGATCTGCAGCTTCATAGCAGCCACATTCTCTATGTGAGGGCATTTTTATGCCTAAGCTGTACAATTTCTGAAACAGTGTTTTGCTGATGATAGGTCATTCCAGAGGTCTTGCACCTCTGTTTTTTTTCTGCTTTGGTTAAAGAGGCTGTAACATATCATGCAACTGCAGTGGAATTGTCTGGAATGTACTGCGCATCTATGTTTGCATTTCATAGAAGGGCAATGATTGCATTGTAATCATTGATATATTTTGCTTCTTCTGTTCTTTTTATGTAATATGTGTTCTTAGGTGTTTTACCTTTAACACTATATCTAACAGAAGACATTAAGGGGCCGATTCATGGAACAAACGTGCGCCGAAAATCTTGGCGATTCATGGAAGTCCCTGCGCATGTTTACCTCGGGATGTGCGCCAAACCCGTGCATGGCGCACAAGTCACTGCAACATCCCGAAAGGCGTGCGCGATGCGCACAGTGAAAGCGCACAACCTCGGCGCATACACCAGAAAGTGGGCGGGACACGGGGCGTAACGCGCGGAATGGGGAACAACGTGCGAAAATAAGGGCGTAACTGGGGATGTACTGCAGGGAAGCAGACGGAACGCCCACACGCACTCGAACCACACGTATTCATGGAATCGAATAGGGCAAAGCCACGCACAGCCAAAGACACGCACAAGCTGAAACACGTCCGCCACACGAAGGCAGGCAGTAGAGTCCCTGCGCATTACAAAAGTGGCAACATGCAGCAATTGGGCCTGTGCGAGTGGGGCACGTGTATTGCGGGGGTGCGCGGGAAGTTACACACGCGATTGAGCGGGGTACGTGTATTTCGGGGGTGCGCAGGAAGTTACACACGCGATTGAGAGGGGTACGTGTATTTCGGGGGTGCGCGGGAAGTTACACACGCGATTGAGAAGGGGTACGTGTATTTCGGGGGTGCGCGGGAAGTTACACACGCGATTGAGCGGGGTACGTGTATTTCGGGGGCGTGCGGAAAGTTACACACGCGATTGAGCGGGGTACGTGTATTTCGCGGGCGCGCGGGAAGTTACACACGCGATTGAGCGGGGTACGTGTATTTCGGGGACGCGCGGGAAGTTACGCACGCGATTGAGCGGGGTACGTGTATTTCGGGGGCGCGCGGGAAGTTACACACGTGATTGAGCGGGGTACGTGTATTTCGGGGGCGCGCGGAAAGTTACACACGCGAATGAGCGGGGTACGTGTATTTCGGGGGCGCGCGGGAAGTTACACACGCGATTGAGCGGGGTACGTGTATTTCGGGGGCGCGCGGGAAGTTACACACGCGATTGAGCGGGGTGCGTGTATTTCAGGGGCGCGCGGGAAGTTACACACGCGATTGAGCGGGGTACGTGTATTTCGGGGGTGCGCGGGAAGTTACACACGCGCTTGAGCGGGGTACGTGTATTTCGGGGGCGCGCGGGGAGTTACACACGCGATTGAGCGGGGTACGTGTATTTCGGGGGTGCGCAGGAAGTTACACACGCGATTGAGCGGGGTACGTGTATTTCGGGGGTGCGCAGGAAGTTACACACGCGATCTCATCAGGGTACGTGTATTTCGGGGTTGCGCGGGAAGTTACACACGCGATCTCATCAGGGTACGTGTATTCCAGGGGTGCGCGGGAAGTTCCACACGCAATTCCATCAGGGTACATGTATTACAGGGGTGCGCGGGAAGTTCCACACGCGATCTCATCAGGGTACGTGTATTACAGGGGTGCGTGGGGAGCACCACACGTGAATTGCACGTGTGGGTCCTCCCAGGTGTTCCCTCTACACCCTCCACGGCCCCTGCAGGTGGCTCACACCACAGGGGCCTACCCTGCACATGTCCTGCAGGCACCCCATCCACCATGGCCATGCCCCCCAGCCAACCCACATGTCAACTTGCACTACTGCCCACCAACGCATGTCCCCCTGCACCCCCAGCCACCGGGGCACACTCCACCAGGCCCCCACCCATGTCCAACTCATATCTCGACCACCCCCACCCCCAGCACTGTGGGGCACCTGCCAGCAGGCCCCCACCTATGTCTCCCACCCCCCCACCCCCCAGCACTGTGGGGCACCTGCCAGCAGGCCCCCACCCATGTCCAACTCATGTCTCCCACCACCCCCACCCCCAGCCACCAGGGGCAGCCTCCACCAGGCCCCCACCCATGTCTCCCACCACCCCCACCCCCCAGCAGTGCAGGAGCAGCCTCTACCAGGCCCCCACCCATGTCTCCCACCACCCCCACCCCCCAGCACTGTGGGGCACCTGCCAGCAGGCCCCCACCCATGTCCAACTCATGTCTCCCACCACCCCCACCCCCAGCCACCAGGGGCAGCCTCCACCAGGCCCCCACCCATGTCTCCCACCACCCCCACCCCCCAGCAGTGCAGGAGCAGCCTCTACCAGGCCCCCACCCATGTCTCCCACCACCCCCACCCCCCAGCAGTGCAGGGGCACCCTCCACCAGGCCCCCACCCATGTCTCCCACTCCCCCCACCCCCCCAGCACTGTGGGGCACCTGCCAGCAGGCCCCCACCCATGTCCAACTCAAGTCTCCCACCACCCCCACCCCCCAGCACTGTGGGGCACCTGCCAGCAGGCCCCCACCCCCACCCATGTCCAACTCATGTCTCCCACCACCCCCACCCCCAGCACTGTGGGGCACCTGCCAGCAGGCCCCCACCCATGTCTCCCACCACCCCCACCCCCCAGCAGTGCAGGGGCATCCACCACCAGGCCCCCCCCATGTCTCCCAGCACCCCCAACCCCCAGCCACCAGGGGCAGCCTCCACCAGGCCCCCACCCATGTCTCCCACCACCCCCACCCCCCAGCACTGTGGGGCACCTGCCAGCAGGCCCCCACCCATGTCCAACTCATGTTCCCCACCACTCCCACCCCCCAGCAGTGCAGGGGCACCCTCCACCAGGCCCCCACCCATGTCTCCCACCACCCCCACCCTCCAGCAGTGCAGGGGCAGCCTCCACCAGGCCCCCACCCATGTCCAACTCATATCTCGACCACCCCCACCCCCAGCACTGTGGGGCACCTGCCAGCAGGCCCCCACCTATGTCTCCCACCCCCCCACCCCCCAGCACTGTGGGGCACCTGCCAGCAGGCCCCCACCCATGTCCAACTCATGTCTCCCACCACCCCCACCCCTAACCACCAGGGGCAGCCTCCACCAGGCCCCCACCCATGTCTCCCACCACCCCCACCCCCCAGCAGTGCAGGGGCAGCCTCTACCCGGCCCCCACCCATGTCTCCCACCACCCCCACCCCCCAGCAGTGCAGGGGCACCCTCCACCAGGCCCCCACCCATGTCTCCCACTCCCCCGACCCCCCAGCACTGTGGGGCACCTGCCAGCAGGCCCCCTCCCATGTCCAACTCATGTCTCCACCACCCCCACCCCCCAGCACTGTGGGGCACCTGCCAGCAGGCCCCCACCCATGTCCAACTCATGTCTCCCACCACCCCCACCCCCAGCACTGTGGGGCACCCTCCACCAGGCCCCCACCCATGTCTCCCACCACCCCCAGCCCCCAGCCACCAGGGGCAGCCTCCACCAGGCCCCCACCCATGTCTCCCACCACCCCCACCCCCCAGCAGTGCAGGGGCATCCTCCACCAGGCCCCCACCCATGTCTCCCACCACCCCCACCCCCCAGCAGTGCAGGGGCACCCTCCACCAGGCCCCCACCCATGTCTCCCACCCCCCCACCCCCCAGCACTGTGGGGCACCTGCCAGCAGGCCCCCACCCATGTCCAACTCATGTCTCCCACCACCCCCACCCCCCAGCACTGTGGGGCACCTGCCAGCAGGCCCCCACCCATGTCCAACTCATGTCTCCCACCACCCCCACCCCCCAGCACTGTGGGGCACCTGCCAGCAGGCCCCCACCCATGTCCAACTCATGTCTCCCACCACCCCCACCCCCCAGCACTGTGGGGCACCTGCCAGCAGGCCCCACCCATGTCTCCCACCACCCCCACCCCCCAGCAGTGCAGGGGCACCCACCACCAGGCCCCCACCCATGTCTCCCAGCACCCCCACCCCCCAGCCACCAGGGGCAGCCTCCACCAGGCCCCCACCCATGTCTCCCACCACTCCCACTCCCAGCAGTGCAGGGTCACCCTCCACCAGGCCCCCACCCATGTCTCCCACCACCCCCACCCCCCAGCACTGTGGGGCACCTGCCAGCAGGCCCCCACACATGTCTCCCACCACCCCCACCCCCCAGCAGTGCAGGGGCACCCGCCACCAGGCCCCCACCCATGTCTCCCAGCACCCCCACCCCCCAGCCACCAGGGGCAGCCTCCACCAGGCCCCCACCCATGTCTCCCAGCACCCCCACCCCCCAGCAGTGCAGGGTCACCCTCCACCAGGCCCCCACCCATGTCTCCCACCACCCCCACCCCCCAGCAGTGTAGGGGCACCCACCACCAGGCCCCCACCCATGTCTCCCACCACCCCCACCCCCCAGCAGTGCAGGGGCACCCACCACCAGGCCCCCACCAATGTCTCCCAGCACCCCCAGCCCCCAGCCACCAGGGGTAGCCTCCACCAGGCCCCCACCCATGTCTCCCACCACCCCCACCCCCCAGCACTGTGGGGCACCTGCCAGCAGGCCCCCACCCATGTCCAACTCATGTCTCCCACCACCCCCACCCCCCAGCACTGTGGGGCACCTGCCAGCAGGCCCCACCCATGTCTCCCGCCACCCCCACCCCCCAGCAGTGCAGGGGCACCCACCACCAGGCCCCCACCCATGTCTCCCAGCACCCCCACCCCCCAGCCACCAGGGGCAGCCTCCACCAGGCCCCCACCCATGTCTCCCACCACCCCCACTCCCAGCAGTGCAGGGTCACCCTCCACCAGGCCCCCACCCATGTCTCCCACCACCCCCACCCCCCAGCACTGTGGGGCACCTGCCAGCAGGCCCCCACACATGTCTCCCACCACCCCCACCCCCCAGCAGTGCAGGGGCACCCGCCACCAGGCCCCCACCCATGTCTCCCAGCACCCCCACCCCCCAGCCACCAGGGGCAGCCTCCACCAGGCCCCCACCCATGTCTCCCAGCACCCCCACCCCCCAGCAGTGCAGGGTCACCCTCCACCAGGCCCCCACCCATGTCTCCCACCACCCCCACCCCCCAGCAGTGTAGGGGCACCCACCACCAGGCCCCCACCCATGTCTCCCACCACCCCCACCCCCCAGCAGTGCAGGGGCACCCACCACCAGGCCCCCACCAATGTCTCCCAGCACCCCCAGCCCCCAGCCACCAGGGGCAGCCTCCACCAGGCCCCCACCCATGTCTCCCACCACCCCCACCCCCCAGCACTGTGGGGCACCTGCCAGCAGGCCCCCACCCATGTCCAACTCATGTCTCCCACCACCCCCACCCCCCAGCAGTGCAGGGGCACCCACCACCAGGCCCCCACCCATGTCTCCCAGCACCCCCAGCCACCAGGGGCAGCCTCCACCAGGCCCCCACCCATGTCTCCCACCACCCCCACCCCCCAGCACTGTGGGGCACCTGCCAGCAGGCCCCCACCCATGTCCAACTCATGTCTCCCAGCACCCCCACCCCCCAGCCACCAGGGGCAGCCTCCATCAGGCCCCCACCCATGTCTCCCACCACCCCCACCCCCCAGCACTGTGGGGCACCTGCCAGCAGGCCCCCATCCATGTCCAACTCATGTTCCCCACCACACCCACCCCCCAGCACTGTGGGGCACCTGCCAGTAGGCCCCCACCCATGTCCAACTCATGTTCCCCAGCCAACATGTCATCACAATCTAGATCCCTGGTCCCTATGGTCAGCCTCCAAATGCAAAACACCCACCCAAGTATTGCATCCACCCACTCATAATTGGCAATTACATGACAGAACACCAATTGCAAGTTCCGAAACAAACACATTTCCCTCACATACACCCAATGGGTGTCAGTGAATCTCAAAACCCATATCATGAAATGCCTGAAACCAATGAGATACCACACATTGAAGTTCACTAAAAAAAATATGTATTAAAGGAAACATAAATAGAATCAAAAATAAAGAAACAGAAATGTGAATGTACAAAAATGAAAAGAAGCATGTCCGTGAAAAAAAGCAAAACCAAAAATCAAATTCCAAAGTAATGGTGTCCAAAGTCACTGTCCACAAAACAAAATCCAATGGGAAATAAAAAAGAAAGCCATTGCTCCATGGTTAAAATGTGAAAGAAAAACACAATCCAACAGTGAACAATGTACATGGGAACAAGCCAGGGTCCATTATCCCAACAAAAGAAAGGAAACCTATCTAACTACACTAACTAATAAAATAAACCGTAGTTTGTTTGTGCCTACACCTCTTTGCGCCAAATTTCTGATGTAAATGAATAAAAGTACGTAGTCAAGTTTCTTCAAGTATATTTTCTTAATTTATTTTTTATTTGATATATGTTCTGCCCATATGGATGACACGTGTTTCGGCGTTCCATTGGCGCCTTTTTCAAATCCGGGCTGAATGCAAGCGTAACATGTAATAAAACAAAACACAAAATATAACATATGAAATAGCATTTTAGCATATTTTGTAACACATTTAGTAGTTAGAATAGTGACTTAGGCTGTGTAGTATATCCTTTTAGCATTCTCAAATTGCATGAACACCTAAAAGTGCAGCACCTCTTAGTTACCTCAAATGGTTAAAAATAAATCCATTACAGTGACTATGTTAGTTTTTTAAAATTAAATTTGTGCAATCCGAAAAAGAAGTAAGTATGGGATGGCATGGACCTAACAATTTTTGGCTGTCAGAAAAGCATGTGAATTTGTTTTCTTACCCTTATTGAATGTAATGCGAATCTCCCTTTCCTTATTTCCGGGAATTAGTTTTTAGTTGAAGTGTATCACGGTAGTTCCAGGGTTAAATCCCCCCTAGAACAAATTTGGTTGTTCTGTTATGCTAACATTAGCCTTTTAACCTTCTATCGGATTGATTCTTTATGCATGATTCCCTAGCATATATTTAGACACATTTTAAACTCTAGTAAGCATGACTAGTAACATCTTTCTCATTGCATTTGTGTAAAAAGTGCTATTCATATTTGCAATCCTCCAATCGCATTACATATCCTTGGTCTCATGCATTCTGTTACTCTAGCGGTCACTAGGAATTACTTTTTCAGTTACAATGACTGGTAACCGATTTGCTCCCCATTTGTGTTTACCAAAACACCCTTTCGCATGAGTTTGAAATCCCAACCAAAATATATTTTGTTTATGCCACTCGGCATCAAGCGTGCTGAATTCTACATTGAGCATGCTTGTAGCGGTGGTCTTTCCACCCCTTAAAAGTGCTTACCTACAAAATTCTCTTGCTCATGCCTCAAGCATCGGGGGTCCTGTTTTGGTTCTGGCAAATCCTTGTTCATAAAGAGTTACAGATTGCTAGTCCCTCTTTCCTTTTGTTCATTTACAAAATTCGGCGGCCATACTTTGGGCTGAGTTTTAGTACGTAAGTCCTTTTTTCCTTTTTGATGTTTAAAATGATCTGTTGCATTTGTGTTTAGTGTAACATTGATTTGAATTTAAACTTCCATATTTATCTTGCGCGGCTGATCTGTTACTTATTATTATGTCCAAATTTACAAAAATTAAAGTTAAAGGAGTAACTAATTTTTCACTATGTTTATTAGTATTTTTTTCTTTTTTTTTTTTTTTTTTTTTCTTCCTTCCCCCCCCCGCAATCTCTTTATACTATGTATACCTAAGACAGTTTCCTGTTGGGAATGGTGCATTATGGTAACTTTAGTTTTCTTCATTGACCATTATTTTCTCACTATATTTTATTAGCATTCTTTTCACAATTTCAGAATGGTGCATTGTGGTACCTGTGGTTTGATGTAAATTTCGCCTCTCTCATCTGTTTAACTTTCATCTGATTAGCGGTTTCGCCCATATAGGATCTCCCCATGTGTATATCTAAAACATATGATTTAACAGTGCACATTCTTTTCACAATTTCAGAATAGTGCATTGTGGTACCTGTGGTTTGATGTTAATTTCGCCTCTCTCATCTGTTTAACTTTCATCTGATTAGCTTTTTTTTGTGTTTAGTGTAACATTGATTCGAATTTAAACTTCCGTATTTATCTTGCGCGGCTGATCTGTTACTTATTATTATGTCCAAATTTACAAAAATTAAAGTTAAAGGAGTAACTAATTTTTCACTATGTTTATTAGTATTTTATTCCCCCCCCCCCGCAATCTCTTTATATTATGTATAACTAAGACAGTTTCCTGTTGGGAATGGTGCATTATGGTAACTTTAGTTTTCTTCATTGACCATTATTTTCTCACTATATTTTATTAGCATTCTTTTCACAATTTCAGAATGGTGCATTGTGGTACCTGTGGTTTGATGTAAATTTCACCTCTCTCATCTGTTTAACTTTCATCTGATTAGCGGTTTCGCCCATTTAGGATCTCCCCATGTGTATATCTAAAACATATGATTTAACAGTGCACATTCTTTTCACAATTTCAGAATAGTGCATTGTGGTACCTGTGGTTTGATGTTAATTTCGCCTCTCTCATCTGTTTAACTTTCATCTGATTAGCGGTTTCGCCCATATATAGGATCTCCCCATGTGTATATCTGAAGCATATGTTTTAACATTGCAGTATTCAATAATATTTTTCTATGCAACAAATTATAATTGAACAAAATAGAAAACAGGAAAAAAACATTTTTGTAATTAATGAAAACATTTGCAATATTCATAACAAGAGTCCTGTATATTATCATTTTTTTGGTTTTGTTTCTGCTATTTCTCTGCTACTTCTCCAGCATCACAAAAAGTGAATCATTTCATTGTCTGAATTTAATCCATGTTCCAATGTTTGAAAATGACAGATTAATCTGGCTTCTTCTTGCCTTAAGCAAAGTTCTTGATTTCCTCCTCGTTTGCCCATTTTGATTCTTTTCAGTCCAATAAATCTAATGTCTTTTTTATTTTGCATTTGGTGTTGGTTTTGCCAATGAACAGATAACGGGAGGTTTTTGTCTTGACTTCCTATGGCTGAAATATGTTCTCTAATTCTAGTTCTTAACTCCCGAATGGTGCTCCCAATGTAGAGCAGATTACAGACACATATCACTGCGTAGACCACATGTTTGGATCTACAATTAATTTGTTCCCTAATCTTTGTTTTGACACCTTCTTGGTTCGTAAAAGTAACTGTTTCTTGTAGTGCATAGTGGCACATCGAACAGAAGCCACATTTCCTGAAACCTGACTGTGGTTGTCGTAACCATGTTTGTGATCTTGTTTCTTCTTCCTCCTCTTCGGACATCATAGAAGGACTCAACATGTTTTTCAGAGTTCTGGCTTTCCTATAAATTATTGTTGGATAATCTTGTATGTGTTTCTCGATATGTGGGTCTAGTTTTAATAGATACCAGTTCTTTTTTAGGACTTTTATATACACATGGGGAGATCCTATATATGGGCGAAACCGCTAATCAGATGAAAGTTAAACAGATGAGAGCGGCGAAATTAACATCAAACCACAGGTACCACAATGCACTATTCTAAAATTGTGAAAAGAATGTGCACTGTTAAATCATATGTTTTAGATATACACATGGGGAGATCCTAAATGGGCGAAACCGCTAATCAGATGAAAGTTAAACAGATGAGAGAGGCGAAATTTACATCAAACCACAGGTACCACAATGCACCATTCTGAAATTGTGAAAAGAATGCTAGTAAAATATAGTGAGAAAATAATGGTCAATGAAGAAAACTAAAGTTACCATAATGCACCATTCCCAACAGGAAACTGTCTTAGTTATACATAATATAAAGAGATTGCGGGGGGGGGGAAGGAAGAAAAAAATACTAATAAACATAGTGAAAAATTAGTTACTCCTTTAACTTTAATTTTTGTAAATTTGGACATAATAATAAGTAACAGATCAGCCGCGCAAGATAAATACGGAAGTTTAAATTCAAATCAATGTTACACTAAACACAAATGCAACAGATCATTTTAAACATCAAAAAGGAAAAAAGGACTTACGTACTAAAACTCAGCCCAAAGTATGGCCGCCGAATTTTGTAAATGAACAAAAGGAAAGAGGGACTAGCAATCTGTAACTCTTTATGAACAAGGATTTGCCAGAACCAAAACAGGACCCCCGATGCTTGAGGCATGAGCAAGAGAATTTTGTAGGTAAGCGCTTTTAAGGGGTGGAAAGACCACCGCTACAAGCATGCTCAATGTAGAATTCAGCACGCTTGATGCCGAGTGGCATAAACAAAATATATTTTGGTTGGGATTTCAAACTCACGCGAAAGGGTGTTTTGGTAAACATAAATGGGGAGCAAATCGGTTACCAGTCATTGTAACTGAAAAAGTAATTCCTAGTGACCGCTAGAGTAACAGAATGCATGAGACCAAGGATATGTAATGCGATTGGAGGATTGCAAATATGAATAGCACTTTTTACACAAATGCAATGAGAAAGATGTTACTAGTCATGCTTACTAGAGTTTAAAATGTGTCTAAATATATGCTAGGGAATCATGCATAAAGAATCAATCCGATAGAAGGTTAAAAGGCTAATGTTAGCATAACAGAACAACCAAATTTGTTCTAGGTGGGATTTAACCCTGGAACTACCGTGATACACTTCAACTAAAAACGAATTCCCGGAAATAAGGAAAGGGAGATTCGCATTAAATTCAATAAGGGTAAGAAAACAAATTCACATGCTTTTCTGACAGCCAAAAATTGTTAGGTCCATGCCATCCCATACTTACTTCTTTTTCGGATTGCACAAATTTAATTTTAAAAAACTAACATAGTCACTGTAATGGATTTATTTTTAACCATTTGAGGTAACTAAGAGGTGCTGCACTTTTAGGTGTTCATGCAATTTGAGAATGCTAAAAGGATATACTACACAGCCTAAGTCACTATTCTAACTACTAAATGTGTTACAAAATATGCTAAAATGCTATTTCATATGTTATATTTTGTGTTTTGTTTTATTACATGTTACGCTTGCATTCAGCCCGGATTTGAAAAAGGCGCCAATGGAACGCCGAAACACGTGTCATCCATATGGGCAGAACATATATCAAATAAAAAATAAATTAAGAAAATATACTTGAAGAAACTTGACTACGTACTTTTATTCATTTACATCAGAAATTTGGCGCAAAGAGGTGTAGGCACAAACAAACTACTGCTTACTTTACAAACGGAGCTGAGGGACTCTATGTCTCCGTGTTGACCTACATCCTTGCGACACAAGAATAAAATAATAAAATAAGAAAACCATTGCCAACTTTAATAGCACTAACATACGGGTCGCGAGAGTACACCTTATGAGATCCCCACTCAAGAAGTTCCTCACTCAGTAGATAATAAAATAAACCATATACAAAAATGTGGCCAATGTCCGAAAGGTCCAAAATAAATCCAAAAAAAAATGAAACCTAACACTACCTACATAACTATGTACAAGGGCAGCGGGCTAGTTTGACGGCTCACTTGTGGATGTCCCGGGCCAGGGCATCATCGAACTCCTGCTCAATGTCCCGGAGGCGGTCCTCCTCCATGGCCCCGAGGGTCCGCAGGGCCGTCGCCGTGTCCACCTCCAAACCCCTGCGGATTGCCTCGAGGCACTCGGCCCGCCTCAGGGCCCTGCGCATGGAGTTCTCCGCCCTGACCATTGTGAGCCGTGCCTCTTCTACTGGCGCGTAGGGGGTTCAGTTGAGGAGGGGGTCGTAGCAAGCCCCAGCAAACGGAGGAATCCGGCCTGGGTGACCTGTCCCAGCATGCTGACGTGGTCAATGAGCCATTCGAGATGACGTGCAGTCTCCTCATGAAAAGACTGCATGTCACCTCGCATGGCCCGTTGACGCAACGCCACACCAGTCAGGACAGGCTCAACCCAGACCCGGATAGCCACGTCCGCAGGCAGAGGAAGGCCAGTTGACGTGAGCTCATCCCCTGCCTGAAAACGGGTCTGGACGTAGGCATCCCTGCTGGTGCAAGATGATTCAGGGACAGGATCAGGGACAGGATTGCACACAGGCACCTCCACGGCGGCCTGTGCTGCCTCCTGTCCCTGGTCCTGCACTGCACCACTAGCACCAGTGGGATCCCCACCTCCAGACCCCGTCTCTGGTGCTTGCACGGCCTCCTCCTCCACCAAACCCTCCACAAACCTGGATGACTCCGTGGCATCTTCCCCTGTTGGGCCTTGTGGGGTCCCAGCTGCCCCTTCTGCTGCCGAGGAGTCCAACTCCAAACTCTGCCTCTTGGACCTCCCCCCGGCAGCTGCGGCCTGGGACGCGGCACCGGACTCCTCACTCCCCGACGAGATCACAACATGGGAGGGGAGCCTTGCCTTGCGTCTCCGGCTGGCGGTGGGATCCCCGCCGCTATGCTCCACAGCACCTTCTCCGCCCTCTTCATCAGTTGACGCTGCAGACAGGGAGAAATAAAACACAGGCATCAGGGCACTGTACAATGGACACGTACACACATGACAGTTGTACATGAGTGGCATTGGCAAACCTCAGACATGTCATCACAATCCCCAACACACATGTCATTTCAACTCGCACACATGAGCCATACCACAGCCATATCGCAACTGCCAGCACCATCCATACACATACAACAGCATGAGCAGGCAAAGGTGAGCCAGACATCACATGCAACACAGGAAGTGCACCACACATGTACACACACCACCACACTTGCATGCATGTGTACACCTCTGCCAAGTGTCGCAGTGTTCAGATGGGCATCCATGTCACATCTGCCGATCAGGCTTCCACATACCGCTGTCACATGCATCCATGTTGCATCACTGTTGCACCCTTGTCAAATACACACACATGCACATGTACACATTGCTGATACATGCAGCCGAAAACAACATACATGCGTGACATCACGGACATGTCTACTTACATACACATTCATCCAAACATGTGTGCCCACACAACTGCATTTGGCATGCAAGCCTACACACACAAGCACCATCCATGTCTCACACATACCAGCCCTCGCATGTGTTAGCCCACGGCCCTGTACACCCCCACCCATACTCGACCCCATACAAACAGATGTGCAACCTGCACACTACTGAAAAATCACCACACGCACTGCTCACAATCAGGATGCATGTACACTTACTGCTCGACTCCAGACGGGTCTGCCTCTCAAGGACCTGGACGTGGAGCACTGGGGATATGCGTTACAGGACCCTCATCTGTTCTTCCGACAAGTGGCCCCGGCGCCCCTTGGCATCCGCTGCCTTCAAGAGGCGCCGGGCCTTGTTCAGGGTCCTGGACCTGAAGTCCTCCCAGCGCTTCTTGACATGTTGTAAGTCGCGGACTGCCACCCCCTCCGCGTTGATGGCAGTCATGATGTCAGTCCAGATCCGAGTCCGTCCTTCCTTGTCGGCGCGGGAACTTCCGAAGAGAGCATCATACTGCCCCAGGACTTGCTCCACCAGGACACCAACTTCGGTGGCACTGAAGCTGGTGCCCCTCTGCCTCTCTGGCCGGGGGTTGTCAGTGGTCTCAGATGGTGTTTGCCCCGACATGACAACCCCAGAGGCAGGAGTGGGTGGGCAACTGGGTCCTGGGGCTGGGCTGTGGAGCAATGGAATCCCAGTCAGGAGTCTTCGGTTCCAGCAGGGGTGGTCACAGCAACAGCACCCCTGGCTGATGTGCAGGCAGCAAATGGCAAGGCACGTGGGCAGCAGGCAGTCAGGCAGCAGCAGATGGCAGGTGGGAGCGTGCTCGGGGCTCTGGGGGGCAGTAGTTCGGTCTTCTGGGCAGGAGCGTGGTCTTCCGAGTGCTTACGCGTGGCCAGCTTGATACGGAGTGATTTGGCACATGAAAAATCTGCACGTCAGCGTGTAATTCGAGGAAAGGCCCTTAGCGCGTATGCACGGCAGCACGCATATGCGATTTCATTGGACCAAAGGCCCTTAGCGCGTGAGCGCGTCTGTGACATGACGCGCGCGGGTGTTTCCCTCATTGCACGTGATGACAGAACACACGTGGATTTCCACCAATCGCGTGTGAAAGTTCCTGCGCACCCCGGAACACACGTACCCAGGCTAATCACGTGTGGAACTTCCCGCGCACCCGAAACACACGTACCCAGGCCAATCGAGTGTACGCTCACTCCCCTCCGATCACACGCGATGACACTCGGACGTACAGTCTTACGACATATCCGAATACGGGAAACCCGCACACGGCAAAAGACGTGCACAGGCGTCAATGCGTCCGCCCACACGAAGGCAGGCGGAAGCGTCCTCGCGCACAGCATAAAAGTGCACGCAAACAACAAACGCGTATATACAGCTATGATGAATGCCCCATTTGTCGCTGCACTGATCGTGGGACACTGCAGGAGGAGGAGAATAGCCATGGCACGCATTTTCGCACCACGGACAAGCCTTTTTGGGATGCCTGACGACCAGGTCTACGGCAGGTATAGGTTTCCAATCCTAGACCTGGTCAGGGAGTGGGAAGATGAACTTACATCCCCCACCCTTTGCTCCCAAGCATTGAGCCCCTTGGAGAAGCTGCTCAATGTCCTGCATTTTTTGGCCACTGGGTCATTTCAGCGGACCACTGCCATAATGGGGGGGGTCTCACAGGTCACGCAGTCACGCTGCCTACACCAGGTACTGGCAATCATGACAGCGCGCCCCTCAGTCTGCAGGCACATATACATGCCCAGAACACCCGCAGAAAGGCAGGCCGTTGTCCTGGATTTTTTCAGGGTGGCACACTTCCCCAAAGTGCTCGGTGCCATAGATTGCACCCATGTGGCCCTACGTCCACCTAGGGCCACTGAGCACATCTACCGAAACCGCAAGCACTGGCATTCCATCAATGTACAGGTGGTATGCGATGCAAAGGGAATCATAACATTTGTCTATGCAAACTACCCTGGCTCCACCCATGACAGTTTCATATACAGAATGTCAGCCCTGAGCCGGGCCCTGGAAGCTGGGCAGCATGGCGACACATGGCTCCTAGGTCAGTACAAATGCCCTTGCACATGCATGCAAGTCACACACAGACAAATATCCAAACCCTAATAATCTCAACTATTATCACCTCCCCAGGGGACAGTGCCTACCCTCTGAGCAACCACATGATGACGCCAATCCGGAATCCCACCACACCACCCCAGGTAAGATACAACGCCGCCCATATTGCAACCAGGGGCATAGTGGAGCGCACATTCGGAGTGCTCAAGTCACGTTTCCGCTCCCTTGACCGCTCTGGTGGGCAACTACTCTATGCACCACCAGTAGTGTGCAGGATCATTGTGGCAGCATGTGTCCTGCACAATGTTGCAACACGGCAGGGCGTCCCGGTGGACATGGTGGTGCCTCCACATCCCCAACCACAGGCATAGGCGCTGCCCATGGGAGGGGACAGGGCACGTGGCGAGGAAGCCCGGACCCAGCTTGTGGCCACATTTTTCACCTAAACTCCCACCCCTGCGGAGTGCACACAGGCCTGGCACATACCAGGTGACAATCGATGATGACAAAGAGACAGTCAACTGTCACAACCCTACCACCCTGAGATAGTTGCCATGGAAGTGCCACATCGTCTGCATCCCTAGCTACTTAAACACAAGCTATCCTGTGTGACCAAAAGGCACACATATGACATATGACATGATATGGCCCATTCACAAGTATTTCAAGGCGCGATGAGGCAGGGAGGGGGGAACAAGGGAAGACAGACAACGGTACTACTAAGCCAGGTGTCATTGAGATCGTGCAAGTGCAGGGGTAAGGGGAAGGGAAAAGTGCAAGGGGAAGGGTGGGGGGGAGTCCAGTACATGGGAAGTAGCCCAAAAAAATAATACATAGGTTGGCTGGTGGCAACTGCAAAGGTAAGTGCAGACAAGTGCTGGGAAGGGAGGGCTGTAGGGATAGAGAGACAGTACTGCAGTGCAGGGGTTGCCAGGGAGGCAGTGCAAGTGGAGAGTGGCTGGGCCAGGGACCGAGGTCGGTGAGAGTGGCCCAGTTGCAGCTCCTGTGCAGTTCCAGTGAAGAATTCTGCAACGAAGAGGCAGAGAGTAAGCAGAAGCAAAGAGGAAGGTCTTGAGGTGCTTCCAGAACTGGAGATGGTTCCCCTCAGATTCAAGTCAGGCAGGAAGTCTGTTCCAGGGGGAGGGCCCTGCCGCGGAGAGAAATCTACCCCCAGCTAGTTGCTCTGAGAAGCGGATGACCCTGACATGCAAGGTGTGCATCACACGCACCTGCAAAACAGGCCATGGCCATCACTGTCATGTCACTCAAACCCTCCCAAACCACAACATGACATGGCAAGCAATACCCATACACCAACACAGTAACGATAAGGTACACATTGCCATGTCCTAAATGTACAGTGGCATCAGACAATGATGCCTGACCCGGAATCAGATGAAATGACAGACCAACAAAATCTCCCACCCAAAATAAGTCATTTCCAAATGCATTACAACAGTCGTAGACGTAACATAACAATGAATGCCTGTCTACATGCACATTATGCATTGCAAAATCAACACTGCAGCTCATGTGTGCAGTGTCCTACTCCTGCAACACACTGCTCAGCGCACAGCACAGTGAAGAGCCATTGTGTGTGATGCACACCCTGAGCATCACATCTAAGTGACAGACCACATCAAACATCAAATTAGGCATGTACTGGATCCATAATCGGTCACAGAACATGTGCTGCAGGGACACAGTGGGCACCAGAAGGCAAACAGTGTACACATGGATATGCAAGGGTTGGAGTACATGTAGTGCATCAGAGTGCAAGTGTGTGGTTCTGCAAGGACATGCACTCCACATATGCATGTGCACTCAAGTGACCATCGGTGTTCCCTACACATCACATGTGAACATTTACCATGTGTACACCCCAGCATGTCAAACCACAACTATCCCCTCGCACCTGAAAGGAAAACACAACACATGAACAGGCATTGATCAGCAGAACACAACATGTACATAGGATACCACCATTACAATGTCAGAGTTCCCATCACACTGCAGGGCAAGGCAACTATCAACGACAACCCCCCCTCCCTCACAAATGACCATGACCCACTGAACAACTGCACCTGGGTCATGGAGCCTTCAACCCTCAATTCCACCTGGCCACAGGATCACCTTTACCCTTCGTCACCATCTCCCACCTTGTGTGAAAAAAGATGCCTGCACCCTCAGAATCCACACTCATTTCCAAAATGACAAAATCCAAGGCATAAAAACAAACCCGAACACCCTCCAGTAGATGACTTGACATAGCAGTACCTCACAAAGGCCAAGTACTACCACAATGATGCAACAACCAAGGTAGCACAGTAAAACAATGTCACAACAGGATGTGAACCAAGTGTGGTACATAACATAGGATGATGCATCATGAACGGATGTGTATTGTCACAGGTCCCGTGTACAGACGCGGGAGTGTCATGAAACAACCACCCCCACCGTGTCCCGGGTGCCTGCAAGGTCAAACTCACACAGGCCCCTGAGACCCTGGTGGGGAAGGAGGTTCAGGGATATGCAGTCGGGACAGGTGTTGGCACACTGGATAACTGGAATGAGTGGCAGGAGAGGGGAGGAGGAATGACACATGAAAGTAGGGAATGAACGAAAATGTACTACCTGCATGAACACATACACAATCCAAACAAACTTGGACATCAATGTCATGGCCTTCTGTAGTCCAGGCTTCGGTGTGGTACGAACCAACCACCCCCTCTAGGGTTTTGGCGCCTGCAAGTTCGGGGCTTACACAGGCATCTGCAACCCCAGCGGGGAAAGAGGGTTAGGGAACATTGCTTGGATAGGTACGGGAAGCAGGAACACCGGGTAGAGGGTACAGGGTTCAAAATTGCATAGGATTCTGGGTGATTAGGGGGAAAAAAACATACCAAATTGAATCACACATACATCCATGCATTAGTGCACCCCCCCAGCAAGCCTATGCAGAGCAGTTTGAAAGAAAAACAACAAGACACTTAGCTCTGGTTTTGAGTGCTGGCCTCCTGCCTGCGCACTCTCAGGTCCGGTTACAGGAGCACTGCAATGCTGCAAAGAGAGCCACAGTCAACAACCTGTATGTGCCAATTACACAAAAACACACCACCAAACATTCCCCATAGCAACAAACTACTCTACAAACAGACAATCTGGTGTAGATGCTTCGTACCCATATATAACAGTACCCCTGTGACGGGACATACACAGTCAATGCAGTAAGTCAGCCGCCGGTGGGTGCGTGGCAAATGGAACACCAATGTGTCACAATTCACACAACGTGCAATGTTCCCTGGGCAAGCAGACAGACCCATGTAGCAAGCCATAACTTCAGAGCAAGTTGCGTACCACCATGACCGAAACAAAGTTGGCAGTGCATTTATCATAAAGTACATGGAAATGAAATGCACTGTACCCGAGTATGTCCCTTGCTGTATGTCCCTGTGAGCTGCCCCTTTCCATGTCTCGGAAGGCTACATGGTTGATACAAGTGCCTCAATGGACCTTGGTGTACCAGAGGGTATGTGCCACTGCCCCTGCATGTGTCCCAGACAACACTACTATCAACAGCCATCAGTCCACCAACACATCCTAGCTGCATTGTGTGCTTCAACACCAATATTCGTCTAAGCTCACCCTCAGTGCTGTGACTAAGCCTGCATGTGCAACTCGCGTGGTGCAAGCTTTGCTGTGTCGTGGCCCCCCTGTGATGCTCACCTTGCCTGGAGTTCCTTGGAACATGTCAGCAGTTCTAGGATGTGGGTCTGCAATCACTGTGCCTCTGCTTGTGCACACATCTGCATGTGGGCACCAACAAACGGGTCCAGAATTCCGTCGTCCAATGGCCAAGTCTGCTGGAAAAGGTGCTCTGGAGGCTCATCCCCCTGCAGAAAGGGCATGAAACACATGATTAATGCTTCAAAGTCATCTGTGTGTGTCTCATCAGGCATCTCATTACTTGACCATGTCAGAGAGTCACATCACAAATCACACCATCAGTCCGTCTTTCACCTCCAAAGTGTGGAACACTATCTACAGCATGAATTGCAACAAGCACGTGTACAGGAAAGATATGAAACATACTACACAATGCATAGCAATCAATGTACACAATCATGACACACCCCATCTAGCAAAAGCCGGACAGTGGACAATGACACCAAAATCATCCCCACTAGGGGTGTCAACACAAGTCACACAGCACCAGACATGCCACAGATATGACAGTCCAAAGCCCTTGTGTAATATTCTGTAACACCGAACCATCCTTGCGAGCCCATGGATAAGGGAGGCAGGAGTGGCATATGTGAGTCAAGGACCCCAAGCAGCAAACACATACACAAGACAACCATGAAGGGCCCAGCTGGAACAGACAGTGGATGCCTTCAAAAGCCACAAATCACTGCACCGTCACATGAAAGCACAATAGACTAGCAATTTTAAACTAAATCAACTATTAACTAATTACACTAACAATGGAAAACCTACATTACCTATTTAAACTAACTATCAAACAGAAACGTAACTAACTAAACTAAAGGAAAAATCAAAAATGGCCACATACGACCCGGGGGGGAGGGGAGGCACCCAGGAGGGGGGAGGTACAGGGTGCTGCTCAATATCCACATGCGATGATGCTGAGCCAAATAAAAAACCTCCATGGGCTCAACGCCTGCACAGCCCGACCTATGTGGGAGATAGATGGTCGTCCGAGTCTGGCTCATCCTGTAAAGGAGGACGTGGCACAGTAGCCTGGCCACGCCTAGCCGCAGCTTGCCCCTCGTCGGCAGCAAGTCTGCCGGACGGGTGAGCCTGGTTCTGTGTGGCGATGTGACATAGGTCTGCATGCAGAACCTCACGTGATACACGTGCTTCCTCTTGCAAGGTAGCACGTGTAACACGGAGTTCCTCCTGCAAGGCCTGGCTGGACAACCGCTGCACCTCCCGGCAAGCCTGTAGCTCAGCCGAGATGGTACACTCAAGCTGTGCAAACCTCTCCTCTGCCTGCTGCCTCTGGGACATCATAAGGACACCCAGAGTGGATCTGAGGGAAGCATACCCCTCCCTCAGGGCATCCATGTGCGCCTCTGCGTGAGCAGCAATTGCTTGACGCAGAGACAACATTTCAGCCTGGCGTGCCCTGTCTGAGGCCGCCATGCCCAGGCCTGAGCGAGCGGGCCATGGACCGTGCCGCCTGCTGCTGGAGAAGCACCTGCCTAGCAGGGGGGAGCACAGATCGGGCCACACGCTCCATGCTCTCAGCGATGTTCTCCATTGCTGCCCCCTGCCGTTCGGAATTGGCAGTCATGTCTTGCTCCCACTCAGTATACAGCGGTTGCGCGCGGCGACTGCGTTGCCGGGCTTGACCCCTGCGGGACCCAAGGACCGGGGGTCCTCGCTGTGTTGGCACCGCCTGCGGCTGCACGACAACATGCCCCCGTCGACGTGATGTCCCAGGCACATCAGTGACTGGTGTGGAGGGTGACCCTGCGCCCCGATTCACCACGGGCAGAGGAACCAAGACTGTCTGATCCCTCAGTGCAGGTGTTGCAGACAGAGGAGTGTCCACATCAGAATCACTCACCCCTGACAAATGGACTTGATGCTCATCCAACTCAACATGGACGTCAGAGTCGTCATCAAGGCTGGACTCATAGGCAGCCAGAGACAAGATGGACTGCAGCACTTGGGGGTTTTCGTGGCCTACCACCCCACGACCCCCACTAGTGCCGGGTTGATGTGGTGTTACCAACCCTGTGTCTGGCATGACAACACCATCCTCCGCCTCCATTGCGTCATCACCTGAAAAATGGAGAGAAAAAAGGTCACTACACATGTCAGAAGCACACGACACACACACACACCGACAGCAAAGGCATCCGGCAGACATGTGACACACAACATATGACCTGGCATGCATGCTGGGTCTACTTTGAATAGCTTCTGTGATCAGACCTGTTGAAAGGTGGCAGTTTCCATGGAAGTGGGTCTATGCAGTGCAGAAAATGTGTACGCCACTCACTACCTACATGTACAAGCACTCCATGGTGTGTGCCAGGAAATGTGAAGGCAGTGCAATGTCAAATTCACACATCACGTGCATTGTGCATTCAATGTGTACCATGTCTAGAAGCCAAGCACCCCTCCACCCCAGTACCAAAGCAGGGATGCCTAGCATGGTATCAAAAGGCTGACCATACACCTGTGTATTGACAGGCAGTGTTGACTGGCATCAACAGCTTAATGTGATTCAAATTACAACACTGCAAATGATGCTGGGACAGTAAGCAGGACACATGATGAAAACTCCGGAGGCCGCCCACGTGGGAAGAAGACACAACAAGAGTTGGACAGAGTCATTGGCCATTGAACAGGCTGAGGCCTGTGAGCCACACAGATTGTCAGAGCCTAAACATGTGTGCAACGCAGGACTGAGCCACAGTTGACATGGGGAGGCTGATGAGATGGCAGGCAATGTATGTAACCAAGGACTCATATTACAGTGATCATCCAGTCAAGGACACATATGGGCATGCGTGCAATGCACATGGAGCATGAATGGGCACTCATGTCCCTGCGGGATATCTGACCCATGCACAGTACAAGTGAGATACCCTGCATCGAGTACTAAGGCTGTACCACACGGCATATGTCTGGCAGTTTCTACGCTGGAAGTTAGCATCTACACAGGACACATGAACAAGAAATTACACATTGGCAAGATTGAAGCAGACCAGTGCAAAGGTGGAACTGGGGTGCAGAGTGGCGGAGGAGGGGCAAGGGAGCATGCCCACATGGAGTCCCGCATGCAGGCAGAGGAGACATGCATGACGGAAGCATTGCATTACTTACACATCAGAACCATGTACACGTCACATGTAGCAGCAATCATGCACAACACATCCCACAAGTGAAACACACACGTCCTCAACAAACACGCATCAACACTCACTGGACTGGGCATCAAAGTCCAGCATCTCTCCCACTCCTTTGACCAATTCAGGTGGTATGAACTCGGCAACGAGAGCCTCATGTGGAGTGAGTTCTTCCTCCTCTGGTGCAGGCCCACCGCCAGTCACCAGAGTCAAGTTGTAATTAGAGGCACGCTTAGCCTTAGTGCTGCGCTTGATGTCATTCCAACGCTTTTTGCACTCCTGCGCCGTGCGCACCTCATGGCCGAATGAACTGACATGTTCCGCAACATGCTTCCAGTGGGTGTCACGTTGGGCAGCCGTAGTCTGACTATTGGCACCCACTAGCATGTCACGGCTGTGGCCCCGCACGTAGTCCATGAGGAAGTCCAGTTCCTGCTTACAGAAAGGCTTCTTCCTCGACGTACAGGAGGTCGTGGCTGTGTGTGGGGTCCCAGCCTGTGCTGCAGGTGCAACCTTCCTCCTCTTGGACTGTGGCGCAGACCCTGGCTGGCTAATGCCGCCCTGACCAGTATGGCCAGTGAGTTCGGTGGATTGAGCCAAGGGAGTGGCAGGTGGAGGGATGACCAAAGGCCTGACTTGTGTCAGTGGCAGCTGGGTGCCCACTAATGGACCCTGCGCAGCAACATCAGCTGTGGCAGGGTCATTGACCGCAACGGGCCTGGTTGGCAGACTCACAACCGGGGTGCTGTTGGGTGCATCTGCCCCTGCACTTGCCAACACCCGGCTGTTCGGGGCAGCAGATGACATGACTGCCCCAGGGACACGTGTCTTGGTCTGAGCAGCCCGGCGTGCCCCTATGGTTTCCCCCCTGGCCTGTTGGAGATCTACCAAGGGCTCTTCAAGTGCCAACGCAGCCTGTGCTGGCAGACCCTGAGCCTGGGTGGCGGTGTCCACAGCTGCACCTGCAGCTACCACTACCCTTGGGCCCGTGGCAGTCGATGGAACGGACTGCCGGGTCGTACGGGTGCCAGTGCCAGATGCAGGAGCTGCATCCCCCGGAACGACAGTGGGTGGTGGCATGGCTGCACCGACACATGGCACAACATTGTGCTCAAGTGGCGCACCCCTGCCTCTTCCCCCTCTGTGGCTGCCCTGGACACCCTGGAGTCCCCCTACTCCCTGGTCACCACGGCCACGTCCCTGACCACGCCCACCACGAGGAGGATGCCCAGCTGAGGCGCCCCTCACCTTTGGAGGCCTCCCAACCATGGCACAGATGTAGTAGTGCTGGCACAGATAGAGTGGTGCCAATGGAGGTGTACACCACAATTGACCTGGGCAATTGGGGTGAAGGGCTGGGAAGCAAGATGTTAACAGCCCCCCTGCACCTGCAATGCTGTACGTGACCCCTGTGATGTGGTGACGGGTCACGCAACGCTCAGGCACCCCAAAACTGCAGTAAAACCGTGCACGCAACCCTGCAGCCTACGTGCTTGGATTCAACCTCCCGCAGTACGCGGTGGCACCCAGTAACACGAATAACGCGTAAGCGTGGGACACGCAGACTACTATGACATCGAAAATGGGTGCGATATACAGGGGCACCCGCAGTGGGAAAAAGAGCGTGTGCGACTCACCGTCTGACTAGCGCGATGCAGAAAAACACGCGTAGCCAATACCCCCGCCAAAAGAAGAGATATGTCTTTGATAGCTGTGAAGTTGTGATGGCGCGCGAAACAACAGGAAGCAGCAACACACGTCGGTCTCCACGAAAGGCACATAAAGCGAACTGCTGGGCCCGCTCACCTTTAACCCGTGCTGAGGGAAACGCACGTGCGCGTCACGTCACTTACGCGCATGGGCCCTTTCCTCGTATTACACGCGGACGTGCAGTTTTCCACACGCGCTTACGCGCATGGACCCTTTCCTCGTATTACACGCGGACGTGCAGTTTTTCACGCGCGCTTACGCGCATGGGCCCTTTCCTCGTATTACACGCGGACGTGCAGTTTTTCACGCGCGCTGAAATGCCGATGCACGTCTGTACGCGTCACGTCACAGGGGCACATGCGCTTGAGGGGCCTTCTGTCCAATGAAAATGCGTATGCGTGCAGACACGCTTACGCGCTAAGGGCCTTTCCTCGAATTACACACTGACGTGCAGATTTTTCACGTGCCAAATCACTCCGTATCAAGCTGGCCACGCGTAAGCACACGGAAGACCACGCTCCTGCCCAGAAGGCCGAACTACTGCCCCCAGAGCCCCGAGTACATTCCCACCTGCCATCTGCTGCTGCCTGACTGCCTGCTGCCCATGTGCCCTGCCATTTGCTGCCTGCACATCAGCCAGGGGTGCTGTTGCTGTGACCACCCCTGCTGGAACCGAAGACTCCTGACTGGGATTCCATCGCTCCACAGCCCAGCCCCAGGACCCAGTTGCCCACCCACTCCTGGCTCTGGGGTTGTCATGTCGGGGCAAACACCATCTGAGACCACTGACAACCCCCGGCCAGAGAGGCAGAGGGGCACCAGCTTCAGTGCCACCGAAGTTGGTGTCCTGGTGGAGCAAGTCCTGGGGCAGTATGATGCCCTCTTCGGAAGTTCCCGCGCCGACAAGGAAGGACGGACTCGGATCTGGACTGACATCATGACTGCCATCAACGCGGAGGGGGTGGCAGTCCTTGACTTACAACATGTCAAGAAGCGCTGGGAGGACTTCAGGTCCAGGACCCT
Source organism: Ambystoma mexicanum (assembly GCF_040938575.1). Classification (NCBI taxonomy): domain Eukaryota; kingdom Metazoa; phylum Chordata; class Amphibia; order Caudata; family Ambystomatidae; genus Ambystoma; species Ambystoma mexicanum. The sequence goes on along the minus strand of NC_090941.1, from coordinate 107,890,548 downwards.
GAACAAGGCCCGGCGCCTCTTGAAGGCAGCGGATGCCAAGGGGCGCCGGGGCCACTTGTCGGAAGAACAGATGAGGGTCCTGGAACGCATATCCCCAGCGCTCCACGTCCAGGTCCTTGAGAGGCAGACCCTTCTGGAGTCGAGCGGTAAGTGTACATGCATCCTGATTGTGAGCAGTGCGTGTGGTGATTTTTCAGTAGTGTGCAGGTTGCACACCTGTTTGTATGGGGTCGAGTATGGGTGGGGGTGTACAGGGCCGTGGGCTAACACATGCGAGGGCTGGAATGTGTGGGACATGGATGGTGCTTGTGTGTGTAGGCTTGCATGCCAAATGCAGTTGTGTGGGCACACATGTTTGGATGAATGTGTATGTAAGTAGACATGTCCGTGATGTCACGCATGTATGTTGTTTTCGGCTGCATATATCAGCACTGTGTACATGTGCATGTGTGTGTATTTGACAAGGGTGCAACAGTGATGCAACATGGATGCATGTGACAGCGGTATGTGGAAGCCTGATCGGCAGATGTGACATGGATGCCCATCTGAACACTGCGACACTTGGCAGAGGTGTACACATGCATGCAAGTGTGGTGGTGTGTGTACATGTGTGGTGCACTTCCTGTGTTGCATGTGATGTCTGGCTCACCTTTGCCTGCTCATGCTGTTGTATGTGTATGGATGGTGCTGGCAGTTGCGATATGGCTGTGGTATGGCTCATGTGTGCGAGTTGAAATGACATGTGTGTTGGGGATTGTGATGACATGTCTGAGGTTTGCCAATGCAACTCATGTACAACTGTCATGTGTGTATGTGTCCATTGTACAGTGCCCTGATGCCTGTGTTTTATTTCTCCCTGTCTGCAGCGTCAACTGATGAAGAGGGCGGAGAAGGTGCTGTGGAGCACAGCGGCAGGGATCCCACCGCCAGCCGGAGACGCAAGGCCCGGCTCCCCTCCCATGTTGTGATCTCGTCGGGGAGTGAGGAGTCCGGTGCCGCGTCCCAGGCCGCAGCTGCTGGGGGGAGGTCCAAGAGGCGGAGGTTGGAGTTGGACTCCTCGGCAGCAGAAGGGGCAGCTGGGACCCCACAGGGCCCAACAGGGGAAGATGGCACAGAGTCATCCAGGTTGGTGGGGGGTTTGGTGGAGGAGGAGGCCGTGCAAGCACCAGAGACGGGGTCTGGAGGTGGGGATCCCACTGGTGCTAGTGGTGCAGTGCAGGACCAGGGACAGGAGGCAGCACAGGCCGCCGCGGAGGTGCCTGTGTGCAATCCTGTCCCTGATCCTGTCCCTGCATCATCTTGCACCAGCAGGGATGCCTACGTCCAGACCCATTTTTAGGCAGGGGATGAGCTCACGTCAACTGGCCTTCCTCTGCCTGCGGACGTGGCTATCCGGGTCTGGGTTGAGCCTGTTCTGAGTGGTGTGGTGTTGCGTCAATGGGCCATGCGAGGTGACCTGCAGTCTTTTCATGAGGAGACTGCACGTCATCTCGAATGGCTCATTGACCATTTCAGCCTGCTGGGACAGGTCACCCAAGCCGGCTTCCTCTGTATGATGGGGCTTGCTACGACCCCCTCCTCAACTGGACCCCCTACGTGCCAGTGGTCCTCCGTGCCATCTTCCCACCCATCAGTCACCTGGGTGCCCTGTGGGCTGCCTCTGACGGTGCGTCCAGGCTGGTGGAGGAGGCATCCCTGCCACAGTCGGGAGTCGGATGTCCAGCAGGGGTGGCCACAGCAACGACTGCACCCCAGCCGGCGGAGGATGTGCAGACAGCAGGAGGCAGTGCACGGGCAGAGGCACAGCAGCAGCAGCAACGTGGTGGGAGCCATGAAGGCTCGGAGCCTTCAACATCGGAGGGGTAGGCATCGGCCGGAGGGCAGGAGGACCCAGGACAGAGAGTGTCTTCCGTGTGGCAGCGGTTGGGCCAAGCCATAGATGCGGAGCGGCAGCGGGCGGAAGAGGCACGGCTCATAATGGTCAGGGCGGAGAACTCCATGCGGAGGGCCCTGAGGCGGGCCGAGTGCCTCGAGGCAATCCGCAGGGGTTTGGAGGTGGACACGTCGACGGCCCTGCGGACCCTCGGGGCCATGGAGGAGGACCGCCTCCGGGACATTGAGCAGGAGTTTGATGATGCCCTGGCCCGGGACATCCACAAGTGAGCCGTCAAACTAGCCCGCTGCCCTTGTACATAGTTATGTAGGTAGTGTTAGGTTTCATTTTTGTTTGGATTTTATTTGGACCTTTCGGACATTGGCCACATTTTTGTATATAGTTTATTTTATTAGTTAGTGTAGTTAGATAGGTTTCCTTTCTTTTGTTGGGATAATGGACCCTGGCTTGTTCCCATGTACATAGTTCACTGTTGGATTGTGTTTTTCTTTCACATTTTAACCATGGAGCAATGGCTTTCTTTTTTATTTCCCATTGGATATTGTTTTGTGGACAGTGACTTTGGACACCATTACTTTGGGATATGATTTTTGGTTTTGCTTTTTTTCACGGACATGCTTCTTTTGATTTTTGTACATTCACATTTTTGTTTCTTTATTTTTGATTCTATTTATGTTTGCTTTAATACATATTTTTTTTATCATACTTCGATGTGTAGTATCATCTCATTGGTTTCATGCATTTCATGATATGGGTTTTGAGATTCACTGACACCCATTGGGTGTATGTGACGGAAATGTGTTTGTTTCGGAACTTGCAATTGGTGTTCTGTGATGTAATTGCCAATTATGAGTGGGTGGATGCAATACTCGGGTGGGTGTTTTGCATTTGGAGGCTGACCATGGGGACCAGGGATCTAGATTGTGATGACATGTTGGCTGGGGAACATGAGTTGGACATGGGTGGGGGCCTGCTGGCAGGTGCCCCACAGTGCTGGGGGGTGGGGGTGGTGGGAGACATGGCTGGGGGCCTGGTGGAGGGTGCCCCTGCACTGCTGGGGGTGGGGGTGCTGGGAGACATGGGTGGGGGCCTGGTGGAGGGTGCCCCTGCACTGCTGGGGGTTGGGGGTGGTGGGAGACATGGGTGGGGGCCTGGTGGAGGGTGCCCCTGCACTGCTTGGGGGTGGGGGTGGTGGGAGACATGGGTGGGGGCCTGGTGGAGGGTGACCCTGCACTGCTGGGGGGTGGGGGGGTGGGAGACATGGGTGGGGGCCTGGTGGAGGGTGACCCACACTGCTGGGGGGTGGGGGTGGTGGGGAACATGAGTTGGACATGGGTGGGGGCCTGCTGGCAGGTGCCCCACAGTGCTGGGGGGTGGGGGTGCTGGGGAACATGAGTTGGACATGGGTGGGGGCCTGCTGGCAGGTGCCCCACAGTGCTGGGGGGTGGGGGTGGTGGGGAACATGAGTTGGACATGGGTGGGGGCCTGCTGCCAGGTGCCCCACATTGCTAGGGGGTTGGGGGGGTGGGAGACATGGGTGGGGGCCTGGTGGAGGGTGCCCCTGCACTGCTGGGGGGTGGGGGTGGTGGGAGACATGAGTTGGACATGGGTGGGGGCCTGCTGGCAGGTGCCCCACAGTGCTGGGGGGTGGGGGTGGTGGGGAACATGAGTTGGACATGGGTGGGGGCCTGCTGGCAGGTGCCCCACAGTGCTGGGGGGTTGGGGGGGGGGGTGGGGGACATGGGTGGGGGCCTGGTGGAGGGTGCCCCTGCACTGCTGGGGGGTGGGGGGGTTGGAGACATGGGTGGGGGCCTGGTGGAGGGTGCCCCTGCACTGCTGGGGAGTGGGGGTGGTGGGAGACATGAGTTGGACATGGGTGGGGGCCTGCTGGCAGGTGCCCCACAGTGCTGGGGGGTGGGGGTGGTGGGGAACATGAGTTGGACATGGGTGGGGGCCTGCTGGCAGGTACCCCACAGTGCTGGGGGGTGGGGGTGGTGGGGAACATGAGTTGGACATGGGTGGGGGCCTGCTGGCAGGTGCCCCACAGTGCTGGGGGGTGGGGGTGGTGGGAGACATGAGTTGGACATGGGTGGGGGCCTGCTGGCCGGTGCCCCACAGTGCTGGGGGGTGGGGGTGGTGGGGAACATGAGTTGGACATGGGTGGGGGCATGCTGGCAGGTGCCCCACAGTGCTAGGGGGTGGGGGTGGTGGGGAACATGAGTTGGACATGGGTGGGGGCCTGCTGGCAGGTGCCCCACAGTGCTGGGGGGTGGGGGTGGTGGGAGACATGAGTTGGACATGGGTGGGGGCCTGCTGGCAGGTGCCCCACAGTGCTGGGGGGTGGGGGGGTGAGAGACATGGGTGGGGGCCTGTTGGAGGGTGACCCGCACTGCTGGGGGGTGGGGGTGGTGGGGAACATGAGTTGGACATGGGTGGGGGCCTGCTGGCAGGTGCCCCACAGTGCTGGGGGGTGGGGGTGATGGGAGACATGAGTTGGACATGGGTGGGGGCCTGCTGGCAGGTGCCCCACAGTGCTGGGGGGTGTGGGGGTGGGAGACATGGGGGGGCCTGGTGGAGGCTGCCCCTGCACTGCTGGGGGGATGGGTGGTGGGAGACATGGGTGGGGGCCTGGTGGAGGCTGCCCCTGCACTGCTGAGGGTGGGGGTGGTGGGAGACATGGGTGGGGGCCTGGTGGAGGGTGACCCTGCACGGCTGGGGGGTGGGGGTGGTGGGAGACATGGGTGGGGGCCTGGTGGAGGCTGCCCCTGGTGGCTGGGGGGTGGGGGTGGTGGGAGACATGGGTGGGGGCCTGGTGGAGGGTGCCCCTGCACTGCTGGGGGGTGGGGGTGGTGGGAGACATGGATGGGGGCCTGGTGGAGGCTGCCCCTGGTGGCTGGGTGGTGGGGGTGGTGGGAGACATGAGTTGGACATGGGTGGGGACCTGCTGGCAGGTGCCCCACAGTGCTGGGGGGTGGGGGTGGTGGGGAGCATGAGTTGCACATGGGTGGGGGCCTGCTGGCAGGTGCCCCACAGTGCTGGGGGGTGGGGGTGGTGGGAGACATGGGCGGGGGCCTGGTGGAGGCTGCCCCTGGTGGCTGGGGGTGCAGGGGGACATGCGTTGGTGGGCAGTAGTGCAAGTTGACATGTGGGTTGGCTGGGGGGCATGGCCATGGTGGATGGGGTGCCTGCAGGACATGTGCAGGGTAGGCCCCTGTGGTGTGAGCCACCAGCAGGGGCCGTGGACAGTGTAGAGGGAACACCTGGGAGGACCCACACGTGCAATTCACGTGTGGTGCTCCCCACGCACCCCTGGAATACACGTACCCTGCTGATGTCGCGTGTGAAACTTCCCCCGCACCACGAAATACACGTACCCTGATGAAATCGCGCGTGGAACTTCCCGCGCACCCCTGAAATACACATGCCCTGCTGATGTCGCGTGTGAAACTTCCCCCGCACCCTGAAATACACGTACCATGATGAAATCTCGTGTGGGAATTCCCGCGCACCCCTGAAATACACGTACCCTGCTGCAATCGCGTGTGGCACTTCCCGCGCACCCCTGAGATACACGTACCGTGCTCGCACGGGCCCAATCGCGTGTGGAATTTCCCGCGCACCCCTGAAATACATGTACCCTGCTGAAATCACATGTGGCACTTCCCACGCACCCCTGAGATACGTGTACCCTGCTCGCACGGGCCCAATCGCGTGTGGAAATTCCCGCGCACCCCTGAAATACACGTACCCTGCTGAAATCGCATGTGGAACTTCCCCCGCACCCTGAAATACACGTACCCTGCTGAAATCGCGTGTGGAACTTCCCGCGCACCCCTGAAATGCACGTACCCTGCGGAAATCGCGTGTGGAACTTCCCGCGCACCCCTGAAAAACCCGTACCCTGCTTGCACGGGGCCAATCGCGTGAGGTACTTCCCACGCACCTCAGTGATACACGTAGCCCGCTTGCGTGCTGGTACAGGGTTATCGCAGCCCTTTGCGCTGGATTGGCTATATTGATGGCTTTTCCTTGCGCGAGAGGCGTTCTTGGGGGCGTAACTGGCGCTGCTGCAGGGTCGCTGCGCCACTGTGCGCCACTGCTGGTTTTGGTGGCTGGAATCCATGAATATGCTGTGCGCGGAAATGGATTTTAGCGCACGCGGCTGGCGCAGGGATTCGCACGCGCACACTGTGCGCCAGCCGCGTGCGCCACTTGTGCGCTGAATTCTATGAATTACCCCCTAAGTTGTTCACTTCACCTGTTTCTGTAACTGGTCTAGGGAAACCAAAGCAGCATTTGGTGTAGTATTTCCCTTTGTTTTTGTATTTGCAACGACAATATATACCACATTAGTGTCTTTGAAATTGTGCAATTTGTGCATGAAGAACACTATGGGCCTCATTACGACCCAGGCGGTAAGTTACCACCTGGGTCGTACCTTTACCACCATGGCGTAAACTACGTTTACGCCATGGTGGTTGGCGGACTTACCGCCCCATTCCGAGGTTGGCGGGGCGGTAAGTCCCCAATCCCCATTTACCCTTCCCCATTCCCATTTTTGCCCCATAGGGCATAATGGGAGTGGGGAAGGCGTTAATTACGCCACCGTAAATTACGGTGGCGTAATTAACATCAAGGTCCCTTAGCGCCATGGATTTTAACACCTGCTAAAAGCAGGTGTTAAAACCTCCATGGCGCTAAGGGACCTCGGAATCAGGCGGTAAGGGTCGGCGCTGTTTACGCCGCCGTAAACCCCTTACCGCCTGAGTCGTAATGAGGCCCTATTTGTTGCTTCTGATGGAATTTCACAAGTGTCATATTTTTTGAGAAACTGTAAAACAGTGGCATCACTGTCTTGACCAAATTTAGGAGCATCTTTAATCCATAAAAGCATGTGGATATGTGGTGCTCCTCTGGCTTGGCATTCTTTTCTCCAAAAGAAGTGCTGCACTTCTCTGAGGGGAGGAACAGTTTTATTACAAATAAAGTGTAGCATAGCAATGAAGCGATGATGGAAATATCTTGAAACATTAACAGGATCTAGAGAGCAAAGTTCTCCAGGTGTTAGTATATCTGTGTTTGTTTTGTTTTTGTTTGCTATGCGTAGGAAATCATTTAAATCTTCCCATGCATATCCTGCACAACTTAATGTAACAAACCAAGTGGGCGGGCCAAGGTTTCTTATCATACAACGTACATCTTTGTGACATCTGAACCAGTACTCTATAGTTCCACGCATGTTTGCTAACAGATTTGTTAGGCTTGATTGTAGAACCTCATCTTTTTCTTGTACTTTTTGTTGTATTTGCGTAGCTGACATTTTTTGAAATTGGGTACCTGATTTTAATGTGTGTGCAATTCCGTAGCATAGAGTTGCTAGTTCACTTTCAAAGAGTAGGTGGAATATGTATTCCACATTTTGTCTAAATCTGGGATCTTCAGAATAAATTCGTAACAAGCTGTATTCTGATGCTGTTATCTGAATGGATCTATCATCGTACCTTCCTCCTTTTCCAGTAGGAAAGAGTAAAGGAAAAGCACGTGCTTCTATACTTTTTTCCCATGTGCTGATTGGTGATCGTTTGGTTTGTCACATGTGGTACGTTTCTAGTGTATCATCTATGGTGTCACTAGAGTGTAATGGATGAATTGTATAATGATCTAAAATATTGGATACTGTAGCAGGATCTAGAAGTTCAAATTGACCACTTTCTGGTGCCTCTTGAATTATTTTAGTGGTTTCCTTCAAGTTTTCTTCAATATTAATTTCTTTGTAGCATTCATTATTGTCTTTTAGATATTGCAAGGCTTGTCTAACTTTATGTAAGTCTACGAGTTGTTGCCAAATTATTTTGTCTTTTGTAGGTACACCATTTACTAAGACAATTAAAGATTGCTCTATTGGACATTGTAGTCTCAGAGTGTTTACATTTTCTTTCAGATCTAATGGTAAATAAACAACTTTGCCACAAATGCCTTTCTCTAATTCAGAGAGAGGTAATTTTGCTGTTTTTGGTTGAAGGTGTATTATTGCTTGAAATGGGTTCACTGTTTGAATTATAATCCTCTCATATAAATTGAGTTGTTCCAGAGGTTTTGGTAGTGGGAATAATTACAAGTTATTTCTGATAGCACGTGAAGTAGTTTGGTTGTTGTCCTGTTTTGTAGTGCAGTAAGTGCAAAGTGTTAAGAGGTCATTTATCTCATATTTGTTTTCTGCTATAAGGTACATAGCTAATTCAAACCATTTGGACTCTTTGTTGTCTTCTATTTTGTATGTTACATCTACAGTTTTTGTGTTAATTTTATAAAAAGTTCTGCGGCAAAACACACACACATGGTTTGATATTTCAGCGGAGGTACTTTTAAATTTTAGTATTTCGTTTTTGTATGTTTGTAGTAGAAGGTTGCCATCTGTACAATTGTTGCTAGTTTGTTGTAAAGTTATTACATTTTGTAAGTGCCTTTCACTTCCAAATTATTTTCTCTGGATATACTCTATTTCTTCAAGTAGATCTTTAGCTGTACCATGTAGAAGATTGTTATTTAAATTGGCTAGTGCTAAAGCAGGACTTTTAGGATAGTGCAGTTTATAGACTAGATTTCTTATAGTTGAATGATGTGTTGATATCATTTTGATATGATGCAAGGTGCTTTTGCAAATAGGTCCTGAAATGCAGGCTAATGAATGTCCTTGTAGTCCTGTGTGTTTGCACACTGGACAGGTTTCCATACTTTGCAGTAGTTTCATTTTGATTTTGTCTTTGCCTTTCACATACTGATTGAGGAACTGGCATAAAGATTTGAAAGATTTTTTGGCAATGTTACTTACACATTGATGTGCACGGCCATTTGTATACTGGACGTTCTGGTTCAGTTGAATGGAGAGGTGATACTGAATTTTCTGGGGACATTTTTTGTAAGCAGTATTTCTTGTTGCATAATGGTATTATTAGGTTTTTTTCATAGCCTCTTCCATTGCTATGTATGGCAAGTATGTTTGTTTGCTTTTGTTTGTATGCTTCTTCATTGAAATATCGTGCTGTGCTGGTGGTGTGACTCCATTCACCTCCACAGATAATTAAGAAGTTATTTTTGTTGACATTCCATTTATTTAGAAGTATTTTTTGTAATTTAGTAGTTAGTTTTGTTAGTGGTTTCATTTGTTTTAACACTAAAATAAATAACTTCCTTTTTAGAAGGATTGCACTGTCTATCAAAGCTACATTTTCTACGGTATGTTTTAAGGGTTTTGCATGATTTCTGTCCTGTTTTTATAAGATTTTGAAGGACTCTGTGGCGGAACATTTTTTCTAATATACTTTTTTGGGTATGGTTACTTGCCACTACATCAAGATTTATAGGAGCAGTGGTAGCTGAATTGTTGTAAATAACTTTTTGTTTTGTTTTACATTTTGAAAGAGGAGGGAACGTTTTTGTACTGGAAGCTTGTTTTGCTTCACTTAATGACTCTATTAGATCTTTTGTTTTAACATTTTGCACACATTCGGCTAGAGATGGATGCTTATTTTGGACACTTTTATTTTCATTTGCTCTATTTCTGTATTGCTTTCTACGGACTTGGTTCTTGGTAGGCATTCTTTGGGGTTTGTTGAAAATAAAAAATGGTATGGGTTGGGCTGTTGTGCAATGTATGTGTGCTGTGTGCATGATGTGTGAGTATGATGGTAAAGATGTATGTGGTGGTGTGTGATTGTGCATTGGGCAGCTACAACTAGTTGGAAAGTCTATTCTTGTACTTGTGTGTTACTATACTTGGGTTCAGATGACAGTACAAAGTAAGCTAGTGGTGCGCAGAAGTACTAATACTAAATCTAATGGTATAGAATGAAAACAGTTGTTTGTTCTGTAATACTAACATTCTAGGGGCTGATTTATGTTAATTGTGTATCGAAAAACAGGGATTTGTGTGCTATTTTGCCTGTTAATCCCTGTTTAACAAATGGGGATTTGTGGGGAGAATGGTGTACAAATCTCAGTTTTTTGGCACACAAATTCAATGAACCAACTGCACAGTGAGTTTGTGTAACAGTAAGAATATTATGGTAGTGTTGTACTTACTTTGTTTGTTTGGTATGAGCAGGTTTCTTCAGAGTTGTTTGTACTTCAGATGTTGCTGCTTTTCAGGAGAGTGATCTTCACTGCAATTGTAAATGAAAGAAGTTAGCAAATTTGTGTGTTTACAGCATTGACGTTAATTTAGACGTTTATTTGTATGTTTTTGTAGTAGTATTCTTGTTTGATAAGAGAACATAGTGTGTGAATGCAGTTTCCTTTGACTATGTGCAGGCTTTATATTTTACTTACAATATGTTACTTCAATACGCTTTGCAAATGAGTAGAATACTAACAGGGTAATTCATAGAATTTCGCAGAAAAGTGTCGCAAGCGGCTGGCGCAGAGTGTCCGCGTGCGATTGTCTGCGCCAGGCACGTGCGCTAAAACCGATTTCCGCGCACAGCGTATTCATGGATTTTAGGCTCCCAAACCAGCCGTGGCGCAGAGAATCGCAGCGACCCTGCAGCAGGGCCAGTAACGCCCACAAGAACGCCCTCGCGCAAGTAAAAGCCATCAAAATCGCTAAATCATCGCAAAGGGCTGTGCTAACCCTGGACCAGTTCACCGGGCTGGCAAACAGCAAACGCCAAGCGGGGAACGTGTATTTCAAGGGTGCGCGGGAAGTTCCACACGCGATTGGCCCCGTGCAAGCAGGGTACGTGTATTCCAGGGGTGCGCGGGAAGTTCCACACGCGATTTCATCAGGGTACGTGTATTTCAGGGGTGCTTGGGAAGTTCCACACGCGATTGGCCCAGTGCGAGCAGGGTACGTGTATTTCAGGGGTGCGCGGGAAGTTCCACACGCGATTTCAGCAGGGTACGTGTATTCCAGGGGTGCGCGGGAAGTTCCACACGTGATTTCAGCAGGGTACGTGTATTTCAGGGGTGCGCGGGAAGTTCCACACGCGATTGGCCCAGTGCGAGCAGGGCACGTGTATTTCAGGGGTGCGCGGGAAGTTCCACACGCGATTTCACCAGGGTACGTGTATTCCAGGGGTGCGCGGGAAGTTCCACACGCGATTTCAGCAGGGTACGTGTATTTCAGGGGTGCATGGGAAGTTCCACACGCGATTGGCCCAGTGCGAGCAGGGTACGTGTATTTCAGGGGTGCGCGGGAAGTTCCACACGCGATTTCAGCAGGGTACGTGTATTCCAGGGGTGCGCGGGAAGTTCCACACGCGATTTCAGCAGGGTACGTGTATTTCAGGGGTGCGCGGGAAGTTCCACACGCGATTGGCCCAGTGCGAGCAGGGCACGTGTATTTCAGGGGTGCGCGGGAAGTTCCACACGCGATTTCAGCAGGGTATGTGTATTCCAGGGGTGCGCGGGAAGTTCCACACGCGATTTCAGCAGGGTACGTGTATTTCAGGGGTGCGTGGGAAGTTCCACACGCGATTGGCCCAGTGCGAGCAGGGTACGTGTATTTCAGGGGTGCGCGGGAAGTTCCACACGCGATTTCAGCAGGGTACGTGTATTCCAGGGGTGCGCGGGAAGTTCCACATGCGATTGGCCCAGTGCGAGCAGGGCACGTGTATTTCAGGGGTGCGCGGGAAGTTCCACACGCGATTTCAGCAGGGTACGTGTATTCCAGGGGTGCGCGGGAAGTTCCACACGCGATTTCAGCAGGGTACGTGTATTTCAGGGGTGCGCGGGAAGTTCCACACGCGATTGGCCCAGTGCGAGCAGGGTACGTGTATTCCATGGGTGCGCGGGAAGTTCCACATGCGATTTCAGCAGGGTACGTGTATTTCAGGGGTGCGCGGGAAGTTCCACACGTGATTGGGCCAGTGCGAGCAGGGTACGTGTATTTCAGGGGTGCGCGGGAAGTTCCACACGCGATTGGCCCCGTGCAAGCAGGGTACGTGTATTTCAGGGGTGCGCGGGAAGTTCCACACGCGATTGGCCCAGTGCGAGCAGGGCACGTGTATTTCAGGGGTGCGCGGGAAGTTCCACACGCGATTTCAGCAGGGTATGTGTATTTCGGGGTTCTGGGGAGTACTACATGTGAATTGGCCGTTTGGGTCCTCCCAGGTGTACGCTCCACAACCTCCACGGCCCCTGCAGGCAGCCCACACCACGGGGGACTACCCTGCACCCCTGCTCATGTCCCGCAGGCAGCCCATCCACCATGGGCATGCCCCCCAGCCAACCCACATGTCACCTTGCACTACTGATCAACAATGCATGTCTCCCACCACCCCCACCCCCAGCCACCAGGGGCACCCTCCACCAGGCCCCCACTCATGTCTCCCACCACCCCCACCCCCCAGCCACCAGGGGCAGCCTCCACCAGGCCCCCACTCATGTCCCCCTGCACCCCCACCCCCCAGCATCCAGGGGCACCCTCCACCAGGCCCCCACTCATGTCCCCCTGCACCCCCACCCCCCAGCATCCAGGGGCACCCTCCACCAGGCCCCCACTCATGTCTACCACCACCCCCACCCCCCAGCTACCAGGGGCACCCTCCACCAGGCCCCCACTCATGTCTCCCACCACCCCCACCCCCCAGCCACCAGGGGCAGCCTCCACCAGGCCCCCACTCATGTCTCCCACCACCCCCACCCCCCAGCCACCAGGGGCAGCCTCCACCAGGCCTCCACTCATGTCCCCCTGCACCCCCACCCCCCAGCATCCAGGGGCACCCTCCACCAGGCCCCCACTCATGTCCCCCTGCACCCCCACCCCCCAGCATCCAGGGGCACCCTCCACCAGGCCCCCACTCATGTCTACCACCACCCCCACCCTGCAGCAACCAGGGGCACCCTCCACCAGGCCCCCACTCATGTCTCCCACCACCCCCACCCCCCAGCCACCAGGGGCACCCTCCACCAGGCCCCCACTCATGTCTCCCACCACCCCCACCCCCCAGCCACCAGGGGCAGCCTCCACCAGGCCCCCACTCATGTCCCCCTGCACCCCCACCCCCCAGCATCCAGGGGCACCCTCCACCAGGCCCCCACTCATGTCCCCCTGCACCCCACCCCCCAGCATCCAGGGGCACCCTCCACCAGGCCCCCACTCATGTCTACCACCAACCCCACCCCCCAGCTACCAGGGGCACCCTCCACCAGGCCCCCACTCATGTCTCCCACCACCCCCACCCCCCAGCCACCAGGGGCAGCCTCCACCAGGCCCCCACTCATGTCTCCCACCACCCCCACCCCCCAGCCACCAGGGGCAGCCTCCACCAGGACCCCACTCATGTCCCCCTGCACCCCCACCCCCAGCATCCAGGGGCACCCTCCACCAGGGCCCCACTCATGTCCCCCTGCACCCCCACCCCCCAGCATCCAGGGGCACCCTCCACCAGGCCCCCACTCATGTCTACCACGACCCCCACCCCCCAGCTACCAGGGGCACCCTCCACCAGGCCCCCACTCATGTCTCCCACCACCCCCACCCCCCAGCCACCAGGGGCAGCCTCCACCAGGCCCCCACTCATGTCTCCCACCACCCCCACCCCCCAGCCACCAGGGGCAGCCTCCACCAGGCCCCCACTCATGTCCCCCTGCACCCCCACCCCCCAGCATCCAGGGGCACCCTCCACCAGGCCCCCACTCATGTCCCCCTGCACCCCCACCCCCCAGCATCCAGGGGCACCCTCCACCAGGCCCCCACTCATGTCTCCCCCCACCCTCACCCCCCAGCAGTGCAGGGGCAGCCTCCACCAGGCCCCCACTCATGTCTCCCACCACCCCACCCCCCAGCCACCAGGGGCTTCCTCCACCAGGCCCCCACTCATGTCCCCCTGCACCCCCACCCCCCAGCATCCAGGGGCACCCTCCACCAGGCCCCCACTCATGTCCCCCTGCACTCCCACCCCCCAGCATCCAGGGGCACCCTCCACCAGGCTCCACTCATGTCTCCCCCCACCCCCACCCCCAGCAGTGCAGGGTCAGCCTCCACCAGGCCCCCACTCATGTCTCCCACCGCCCCCACCCCCCAGCCACCAGGGGCACCATCCACCAGGCCCCCACTCATGTCTCCCACCACCCCCACCCCCCAGCAGTGCAGGGGCACCCTCCACCAGGCCCCCACTCATGTCTCCCACCACCCCCACCCCCCAGCCACCAGGGGCAGCCTCCACCAGGCCCCCACTCATGTCTCCCACCACCCCCACCGCCTAGCAGTGCAGGGGCAGCCTCCACCAGGCCCCCACTCATGTCCCCCTGCACCCCCACCCCCCAGCATCCAGGGGCACCCTCCACCAGGCCCCACTCATGTCTCCCACCACCCCCACCCCCCAGCCACCAGGGGCACCCTCCACCAGGCCCCCACTCATGTCTCCCACCACCCCCACCCCCCAGCAGTGCAGGGGCACCCTCCACCAGGCCCCCACTCATGTCTACCACCACCCCCACCCCCCAGCCACCATGGCCAGCCCCCACCAGGCCCCCACTCATGTCCCCTATCACCCCCACCCCCCAGCAGTGCAGGGGCAGCCTCCACCAGGCCCCCACTCATGTCTCCCACCACCCCCACCCCCCAGCAGTGCAGGGGCACCCTCCACCAGGCCCCCACTCATGTCCCCCTGCACCCCCACCCCCCAGCATCCAGGGGCACACTCCACCAGGCCCCCACTCATGTCTCACACCACCCCCACCCCCCAGCCACCAGGGGCACCCTCCACCAGGCCCCCACTCATGTCTCCCACCACCCCCACCCCCCAGCAGTGCAGGGGCACCCTCCACCAGGCCCCCACTCATGTCTACCACCACCCCCACCCCCCAGCATCCAGGGGCACCCTACACCAGGCCCCCACTCATGGCCCCTATCACCCCCACCCCCCGCCACCAGGGGCAGCCTCCACCAGGCCCCCACCCATGTCTCCCACCACCCCCACCCCCCAGCAGTGCAGGGGCACCCTCCACCAGGCCCCCACTCGTGTCCCCCTGCACCCCCACCCCCCAGCATCCAGGGGCACCCTCCACCAGGCCCCCACTCATGTCCCCCTGCACCCCCACCCCCCAGCATCCAGGGGCAACCTCCACCAGGCCCCCACTCATGTCTCCCACCACCCCCGACCCCCAGCAGTGCAGGGGCAGCCTCCACCAGGCCCCCACTCATGTCTCCCACCCCCCCCCCCGCCCCCCAGCATCCAGGGGCACCCTCCACCAGGCCCCCACTCATGTCTCCCACCACCCCCACCCCCCAGCAGTGCAGGGGCAGCCTCCACCAGGCCCCCACTCATGTCTACCACCACCCCCACCCCCAGCATCCAGGGGCACCCTCCACCAGGCCCCCACTCATGTCTCCCACCACCCCCACCCCCCAGCCACCAGGGGCACCATCCACCAGGCCCCCACTCATGTATCCCACCACCCCCACCCCCCAGCAGTGCAGGGGCACCCTCCACCAGGCCCCCACTCATGTCTACCACCACCCCCACCCCCCAGCCACCAGGGGCACCCTCCACCAGGCCCCCACTCATGTCTCCCACCACCCCCACCCCCCAGCCACCAGGGGCACCCTCCACCAGGCCCCCACTCATGTCTACCACCACCCCCACCCCCCAGCAGTGCAGGGGCAGCCTCCACCAGGCCCCCACTCATGTCTCCCACCACCCCCACCCCCCAGCAGTGCAGGGGCACCCTCCACCAGGCCCCCACTCATGTCCCCCTGCACCCCCACCCCCCAGCATCCAGGGGCACCCTCCACCAGGCCCCCACTCATGTCTCACACCACCCCCACCCCCCAGCCACCAGGGGCACCCTCCACCAGGCCCCCACTCATGTCTCCCACCCCCCCACCCCCCAGCAGTGCAGGGGCACCCTCCACCAGGCCCCCACTCATGTCTACCACCACCCCCACCCCCCAGCATCCAGGGGCACCCTCCACCAGGCCCCCACTCATGGCCCCTATCACCCCCACCCCCCGCCACCAGGGGCAGCCTCCACCAGGCCCCCACCCATGTCTCCCACCACCCCCACCCCCCAGCAGTGCAGGGGCACCCTCCACCAGGCCCCCACTCATGTCCCCCTGCACCCCCACCCCCCAGCATCCAGGGGCAACCTCCACCAGGCCCCCACTCATGTCTCCCACCACCCCCGACCCCCAGCAGTGCAGGGGCAGCCTCCACCAGGCCCCCACTCATGTCTCCCACCCCCCCCCCGCCCCCCAGCATCCAGGGGCACCCTCCACCAGGCCCCCACTCATGTCTCCCACCACCCCCACCCCCCAGCAGTGCAGGGGTAGCCTCCACCAGGCCCCCACTCATGTCTACCACCACCCCCACCCCCCAGCATCCAGGGGCACCCTCCACCAGGCCCCCACTCATGTCTCCCACCACCCCCACCCCCCAGCCACCAGGGGCACCATCCACCAGGCCCCCACTCATGTATCCCACCACCCCCACCCCCCAGCAGTGCAGGGGCACCCTCCACCAGGCCCCCGCTCATGTCTACCACCACCCCCACCCCCCAGCCACCAGGGGCACCCTCCACCAGGCCCCCACTCATGTCTCCCACCACCCCCACCCCCCAGCCACCAGGGGCACCCTCCACCAGGCCCCCACTCATGTCTACCACCACCCCCACCCCCCAGCAGTGCAGGGGCACCCTCCACCAGGCCCCCACTCATGTCTACCACCACCCCCACCCCCCAGAATCCAGGGGCACCCTCCACCAGGCCCCCACTCATGTCTACCACCAACCCCACCCCCCAGCTACCAGGGGCACCCTCCACCAGGCCCCCACTCATGTCTCCCACCACCCCCAACCCCCAGCCACCAGGGGCACCCTCCACCAGGCCCCCACTCATGTCTACCACCACCCCCACCCCCCAGCAGTGCAGGGGCACCCTCCACCAGGCCCCCACTCATGTCTACCACCACCCCCACCCCCCAGCATCCAGGGGCACCCTCCACCAGGCCCCCACTCATGTCCCCTATCACCCCCATCCCCCCCGCCACCCGGGGCAGCATCAACCAGGCCCCCACTCATGTCTCCCACCACCCCCACCCCCCAGCCACCATGGCCAGCCCCCACCAGGCCCCCACTCATGTCCCCTATCTCCCCCACCCCCCAGCAGTGCAGAGGCAGCCTCCACCAGGCCCCCACTCATGTCTCCCACCACCCCCACCCCCCAGCAGTGCAGGGGCACCCTCCACCAGGCCCCCACTCATGTCTTACACCACCCCCACCCCCAGCAGTGCAGGGGCACCCTCCACCAGGCCCCCACTCATGTCTACCACCACCCCCACCCCCCAGCATCCAGGGGCACCCTCCACCAGGCCCCCACCCATGGCCCCTATCACCCCCACCCCCCCCCCCCGCCACCAGGGGCAGCCTCCACCAGGCCCCCACTCATGTCTACCACCACCCCCACCCCCCAGCAGTGCAGGGGCACCCTCCACCAGGCCCCCACTCATGTCTACCACCCACCCCCACACCCCAGCATCCAGGGGCACCCTCCACCAGGCCCCCACTCATGTCTACCACCCACCCCCACCCCCCAGCCACCATGGCCAGCCCCCACCAGGCCCCCACTCATGTCTCCCACCACCCCCACCCCCCAGCAGTGCAGGGGCACCCTCCACCAGGCCCCCACTCATGTCTACCACCCACCCCCACCCCCCAGCCACCATGGCCAGCCCCCACCAGGCCCCCACTCATGTCTCCCACCACCCTCACCCCCCAGCAGTGCAGGGGCACCCTCCACCACGCCCCCACTCATGTCTACCACCACCCCCACCCCCCAGCCACCAGGGGCACCCTCCACCAGGCCCCCACTCATGTCTCCCACCACCCCCACCCCCCAGCTACCAGGGGCACCGTCCACCAGGCCCCCACTCATGTCTACCACCACCCCCACCCCCCAGCAGTGCAGGGGCACCCTCCACCAGGCCCCCACTCATGTCTACCACCACCCCCACCCCCCAGCATCCAGGGGCACCCTCCACCAGGCCCCCACTCATGGCCCCTATCACCCCCACCCCCCCGCAACCAGGGGCAGCCTCCACCAGGCCCCCACCCATGTCTCCCACCACCCCCACCCCCCAGCAGTGCAGGGGCACCCTCCACCAGGCCCCCACTCATGTCCCCCTGCACCCCCACCCCCCAGCATCCAGGGGCACCCTCCACCAGGCCCCCACTCATGTCTCCCACCACCCCCACCCCCCAGCAGTGCAGGGGCAACCTCCACCACGCCCCCACTCATGTATCCCACCACCCCCACCCCCCAGCAGTGCAGGGGCAGCCTCCACCAGGCCCCCACTCATGTCTACCACCACCCCCACCCCCCAGCCACCAGGGGCACCCTCCACCAGGCCCCCACTCATGTCTCCCACCACCCCCACCCCCCAGCCACCAGGGGCACCCTCCACCAGGCCCCCACTCATGTCTACCACCACCCCCACCCCCCAACAGTGCAGGGGCACCCTCCACCAGGCCCCCACTCATGTCTACCACCACCCCCACCCCCCAGCAGTGCAGGGGCACCCTCCACCAGGCCCCCACTCATGTCTACCACCACCCCCACCCCCCAGCATCCAGGGGCACCCTCCACCAGGCCCTCACTCATGGCCCCTATCACCCCCACCCCCCAGCAGTGCAGGGGCACCCTCCACCACGCCCCCACTCATGTCTACCACCACCCCCACCCCCCAGCAGTGCAGGGGCACCCTCCACCAGGCCCCCACTCATGTCTACCACCACCCCCAACCCCCAGCAGTGCAGGGGCACCCTCCACCAGGCCCCCACTCATGTCTACCACCACCCCCACCCCCCAGCATCCAGGGGCACCCTCCACCAGGCCCCCACTCATGGCCCCTATCACCCCCACCCCCCAGCAGTGCAGGGGCACCCTCCACCATGCCCCCACTCATGTCTACCACCACCCCCACCCCCCAGCCACCATGGCCAGCCCCCACCAGGTCCTCACAATCCCCAATCATGTGCGTTATGGTCAGCCTCCACAGCCAAAAAGCCCTACCAAGTAACCCATTCACCCACATGGAAATGGAAATTACATGTTACACCCCCAATGTTCATAAAGCTAATGAACCCATGTCCGTCACACACAATGGTTGCAATTGAATGGGAAAACACCCAACATGACATGCATGAAACCAATGAGATGATACCACACAGTGAAGTATGAAAACAAAATTGTATTAAAAAAAATAAGAATGCAAAAGAAATGAAACAAACTACAATGGGAATGAAAAAAAAAAAAGCTGCATGTCCGGTTAAAAAAATAAAATCACCAAATCCTAATCCAAAAAAATGTTGTCCAAAGTCAAATGAAAAATAAAATCAATCCAATGAAGAACTATGTACAAAACATCCAAGGGTCCATGAGCCCAACTGAACAAAGGAAACCTACAAAAAACCCTAACTAAAATGCAACTATATACAAAAAGTGGAGCAGTGTCCGTCGACTCCAAATCATAAGAATAAACAAATGAAACCTAAAACTAAAGAACTATATACAAAGGCGGCGGGCAAGTCCAGCGGCTCACTCCGTAGTGTTCCGGGCCAGGGCATCATCAAACTCCTCGTCTATGTCCCGGAGGCGGTCCTGTTCCATGGCCCCGAGGGTCCGCAGGGACGACGCCATCTGCTCCTCCAACCCCCTGCGGATTGCCTCGAGGCACTCAGCCCGCCTCAGGGCCCTCCGCATGGAGTTCTCTGCCCTGACCATCGTGAGCCGCTCCTCTTCCGCCCGCCGCCGCTCCGCACCTATCTGCTGGCCCAACCGCAGCCACACGGAAGACACTTCCTGTCCTGGGTCCTCCTGCCCTCCTGCCGATGCCTGCCCCTCCGATGTTGATGGCCCCGAGCCATGATGCCTCCCACGTTGACTCTGCTGCTGCCTCCGACGCAACTGCCTCTGCCAGCACGATGGCATCCAGGCTGATGGAATCCACCAACGCCGTCGTGCACGTGCCCTGCCTGATGATGCCGGCACATCCTCCATCTGCTGGGGTACAGTTGCTGTGGTGTCCACCCCTGCTTGACCTCCGACTGTGGCAGGGATGGGATCCCCACCGAGCTGGCTGCATAGGTCAGGGCAGGTCCACAGGGGGCCCTGGTGGCATCTGGGCCGGAAGACGCCAAGGAGAACGACTGGCGTATAGCCTCCACAGAGGAGGAGAGGGCCGCCAGATTGGCCGACACATGCAGGAAACCCCCGAACATGGAAGATCCCAATTGGGCCACGTCGGCACGGTGCTCTTCGTGATGATGTGCGTGCTCCTCCCGGGAAGCACGCACGTCACCACGAATTGCACCCGCTCGCATCGCAACCCCAATCAGAACCTTCTCCATACGGACACGGGTCCCCTCGTCCGCAGGTGGAGGGGAGTCAGGTGACATGGACATCCCCTCTACCAGCGGACGGGCCTGGGATGGGGCAACCCTGCTGGTGCATGGTGGTGCACTCACAGGGTCAGGGACAGCGACATGCACAGGCCCCTCCACGGTGACCTGTGCTGCCTCCTGCCCCTGGCCCTGGACTGCACCACTTGCACCAGCAGGATGCCCCCACCAGGCCCCATGTGTGCCCCTGTGGCGGCCTCCTCCTCCTCTGTGGAAACCACCAACCTGGATGGCTCCTCACCGTCTTCCACCGTAGCAGGCCCCTGTGGGGGCTCACCCACCCCTTCCGCTGCAGCCGTGGGGGCATCCCCGCCGCCTTGCTCCACAGCGCCGTCTCCGCCCTCTTCTTCACTAGCCGCTGCGTAGAGGGAGACAAAGAACACAAGCATCAGGGTACTGTACAATGGTCCCCTAGACAGGAAGCAATAGCAGATGAGTACCACTGTCAAAGTACACTTCCATCATGTCCCTCCACAACACATGGGTCAGTCCAGGCAAAACACACACAGTAACAGGCATGGTGCATGCCATGGACATTTCCATACATGTCCAATGGACTCTTGAAACATACAATTATATGGAACTCACATGCATCATGGGTCATGCCCATCACATGCACACACTTCACCTCAGTCACATCCATCTGGCCCCATACACCCCAAACACAGCGGATACAAGGGTAACTAGGCTGCATCAGTGAATCTGTGCATTGTCACACACATGTGTCATGCATCCATGGCATGCACAAGTCACAGACACGCAGGTCAGGCACACAGACATGGCTACCATATATGTACCTGCCATCAGCACCCATCCCTCACCCCCACCCATGTCCAGGAACAGAGACTGGCATGCTCTCATGTCTACAATCTGCATAGGGCTCCCCATGTGGCATTTAAACACATGCAACAACCATGTGGTTCACACATCACTGGTCGCACATGCATTACCATGATGTCCCTGCACACATACATGCATACATGGCCTATGTCACACATACAGGCAAGTATCAGAGAACCAGCACACCGCAACATGCCCTGTCTCACACAGCAATGCTTGGACACTTACCGCTCAACTCCAGACGGGTCTCCCTCTCAAGGATCTGGGCGTGGAGCGCTGGGCGTACGCGTTCCAGGACCCTCATCTGGATGGAACTCATGCGGCCCCGGCCCCCCTCCATGAGGCGCCGGGCCTTCACGAGGGTCTTGGACCTCAAGTCCTCCCAGCGCTTCTTGATCTTCTGGACGTCGCGGGTTGCCACCCCCTCCGCGTTGATGGCAACCACACAGTCGGCCCAGATCCTCTCCCGTCCTTCCTTGCTGGCGCGGGACGATCCAAAGAGGGCATCATACTGCCCCAGGACATGCTCCACCAGGACACCAACTTCGGTGGCAGTGAAGCTGGTGCCCCTCTGCCCCTCTGGCCTGGGGTTGCCACTGGTGCCAGATGTGGAAGTGCCCGACATGGCAACCCCAGAGGCAGGTGTGGGTGGGCAACTGGGTCCTGGGGCTGGGCTGTGGAGCGATGTTATCCCAGTCGGGAGTCTTCAGTTCCAGCAGGGGTGGACACAGCAACTGGACCCCTGCAGATGGCTGATGTGCAGGCACCAAATGGCAGGGCACGGTGGCAGCAGGCAGGCAGGCAGGCAGGCAGCAGCAGATAGCACGTGGGAGGCTGCTCAGGGCACTGGGGGGCAGTAATTCGGCCTTCTGGGCAGGAGCGTGGTCTTCCGTGTGTTTTCGCGTGGCCAGCTTGATACGGAGTGATTTGGCACGTGAAAATCCTGCATGTCAGCGTGAAATTCGAGGAAAGGCCCTTAGCGCGTAAGCGCGTCAGCACGCATACGCGATTCTATTGGACCAAAGGCCCTCAGCGCGTAAGCGCGTCTGTGACGTGACCCGCACTGGTGTTTCCCACACAGCACGTGATGACAGAGCATACGTGGAAAGACTGCACGTCAGAGTGTCATCGCGTGTAATTGGACAGCACGTCAG
This sequence comes from Ambystoma mexicanum, assembly GCF_040938575.1. Taxonomy (NCBI): domain Eukaryota; kingdom Metazoa; phylum Chordata; class Amphibia; order Caudata; family Ambystomatidae; genus Ambystoma; species Ambystoma mexicanum. The sequence continues at coordinate 107,868,261 of NC_090941.1, read as the reverse complement.
AGTGTCATCGCGTGTAATTGGACAAAAGTGCGCGTCCACGCGATTGGCCTATGTACGTGTATATCAGGGGTGCGCGGGCACTTACACACGCAAGTACGTCAGCGCACCTGTATCCCGGGGTGCGCGGGAATTTCCACACGCCATTGGACTGGGTACTGGATTTCAGGGGTGCGCGGGTCACACGCTCGCCTACAACACGCGCAACGCATGAATTTGCGCGCTAACAAAATAACAAGCTCAGACCCAGGATGAACATACCGTTCCTAGCAGCAGTGGGCGTGGCCTACCAAAGGAGGAGGAGGAGGATGATAGTCAGGGCCAGAATATTCACACCCAGAACCAGCCTTTTTGGGATGCCTGATGACCAGGTGTATGGGAGGTACAGGTTTCCACCACACATAATACTGGACCTGGTGAGTGAATGGGAGGATGACCTCACATCACCCACGCTGTGCTCCCAAGCACTCAGCCCCCTGGAGAAGGTCCTCAATGTACTGCACTTCTTAGCCACTGGATCATTTCAGCGGACAAGTGCCATAGTGGGTGGGGTATCACAGGCCACCCAGTCACGCTGCCTACACCAGGTCTTGAACATCATCACTGCACGCCCATCAGTCCGCAGGCACATATACCTGCCCAGAACACCTGCAGAAAGGCATTCTGCCGCCCTGGATTTTTACGGTGTGGCACGATTCCCCAAAGTGCTAGGTGCCATCGACTGCACCCATGTGGCTCTACGTCCCCCCAGGGCATCAGAGCACATCTATAGGAAACGCAAGCACTGGCATTCCATCAACATGCAGGTAGTATGTAATGCCAAGGGAATCATCACCTCAGTATATGCCAACTCTCCCGGGTCAACCCACGACAGCTTCATTTACCGAATGTCCACCCTAAGCCGGGACCTAGAAGCTGGGCGGCATGGCGATACATGGCTGCTTGGTGAGTATGAATGCCACTGCACATGCATGCATGTCAGATACTGAGCAAGGTCACAACCCCACCAATGATACCAATCACCACCTCCACAGGGGACAGTGCCTACCCTCTCAGCCCCCACATGATGATGCCAATTCGGAACCCCACCACGCCACCCCAGGAAAGATATAACACAGCCCACATTACAACCCGGGGCATAGTGGAGCGCACATTCGGAGTGCTAAAGTCACGCTTTCGCTCCCTTGACCGTTCTGGCGGGCAGCTGTTGTACGCTCCCCCAGTAGTGTGCAGGATCATAGTGGCAGCATGTGTCCTGCACAACGTTGCAACACGCCGGGGCCTGGCCGTGGACATGGTGGTGGCCCCACATCCCCAACCACATGCACAGCCGCTGCGCATGGGAGGGGAAAGGGCACGGGGGGAGGCAGCCCGTACACAGCTAGTGGCTAATTACTTCACATAGAAATCACACCCCTGTGGAGTGCACACTGCCCTGGCACATTCCATCTGACAATCAATGATGACTCAACCTGACACTGATCCTGAATGTCTGGAGAATCAACTGTGAAAACCATATCAGCCTGAGATTGTTCACCTGGAAGTGTTACAATGTGTGCATCCCTACCCACACAGACACCACCAATGCAGTTTTGTGAAGTAACACATTCAAGCAGCTAAAATGAATACCCACTTGCAAAATGCAACAAGAGGACAGTGCCATGTCAGCCAACCCATCCCCAGCACCGCCACACGATACACCGTGCCATGTCATGCTATTTGCAGGTAAACAAAGTAATCCCCACAACATGACACTAGTGTCACAATGTACAGTGTCCCTAATTGAAACTTGCAACACCTGAAATGCTCACAGTAATGCAGGACCAACAACAAACTTGAGCAGGTATTACCATTAACATGACATCACAAATGTTATAAATTAGTAGTCTCACCACCTGGAAATGCCTGCACTCCCACCACTACCAACTGTGCAGTGTTGGCGCCATGTAGAGTTGTAGGTGCACTGCTGCCAACATGGACCCCATCTCCAAACTAGAGGGCCTTGTGTAGACATGAGGAAGGGACCTGCAAATTGGGAGGTAGACACAGATGATGAGTTACACATCAATGCAACATGCAGTGTACAACACAACAGCAATATGCACTAGGAATGTATACACAGTATTGACTAGACTACCCACACATGTAGTGGGAGTCCAATGTCACCATGTACGTCAATGTCACTTGGGCACACCCTTTGCAAGCCCATGGAAACGGGAAGCAGGAGGGGTGTGTGTGACTCAAACCCAAGCATCTGAACCAAATACATGACAAGCCTGCATGTGCCCAGCCACAATGCAGCGTATGCCCACAGGAACCACGGAAGGCAACAAATTGTCCCAAAAAAATAGGGAAAAAAATAATTAAAAATAAAAATAAAAAAAAAATAAAAAAAAAATAAAATAAAAAAATGGCCATTGATGGGCCCGGGGGGGTTGGGGAGGCCACCCAGGAGGTCCGAGGACAGGGTGCACACCAGAACCCACCTGTGTGGATCCTGGGAAAAAAAAAACACCTCCATTGGCTCATGGCCCACACAGCTACCCTATTGTGGGAGTATCACTGCTGTCGCTATTATCACCCTGTGCAGCTGCATCCGGAGGTGGTTGCACTATGGGAGGCAGCCCACGCAAGGCCCTAGTCTGCTCCTCCATTGCTGCAAGCATGCGGGTGTGGTAGGTCTGGTTCTGGAGGATGAGTGTGCGGAGGTCCCCATGCAACAACTCATGGGATGCCCGGACCTCCGCCCTCGTTGCCTGCATCTCAGCTGAGAGCGTACGGGTGAGACGCTCCAGCTGCTGTTCTGTCCTTTGGTGTGTTGAAGCCTCAAGCTCAACAAGAGTCGTCCTGAGGTGAAGGAGCTCCTGCCTCAGGGCTTCCCTGTGGCCCTGGGACTCTATGGAGATGGCCTCCTGCAGAGTCGCCAGTGCCGCCCGCCTGTCCCTGTTGGACGCCAACATGTCCTCCCTGTGTGACTGGCAGATGGAGTCGGTTGCCTGCTGTAGTCCCTCCATCAGCCTTTCAGGGGGGACAATGGAAGTGGCCACCCTATCCATGGCCTGAGCCATCATCTCGGATGATGCTGCCTGTTGGGTTGCCATACCGTAAATGGATTGCTCCCATGCGGTATTGCCAGGTGGCGTATGGCCACCACGTCGGCGGGCACCACACCTGTCTGGGGCAAGGCGAACTGCGCCTTGCTGTGCTGGCACTGCCTGAGGCTGCAGGACTGCATTCCCCCTCTGATCTGCTGGCCCAGGAACAGGATCAGATGTCGCGGAGTGTGACCCTGCATCCGTAACCACCAAAGGCGTAGCTGCCAACACTGACATCCCCATTGAGGGTTCTGACCCTGGTGCAGGTGGGTGGGACAGAACAGAATCCCTCCCTGGAACAGTCACCTGCGACGGCACGTAGGTCTCATCTGAATCAACACCTGAGTACAGCTCGGGGGAGGTGCAGCCAGAGACACCCCTTGAGAGCACGACCTGCAGCAGTTGTGGGTTCTCACCCACCACCACACCACGTCCCTCACTGGTGGTTGGTCGGCCCTCGGACCCCTCCTGGGTCTGCACCATCTCCACAACCCCAGCAGTATCAGGTGCGTCTTCCCCTGCAAAGACATAAAAACAAAGAAATGGAAACAGGCATTATCACCATGGCACACAATGAGGGCTGAGAAGCAAGAGAACCAGTACTTGATTGACACATGTCCCACATGACTAAAACCCTCCCATGCATGCACCCTCACTGCATATGAAGGGCAGGCAAATGGCACACACTGATGACACCAAGATGGAAGATGAACACATTTTCTGCATGCTGCCTGGCAGTGGCATCACACATTGGCCTGTGATTGCCAGGTGAAACACACATGCCATCACACAGATGGCATGTACCATTGCTATTGAGTGAAGATGGAGAGGAGGGCAGCACCTATTTATTCAGTCCAGTTCCCGCATGTAATAGCTTTTCTAATTCAAACAGGTCAGATTTTTCACCTGGAGCTGCCAGTCCGAAATGGTCCAATTGCACAGGGACATGTGTGAACAAATGATATCCAGGTAACAAAGTCACTCCACTTTACCATAGCCATGTCAGACATGTGACTAGAGGACTGCGAAATGCCTAGTAAAAGTGGTGGAATGCAAACAATCTGACTGAATGAACAGTGAAAATAAGCAACAATGTTGTGGCAAGGTGACACTTCAAAGGCAACTGGCGTGCAGTTGGGCTAGATGTCTACTGTTGGCAGAAGGGATACTGCTATGGCCAAATGCAGCTGCGCAGGATGTATTGCATGTAGCACATGGCTGACCCATACGACTCAGGCGCACACACTCTCACCTGGCACACAAACAGAAGCCCTCACACACACCATGCACATGGATGACACACACATGCATGTGCACTCACCGGACAATGCCTCGTAATCAGGCAGATCTCCCACGCCTTGGATCTGTTCCTCCGTGACGTAGGTCCCAGCGACTAACTCATGTGGAGTGAGTTCCATGTCTACTACTGGAGACCCACCTCCAGTCACTAGAGTTGCGGCATGACTTGAGGCCAGCTTACTCTTTGCCCTGCGCTTTAGGTCATTCCAGCGCTTATAGCAATCATTGGCTGTGCGCCTCACGATTCCAAGGGCACTTACGATGTCCGCAACGGTCTGCCAGTGTGCCTGGCGTTGTGCAGGTGTGGTCTTGGATCCTGCAACAATGACCATCTCGTTGTCATGTGCGGACACATACTCAACAAGTGCATTCAGTTCGTCATCCGTGAAGCTGGGCTTCCTGGACGGGCCGGACTGTGTAGCCGTGTCTGGGGCATCAGCCTGTGCCGGACGAGCACTCTTCCTCTTCCGCTTGGAAGGTGGTGGTGATCCTGAGTGTCCTGCGCCGCTCTGGACACTAGGGGCAGGAGCCCTGGTGGACTCTGTATCAGGAGTGTGGGATTGCACACTCAGCATGGGAGTTGGTGCAGGCATTGGCTCAAGTGTAATGGTGTCAGGGGGAATGTCAGCAGGATGGACTAGGACCGACACTGTCCTGGCTGGGTGTGTGAGGGCTGGGGTGGATGGAGCCGCAGCTGCCCCTGCAGCCTCTCCGCCCTGCCTACTTGGGGCAGCAGATGACCTTGCTGCCCCAGATGCACGTGGCATGATGACATCAACGTGCACCAGCGCACGTGTCATAGGCCTGCTGACCTGGAAGTCAGCCATGGAGTCAGCCAGGTCTGGTGCCACAATGGGCTGGTCCAACAAGGGCTGAGCATGGATGGTGTCAGCCACATCAGCCTCAACGGGAGGGGGGGGGATTATGGGTGCCCTTGAATGGTCCTCCACACATGGGGGGACAGGCTCACCCTGCAAGTAACGACCACGTCCCCTACCGGATCCACCACGGCCACCATTTGTGGCTCTTCCACCTTTGCCACCCTTACGGAATCCTCGCCTCCCAGCCATGGCACTGATGTTAATGTGCGTATGGGAGTGGCTGTAAACTATTGTCCTGGGCAATTGGGGGTCAAAGGGGTTGGGTACCAGATGGTAATTGTACCCTAGTGCTCTTGCAAGGCTGAATGTAACCCCTGGGGAAAGATGACGGGTCACGCTACGCACAGGAGCCCCAAAAAAGGGAGATGACGTGCACGCAACCCCTCCTAGACCACGTGTGCAGAAAGAAAAACCTGCACTACGCTGTGGCACCCAGTAACACAAGAATGAACGTATGCGTGTCACACGCAGCCTAGAATGACCTCTGAAGGGGTAGGCTACACACGGGGCAAGCACAGATGTTAGATACGTGCGTGACTCACCGTCTGCCAGGTAAAAGAGCGTGAAAAAGGAGAGCGTTTGGTTGGCAACACCCCCGCCAAAAGAAGATTTGTACGCTGTCTGAGGAGACAGGACAACAGTAGAAGGGAACACTGTTTGAGGGAACAGGCCCAGGTAAACCAGTAAAAGAGAAAAAAGAGAAAAAGCTGTCAGAGGTAACAGGGAATACGAACTTGAAACGCCGTGAAGTAAATCGCGTGTGAAACGACAAGAAGTACAGAATTCACCCACTCGCTCTCCACGAAAAGCACGTACAAGGAAATGGTGTTCTACACGTACCTTTTATACAGGCCCACACGTCCAGCGTCACTTACGCGGCGTGTACGCGCTAGGGCCATTTCCACCAATTACACGCTTTGTCACTTCTGCGTGTAGGGCCATTTCCACCAATTACACGCTTTGTCACTTCTGCGTGTAGGGCCATTTCCACCAATTACACGCTTTGTCACTGCCGCGTGTACGCGCTAGGCCCATTCCCACCAATTACACGCTTTGACACTCGGACGTGTCTTTCTTTTTTTTCACACGCAACATTTTCAAACGTGTGCCCAATTCAACGTGCACGTGACTTCATAGACGTGCATACGCTGCCGACGCGTTTACGCGCTAAGGGCCTTTCCTCGAATTACACGCAGACGTGTTGGATTTTTCACGTGCCAAATCACTCCGTATCAAGCTGGCCACACGTAAGCACACGGAAGACCACGCTCCTGCCCAGAAGGCCGAACTACTGCCCCCCAGAGCCCCGAGCACGCTCCCACCTGCCATCTGCTGCTGCCTGACTGCCTGCTGCCCACATGCACTGCCATTTGCTGCCTGCACATCAGCCAGGGGTGCTGTTGCTGTGTCCACCCCTGCTGGAACCGAAGACTCCCGACTGGGATTCCATCGCTCCACAGCCCAGCCCCAGGACCCAGTTGCCCACCCACTCCTGCCTCTGGGGTTGTCATGTCGGGGCAAACACCATCTGTGACCACTGACAACCCCCGGCCAGAGAGGCAGAGGGGCACCAGCTTCAGTGCCACCGAAGTTGGTGTCCTGGTGGAGCAAGTCCTGGGGCAGTATGAGGCCCTCTTCGGAAGTTCCCGCGCCGACAAGGAAGGACGGACTCGGATCTGGACTGACATCGTGACTGCCATCCACGCGGAGGGGGTGGCAGTCCGCGACTTACAACATGTCAGGAAGCGCTGGGAGGACTTCAGGTCCAGGACCCTGAACAAGGCCCGGCGCCTCTTGAAGGAAGCGGATGCCAAGGGGTGCCGGGGCCACTTGTCGGAAGAACAGATGAGGGTCCTGGAACGCATATCCCCAGCGCTCCACGTCCAGGTCCTAGAGAAGCAGACCCGTCTGGAGTCGAGCGGTGAGTGTACATGCATCCTGATTGTGAGCAGTGCGTGTGGTGATTATTCGGTAGTGTGCAGGTTGCACATCTGTTTGTATGGGGTCGAGTATGGGTGGGGGTGTACATTGAACAGTGCGACACTTGGCAGAGGTGTACACATGCATGCAAGTGTGGTGGTGTGTGTACATGTGTGGTGCACTTCCTGTGTTGCATGTGATGTCTGGCTCACCTTTGGCTGCTCATGCTGTTGTATGTAGGGATGGTGGCGGCAGTTGCGATATGGCTGTGGTATGGCTCATGTGTGCGAGTTGTAATGACATTTGTGTTGGGGATTGTGATGACATGTCTGAGGTTTGCCAATGCCACTCATGTGCAACTGTCATGTGTGTATGTGTCCATTGTACAGTGCCCTGATGCCTGTGTTTTGTTTCTCCCTGTCTGCAGCGTCAACTGATGAAGAGGGCGGAGAAGGTGCTGTGGAGCACAGCGGCGGGGATCCCACCGCCAGCCGTAGACGCAAGGCCCGGCTCCCCTCCTGTGTTGTCATCTCGTCGGGGAGTGAGGAGTCCGGTGCCGCGTCCCAGGCCGCAGCTGCCGGGGGGAGGTCCAAGAGGCGGAGGTTGAAGTTGGACTCCTCGGCAGCAGAAGGGGCAGCTGGGACCCCACAGGGCCCAACAGGGGAAGATGGCACGGCGTCATCCAGGTTGGTGGGGGGTTTGGTGGAGGAGGAGGCCGTGCAAGCACCAGAGACGGGGTCTGGAGGTGGGGATCAAACTGGTGCTAGTGGTGCAGTGCAGGACCAGGGACAGGAGGCAGCACAGGCCGCCGCGGAGGTGCCTGTGTGCAATCCTGTCCCCGATCCTGTCCCTGCATCATCTTGCACCAGCAGGGATGCCTACGTCCAGACCCGTTTTCAGGCAGGGGATGAGCTGACGTCAACTGGCCTTCCTCTGCCTGCGGACGTGGCTATCCAGGTCCGGGTTGAGCCTGTCCTGGCCGGTGTGGCGTTGCGTCAACGGGCCATGCGAGGTGACCTGCAGTCTTTTCATGGTGAGACTGCACGTCATCTCGAATGGCTCGTTGACCACGTCAGCCTGCTGGGACAGGTCACCCAGGCCGGATTCCTCCGTCTGATGGGGCTTGCTCTGACCCCCTCCTCAACTGGACCCCCTACGCGCCAGTCGTCCTCTGTGCCATCTTCCCACCCATCAGTCACCTGGGTGCCCTGTGGTGCTGCCTCTGACGGTGCGGCCAGGCTGGTGGAGGAGGCATCCCTGCCACAGTCGGGAGTCGGACGTCCAGCAGGGGTGGCCACATCTACGACTGCACCCCAGCCGGCGGGGGATGTGCAGGCAGCAGGAGGCAGTGCACGGGCAGAGGCAGAGCAGCAGCAGCAACATGGTGGGAGCCATGAAGGCTCGGGGCCTTCGACATCGGAGGGGCAGGCATCGGCCGGAGGGCAGGAGGACCCAGGACAGAGAGTGTCTTCCGTGTGGCAGCGGTTGGGCCACGCCATAGGTGCGGAGCGGCGGCGGGCGGAAGAGGCGCGGCTCACAATGGTCAGGGTGGAGAACTCCATGCGGAGAGCCCTGAGGCGGGCCGAGTGACTCGAGGCAATCCGCAGGGGGTTGGAGGAGGACACGGCGTCGTCCCTGCGGACCCTCGGGGCCATGGAACAGGACCGCCTCCGGGACATCGAACAGGAGTTCGATGATGCCCTGGCCCGGAACACCACGGAGTGAGCCGCTGGACTTGCCCGCCGCCTTTGTATATAGTTCTTTAGTTTTAGGTTTCCTTTGTTTGTTCTTATGATTTGGAGTCGACGGACACTGCTCCACTTTTTGTATATAGTTGCATTTTAGTTAGGGTTTTTTGTAGGTTTCCTTTGTTCAGTTGGGCTCATGGACCCTTGGATGTTTTGTACATAGTTCTTCATTGGATTGATTTTATTTTTCATTTGACTTTGGACAACATTTTTTTGGATTAGGATTTGGTGTTTTAATTTTTTCAAACGGACATGCTTATCTTTTTTTCATTCCCATTGTAGTTTGTTTCATTTCTTTTGCATTCATATTTTTTTTAATACAATTTTTTTTTCATACTTCACTGTGTGGTGTCATCTCATTGGTTTCATGCATGTCATGTTGGGTGTTTTCCCATTCAATTGCAACCATTGTGTGTGACGGACATGAGTTCATTGGCTTTATGAACATTGGGGGTGTAACATGTAATTTCCATTTCCATGTGGGTGAATGGGTTACTTGGTAGGGCTTTTTGGCTGTGGAGGCTGACCATAACGCACATGATTGGGGATTGTGAGGACCTGGTGTGGGCTGGCCATGGTGGCTGGGGGGTGGGGGTGGGTGGGAGACATGAGTGGGGGCCTGGTGGGGGCTGGCCATGGTGGCTGGGGGGTGGGGGTGGTGGGAGACATGAGTGGGGGCCTGGTGGAGGGTGCCCCTGGATGCTGGGGGGTGGGGGTGCAGGGGGACATGAGTGGGGGCCTGGTGGAGGGTGCCCCTGCACTGCTGGGGGGTGGGGGTGGTGGGAGACATGAGTGGGGGCCTGGTGGAGGGTGCCCCTGGATGCTGGGGGGTGGGGGTGCAGGGGGACATGAGTGGGGGCTTGGTGGAGGCTGCCCCTGCACTGCTGGGGGGTGGGGGTGGTGGGAGACATGAGTGGGGGCCTGGTGGAGGGTGCCCCTGGATGCTGGGGGGTGGGGGTACAGGGGGACATGAGTGGGGGCCTGGTGGAGGCTGCCCCTGCTCTGCTGGGGGGTGGGGGTGGTGGGAGACATGAGTGGGGGCCTGGTGGAGGGTGCCCCTGGATGCTGGGGGGTGGGGGTGCAGGGGGACATGAGTGGGGGCCTGGTGGAGGCTGCCCCTGGATGCTGGGGGGTGGGGGTGGTGGGAGACATGAGTGGGGGCCTGGTGGAGGGTGCCCCTGCACTGCTGGGGGGTGGGGGTGGTGGGAGACATGAGTGGGGGCCTGGTGGAGGGTGCCCCTGGTGGCTGGGGGGTGGGGGTGGTGGGAGACATGAGTGGGGGCCTGGTGGAGGGTGCCCCTGGATGCTGGGGGGTGGGGGTGATAGGGGCCATGAGTGGGGTCTGCCCCTAGTGGCGGGGGGGTGGGGGTGATAGGGGCCATGAGTGGGGGCCTGGTGGAGGGTGCCCCTGGTGGCTGGGGGGTGGGGGTGGTGGGAGACATGAGTGGGGGCCTGGTGGAGGCTGCCCCTGCACTGCTGGGGGGTGGGGGTGATAGGGGACATGAGTGGGGGCCTGGTGGGGGCTGGCCATGGTGGCTGGGGGGTGGGGGTGGTGGGAGACATGAGTGGGGGCCTGGTGGAGGGTGCCCCTGGATGCTGGGGGGTGGGGGTGCAGGGGGACATGAGTGGGGGCCTGGTGGAGGCTGCCCCTGCACTGCAGGGGGGTGGGGGGGGGTGGGAGACATGAGTGGGGGCCTGGTGGAGGGTGCCCCTGGATGCTGGGGGGTGGGGGGTGGTGGGAGACATGAGTGGGGGCCTGGTGGAGGCTGCCCCTGCACTGCTGGGGGGTGGGGGTGGTGGGAGACATGAGTGGGGGCCTGGTGGATGGTGCCCCTGGATGCTGGGGGGTGGGGGTGCAGGGGGACATGAGTGGGGGCCTGGTGGAGGGTGCCCCTGGATGCTGGGGGGTGGGGGTGCAGGGGGACATGAGTGGGGGCCTGGTGGAGGGTGCCCCTGCACTGCTGGGGGCTGGGGGTGGTGGGAGACATGGGTGGGGGCCTGGTGGAGGCTGCCCCTGGTGGCGGGGGGGGTGGGGGTGATAGGGGCCATGAGTGGGGGCCTGGTGGAGGGTGCCCCTGGATGCTGGGGGGTGGGGGCGGTGGTAGACATGAGTGGGGGCCTGGTGGAGGGTGCCCCTGCACTGCTGGGGGGTGGGGGTGGTGGGAGACATGAGTGGGGGCCTGGTGGAGGGTGCCCCTGGTGGATGGGGGGTGGGGGCGGTGGGAGACATGAGTGGGGGCCTGGTGGAGGGTGCCCCTGGATGCTGGGGGGTGGGGGTGCAGGGGGACATGAGTGGGGGCCTGGTGGAGGGTGCCCCTGCACTGCTGGGGGGTGGGGGTGGTGGGAGACATGAGTGGGGGCCTGGTGGAGGCTGCCCCTGCACTGCTGGGGGGTGGGGGTGATAGGGGACATGAGTGGGGGCCTGGTGGGGGCTGGCCATGGTGGCTGGCGCGTGGGGGTGGTGGGAGACATGAGTAGGGGCCTGGTGGATGGTGCCCCTGGATGCTGGGGGGTGGGGGTGGTGGTAGACATGAGTGGGGGCCTGGTGGAGGGTGCCCCTGCACTGCTGGGGGGTGGGGGTGGTGGGAGACATGAGTGGGGGCCTGGTGGAGGGTGCCCCTGGTGGCTGGGGGGTGGGGGTGGTGGGAGACATGAGTGGGGGCCTGGTGGAGGGTGCCCCTGGATGCTGGGGGGTGGGGGTGCAGGGGGACATGAGTGGGGGCCTGGTGGAGGCTGCCCCTGCACTGCTGGGGGGTGGGGGTGGTGGGAGACATGAGTGGGGGCCTGGTGGAGGGTGCCCCTGGATGCTGGGGGGTGGGGGTGCAGGGGGACATGAGTGGGGGCCTGGTGGAGGCTGCCCCTGGTGGCTGGGGGGTGGGGGTGGTGGGAGACATGAGTGGGGGCCTGGTGGAGGGTGCCCCTGCACTGCTGGGGGGTGGGGGTGGTGGGAGACATGAGTGGGGGCCTGGTGGAGGGTGCACCTTGTGGCTGGGGGGTGGGGGTGGTGGGAGACATGAGTGGGGGCCTGGTGGAGGCTGCCCCTGCACTGCTGGGGCATGGGGTGGGGGGAGACATGAGTGGGGGCCTGGTGGATGGTGCCCCTGGATGCTGGGGGGTGGGGGTGCAGGGGGACATGAGTGGGGGCCTGGTGGAGGGTGCCCCTGGATGCTGGGGGGTGGGGGTGCAGGGGGACATGAGTGGGGGCCTGGTGGAGGGTGCCCCTGCACTGCTGGGGGCTGGGGGTGGTGGGAGACATGGGTGGGGGCCTGGTGGAGGCTGCCCCTGGTGGCGGGGGGGGTGGGGGTGATAGGGGCCATGAGTGGGGGCCTGGTGGAGGGTGCCCCTGGATGCTGGGGGGTGGGGGCGGTGGTAGACATGAGTGGGGGCCTGGTGGAGGGTGCCCCTGCACTGCTGGGGGGTGGGGGTGGTGGGAGACATGAGTGGGGGCCTGGTGGAGGGTGCCCCTGGTGGATGGGGGGTGGGGGCGGTGGGAGACATGAGTGGGGGCCTGGTGGAGGGTGCCCCTGGATGCTGGGGGGTGGGGGTGCAGGGGGACATGAGTGGGGGCCTGGTGGAGGGTGCCCCTGCACTGCTGGGGGGTGGGGGTGGTGGGAGACATGAGTGGGGGCCTGGTGGAGGCTGCCCCTGCACTGCTGGGGGGTGGGGGTGATAGGGGACATGAGTGGGGGCCTGGTGGGGGCTGGCCATGGTGGCTGGCGCGTGGGGGTGGTGGGAGACATGAGTAGGGGCCTGGTGGATGGTGCCCCTGGATGCTGGGGGGTGGGGGTGGTGGTAGACATGAGTGGGGGCCTGGTGGAGGGTGCCCCTGCACTGCTGGGGGGTGGGGGTGGTGGGAGACATGAGTGGGGGCCTGGTGGAGGGTGCCCCTGGTGGCTGGGGGGTGGGGGTGGTGGGAGACATGAGTGGGGGCCTGGTGGAGGGTGCCCCTGGATGCTGGGGGGTGGGGGTGCAGGGGGACATGAGTGGGGGCCTGGTGGAGGCTGCCCCTGCACTGCTGGGGGGTGGGGGTGGTGGGAGACATGAGTGGGGGCCTGGTGGAGGGTGCCCCTGGATGCTGGGGGGTGGGGGTGCAGGGGGACATGAGTGGGGGCCTGGTGGAGGCTGCCCCTGGTGGCTGGGGGGTGGGGGTGGTGGGAGACATGAGTGGGGGCCTGGTGGAGGGTGCCCCTGCACTGCTGGGGGGTGGGGGTGGTGGGAGACATGAGTGGGGGCCTGGTGGAGGGTGCACCTTGTGGCTGGGGGGTGGGGGTGGTGGGAGACATGAGTGGGGGCCTGGTGGAGGCTGCCCCTGCACTGCTGGGGCATGGGGTGGGGGGAGACATGAGTGGGGGCCTGGTGGAGGGTGCCCCTGGATGCTGGGGGGTGGGGGTGCAGGGGGACATGAGTGGGGGCCTGGTGGAGGGTGCCCCTGGATGCTGGGGGGTAGGGGTGCAGGGGGACATGAGTGGGGGCCTGGTGGAGGCTGCCCCTGGTGGCTGGGGGGTGGGGGTGGTGGGAGACATGAGTGGGGGCCTGGTGGAGGCTGCCCCTGCACTGCTGGGGGTGGGGGTGGGGGGAGACATGAGTGGGGGCCTGGTGGAGGGTGCCCCTGGATGCTGGGGGGTGGGGGTGGTGGTAGACATGAGTGGGGGCCTGGTGGAGGGTGCCCCTGGATGCTGGGGGGTGGGGGTGCAGGGGGACATGAGTGGGGGCCTGGTGGAGGGTGCCCCTGGATGCTGGGGGGTGGGGCTGCAGGGGGACATGAGTGGGGGCCTGGTGGAGGCTGCCCCTGGTGGCTGGGGGGTGGGGGTGGTGGGAGACATGAGTGGGGGCCTGGTGGAGGGTGCCCCTGGTGGCTGGGGGGGGGTGGTGGGAGACATGCATTGTTGATCAGTAGTGCAAGGTGACATGTGGGTTGGCTGGGGGGCATGCCCATGGTGGATGGGCTGCCTGCGGGACATGAGCAGGGGTGCAGGGTAGTCCCCCGTGGTGTGGGCTGCCTGCAGGGGCCGTCGTGGTTGTGGAGCGTACATCTGGGAGGACCCACACGGCCAATTCACGTGTAGTACTCCCCAGAACCCCTGAAATACACATACCCTGCTGAAATCGCGTGTGGAACTTCCCGCGCACCCCCGAAATACACGTACTCTGCTGAAATCGCGTGTGGAACTTCCCGCGCACCCCTGGAATACACGTACCCTTCTGAAATCGCGTGTGGAACTTCCCGCGCACCCCTGGAATACACGTACCCTGCTGAAATCGCGTGTGGAACTTCCCGCGCACCCCTGAAATACACGTGCCCTGCTCGCACTGGGCCAATCCCGTGTGGAACTTCCCACGCACCCCTGAAAAACACGTACCCTGCTTGCACGGGGCCAATCGCGTGTGGAACTTCCCGCGCCCCCCTGAAATACACGTACCCTGCTCGCACTGGCCCAATCGCGTGTGGAACTTCCCGCGCACCCCTGAAATACACGTACCCTGCTGAAATCGCATGTGGAACTTCCCGCGCACCCATGGAATACACGTACCCTGCTCGCACTGGGCCAATCGCGTGTGGAACTTCCCGCGCACCCCTGAAATACACGTACCCTGCTGAAATCGCGTGTGGAACTTCCCGCGCACCCCTGGAATACACGTACCCTGCTGAAATCGCGTGTGGAACTTCCCGCGCACCCCTGAAATACACGTGCCCTGCTCGCACTGGGCCAATCGCGTGTGGAACTTCCCGCGCACCCCTGGAATACACGTACCCTGCTGAAATCGTGTGTGGAACTTCCCGCGCACCCCTGGAATACACGTACCCTGCTGAACTTCCCGCGCACCCCTGAAATACACGTACCCTGCTCGCACTGGGCCAATCGCGTGTGGAACTTCCCGCGCACCCCTGAAATACACGTACCCTGCTGAAATCGCGTGTGGAACTTCCCGCGCACCCCTGGAATACACGTACCCTGCTGAAATCGCGTGTGGAACTTCCCGCGCACCCCTGAAATACACGTGCCCTGCTCGCACTGGGCCAATCGCGTGTGGAACTTCCCGCGCACCCCTGAAATACACGTACCCTGCTGAAATCGCGTGTGGAACTTCCCGCGCACCCCTGGAATACACGTACCCTGCTGAAATCGCGTGTGGAACTTCCCGCGCACCCCTGAAATACACGTACCCTGCTCGCACTGGGCCAATCGCGTGTGGAACTTCCCATGCACCCCTGAAATACACGTACCCTGCTGAAATCGCGTGTGGAACTTCCCGCGCACCCCTGGAATACACGTACCCTGCTGAAATCGCGTGTGGAACTTCCCGCGCACCCCTGAAATACACGTGCCCTGCTCGCACTGGGCCAATCGCTTGTGGAACTTCCCGCGCACCCCTGAAATACACGTACCCTGCTGAAATCGCGTGTGGAACTTCCCGTGCACCCCTGGAATACACATACCCTGCTGAAATCGCGTGTGGAACTTCCCGCGCACCCCTGAAATACACGTACCCTGCTCGCACTGGGCCAATCGCGTGTGGAACTTCCCAAGCACCCCTGAAATACACGTACCCTGATGAAATCGCGTGTGGAACTTCCCGCGCACCCCTGGAATACACGTACCCTGCTTGCACGGGGCCAATTGCGTGTGGAACTTCCCGCGCACCCCTGAAATACACGTTCCCCGCTTGGCGTTTGCTGTTTGCCAGCCCGGTGAACTGGTCAAGGGTTAGCGCAGCCCTTTGCGATTATTTAGCGATTTTGATGGCTTTTACTTGCGCTAGGGCGTTTTTGGGAGCGTTACTGGCGCTGCTGCAGGGTCGCTGCGATTCTCTGCGCTACAGCTGGTTTGGGAGCCTAAAATCCATGAATACGCTGTGCGCGGAAATCGGTTTTAGCGCACGTGCCTGGCGCAGACAATCGCCCGCTTGCGACACTTTTCTGCGAAATTCTATGAATTACCCTGTTAGTTTGCTTGTAAGGCTGTGTTATTGGATGTTAGGAGATAGAAATAATAATGATATACTTATTTTCCAATTTTTATAAGATAAATGGTAGAAATTGTATAGAGAAGCATGGAATGTATGCATTTGCGAAGGTATGGGTAATAAAGTAGTAGAATTTGATTCATAGGCAGTGGTGTTAATTCAGCTGGGAGCTTTTCAACGATACTGTCTATCTTTTTGAGTGTATGAAGATACATAATCTTATCCTGACTGTGTGTAATTTTATAATACACTACTAAGTGTTTTTCTATAATTATATTGTTATTTCTCCCATCTTTTAAGATTATAATTTTTTAGATAGCTGTGTGTGTAAAAAAAAATAGATAGCAGAAATGTTTGGAAGTGAGAGTTGATTATAGCAGATGGGAAACGTGACAGTAAGTTTTTTTTTATAGGTTATACAGGTTAAGTGGCAGTTACTCTGTTTATATGCATTCATAAGAGTTGTTCATGTACTGTGCAGAAAATATGCATACCTGTAGTTTGTATTCTTGCATGTGGCTATGCCTGTAGCTGCAAGTAGAAATCTTGGAGACTTGTACAGTAGTTTTTGTAGTAGCTGCTTTCCAATCATATGCGACTTGTACTCAGAGTGATCTACAGAAAATTTGAAGTGCTGAACTCTGATGATGGAGTTAGATGTAGAGGTCTTGGATGTGATTGGTGGATGGTTGTGTGACTGCTTAGCTGTATCCAATGAGGGAATGGCACAGAGAGTGAAGTGGAAAGGGTGGAAGGACTGCCCAAGGTGTCTGTCAAGCATCTGCAAAAACAAAACCAAAAACCTCTTTTCAGAGCCAACCTCAAAGGGGAAATGGAGCACACTATCTAAATTTAAATACACCACGTTCAGATTTTTCGATATGTCCGCGGACATGGCGGTAGTCCGCGGACATCGCATATTACATACAGGGATGTTGGGGTGGAAAGGAATGCAAATGAGAATGAGAAAAGCAAGGGATTGGTCAGTAAACTTTACTGGGTGTCTTGTGTAAGGAGAGACTTTGTCAGAAAGTTGTTTTTCTGAGAGAAGAACAGATAACTCTGGCTGTGTGTTTCAGAAAACAGATTATATGGATTTTGGGAGACTCATGGATACATTGGTTGGAGTTGCATGCAGAATGCTGTGCAGTAGCTTCAGATCTTGGATTCCCTCATATGGAAGTGCACTGGTATGGAGTGCGTGGAATGAAGTGGCTGGACTTGGTACCTCTCTGTGCTAGTTTGGAGACAGATCCTCATCCAGACATAATTATAATTCATTGTGGAGGCAACAGTTTAGAATATGTGTCTGGAATTTCTTTGCAAAATGCAATGAAAGAAGGACTTGGGAAGGTCAGGGACATGTTTCCAAATTCCCAAGTACTTTTTACTCGTATTGCGCAGAGACAAATGTGGCTGCGTTCTTCTTCATTTGGTCCACAAATGGAGAGAGCGAGGCACAATATAAATAAGGCTGTTTGTGCCTTTCTAAGAGATGTTGGCATGTCCTCTTTTCACAATGAAAATATTATGTATCGTAGCACATACATTTTTCGCAGAGATCGAGTTCATCTTACTTATGCTGCCAATCAGATTTTTCCGAGAAATGTGCAAAATGCATTACAACCTTTTTTGGAATTACATCCTTCCATCCATTTTGCAGTAGGTTTTGACCATTTAAAGTTTTTCAAACACAAACACCACCAAAAGTGCAATGGTTATGATAGGGCAGTACCCCAAAATTTTAGATGTCCGCGAACTGTCTGCAGACTTCTAAAAAATGCACAGAGCCCTGCACTATTTATTTGTCACTTCTATTTTTAGACTGTGAAAGGCGGCTCTGAAAAGAGCCTTATTTTTTTTTTAGATTTTTGTTGTTTTATATTGTTTTTGGTTTTTTACACACGACACACTAGGAGAGGAGGGGGTAACGAGGGTAAGGAAGGGACACAAACCACTGGGATAAGAAAGGGCAGGTAGAGAGAGGAAGATGTAGGGTGGGCTTTATTTAGGTAATGGGCAGACCTTGTCACGCTCCTTGACCGTAGTCTCGAAAGCACTCCGAAGACTCTCCCCCTGCAGAGTACTGCATTGCAGTACATACACAATATTGTGACCCTTGAAAGGTCAGGGTCAACAGCATTGTGAATGGCCTGTGAGGCAGCTGGAGGGATGGGCTGTCCCACAGAAGTGTATCTAATGGTGACAGGAGTGGAAACGGAGAATGTGGTAGAGGAACTCAACCTACTACGTTGATCACAAGTTACAACCTTGCTAACGGCCCCACTGTGGAACGACTTTAGGTGTCGCTTCATAGATGTCGCAGCAAAGCTGTACAAACCAGGCCTCCCACGACTCAGCGCCATGTGGCACTGATCACAGGTGACCTTGTTCGCACGCGCTTTTGGCACTCCACCCTGAATGGTAAACAAACACCACACCCAAGACTCCCGGTAGGTGCTGGTAGTAGGGACTTCCACTACCTCATCCTCTTTATCCTCTTCATCATCCTTTACATCCTCACGCCTGTTCCCCTCTTCAGGCCCTTGTGGAGGTGGTGGTGGTGGGGGTGGTGAGGATGGTGCTGATGCAGATGTAGCACCAGCTGGAACAACAGCATCCATGTATGCCATCAGGGTTCAGCAAAGGCAGCACAGCAAAAGCAAATAATCTTCAATATTAGGTAGACAGAATAAAGATCAGCTATGGGGTGTGGCCTTTTATAGGGGTGCTGGTGCGTGCTCCGCGGACAGCCACGCTGTCAATGTACAGATCAAACACCCCAAAAAGGTTTAAAAAGTTCCAAGTATGTAGAAAGTCAAGGTCATTGTCTGGGACATGTGCAATGGTGAATATTTACTGTAAAATACTTTGGATTGCCCAAAAAAGTACTTTTAAAATGTTTGCGGTTCAGAACAGTGTCCGCAATTCAGGACACACGCTCAGCGTGGGTGCGGTCACATGATGATGTCGCGAACACGTTTGCAAAGGGAACCGGTGTCCTCAGGACACCAAATGCACATGAACGGTTGTGCACATGCGCATGAATGTTCTACGGACAGTGTTCGGCTCCTCAAAATAATTAAAAGTGCGACACGAGTAATACGGACAGTTACGGACAGGCGCGATGTTCGTAGTTCTTATGGGTGTGGTGCAGATGTGCATAGATGTTCTACAGACAGTACGGACAGGTATAGTGTCCTTAGGACACCTCCATTTTGGATTAATTGTGAACATTTTGGACACCCAATGTGTCCTAAAAACAGTTCCATTTTGCTTGCAAACTGTACGGACAGATATTGGGCCTCATTATGACTTAGGAGGCAGCCATGCCCTTAATAAGGGCATGGCTGCCTCCGAAACCGTGTCCGGGTCCAGGTTCCCTGAATAGGGAAATACCGGGCCATTCCGAGGATGGAGGGCCCGGTATTTCCTCCTTCACGGAACTCGGGCCCGGTCCTTCCCATCTCCCATTCGAGCCCCCATAGGGCTCAATGGGAATGGGTGCGGGAGCTAACAATGGGCCGATTACGACCGGCCCATTGTTAGCTCCCTGGTCCCCTCGCGGGACTCGCTCTGGACGTCTGGTAAAACCAGATGTCCAGAGCGGGTCCCACAAGGGAACCTCGTAATATTGCGGAATGGGTTTAACGGCTCCAGCTCCATTAGCGGCGCCGTTAAACCTATTCCGCAATAGTTGTAATGAGGCTAATAGTGTCCTTGGGACACCTCCATTTTGGTTAATTGCAGATACTCCGGACACTGATTGTGTTCTAAGAACAGTTCTATCTTGCTTGAGGACAGTACGGACAGGTATCGTGTCCTTAGGACATCTCCATTTTGGTTAATTGCAGACATTCCGGACACCAAAAGTGTTCTAAGAACAGTTCTATCTTGCTTGCACATAGTGCGGACAGCTATAGTGTCCTTAGGACACCTCTATTTTGGTTAATTGTGGACATTCCGAACACCTCGTGTGTTCTAAGAACAGTTCCATTGTGCCTGCGGACAGTACGGACAGGTATATTGTTCTCAAGACACCTCCATTTTGGTTAATTGCGGACATTCCTAACACCTTGTGTGTTCTAAGAACAGTTTCATTTTGTCTGCAGACAGTACGGACAGGTATAGTGTTCTCAGGACACCTCCATTTTGGGTAACTACGGACATTCCGGATACCCGTGCTGTCCGCGGACACCCCAACTGCCTTTTTAAAAAAAATAAGACACAAAGGACAAAATTAATACACATGTTATTTTGTTAAATTATATACAGATATAAAATTTATAAAAGAGACGGGGAAGCAGAAACTGACACAAACACAGGGGAAATAGGGGTTTCGAGAGGATAGATGGGAGGGGATGAAGGGATGGATACCTCATCAAAATGTTTTTCATGGTGTTGAGGGTTTGGGGATAGTTGACTGGGACACAGAGAGGGGGGAACAGGTGCATGTGGGTCAATGATATTTAATGTTTTCTTTTATGTGGTCCTCCACAAAATGTTTCAGAACATTGAAATTTTCCATAAGGATGCCTATTTTGTGTTCCATGCGCTGCAGAGTATTTTCTAATGTCTCTTTTGGTGTATTATTTTCAATGTTTGAATGGTCTGTTATAAAAAATATATATGTTAATTACACATAAAGTAATGGTCATTAATTTGCTTATATAGAGAAGCGTGTACCATTAGTATCACTGGCCCTCATTACGACCCTGGCGGAAATCGTGGCGCAATATGCACCATGGAGCACGGCGGAAAGCTGCCGATAGCGCCATGGGGGTTGGCGGATTTACCGCCCCATTCCGACCTTGGCGGGGCGGTAAATCCCCATTCCCCATTTTACCCTTCCCCATTCCCATTTTTGCCCCATAGGGTATAATGGGAGTGGGGAAGGCGTTAATTGCGCCACCGTAAAATACGGTGGCGTAATTAACAACAAGGTCCCGTAGCGCCATGGATTTCTCTGCCCGGAAAAACCAGGCGGAAAACGCTCCATGGCGCTACGGGAACTCGTAGTAGGGCGGACGGGTCCGCCGCGAATAACGCTGGCGTAAACCCACTCCGCCAGGGTCGTAATGAGGCCCACTGTCTTCAGACATTTCCTCACGTGGGAAATTTTCCTCAAGCCATTGCAAAGTACTGCACTTTTCTTTGTAAATAAAAATATGTATATTACTTTTGCTGTACCAAATACAGAAAGTTTAGAAATATATAAGAAAAATTAAGTTTACTTACTAGTTTCTGGTAAATTGTGTTCTTACTGTTGTCTAGGTCTGCTGTTGCTCTTAGCTGTGCAGTTCAGTTTCTGTCAGGTAATTATGTTGGAGGCATATCTTTTTTGTTGTGGTATATTCCATTTTAGTACATATGGTATTTAAATGGATGGTTGATGTATTACATACATAGGTTCCATTTTTTATTTATTATTACATATAATGTGTTTATGTGCTGCTTTTTTAAGTTTTTTAGCATGATAGAACAATCTAAGATACCCCCTGAGTTTTTGGGTAGTGTTGATGTTGTCCACATCCGTCCACGGACATTCGCACAGTCAGAGGACATCAAAATCACTAGCAGGGGGTTCAGCATGTTACATTTATATAAAGTAAGGGAATCCTAGTAAACATCAAATTCACACTATGCATATGTGTATTCAGGAAAAAAAAACTTTGATAAAGGGACCTTATGGTTAAGTTGCGTTATTAAAAACCTATGAAATTCATTAATAAAACTTTACTAAAGGGACGTTATGGTTAAGTTGCGCTACTAAAAACCTATGAAATTCAGTAAAAAAACTTTGTTAAAGGGACGTTATGGTTCCAAGTAAAACCGAAAAACCCCTGAAGTTCGCCAGTTATGGTAAGCTATGCAACCATAACTCGTGCCACCACCGTGTATTGCTAAGACTAACACCCAAGACATCAAAGATGACATTAATTACACTAATGTTATAATGTAATTAGTGATGTCATCAGTGATTTGATCTGTGATGTCATCATTGTGGTCACAGTCTGCACAACAGGGGGTGCAAAGTTAAGGTGGCTATAGATGAATGTCTATGGTTTTGTTGCATTACATTCTCACCTTAACCTCCCTGCAACTAAAGTTTGTTCTTTGAAATTCAAAGGTTTTGTTAAAATGCATTGCTCACCTTAACGTCCCCGCAACTAAAGTGTTTTACTTGAATTTCATGGGTTTTGTTATTACATACATAATTAATAATACATACAATTCAGCTAATCAAGACACTGTATTATGTCCAGAAAGTAAAATAAAAAGCAATTGGACAACCACATTCCCCCCAAATAAACCTGTTTTCACAAAAAATTAGTTTGCATATGTACTTAACTTTTTAAAGTATTTACATGTATATGTAATGTAATGCGCATGAATAGTTATAAAACTGTTACAGTAACTGTCAATATATTTGAAAATAAATATTTACAAGTCTACTGCCCATATATATGTAGATATATTACATGGCCACAATAGTGGCCATGTAGTTATGGTTAAGTTGCTGTTTCCATAGGAAGAGCACTTTTTAGGTGGCTTATAACTTCGCTCCCCCTGGACGAATCCTCACCAAACTTTGCAAAAAATGTATATGGCCCACTCTGAATTATTTTGCAAAGTTTGGTGAGGATTCGTCCAGGGGTGGCAAAGTTATAGGGGGGTCCAAAACTTTTTTTTCCCTGACTGAATGGGAAAAAAATGTTGCTCGCGCCTACAGCCCAAACCGCTGGACGGATTTTCACCAAATTTGGACCAGGAGCGCGGCTTGGTCCCGAGAGCATGCTTCTGCAAATTTGGTGAAAATCCGTCCAGTAGTTTTTTTTTTAAAATGACCAAAAAGTAGGCCAAAAAAATTAGTGATATCTGTGTTCGGTCCGCAGACACACTTCCCTGTTCGCTCCATGGACAGTGTCCTGATTGGCCAATCGGCTTGCGTGATATCCGCGGACAAGTGACGTGTTCACTGATTGGATGGTATTAAGCGTGAAGCACGTCAGATTTTCGGTAGCACCCACCATCTTGGATTCGCGGACGTCCGCGGACAGCACGGTGAAAGTTTGTTCTAGATGTGTATTTAGTAGAGTGTGTTGGTATGTAGGAGTGTTTGGGGAAGCTGGAAGGGTATGAGATAGGTTAAATGTTGTGCTTTTTTATGTGGTAGACGTTCTTTTTGTGTTCGATTTGTCTGCGGACATCAAGGGTGTTCTGAAATGTTCTAAATAAACTGAATGGGGGTGTTCTGAGGACTCAATATGTGTCCGTTTTGTTCGCAAGTAAGCTGAAACTGTTCTAAGAACACTTGCGGTGTCCTGAAATGTTCGCAAATAAACAAAATGGGGGTGTTCTGGGGACGCTGTCCGTATTGTTCTGTGGCAAGTTGAATGTGTTCTAAGAACACTCAGGGTGTCCTGAAATGTTCGCAAATAAACAAAATGGGGGTATTCTGGGGACGCTGTCCGTATTGTTCTGTGGCAAGTTGAATGTGTTCTAAGAACACTCGGGGAGTCCTGAAATGTTCGCAAATAAACAAAATGGGGGTGTTCTGATGACGCTGTCCGTATTGTTCGATGGCAAGTTGAAAGTGTTCTAAGAACACTCAGGATGTCCTGAAATGTTCGCAAATAAACAAAATGAGGGTGTTCTGAGGACGCTGTCCGTATTGTTCATTGTTAATTTGAAAGTGTTCTAGGAACTCTCGCGTTGTCCTGAAATGTTCGTACATAAACAAAATGGGGGTGTGTTCTAAGAACTCACGCGTTGTCCTGAAGTGTTCTAAGAACTATTGCGGTGTCCTGAAATGTTCGTGTCCTGAAGACGCTCTAAGAACACTCAGGGTGTCCTGAAATGTTCGCAAATAAACAAAATGGGGGTGTTCTGGGGACGCTGTCCGTATTGTTCTGTGGCAAGTTGAATGTGTTCTAAGAACACTCGGGCTGTCCTGAAATGTTCGCAAATAAACAAAATGGGGGTGTTCTGATGATGCTGTCCGTATTGTTCGTTGTCAAGTTGAAAGTGTTCTAAGAACTCTCAAATTGTCCTGAAATGTTCGTAGGGGGTGTCCTGAGGACACTGTCCATATTGTTCGTTGTCGAGTTGAAAGTGTTCTAAGAACTTTCGCATTGTCCTGAAATGTTCGTAGGGGGTGTTCTGAAGACCCTGTCCGTATTATTCGCTGGCAAATTGAAAGTGTTCTAAGAACACTGGTAATGTCCGCGGACATTAACATTTTCCATAGGCCATAGTTGAAATGTTTTACTCTATGGGTGTGATGCACCCAACACTCTATGCCCTGGCCACAACCACCACAGCATATCACATTTATAGTTGCTTATAACTTTGGGTCAAAGACAAATTTATAAGGAACAAATTTATAAGATACTATGGGTGTGATATGCTGTGATGGTTGTGGCAAGGGCATAGAGTGTATAATATACTTACTGTTTGGTTTAGTAACTGGAGTACATGTTTTTCTTGTTAATTTCTGTGATAAAAGAAAATAGCATGTTAGTATTAGTATTTTGTAATGACTTTTTACATTGTATAATCAACATTTTTTTTTTGGACCCTCATATTTAGTAGATTACAAACCAGAGTACTGTGCAATTTGCTCAGTTTCTGTGTTCGTTGCTAAAATCATTGGGTCTGTGAGAGAAAATAAAATCCATTTGGATTAAAAAAAAAACTTTTTCTGTTATGCTACAGTTTATTTGTTTGTTTGTTTTAAGTGTTCATTTGTTGTTTTTGGCTAATGCTTTATACATTGGGTTGTTGCTTTTTTTTTGGAGCAGTAACATATTATTTATTTGTTTGGATATTATGAAATTTTGGAGCAGTTAGATACCAGTAGGCATATTCTAACTGTCTTTTTTTTTATATATTTTAGTGGTATTGATTTATCTGTTTGGATATTGTTACATTTTGGGACAGTTAGACACCAATTGGCGGATTCTAACTGTCTATTTTTTGATATATTTTAGTGGTACGGATTTATCTGTTTGGATATTGTTAAATTTTGGGACAGTTAGATACCAATTGGCATATTCTAATTGTCTATTTTTTGCTCTAATTTAGTGGTATTCATTTATGTGATTAATTGTTGTAGAATCTTTGGGCAGTTAGATAGCTTTTGGAATATTCTAACAGTTTATATTTTTTACTACAAGTTTACTTGAGGTTTAAGTACAGTTTAGTTATCAAATATTGGTTTTAAGAATTTTAAATAAGCATTTGTAAGATTTGCTGGTAATCTCTGCTTTAGAGAAATGGTACTATCATTACATTGAAACCATCCACATTTCTTTTTTATATATGCAGTGTAGTGCCCTGAATTGGTTCTGGGCTCCTGCGTGGTAGATTATACCTATTGTTGTGAAGGTTTTCTTACCAAGTGATATTTGACCATGTGTGAATCCAGTCAGCTTGCAGTTGTTTTCGGTACCATCTGCATTGTAACATAGAAGCATTAGTATGATGTATTTATTATGTGTTTGTATTACTAACGTGGAGCGATTATCTGAATTGCAGGTAGAACATAATCTACCATGGTTTGCATTTTGTACAAGTTGCTGAAATGGATTGGATTCACAATTAGGTATTGATATATATACGAAGCGTTCATTGGGGATTTCTTCTTGTGTCACATTGTTGCAGAGAGTGCATGTATGTTTTCACATGTATGAAATCTAGAAGATTTCATTTATAGGTATGTTTTTGTTTTCCAGTACTTGTAGTAAGTACATTAGAAATTCTTGTGGATCTTCCTGTGAGTTTATAGTGAATTTCACCATTCCAGCACAGTAGTCCAATTGTTGTCTTATTCCATAAACACTATACGTGCTGTCAGGATTGTTTGCTGCATTTCTGTGAAGTACTAACATTTGCAAACACAATGGGTCTGTACTGTGTAAGTAAATGTTCTCAACAATTGGTGGTAATTGAAATAGAATATTCATTGCTACATTTGCGTAGCAACTTAAACCAACTATATTTGAGAGTTTAAATGTACCGGTAGTTCTGTATCTGACTGCTTTTTTTGGAGTTTGCCTTCCTTCTTTGAAGAAGAACCTGGTTTATTTTCTCTAATTGATTCTTTTTTGCTTGTGGCACTTGATGAAGTATTACTTTCTTTTACTCTCTTTGGAGGATTTGCAGTGACATCCTGTTGCTTTTCTGTTTGATTTATTTTTCTTTTATAATGTTTTACTTTTTGTGGAACAGAATATGTGTTTAGATGGGGAGTGTATACTGAGCGAAGTCTATTGTATTCTAAAATGCAAGGAATATCAGCGTGTATTTTACTTGCATCAAAGTTGATGAGAAATAGACCGTCAAGTGTACGTAAGCGTGATAGTGCTACGTAGCTCATGCCCTCTTTAAAGGCTGTGTTACCAATATCTATCATTGCTTTGTCTAGGGTAAGACCTCGTGATTTATGAATCGTGACTGCGTATGCAAGAGTTAGAGAAAATTGTTCTCTGCGTACATACATGTCTTTGAAGAGAAGGAATCGAGCTGTTGAGCATCCTATCCTTTTAACTTCTGAAAGTTTGTCAAAGAGTATGTTGACAAACTGAATTTTATTGTCACGTGGGTATGTTTGAAAGCCAACAACTGTACCCAGTGCTCCATTAACTAGTCCTTGGTCCACGTCAAGGTTACGTTTAAGCATTACTCTGCAATTTAAGGATAATTTTAATATCTTTTCTAAGCCTGCTGTGTTTGAGATTGATTTTTCTAAACTATTTAGTCTTGTTGTGGCTTGGTCACACATAGGTAGTGTCATACCATGTACATCTAGTTTGTCTGTGGCGCTAATTTCCATTATTGGTTGTATTTCTTTACTTAACATTATTTCATTGAATTTGAAACAGCTTGCAAGAGTTGGCATTAAGGCCATACAATTGACATTTTTGTGGGCTATTTGTTCCATAAAATCTGTAGCATATGCATTATCACCATAAAGTGCATTAATTTGCCAGTTTTTCAATATTGTTTCTGCATCTTTAGAGAGTATACCAACTCTGATACTTTTTAAGATGTTGGCATAAGTGAGATATGCAGATTGCCGCATGTTTTCTGTTAATTCTCTGTATTGGAAATGTTGCCAAAGGTTGACATTTCCAATGCTGCCAACAGTTTTACGGCAGAATTTGTGTCCTAATGTTTTAAAAATAGACTCACCCTTTACCGGTGTCAATTGAAGAAGATCTCCGAAAACAATAATGTGTTTTCCTGCAAAGAGCTCTTCATAGTTTGTTTTCAGTACTTCTTGTAATCTGAGGTAAATCAAAGCCAACATTAGGTTGGAGACCATGCTCACTTCATCTATTAGTAGCATTTTCACTTGTTTCAATACTCTGCGTAGTGCCATTGCAGCTTCTGCAGAAAGTTTGTAATAGTCTAATTTGTTCTGGTGTTCTACTGGCAATAGTAGTATTTGGTGTAAAGCGACACCACCTATGTTATAGGCAGCTAAACCTGTGTGGGCAGTGACAACAGCTGACAGTTTGTTGTTTGTCAATTGTTGAAGGAATTTACTGATGATTTTGATTAGGAATGTTTTGCCAGAACCAGATTCACCACTGACATACAGTAGTATAGGTTTATAATTATGGCAGGAATATTCTTTATTTTCATGTTGTACACCATGTGCAATTTGTTGTGTTACTTCTTCAAAAATGCTACGTTGTTCGTTGTTTAGTTTTGATTGTAGTATAGTTAAGTCTTCTTTATCTTCATACTGACACAAGGTGTTTTCTACTACTATCATAGTTAATTCTGCCTCATTTATTATTAGTGGTTCTCCAAGTGCTTCTTGACTTCCTGTTACAGAAGGTTGACTACTGTCAGGAGTGTCTTTATCTAGTTGGACCTGGAGTTCTTCTTCGTGTTGCTGTTCATTGTGCAACATTGTTTTGTATTGTGTAAGGTTTACATCAGTTATAGTGCTTTATTTGCTTTGAAAGCATCTTCATATGAGTCATAGTTTTCTAGTATTACTTCTTCTTTTCTCCATGGTTTAAAGAGTTGTAGCAGGGACATGTAATATATTTCTTTATGTTGAGGAGTCTTCAATGACAATTTTTATGATTAATTAAATTTGGCTTAGTGAGTTTAACTAAGCTGCCTCCACAGTTTGTCAATCTGTATTTACCTTTTTTTCCATCAGGTTTTATATTATTTTTGTATGTGTAGTTTTGGGCTATGTGGTATGACACATGGTTTCCAAAGTATTACTTCTGTTTGGGTAGTATGTGTCCAATAATTTGTTTTTTAAAATGTTTTGGCTGTTGGGATCATGTTTGGCTATTGCTTCTATATCTTCGTATGTTTTTAGAACTCTTTTTCTAGATTTAGCTGGACCAAGACTTAGCCATACTATATTTTCAGATTTACCATACAATGCAGTACCAGTTAAATGATCAGCTGCTTCATATGTTCCACATTCTCTATGGGAGATCATTTTTTTGCCCAAGCTGTATAATTCCTGAGACACTGTTTTATCTGATGACAGGTCATTCCAGAGTTCTTGGAGCTATAATTGTCTGCAATGTACTACACATCTATGTTTGCATTCCATAAGTGGGCAATGATTGCATTATAATCATTGATACATTTTTATTCTTCTTTTCTTTTTATGTAATATGCATTTTTAGGTGACTTGACCTGTATCTGTAACTGGTCTAGGGAAACCAAATCGGCATTTTGTGTAGTATTTCCCTTTTTTTTGTATTTGTGATGACAATATTTGCCACATTTATGTCTTTGAAATTGTAAAAGATCTGCATGAAGATCACTATTTGTGGATTCTGATGGAATTTCACAAGTGACATATTTTTCAATAAACTGTAAAACAGTGGCATCACTGACTTGACTAAATTTAGGAGCATCTTTAATCCATAAAAGCATGTGGATATGTGGTGCTCCTCTGGCTTGGTATTCTTTTCTCCAAAAGAAGTGTTGCACTTCTCCAAGGGGAGGAACAGTTTTATTACAAATAAAATGTAGCATAGCAATGAAGAGATGGTGAAAATATCTTCAAACATTAACAGGACCCAAAGAACAAAGTTCTCCTGGTGTTAGTATATCTATGTTTGTTTTGTTTTTATTTGATATGCGTGGGAAATCATGTAAATCTTCCCATGCATATTCTGCACAACTTAATGTAACAAACCAAGTGGGTGGGCCAAGGTTTCTGATCATACAACGTACATCTCTGTGACGTCGAAACCAGTACTCTTTAGTACCACGCATATTTGCTAATAGATTTGTAATATTTGATTGTAAAACCTCATCCTTTTTTGCACTTTTTGTAATAATTGTGTAGCTGTCATATTTTGAAAGTGGGATCCTGATTTTAATATGTGTGCAACTCTGTAACATAAAGTTGCTAGTTCACTTTCAAAGAGTAGGTGGAATATGTATTCCACATTTTGTCTAAATCTGGCATCTTCAGAATACATCCATAATGAGCGGTATTCTGAAGCTGATATATCATCATACCTTCCTCCTTTGCCAGTAGGAAAGAGTAGAGGAAAATCACGTGCTTCTATACTTTTTTCCCATATGCTGATTGGTGATCCTTTTGTTTGATGCATTTGGTATGTTTCTAGTGCATCTTCTATGGTGTCATTAGAGTGCAAAGAATGAATTGTATAATGGTCTAAAGTATTTGATACTGTAGCAGGATCTAGTAGCTCAAATTGACCAGCTTCTTGTGTTTCTTGAATTATTTCAGTTGTATATTTCAAGTTTTCTTCATTGTTAATTTCTTTGTAATATTCATTATTCTCTTTAAGATATTGTAAGCCTTGTCTAACTTTATGTAAATCTACCAGCTGTTGCCATATTGTTTGTCTTTAGTAGGTACTCTATTTACTAAGATAATTAAAGATTGCTGCATTGGACGTTGCACTCCTAGAGTATGCACATTTTCTTTTAGATATAATGGTAAATAAACTACTTTTCCACGAATGCCTTTTACCAATTCAGAGGGAGGTAATTTTACTGTTTTTGGTTGAAGGCGTATTATTGCTTAAATTGGGTGTACTGTTTGAATTATGATGCGCTCATATAAATTAAGTTGTTGTAGGGGTTTTGGTAGTGGGTATAATTCTAAATTATTTGTGGTAGCACGTGAAGGAGTTTGGTTGTTGTCAAGTTTTGTAGTGCAGTAACTGCAAAGTATTGAGGGGTCACTTATTTCGTATTTGTTTTCTGCTACAAGGTAGAGAGCTAATTCAAACCATTTAGAATCTTCATTGTCTTCTATTTTATACGATAGGTCTACATCCAACATACACATACATGGTTTGGTACTTCAGCTGATGTACTTTTAAATTTGAGTATTTCTTTTTTGTATGTGTTTAGCAAAAGGTTGCCACGTGTAGAATTGTTGCTAATTTGGTTTAAAGCTATTTCATTCTGTAAATGGCTTTCACTTCCAAAATATTTTTTCTGGATATAGTCAATTTCTTGAAGTAGGTCTTTTGCTGTACCATGTAGAAGAATGTTATTTAAATTTGCTAGTGCTAAAGCAGGACTTTTAGCATAGTACAGTTTATAGACTAGATTTCTTATAGTTGAATGATGTGTTGATATTCTTTTGATATCATGGAAGGTGGTTTTACAAGTAGGTCCTGTAATGCAGGCCAATGAATGTTCTTCTAGTCCTGTGTATTTGCGCACTGGACAGGTATCCATATTTTGCAGTAGTTTAATTTTGATTTTGTCTTTGCTTTTTACATATTGATTGAGGAATTGGCGTAAAAATTGTTTAGGAATGTTACATATTGATGTGCATGGCCATTTGTACACTAGACGTTCTGATTCAGTTGAATGGAGGGGTAATTCTAAGTTTTCAGGGCATATTTTTGTAAGGAGTACTTCTTGTTCCATTATGGTATTATTAACCTTTTCATAACCTCGACCACTGCTATGTATGGCAATTGTTTTTGTTTGTTTTTGTTTGTACGCTTCTTCATTAAAGTATGGTCCTGTGCTCGTAGTGTGACTCCATTCACCTCCGCAGATACTTAAAAAGTTCTTTCTGTGGACATTTCGTTTATTGGGAAGTCTTTTTTGTAATTTAGTTATTAGTTTTGTTAGTGGTTTCATTTTGTTTATGTCACATCGCCGAGCTCATGGCGTTTGTGGAGCAGCTGGCGACGCGGACTCTAATTCCCGTCTCACCCAGCTTCATTCCTAGCCACGCCCCTTTTCATCTGATCCGTCCTATTGGTTGTGCGTTCCGCGACCCCGAGTTTTAACCTGCTTCTTCCGGGTCGCGGACGCGTCACAACGCTTCCGGTTTTCTTTCCGCAAGCTCTGCATTGCTATGTTACCTGCTTTCTCCCTCCTCGTTGCTCGTTCCTTCCTTCGTTCGGGGTCCTAGTGCCCAGTTCGGAATCTCCTATTTTCCCCCCTCTTCGCCGCTGCTTCTTTCTTGCTCTTTCCTTGCATCCTGCGTTTTCAGCCCTGTTCCCCGCCACCTTCGTCCTCCTTCCAGTCTGTGCTTACTCTCCCTCCGTCCCATCTTCCTTGAGTCCGGTTTTCTCTTCCTCTCTGTTATTTTCTATTATTTACTCCCTTCTTCCTGTTTTCCTTCTTTACCCTTCGCCCCTCCTTACCTGCCTTCCCTTGTGCCAGATCCTGGCTTGTTCTGGATTGCCTGTTCCTTACCGTTTGGATACTTCTGCTGTATAGACTCCCGTGCACCTACCTCAGCCCACTTCCAGACTGTCTTCACCTCTGCTGTTCTGCGCTCCAGCCTGGTGCTGTGCCACCTTCTGTTTGGACAGCTTCCCCCTTCAGGGGATTCCACCGCATTCTCCTTTGGATCCTCACGTCCAGCCTACTACTCCCCAAGTGTACCCTGGGATTCCCTCCTCCCGAGGAGCTCTGTGATTGCTCAGGGTTTTTTTGTGCCTAAGGGCTTTTTCCCCTCCTTGATGGTCCAGGTGGGGGGCCCTTGGTCACCCTTTTGGGTTGCACAGTGGCTTCCTTCCGTGGTCGTCCTTATCTCCATTAAAAAAAGGAGCGATCAAGAAGAAAAGAAAAGAAGGGTTCTTGGAAAGAAGATGAAGGAAGGTGAGGAGTCAGGGGAGGGTGGACATTCAGAGTCAACGTTTTCTGACGAAGACATCACAGGTCCTGGTGATAGTTTGCGATGCCATAAAGAGATGGCCACCCTGCAGCAGGTACAAGAACTCGTAGCTGCTGTACAAAGTCTGAATTTGGAAATGCAGAACCTCAAGGCAGCTAATGCCACCCTACAGCAGCGCATGACTGATAGGGAGAGACCCTCAACCGAATTTATCACCACTTCCCCTAGTGTCTGGCAAGTCTGATGGCTCCCCTAAAAGGGTCAAGGAGTTCTTGGACGCCTGCAATCTACACTTCTCTTTTCGCCCCCAGACCTTTGCATCTGACCATGCCAAGGTGGGGTTTATGATCACCCACATTACCGGGAACACCCTGGCATGGGCCACCCCGCTGGTAAATCAGCCTGACCCGGTATTGCAGGACTACAACGCTTTCAAAACCCTGATGCAGCAAACCTTTCTGCGAACTGAAAGTACCTTTTTGGCCTCGGAAGATCTTCTTGATATCCGTCAAGGAAGTTCGGATCTCCTGGCATACATCACATCCTTCAAACAGGTGGCAGCTGAAGCAGGTTGGCCGGAGCAGGCTCAGTATGCCATATTTCGGTGAGGTTTAAGAGAAGACCTAAAGGATGAGCTGGCGCGGATTGAAAGGCCTGTGTCCATTGCTGAGCTCCTGAATGCTAACCTCCGAATTGACTTCAGAATGACAGAAAGACGTCCGGAAAATAAAAGAACTAAGTCAAGTGTACCCCCTCTCTTGGAAACGTACCCGTCCTCGTCTGTACCCTTCCAACGAACCTCTAAGGAAGAACCAATGCGGATTGGCACAACTCGAGCCCCACGCACACCTGAGGAACGTAAACGGCGCAGGGAAGGCTCCCTGTGTATGTACTGTGGATCTTCCACACATATGCTAAGGGATTGCCCGGATGTACCGCCCAGAAGGTCGGGAAACGCGCGCCCTCGGTAAATGTTGGGACACACTACCGAGGGGCTGGTCCAAGTCCCTATGCTCATCTTTCTGTGTCATCTACGGAGACTTCTGAGGACTCCCGTTTGATGGTGCTCACAGTTACCCTCAGACTAGACACCAAAGAAGTAACCACCCCAGCTCTACTTGATTGTGGGGCAGCGGGTAATTTCATAGATACCCATTGGGCAGAGAAGAAGGGAGTGAAGAGAATCGCTAAGCAAGAAGATCAGAAGGTTGCAGGGGTGGATGGCGAACCTTTGAGCTCAGGCATGATCACTCACACCACCGAAGAACTTATATTGTCTATACAACAACTCTCCGAAAGGATCACATTCGACATTATCAGAGCCGCTCACTTCCCCATCATCTTGGGGATAAGCTGGCTACACAGGCACAACCCCAGTATTGACTGGTCCAGGAACTTGCTGAGTTTTCAATCCCCCTTTTGCAAGTCAGAATGCTTACCCGAGCCCAAGTTCGAGACCGTCAAGACTACGAACAGTTGTGAGACCAGGACGGTGCACTGTCTGCTACTCTACCTTAAAGAGTTTACCGAGGTCGTTACTGAGAAGACGCCCATTGAACTGCGTCCGCACCGGCCCGAGGACTGTTGCATTGACCTTACTCCAGGAGCGCTAGTGCCTATTTGTAGAATGTTTTCACTGTCTTTGGAAGAGAAACAATTCTTCTGAGAGTATTTGGACAGCAATTTGGCAAACGGGCTCATAAGACCATCTAAGTCCCCCATGGGGCATCTATGTTTTTCATCTCCAAGAAGGAGTCTAAGGAGTTAAGGCCGTGCATAGACTATCGGGGCCTTAATAAAGTCAAAATAAAGGATCGTTACCCAATTCCTTTGATCACTGCAATCCTACACGCAGTTCATGGAGCCACGATATTCACCAAACTCGATTTAAGGAATGCATATCACCTTCTCCGCGTGCAGAACGGAGATGAATGGAAGACAGCATTCCGGACTCCTTTTGGACTTTTTGAGTACCAAGTTATGCCGTTTGGGTTGGTTAATGCCCCATCGGTATTCCAACAATTTATGGATAGACTGTTTTCTGATCTGATATGTCAAACCATTTTGGTGTATCTTGATGACATTCTGGTGTACTCAAGCAATCGTGAAGATCACGAAGAACACGTCAAGGAAGTCTTCCGAAGACTTAGAGACAATCACTTGTCATTCAAGCTTGCCAAATGCGTATTCTCAGCCTCATCCATACCCTATTTAGGATACATCCTGTCTGATCACGGAATATCTATGGATCCACACAAGGTGTCCTCCATACTTGATTGACCCTCACCCACCTCGGTCAAAGAGGTCCAAAGATTCTTGGGTTTGGCTAACTTTTACAGGAGGTTTATCCCCAATTTCTCTCAAAGGATATTACCCATTACTTCTCTCTTAAAGAAGTCCTCAGAACCATTCAAATGGTCGGTCGAAGCCGAAGACAGCTTTGGGGATCTAAAGGACACTTTCTGTTCTGCGCCCATCCTTCAACAACCCAACCAAAACTTGCCCTTCATTCTTGAAACCGACGCCTCAGCAGCCGCCATCGGAGCTGTTCTTCTTCAAGAAGTCTAGGGCATAGAACATCCTGTGGCCACCTTCTCAAAAACTTTAAACATCAGCCAAAGGAACTATTCGGTCATAGAGCGGGAACTGTTAGCCATGAAGGCTGCTTGTGTGGAGTGGCGTCACCTCCTTCAGGGAGGCAGGTTCCCGTTCACCATTCAGACAGACCATAACTAATTTGCAGGTATTAAGGCAATTTGAGTGCTACAACACTCGACAGGCCAGATGGGCCCACTTCTTTGCCCAATTTGATTTCCACATCACGTACATTCCAGGCAAACTGAACGTCATGGCCGATTCCCTTTCCTGCCGATGTGATTATATGCCTGAGACAGAGACGCCACCGGAACGGATGTTCCCCCTTGCCAAGACCATCGGAGTGGTGACAACATTTCTCCGACAAGTCCAGGAAGATTCTGGAGGTCGCTTTGAGGTGGAGAAACATCCTAAAGACCTTACCTACGAAATCCGAGACGGTCTCTACCTTGTCAAGGGTAGACTCTATTTACCCACTCCAGCCTTTTGCAAGATGGCGTTGACCTGGTGCCATGACTCCAAACTTGCTGGTCATCGAGGCGGAACAAGCACTCTTGAGTACCTCCAACAACATTTCTACTGGCCAAGGATGAGAGAGGACGTTGATCAATACGTACGGTCCTGCATCGTCTGTCTTCGAAGTAAGTCTTCTTGCCAACGGCCGATCGGATTACTTGAACCATGTGCTGTACCTAAGGGCCCCTGGAGTACAATTTCTACGGACTTCATTGTGGATTTACCCCTGTCTCAGGGATGCACATGTGTCATGGTGGTTGTGGATTCGTTTACCAAGTTGGCTCACTTCTCCCCGTTGCCCGGGGTTCCCACGGCTGCTAGTATGGCGGAAGTATTTCTCTGGGACATCTTCAGGTTGCACGGAATGCCCACTAAGATAATCTCGGACAGAAGGAGTCAATACACCTCCAGATTCTGGAAGGCGTTCTGTGAGAGACTGGGAATCGAAAGATCCCTCACATCTGGATTCCACCCGCAATCCAACGGACAAACCGAACGCCTTAACGGAACACTTGAGCAGTACCTAAGGTGCTTTATCAACTCCCAGCAGGACAACTGGTACTCTTTGCTATCTTTAGCAGAATTCTCTCATAACAATTCTGTACACTCAGCTCTTGGATTTAGTCCTTTTTTCTGTACCTATGGTTACCATCCTAGATCTATTCTTCCTGTCTCTGGCCTTTCTACCAGCTTACCATCTGTTGATTCCTCACTCACTCTCCTTAGAGAGACACACAAGAAGGCAGGGGAAGGTCTTAGGTCGGCTCAAGCACGTTATCGTATTCAAGCCAATAAACACCACCAACCAGTCCGTGGTTGGGATGTGGGATCCAGCGTGATGCTTTCCACTAGATACTTACCTCGTTGGGCCCATCCCTCCAAGCTGTCCCCCAAATTCTTAGGGCCATACAAGATTGTACAGAAGATCAACCAAGTGGCCTTTCGCCTAAAACTTCCCAGCAGCCTCAATAGGGTCCATCCTGTCTTTCATGCCTCATAGCTCAAGGCTTTTCATGCAGACACCTGGGCACGTCAAGCCAAACGAGCCACGGTTCCTCTGGGTTCTACTCAGGCGGAATATGAGGTAGCCCAAATATGCGACTCAAGGTATCGAAGAGGCAGATTGGAGTATTTAGTCAAGTGGAAAGGCTATCCCTCCTCGGAGAACTCCTGGGAACCCATCACTCATATAACTGCCCCTTCCTTGCTTCGCAAGTACCATTTTTTCCATCCGGGTAAACCGGGGGGAGGGAACTATAGAAGGGGGCATACTGTCACACCGCCGAGCTCATGGAGTTTGTGGAGCCGCTGGTGACACGGACTCTAATTCCCGTCTCGCCTGGCTGCATTCCTAGCCACGCCCCTTTTCTTCTGATCCGTCCTATTGGTTGTGCGTTCCACGACCCAGAGTTTTAACCTGCTTCTTCCGGGTCGCGGACACGTCGCAACGCTTCCGGGTTTCTTTCCGCGAGCTCAGCATTGCTGTGTTACCTTCTTGCTCCCTCCTCGTTGCTCGTTCGGGGTCCTTGTGCCCAGTTCGGAATCTCCTATTTTCCCCCCTCTTCGCCGCTGCTTCTTTCTTGCTCTTTCCTTGCATCCTGCGTTTTCAGCAAGCCCTGTTCCCTGCCACCTTCGTCCTCCTTCCAGTCTGTGCTTACCCTCCCTCCGTCCCATCTTCCTTGAGTCCGGTTTTCTCTTCCTCTCTGTTATTTTCTATTATTTACTCCCTTCTTCCTGTTTTCCTTCTTTACCCTTCGCCCCTCCTTACCTGCCTTCCCGTGTGCCAGATCCCGGCTTGTTCTGGATTGCCTGTTCCTTACCGTTTGGATACTTCTGCTGTGTTGCCTTCCCATGTGTCAGACCCCGGCTTGTTTACTGGACTGCCTGTTCCTTACCGCTTGGATACTTCTGCTGTATAGACTCCCGTGCTCCTACCTCAGCCGGCTTCCGGCTTCCGGACTGTCTTCGCCTCTGCTGTTCTGCGCTTCAGCCTGGTGTTGTGCCACCTTCTGTTTGGACAGCTTCCCCCTTCAGGGGATTCCACCGCATTCTCCTTTGGATCCTCGCGTCCAGCCTACTACTCCCCAAGTGTACCCTGGGATTCCCTTCTCCCGAGGAGCTCTGTGGTTGCTCTGGGGTTTTTTGTGCCTAAGGGCTTTTTCCCCTCGTTGACGGTCCCGGTGGGGGGCCCTTGGTCACCCTTTTGGGTGTCACGGTGGCTTCCTTCCGTGGTCGTCCTTATCTCCATAAAAAAAGGAGCGATCAAGAAGAAAAGAAAAGAAGGGTTCTTGGAAAGAAGACGAAGGTGAGGAGTCAGGGGAGGGTGGAAATTTGGAATCAACGTTTTCTGACGAAGACATCACAGGTCCTGGTGATAGTTTAACACTAAAATAAATAACTTTTTTTTTTTAGAAGAATTGCACTATCAACACTTCTAAAATTAATTTCCTACGATAGGTTTTAAGCATTGAACCTGATTTCTCTCCTGTTTTTATAAGATTTTGAAGGACTTCGTGACAGAACATTTTGGCTAAAATACTTTTCTTGGTATGCTTACTTTGCACTATATTAAAATTTAAAGAAGTAGTTTAATCTGCAGTGATAGCTGATTTTCTGTTAATTGTTTTTTGGTTTGTTTTACATTTTGATAGAGAAGGCAAAGTTTTTGTACTTGAAACTTCTTGTGACTGTATGACTGTATTAGCTGTTTTGTTTGAACTTTTTTACAAATTCTGCTAGAGATGGATGCTTATGTTGGACACTTTTATTTTCATTTGCTCTACTTCTGCGTTGCTTTCTAGGGACTTGACTTTTGGTAGGCATTCTTTAGGGTCTGTTGAAAAAAATAAAGAAGGTATGGGTTGGGGTGTTCTGCAATGTATGTGTGCTGTGTGCAGGAGTGTTTGAGTAAGATGATGTATGTAATGGTGTCTGATTGTGCATTGGGAACTACAACTAGTAGGGATGTGTATTCTTCAATTAATATGTTGCTAAACTCAGGTTCAGATGACAGAAAAAAATAAGCTAGTGGTGTGGAGAAGTACAGATAGTAAATCTAATGTATACAATAAAAACAGTTGTTTGTTCTATAATATAAAAATTCTAGCGGTTGAGTTGGATAATTTGTGTGTCCAAAAGTAGGAATTTGTGCGCCATTCTGGCTGTAAATCGCTGTTTAAGACATGGGGATTTTTGGACAGAATGGTGCACAATCTCTATTTTTAGGCACAGAAATAGCATGAATTAACTTTACAGTACGTTTGAGTAATAATACAAATATTATGGTGATATTCTACTTACTTATTTTCTAAAATGAGCAGTTTAATTCTTAGTTCTTCTTTATTCTTGAAATTCGGCTGCTTCTTTTCAGGAGAATGGTCTTCACTGCAATTGTAAAAGAAACAAATTAGTAATTTTGTTTGTATATAATATTGATTTTAATTTAGATATTGATTTTTTTAATTGAAATGCTCAGCACCTTCCTTAAAACCATTAAAACTATCTTAATCACATAAGATACGTCACACCAGTTCAATACATATGATCTGTTCTTAATGAACAAATTGAATTGCAATGAGTAACTGTAACAAACAACATATCTTTAGTATGTCTTGTGAAATTCAAAATGTACCACTGAATACCACCATTTCTGTAACTAAGCTGTTTTAGGTAATAGTGCCTTAATGTCATGCTCAAATTAAAGTAATCAAATAAATAAATAAATAAATAAATGTAATTGTATAAGTATTATTTTTTGAGATTGGAACATAGAGTGTGCATGCATGCAATTTTGTTTCAATATATGTAGTCTATAAATGTAATTTAAAAAATGTTAGTTTAACATGATTTGATAGTGTGTGTATTAAGAAAGTAAATAGTATAAAGGTTTATAATTGATAGTTGATTTTAGGAAATTGGAAAAAAGACAGTACATTCAATTTACAGATTACACAAGCTAAAAGTCAGTTTGAAAATGTGTTCATGTACTGTACATAAAATATGCATACCTGTAGTTTGTGTTCATGCATATGGATATGCATGGAGCTGCAAGTAGAAATCTTGGAGACTTGTACAGTATTTCTTGTAGATGGTGCTTGCCAATGATATGACACTTGTACTCAGAGAGATTCACAGTACATTTGCAGTGCTGATCTATGATGATGCAGTTAGATGTAGAGGTCTCGAATGTGATTGGTGCATGGTCATGTGATTTCTTAGCTACATCCAATGAGGAAATGGCACAGAGAGTGAAGTGGAAATGGTAGAAGGGCTGTCCATGTTACGATATGTTCGCGGACATGGCGGTAGTTCGCGGACATCGGGAGTTACATCCAGGGATTTTTGGGTTTAGAAGTCATGCAAATGAGAATGAGCAGTGAAAGGGATTGGTCAGGAAGGTTTAGTGGGTGTGTTGTGCCAGGAGAGAGTTTCTCAGATACTCTTTTTGCTGAGAGAACAACAGATAGCTATGGCTGTGTGTTTCAGAAAACAGATTGTTTGGATTTTGGGAGATTCGTGGATACATTGGTTGAAGGTGCATGCACAAAGCTGTGGAGTGGCTGTAGATCTTGGATTTCCACATGTGGAAGTACACTGGCATGGAGTACGTGGAATGAAGTGGTTGGAATTGCTACCTCTCTGTGCTACTTTGGAAACAAAGCAACATCCAGACATAATTGTAATTCATTGTGGAGGGAACAGTTTAGGACATGTGTCTGGAATTTCTTTGCAATTTGTTATGAAAGAAGGACTTGGGAAAGTCATGGACATGTTTCCTAATTCTCAAGTAATATTTTCACGGATTGCGCAGAGACAAATGTGGCTTTGTTCTTTTTCATTTGGTCCACAAATGGAAAAAGCAAGGCGCAGTGTTAATAAGGCTGTTTGTGCATTTCTAAGAGATTTTGGCATGTCCTCTTTTCACAATGAAAATATTATGTTTCGTAGTACATACATTTTTCGCAGAGATGGAGTCCATCTTACTTATGCTGGCAATCAGATTTTTCTGAGAAATGTACAAAATGCACTGCAACCTTTTTTTAGAAATACAGCATCCATTTTGAAGTAGGTGTTAAGTATTTATAATTTTTGACATACAAACACCTCCCAAAGGCTCTTTTCAGAGCCACCACTTCTTCCCAGAGAAAAATGCAATGGTAATAATAGGGTAGCACCCCAATTTTTTTAAT
Organism: Ambystoma mexicanum; assembly: GCF_040938575.1. Classification (NCBI taxonomy): domain Eukaryota; kingdom Metazoa; phylum Chordata; class Amphibia; order Caudata; family Ambystomatidae; genus Ambystoma; species Ambystoma mexicanum. The sequence continues at coordinate 107,827,935 of NC_090941.1, read as the reverse complement.
GTTCGTGAACTGTCCGCAGACTTTTAAGAAATACAAAGGGCCCTGCTTTATTTATCTTCACTTCTATTTTTTAACTGTGAAAGGCGGCTCTGAAAAGAGCCTTATTTTTTTTGATTTTTTTAATTTTATATTGTTTTTTTGGTTTTTTAGACACGACACACTAGGAGAGGAGGGGAAAGGAGGGTAAAGGGGGGGACACCAACCACAGGGATAAGAAAGGGCGAGCTGAGAGAGGAAGATGAAGAGTGGGTTTTATTTGGGTATTGAGCAGGTCTTCTCGTGCTCTGAGACGATAGTCTCAAAAGCACTCCGAAGTCGCTCCCCCCTGCAGAGTACTGTGTCACAGTACATACATACAACTGTTACCCTCGAAAGGTAAGGGTCATCAGAATTCTGTATGGCCTGTGAGGCAGCTTGAGGAAGACACTGTCCCACAGAGGTGGTCCTTGTGGTGACAGGATCAGAAACAGAGGATGAAGTAGAGGAAATCAACCTACTACGTTCTTCGCAAGGTACAACCTTGCGAATAGCCCCAGAGTAAAATGACCTCAGGTGTCGCTTCATGGTCATGGTCCCAAAGCTGTACGAACCGTGCTTCTCGAGACTGAGTATCATTTTGCACTCATTGCAGATAACACGGTTCGCACAAGCCTTAATATCATTCCCATAAATGGAAAATAACCGCCACACCCAAGACTCACGTCTAGTGCGGGTAGTAGGGATTTCCTCTACCTCATTCTCATCATCCTCTTCTTCCTCCTCTGCATCCTCACTCCTGTTCCCCTCTTCAGGCCCTTGGGAAGGTGGTGGTGGAGGGGGTGGGGGTGGTACTGAAGCAGGTGCACCACCAGGTGGCAGTTCTGCAGCCAGGGATGCCATCTCGATGGTGGAATCAGCAAGTTGCTAGAGAAATAGCTGTCCTGTCCGTGGACAGATCGAACACAAAAAAGTGTTCAAAAAGTTTCGAAAGATATGTAGAAACTCAGGATTACTATGTGGGACTTGTGCCAAGATGAGTTTTTATGGAACAATATTGTGGATTACTCGAAAATGTACTTTTAAATTGTTTGGGGACACAAACAATGTCCGCATTCAGAACACACGATAAGCATGGGCGCCGTCACATGATCCCTTCGCGAACAGGTCCGCGAAGGAAGTTCCTGTCCGCAGGACACCAAATGCACGGACATTGGTTTGCGCATGCGCGTTGATGTTCTATGGACAGTGTTCGGGTCCTGAATTAATGAAAAGTGCCTCACACATCAAACAAACATTTCTGGACATCGCGTATGTTCAAGAACAGTTTAAACTTGCTAGCGAACACTAGGGACAGATATAGTGTTCTTTAGGACACTTCCATTTTCGTTTGATTATGAACTTTTCAGGACACCGCTTGTGTTCTTAGAACAGTTTCAACTTGGTAGCGAACAGTACGGACAGGTATAGTGTTCTTTACTAGGACACCTCCATTTTCTTTGAATTACGAACATTTCAGGACACCAATTGGGTTCTTAGAACAGTTTCAACTTGCTAGCGAACAATAAGGACAGGTATAGTGTTCTTCAGGGCGCCTCCATTTTCGTTTATTTACGAACATTTCAGAACACCCGCGCTGTCCGCGGACATCTACATTGTTTTTAAAAAAATAAAAAAATGGGAAGTAATTACAACACAATATAAAAATGTTACTTTATTTCACATATATTAATGATTTATGACAGAGAAGGTGAGGCAGAAACAGAAACAAAAACAGGAGAATTAGGGGTTTCAACATGATTGATATCAGGTGAAGAAGGGATGGAAGTCTCATCAAAACGTTTTGGATTATGGAGAGGGTTTGGGGACAATTGACTGGGATATGGTGAGGGGGACAAGTACATGTGGGACAATGGTATGAGGTTTTTGTTTTAAAGTGATCCTCAACAAAAGTTTTCAAATTATTAAAATTGCTCAATAATAAATCCATTTTTTCTTTTAAGCTGTCAAGCGTGTTTTCCATAACAGTTTCTTCAGACATATTTTCTATTTTGGTATGCTCTGTACAAAAAGAAACAATATGTTAAATATATATAAAACAATAACACTTAAATGGTTTATATTGTAAAGTGTGTACCATTAGCTTCACTATTTTCTGACATTTTGTCATGTGGGAAGTGCTCCTCTAGCCATTCCTGAGTACTAGACATTTCTGTGAGAAAAAAAAAATATAATATTTTTTTTTTTAATCTAATACAGAAAGTTTATAAAGATATGAGTAAAATGATGTACACTTACTATTTCAGGTAAGATATGTTCTGAGTAGTCTGCAGGTCTGGCCTTGGTCTTAGTTGTGGAGTGTCTGTCAGGTAATTATGTTGGAAGCCTATTTATCTTCTCTTGGTATATTCCATTTTAGAATATATTGTATTTAAATGAATGGTTGGTGTGGTACATATATGGGTTACATTTCTTATGTATTACTACATATAATATGTATGTGTACTACTTTGTGAATTTTTTAAATGTTATCATGTTGTAATATAACAATGAAACATGCCCCCCCAGACTTTTTAGGTAGTGGTACTGTTGTCCGAATATGTCCGCGGACATCAAAAATGTTCACGGACATTCAGAAGAAGTGGTTCAGTATGTTCCATATTACATGTACATAAAGTCAAAGTTACTATTGTTAAGCTTTGCTACTAAAAACCTATAAAATTCAGTTAAAAAACTTTGTTAAAGGGACATTATGGTTAAGTTGTGCTACTAAAAACCTATGAAATTCAGTGAAAAAAAATGTGTTAAAGGGACGTTATGGTTAAGTTGCGCTACTAAAAACCTATGAAATTCAGTGAAAAAAACTTTGTTAAAGGGACGTTATGGTTAAGTTGCGCTACTACAAAACCTATGAAATTCAGTGAAAAAACTTTGTTAAAGGGACGTCATGGTTAAGTTGTGCTACTAAAAACCTATGAAATTCAGTGAAAAAACTTTGTTAAAGGGACGTTATGGTTAAGTTGTGCTACTAAAAACCTATGATATTCAGTGAAAAAACTTTGTTAAAGGGACGTTATGGTTCCAAGTAAAACCGAAAAACCCTTGAAATTCGCCAGTTATGGTAAGCTAAGCAACCATAACTCACGCCACCACCGTGCATTGCTAAGACTAACAACCAGGACATCAAAGATGACATCACAAATGTAATTGATGACATCACTGATGACATCACATGTGCATTTATCTTTCATGAAAAGTCTGTATAAGGGTTTCTTATTTTAATGTTAATAAAAAAAGTGTCAAGGATTATTGGAATAAATATCAAGTGCTAATTCGTCCATCCAGTATACTAAGGCGTTCATGTAGAAACATAGGCATTGTGTGCAGCATACATGATGGAGGTGCAATATTCATAAACTTGCCATGTTGAATAGTGAAATGATAACTGTTTTCTTATTAGACTTTTGCATGCTGTGAAACATGTGATAAGTAGATAATAAAATCCACTTACTACATAATTGCATTATTATAGACAAAACACAAAGAGACAACACCACATACACATATGAGTATATACAAGGAAATTGAAGAAAGAAAAAAAACAGCAGTGGTAGCAAAAAGTGTTCATAACCTAACAGATTACCTTTATGCAGAGAAATGATTGCTCTATTTCAAACGTGCTACTTACCCTATGTATATATATATATCACATGATGTGCCTGGACTCTCAGGAAAGTAGTGTGAATACAAGATATAAAAATAGGAACATATACAGGGAAAGTACAGTAATAAAAAACAACAGAACTATCAGAAAGTGCTGACAACTCTACTGATTATTTGAATGCACAGAAAGGATTGCTGTCTTTCAAGATTGTGTCTTCCCCTATGTATATGTTTCATATGATATGACTGGACCCTAAGCTAATTATTGTACAAACATACTTGAAGGATAAGTCTACAAATATACTACGTTTTCCAATTTTCATTCCTGACTGTTACTGAAGAAAACCATGTGGCCTAGATATGTCAGTAAAGGAAAAAAGGGGGAGCCAGGCATGTGATGTCATCAGTGATGTCATCAATGACATTTGTGATGTCATCTTTGATGTCCTGGGTGTTAGTCTTAGCAGTGCACGGTGGTGGCGCGAGTTATGGTTGCTTAGCTTACCATAACTGGCGAATTTCAAGGGTTTTTCGGTTTTACTTGGAACCATAACGTCCCTTTAACAAAGTTCTTTCACTGAATTTCATAGGTTTTTAGTAGCGCAACTTAACCATAACATCCCTTTAACAATGTTTTTTTCACTGTACATATATATATATAGATTTCTTTTTTTTAAAGGTTTTATAGATGTGTCTAGGATACATGCGCGGCAACATACAGCACCGACTGGGGGATGGGGTAACCTGCGTGTGCAAAATGAGCCAATAGAACATTGACATCCTTCAATGCAGCTATGCATCTTCGCATCTTATACGCCAGGCAATGGTAACCTGCTCTGCGGTTCCACGCTTACACGTTATACGTGTCAACAAATGATCCAATCATACATTGCGAAGTATTGATACGAGTACAACCCATGTCGTTTGACATATCCCGCACATGCAAAATAAACCAATGGGACATCAAACTCAGGTAACGCAGCCAATCATAACATGTGCTGTGGCTCTGCACTTACACGTGACTTTTATACGAGTCAAAGCACTATCCAATGACACGCTGCAAGGTATTGACGCAAATACACCCATGCCATTTGACGAAACCCGCACATGCGAAATAAGCCAATGGAACGTCGGCTACGCCTCTTCCCGCATAATGCATCAGCCAATCATAACACTCGTCAACAAATTATCCAATCACACATTGTGGTGTATGAACGCAGATACGCCCACACCATTTGATGACATTCGTGCATACAAGACTGTCCAATCAGATGGCGCGGCAATAATAACCACACCCAAAAAAAAATAACTTTACATTAATCATTGTTTTCTGTACTTGCTAGTGAAAGGATTTCTGAGTAACTGCAAACACTATTGGCACTTGGGAATAAACACTTCCTCCTTTTTACCCAGTTTTCCCAAAATCCACTTTTCCTTCGTTTTGTGATTTATTTAGTTTGTCTATTTTTAGATTTACTTTGTTTTATTTTTTTTTAAAACGTTTTCATTTATTGCAACATTGTCTTTTCATGTTGTAATTTTTATTCTTTTATATTTTCTCCCTGGTTGGACATTCCAACATGTCCGACCATGACAGTAGGAGCAGTAAGGATGATGTCATCATTTGGGTCAGGAATCCTTTACCACCAAAGAAGAAGCACACAGGAATGAAAAATAAAAACTACAGACTGTTGGCGCTTCCTTAAAGTGAAGGAACACTGCTCCAGAAAAGAGGCAGAGGATGTACTGTTGACCTTCTGCAATAAGACTCTATGCCACGGGCCTACCAATATCCCGTCTAAAAGTCTACAAACATTGATAATGGTCAACCATCTGGTGCAAGTCCTCTGGGACGATGTCAATGATGAATATCCTAGAACCCATGAACATCATAAAAGAAAAATGCATGGAGCTCTTTCCTTGCATAAACGAAGATCAGTACCACCTGCTGAACCTCCATCCACCAGTGCATCAACAACGCCACTGGAAATAAAGCCTCAAAATCAGCAGTGTTATCCACTAAACTGACTCCTCTGTTACCGACACCCAGCCTTTCCAGGATGAAATCATGTGTAAAGGATCCAGTGAATGGGTAATCAAAGGAGATGCCACAATTGAGCAGTGGCTGAAATTAATCGCTGAACATCAGATTACCTGTCATGCTTAATATTTTTTTTAAGTGGCAATCCCCCCTTTTTTTCTAAAAAGAAACATGCACAAAAAATGTTTCACAAATATATATGTTGGATTTTATTTTTATTCTCTTTGTTATGTGTTTCATCCTTATGTATTTCCCTCCCCTATTCCACCACCCTCTTTCCATCCCCCAAAACGGCCTTTTAATGGCCACCTTTTACATTACAAAAACAGATAAAATTTAACACTAACTGCAAAAATATATATCTATTGTAATTTATTTTATGCAGTTTCAGTACTCAAAATTCCCAATTGTTGCCTGTAGCCACAGTTAACAGAGGCATTTAGCCATGGATAAAAGCACTCAAGTCGTTGCTTAGCTTAACCATGCAAAAAAAATCCTGCTATTCATTGGCTAATACCTTAACCACATCTAGAAATGATATTATACAAAAAATAAACTATTCTTGTATGTGCATATTTGCATTACACATATATATTTAGCAAAATGCTTACCAAATACCTCTGTATGTGCTTGCCTATATCTTCCATATTTAAAAACTGAAAAAGAATTCTACTTAATATTAATGGTAAAAGCCATTTATACTATCACCACCGGAGTGGTCCTATGGTGTTCATCATTACAAAATAAATGTTTTCGTGTTTTTTCTCATAATGATATTAAATGAATACTGATTGTATTCGAAATACACAGCCATTACCAAGTTGTGTTCATTAATAATGCTATAGAGGAAAAAAACTTCTTGTTGGAGAAAATAAAAATTCAATCCTGTTATTTTAAATATTTAACATTTAAGTCATTACAAACTAGTTTTTGCATCAGAAAATTCGAAAAAGAATTGCCTACAACATCCATAGTTTGTACACTACAATGCACAGATGTAACAATACTATACAAACATTAGTTTAGGCTACATGATGACTAATTTACAGATTACTTCATGCAACCTTCACCAGGAAACCAAGATATATACCATAACTATGACTTCAGTTTTACAAAGAAATACATGAAGACAAGCCAAAACTGTAGCATTATTTTGAGTATTGATAAAAAAATTATTCTGAATAAACATATGAGCATTTAGCAAAAATAATGCTAATAACATAATAAATGCCATCTCCATACTTCTTATAAAATCTTTGTGCATCCTTTGTTTGGCCACCTGCACACATGAGACAGCTGACTGTTTTGTTTGCTGGCTTTTTGTGAGAAACTAAATATTAACATGGACCTAAGTTTCAGAGATTTTACAATTAAACGGTTTGGATAGTGGGAATGCGTTGGTTTTTATAGTTTTTCCAAAGTTGTTAAGTCTGAGAGGTACATGGCTCCCAGATGTCATACTAATTCATTGTTGAGGCAATGATTTGGGGAATGTACGAGGGGAGTCCCTTACATTAATGATGAGACAAGACATGGGAAAACTAATGGAGCTATTTCCTCACACCATCTTTATCTTTTCTAATCTCATTCAGAAGCAAAAATGGAGATGGACCACTAGATTTAATGGTAAAATTGAGAAATCCCGTAGACATGTGAATAAAGCAGTTTCAGCATTCAAGACAGACCAAAACCAACCATGGAGTGCGAACAATAACATGGAGTTCTACATGGCCAATTTCTATAGACATGATGGTGTACACCTAACCGATGAAGAGAATGCAGTGTTCCTTCATAACATCAAAACAGTACTCCTAATGTGCTAAAGTTCTACACTCAGTGTACCACAAAGCAGGCATTTTAAGGACTACTTATCATACAAAAATACACAAATACAATAAATAATAACATTTGTTTACAAAATTATAACTGTGGCTACAGGTCATTTACTTTTATCATAACTGTGGTTACAAAAAGTCAGTTGACAAGGGACAGACTCAACTTTTATACTACAATCCAACTTACATGATCAATGCAGAACAACACTACTCATGTACTCATGTAAAGTAACTGGTTGAATGAAAATGTATGTGATATTTATGTGCTGACCGAATGTATTTGTGTGAACTTTTTCACGTTTGTGATATCTCGACTAAGACCTTTTTGTATGTGAATGAGCATCTAAATAAGAGCCTTTTCTGCTGCTCTGTGTGTAGTTACCAAGAATTACATTTCCCTTTTGGCCTAGCAGCTATTTAGCTCCCACAGCGGCGCATCAATGCCGGAGTGTTTGCAGAGGCCCGTTTTTGCTGGTTCTTGTCTGATCTGATATTGCCTTCCCTGCAGGGTAGATCTGGCTGTTTCCTTTTTGAACCTTTCTGCCTCTCAGTTTGTAGTATTACTTGTTCCTTCATCCATAGAGGGAACAGCAGGTCCCTCGCTACTATTAGTGTCCCAGAGGGTTACAGTATTCTTAGGAATATCGTCTTTGTGGCAAAGACGGAGGGGTGGTAATTATTTTCTGAAATTACCTACCTATCTGCCAGGTGAACCTGGTGGAACTACCAAACAACGAAACTTTATTAGTTAAACTTGACCTTAACCCGAATACCACTCTAAACCTATATATTTTGCATTGTCTGCCCACTTCTGTACTGGACTTTGTAGCCAACTTTTGTGAAATGATCTCTTCTATGCTTAAAGCAAAATCCAAAGTGGTCTTGTTCGTAGATGTCGATCTAGGCTTTCATGACACACTAGACACATTGGCAAAAGCAACCCTGATCACATCGGAAAATCTAGGTTTCATTCAACATGTTTTGCAACAAACCCACTCAGGTGGTAGAATACTTCATTGGGTGGTGTCACACGGAATTGTGCTTGATAAAATAGAAGTGACACCATTCCCTTGGTCGGATCATAGCTTCATAACATTTGAAATTCCACTAATCTCAACAACAGAGAGAGTCAAACTATCACGAGGGAAAGTTAGATGTCATAACCTTCGAAAACTCACTTCAGAGGGATTAGCTCATTTTTTTGCCCCCTATGTAAATAACCTTGACTTGTCATCAGCATACAACAAAATAATGACCAAAGTCGTGGAGACCGTAGCTCCTCAGAAGCTAAGACGAGAAAAGACCATACCCTTCAAAAGCTGGTACTCATGTCAAATCAAAAACCTGAAACATAAGAAAAGTAAGTCTGTCAAGAAACGGCAAAAAATGTTGTCTTCTGAGGACAAATCCAACTACGCCCATGTAGCCAAAGAGCACAAAGAGGCCATTTGTTCTGTGAAAAAGTGCTCCTAAGAGAATAGGATTAAGACTGCAGCATCAGACACAAGGGAACTTTTGAGGATGCTAAAAGAAGGCAAAGACCCTTGTCCGATTGACATCACAGTCGTGAAAGTCTCTGACTGGTGTATTCAAATTGAAAAGGATATGTCCAACAAGATTTTCTTGATCAATGGGGACATTGAATCCAGGGTAGCCAAATTGAATCCTCCACCTCCTACTGTTTCTGCCGGGCATCGGCCAAAACCGCCTAAGCTTTTTAATTTTGCAGAGGTAACTGAAGCAGAGGTTCTGGACTTATTGATCAAGATAAAACCCACTAGCTGCCAGGGTGATATCTCTCCTGCTAAAGCAGTCATAGCATGTGCCCTGTCCCTGGCCCCTTTCATTGCAAAATTTCTAAATGCATAGTTCAAAGAAATGCTAGTGCCAACAGATCTCAAGCAAGCTTGGATAAACCTAATTCTGAAGAAGCCATCATTGGATCCTTCCATCTTAACCAGAAGATTACTTGAGCAGGCTTCTTTTTCCAAGGAAGATGTTAGATGGGTGCTCACCTTCCTATCAGACCATAAAGAAGTTGTGTCAGAGGGATATTTTTTAAACTGTGGAGTGCCTCAGGGCTCTTGTCTATCACCAACTCTTTTTAACTATTTATGCTCACACCATTTGATCTACTGGATGCAGAAGGTACATGCTAAGCCAACTATGCAGACGATAATCAGTGTCTTTTCCCACTTCCGGGTGACTACATCAAAGACACTGAGATTATCAAAGCCACATACAACCAAATTCATCTCTGGATGTTGCACAATGCCTCACCCTGAACAACTCCAAAACAGAGATTATAATCCTGGGCACTTCTTCTTTAAACCAAGCCTACTACTCTTTCCAAATTGCAGATTGTCTTCTCCCCACCCTCAAGAAAGTGAAGTCCCTCAGAGTTAATATTGATTAAGAGCTCTCAATGAGGGCTCACATTAGCTGCTTAGTGTCTAACTCATCATACTACATCAAGCTTTTGGCACAACTCAGACCTTATCTTGAAGTGTACAGCTGTGCCACTTTGGCCAGGGCCATCATAGGTCATTGCCTGTACTATTATGCTAGCATTCTATTAGGCATGGGTAAAGGATAAATCAACAGCCTACACGTTCAGAACAACGCAGTGAGGGTGGTATTAGGTATGCGCAAAACTGAATATGTGTTGGCAGCACAGAGATCGCTACACTGGCTTCCGATAGCAAAAAGGTCATGTTTCACACCCTGTGCATTGCACACTATTGTCTATATGGAAAGAGTCTGACTTACCTGGTTGTGCAACCTAAATGGGAACCTGACAGACATAGCCTCAGATCCAACAACACTGGTCTACTACAACTACCAAAAGCAAAATTGTCACATGTAAAAGATGGATGCTTTCCAACCTCAACACCACGACTATGGAATGGCATGCTCTGACTTGAGGTTGTTTCCTAGTTTTGCCAGCTTTACACGCAGCCTTAAAATGTTCCTTTTTTAATGAATTTGAACACTAGAGTGTGTACTTATCTGCGGATTATCCCCCTGATTTGTATGTTTCTTGTTGTTTGTCAGTCTCAGCCCTCTCCTGCCTCAGGGCTTCTTGTTCAGTGCTATTGAAATACATTAAATAAATAAATAAAATCAACTGAAAAATAAGATAGGCAAACATTGCACACCCACACAACATAATACCATAAGTGAGAAAACACAACCTAAAATACATTGTATGGTGCATTTAAAACTAGACTACAATTGCTCCTTTTTACATTAATTTTGTTAAACTATTTTCTTCTATCTTACTCATAAGTCTTGCATGCTCAAATGTCCGAAAACACACATCCAAAATAGAAAAAGACTCTCTAATACATCCCATGTCATGGCCAGGGATTTTTCACCCCCAACGTCACTATACCTAAGCAAAGTACTTTCAAAAAAATATGAAACACTGAGACCCCAAACTTTATAGCTACTGATACCGAACTACATATACCCTCGGCAATCCATAGTCCTTTGTAGCCTCGGATATAGCCGTGAATATCAGCAAAACGGCCCAAAAAAGGCTTTTCTGCACCTCTGCACCACACCAAGTGCCCCGCCATCTGTGCCAGCTCCCCACACTCCACAGATATCCTCCTTGCCACCCCTGCCCTCTCCCTTTCCCTCCAAAACACACACTGCTTCTGTGACACAGTTTGCTTTGAGATGTCGGCTATTTGCGGATGTAGCTGAGGCTACGGAAAGGTTTGTGTTGCAAACTTAGTCCCTGTACCCCCTCCAACTTCCACATTTCACTCAGTGTCCTCCAGCCACCCCCACCTCTACCCTGATGTCATGTGTATGTTTGTAGACCTGAAACTAGCTTTTTACTGTGTTTCATTTTCCCATAACCTCCGCTATAGATGTGAATATCTCTTGCATCGAGAGAAAAACAAGATGGCGGTTGTTTCATTTCTGAAAACCAGGATCCTACAATGCACCACGGGAGATATAACTATAATTTTTGGGGAAGGAGCACCCCTTCTCTGTCAAATTTTAAAATAACTATGGCATGGAATAACCCCACACCATGCATGTATCACTAGTTAACACTTCGTGCTCAAGTTGTTTCAGACCTGGTCCAAATCTGTCCTGTGGTTTGGGCTGTGCGCTTTGGCAAAAATTGAATGGGAAGTAGCACACACATTTGGAAAGAATTAATGTTTTTGATGCTTAGTAACTTTTTTATTTTTGTAACAAATCTTAACAAAACTTCACTGCCTTAGGGGACGCCAAACGTTCAATCATGTTACTCAAATCAAACGTTATTATCAATAACATTTTGAGGGGTTCCTATATGTCTCCAACTCACCTTAAGCTATAATTATGGTAGCAGCCCTGTAGTTATGGTTAAAATCGCTCAACTCAACTCATAGCTCAACTCATAGCAAGAGCAGTATTTGGCCGACTTATAACTTTGCCTCCCTTAGACCAGTCCTCACTAAACTTTGCAAAAAAAGTATATAGCCCATCAGAGTGATTCTGCAATGTTTGGTGCGGTTTTCTCAAAGAGGCAAAGTTATAGGAGGTTCCCAACATTTTTGAAATCCTCAAAAAAAATGTTGCTTGTGCCTACAGCCCAAACTACTTGATGGATTTTCACCAAACATGCGCCAGGAGCGGCGGCTTGGTCTCAAAAACGTGCTTTTGTAAAGTTGGTTTAAGTGTGTCCAGTAGTTTTTTGAAAAACTTCCAAAAAGTAGATACAAATAAATTAGTGATATCTGGGTCTGGTCCAGAACTAATTTCCTGATTTGGAGTCCGCGGACACCCCTGGATCAATCAGGGGGTGGCTCAATGTCCACAGACACCCAAAACGCACTCTGATTGGATGGTGAAAAACGTGAGGGGAGTCATCATTATGTAAATGGTCACCATGTAGGATCCGCGAAGAGCCGACGCTGACCGCGGACACTGCAATGAGCAAAAAGCCTGGAAAAAAACATTTGGAGTTATTTGGTGGCCGAAGGAGGGCCTGGAAAGGGTGGGGGAGTAGAATGATGCTGACATGGAGCTGTTTTTATAGGTGAAAAGGGTGTGTGCAGATGCCGCAGAGTCTGCAGTTAATTTTGCTGTTTGCGGACCTCATTTGGATTGCAGGGAGTTCTGGGTGAGTCTTGTTATTTGAAGGTGTATTCTACATACATTGTACAGACATTGTTTTAGTAGGGGTAGTTTTGGGCTTTGTCGTACAGGCATATGTTTTCTAAAGCAGTACTTCTGTTTGGGTAGTATCTGTCAATTAAATCGTTTTTCTAAATCTCCTGGTTGATGGGATCATCATTTGTGGCTAATGTTTCTATCTCTTGGAAGGGTTTTAGTACTCTTTTTTGGGATGAAGCTGGTCAAAGGTTTAGGCAGAAAATGTGTTCAGATTTTCCATATAAGGCTGTGCCGGTTAAACAGTCTGCAGCTTCATAGCACTAGCATTCTCTGTGGAAAGCAATTTCATTCTGAAATTGTAACATTTTTGTGGCAGTTTTTTGTCAGATGATATGTCATCCCACAGGTCTTTTAGCTCTGTTTTCTCAGATTTTGATGAGACAGGCTGTTTTTTACATAGATTGCAACTGCAGTGGAACTGTCTGCAATGTATTATATGTCTATATTTGATGTTCTTGGATGCTTCGTCCCTTTTAATGTTCTATGTGGTTTTAGGTGACTTGCCTTTTTGCACAGTGTCTCACAGTAGACATCAAGCTATTTACTTGTCCTTTTGTGCAAACTGGTCCAGGGAAGCCAAGGCGACATGATATAGTATTTACGTGTGTTTGTATTACAACATTGGAAGTATTTGTTACACTTGTGTTTTTGGATGTGTGTACGTAGGTCACTATGTATGGTTTCTGAAGGGATGTTGCAGGAGAGGCATGTGTGAATAAACTGTAAAACAGTGTCATCACTGTCATGGCCAAATTGAGAAGCATCTTTTATACACAATAGCATGTGGATGTGTGCTCTGGATTGATATTCTTTTCTCCAAAAGAAGTGCTCCACATCTCAGAGTGGAGGGGTACTTTTATTGCAGATGAAGTGCAGCATGGCAAAGAAGCAATGGTGAAAGTACCTTGCTACATTGACAGGGTCAAGAGAACAGGATTCTCCTGATGTGTTTATATCTAGTTTCTTTTTTTTTTTTTTTGCAGTGTGCACAGCGTTGTGCAAGTCATCTCATACTTATTCTGCAAAACTTAAAGTAACAAACCAAGTGGGTGGTCTTAGGTTCCTTAGCATACAATGCACATCAGTGTGAAGTTGGAACCAGTATTCTTTTGTATCACGCATGTTTGCCAAGAGATTTGTGACACTTGACTGCAAAACTTCATCTTTGTCTTTTACTTTTTGAAGCAGTTGGGTAGCAGACATGTTTAAAAAATGAGAGCCTGTTTTTAATGGCTGTGCAACTCCATGCCATAGAGTTGCTAGTTCACTTTCACACAAGAGGTGGAAAATGTTTTTTTGATTTTGTCTGAATCTCTGGTCTTCAGAATACATCCTCAAACTACATGTCCCAGAATGCGAAGAAGAAAACCAAGACTTGACAAGCACCTACAGATTGGAATGGGTCATATTGGCAAGTATGAATGCATTGCCAACATATTAAACATCCACACACCAAGTGGCACATGATTTATGATATAGTGGTTAAAAAAGGTTGTTGAAAACAATACTTTTTCAAAATATAAGCATGCCTGTACTATGTCTTTTTAGGTGTAGATATTGTTGAATCTGCAAATGAACATTTTGGTGAGTTTCATAGTCGTTTTTAATGCAGGTGGCTGTGAATAACAGGAGACATGTACTCTGGGAGTTCAAGAGTAAATCTGAAGTGTTGGACTAAGATGACAGGGTTACATGTATAGTTTTTGGATGTGATTGGTTGATGGATGTGTGACTGTGTGAAAGAAGCCAATAAGGGAGTGTCACAAACATAAAAGTAAAAAGGATAGAAGAGCTGCCCTGTGCTACTGTGTCTGCGGACACTGCAGTCATCCGCGTACAACACATGTGCCATCCAAATCCTTTACGGATGCCTGGCATGTAAAAAGGGACTATGGAGACTGCGGAAAGCCGTGGATATCTGTGGAAATTGGAGGATCATCCAATCAGGTTTGAATGGTGTGGTGTACAAGAAAACTGAGTAGCAAGAGTTATCTTTGTTGTGTGCAGTAATGATGGCTATGGCTATGGCTTTGAGGAAGCAGAGTGTCTAGATTGTAGGCAATTCTTGGGTCAGTTGGCTAAAGGTGTATTCTGAGCAGCAGTGTGGATTGTCTGAGAACCTTGGATTAGAAGAATTTGAAATGTCATGGTATGGAGTTAGAGGAGTGAAATGGGTGGAATTACTCCCATTGTGTGAGAATATGGTTACTTTCAAGCATCCGGACATCATTGTTGTTCATTGTGGAGGCAAAAGTTTGCAGATTGTCACCAGAATTCTGTTAGTTTCCCACATTCCAAGTTTGATTTTTTTTCTCAGATAGCTCAAAGACAAATGGGAATTTGTCCAGGACCTCCAGGTGCAGGCCCTCCAGGTGGTTGTTGTGGTGTTGGTGGTGGTGGTGGTGGCTGGGGAGGAGGGATGGCCATGAGTGATGCCATTGATGCTGGTTTCAGTTGGTTTGCCAAAACAGGTCCTCTTAAATGCTCTCTCCTGGAGTGCCAAACTGAGATTGACTCAAACTAATGGGTGGGTCCCTTCAGAGGAACAGTCTGTGGACTACCAGGTTGAAATCAGGCCTTGGAAAGTTGTACATAGTTGACAGATCAATTAAGAATTGGTTATAATAGGAGCACTGGAAGCATAAACTTTCTACTTGAAACACCCTAGATTGGCCGAAAATACAGTTTCAAACTGTCCGCAGGGACGGACACCATCCATGGACATACCGTCATGCCACACTGGTGCGGTCACTTGATGATGTCTGGGGATGTCCTTGGTGGCGGCGGATGTCTGCGGATATCCATTGTGGGGGAAATGCAGGGCACATGCGCATGGATATCCACAAATGGGTGCGCTGTCTGTGGACTATTTAAAAGTGCATCATGCAAGACTGGACTATACAATCATCAGAAGACAGGCTTGGGAAACCATAAAGTACACAACTCTCCGGAAAATGAGAAAGGGTCATGAAGCCCCTTTCGGAAATGTAAGGACCGCATAAGCAATTCATGGGGCTGAGCTGGCCAGAGAGACCTAGGACAGCTAGGAAAGACATGTGATGATCTCCCTGAGATGGAGAAGCCCGATTAAACAGAGAACAATGACCGTCCTGGTCATTTTGTTTAGATAGATCCAATGTTTATTTAAGTTACCCTCTTGGTAACTTTTTTCTTTAATGAAAGTTCAAGAACTAGAACTGTGACAGGTCTTATATGTCTTCACTGTTTTAACAACCCAAACCTGCACCTGCCCACCCAGAGAAAACCTATTAAAATGAATGTTCATTTTCATCTGGATGGCAGCCAACACATGCAAAAACCAAGGCGGTAGAGCATGTGTTTTTTAGCACAACACAAGTGCGCAAGAGACGACTTGGAAAGCGCAATTAGTTATATTGGCTTTTTGACAAACTCTTCTCCACTCGACATAACTGTGTCCTCCTTAGTGTGAAAACGATTTTGGGCAACACACAGTTGAAATACCCATAAATAGTCCCTGTTGATTTTGTTTAGGTCTTTTATGTCAACATACCTAAATATTTATGAAAAGCAGCCTTCAGTACTCTCAGACTAAAATCTCAGATTGTGTAAAAGGCAGCCTGCTAATCCAAATGCATAATCTCTTGAAATAAAGTGTTCTGGTCTCTTGATCCTTTCTTTTGTGCACAGTCAAACTACCAGCTCATCTGTTCAAACGCACCTTGATTGCTAAACTAAGGCACAGAATTCAGTGAGTGTCCAATGCTAGAGGGGGGGGCATGCCACACTGCCACCATATCAGCGCCACTCTGCCCCCTGGAACCAATGAATCTCATTATACCTGCTACCCCCAAAATTATTTGTTGTACTCTTATTTTTTATTTCCCCGGTAATCCACAGAGCCACACATGGTACAACCCATGACTTCCGTTTCCCAAGTTTCCCACTTGCCAAAAGTAAGTACCTTGTTCAGTCTTGGATTTTACTCAATTCTTTTACTTGTTCTGCAAAACTAAATCAGTAGATTACAAACAATAAAAGCATGGACACACCTGACAAGGGGCTCATTGACAGCTCTGGATTGGGATTTAGGTCTGTTTTCCACCTACACGAAATTTGCTGCACATCGCACTCTCTGTGCAGTGTAGCTGGGAGCCCTCTGGACTTCCCTTTTTTATTTTCTGTTACTTTCATTATGACAACCTATGTTCACAAGGGCAGGGGGATATTTAGTATCCTTACTAACTTTTACATTGTGTGATCAGTGCACCCCAATTTATGTGGAGTGCTGAGGTGTTACACAGTATCCCCTTTCTCACTGCTACTGTAACTTTGTGGTTACATTGACAAGCAAATCTGAATGGCTGGTGGCAGGGATTTTATCCTATCCTACCTAATTTTGTGTATTTCTTACTCCCAGTCTGTGATTGATGAACAACTTTGAGCAATGGTTGCAATAGGGTGGATTTTGATGTTAACCTCTCAATCCTGGGCATATGTTATTCTTGCAGCCGCTCATGAGATATATTACCCTACTTATGCACACAATTAAATAATAGACTACTTCTGTATTTTTTCGGTATTACTTGGAAACATAACATCCCTGTAACAACGTTTTTTCACTGAATTTTGTAGGTTTTTGTTTGTGCAACTTAACCATAATGTCCCTTTAACAAAGTTTTTTCAATGAATTTCATACGTTTTGTGCAACTTAACTATAATGCCCCTGTAACAAAGTTTATCCACTCAATATAGATATATACAAAAAAATGAAATACCATGGGTTATCTAAACAAAACCCACAGGTTACAGACTTTGATTACCTGGGAGCCAAATTCTTTTCAAATTTAAAGGGGAAGGCCTATGTCCTAAAACAAAGCCAGAGAATGCAGCAGGCAGTATTTGGCATCTGTAGATTTATGACAATGGTACAAAAGTCAACGAATATCCAGGTCCCTTAATGTATATAGGTCCAAACCAGTGGAAGATGCCAAATAAGTCATCGACATATGTGTGTTTGAGGACTCGAACAGTCTCCAAGTCACAGAGAATAATTTCACAAAAAATTATTGGATCTGCATCTATCTGCATTCAATTTCGAGCTCACCAGAAATTAAATCTCTTGTTTTTAGAAGATGATCTTAAACTAGAGCTCATTGTCTATTGGCTTCGCCTCTAAAACAATTTGGATGCAGCATTGTGTTATAGAGCATGCCTAGTACATCCTAATGGGATGGTCATACCATGGATTTTTCACATCAAGCATTACGTGGTATAGATAATTGCGCAGAGTCATTTCAATAACCCACTGCCTATGGCTAAGCTCTGCATAGATGCCCTAAAAAGACAGCTTATTGTTTTCACAGAAGCACAAAAAGAGTCCAAGGAGCTACAGTTACAATCTAATCGTCACCATATACTTCTTTGTAGAATAAACATCGAGGACTATCTCTTATGGAGTTAATTCATTTGTGAACTCTTGTCACTAGAGATAACAAACTACCTATAAGGGCCCTGACTTTGCCATGTTGATCGTAGTTGCCCACTATGCGAGGCAACGTGGGAAGATTTACTCCACTTTTTGTTGTTGCACAATTTATTATAATATCAGGATAATTCACCTTATTCCCATTCTTTTGGAGTCTGGTATCTGGCTATGACGACCAGCCTATGCAAACTATTAATGACAGAGACACCAGGTAAAGGATGTGCTATACTATCGTATACAAGAAAACCTTTATATTTGAGGGCTAGGATAATAAAATAATTTTTGAGGTCGTACTACTCTTACAAACAGTTGAGATACAAAATGGATGAAATATCATTATTCTCATTGTGATAGGAATCATATTTATATGGCATGAATCTGGGATATCTTTTTATTTACATCTTAGACTGTAAGATGTTAACATGGTTTTATGTGTATGTTTTACTGTATTCATTGTGGATGCCTCAAAAATATTGGTAATGAAATGTATATTTTTTTTAAATAGTTTTGCATCATTTTTTTATGCACACTTAAAGTCGTTGATGAACTGTGTTGTATTTTATTTATTGTATGCTGCTTTTATAACACTTTGTGTCAAAATAAAGAAACAATCGTACCATCATATATATATTACATGGCCTGCGGTAGCGGCCATGTAGTTATGGTTAAGTTGCTAAACCTATATGAAGAGCACTTTTTGGGTGGCTTATAACTTTGATCCCCCTGGAAGAATCCGCACCAAACTTTGCAAAAAAGTAATTTGAATGTCACTTTAACAAAGTTTAAGAAACTTTTTCATTGAATTTCATAGGTTTTTATTAGTGCAACTTAACCATAACACCCCTTTAACAAAGTTTTTTCAGTGAATTTAATGGGTTTTTACCAGTGCATGCTATTTTCCTACAACTTACTAATATCATACTTACCCAATATAGCAATATTTGTGTCCGATTTACAAATCATCACCTTAAAACTCTGCCATTTCCCACCTTCTGGAATCATTTTTAACACTTCTATACACTTTTTGCAACTATTTCAACTAGTTTTGCATCCGTAGACGTCTACAAACATCTGACTTCATAGCCGACCTTCTGGACAGTGCCACATGACCATATGCTGGCGCTTTGCGAGATGACATGTCCGAGAACCCGTCCGCACTTCATGATAAGATCTCTGCTTTGCGGACAGTTCAGAACTGCATTTTCTACTGATCTAGGAACTTTCAACTTCAAAATTTCCCTTGCACAGCTCCAACACCTATTCCTACTCATTATCCATTAACAATCTAGAACACAGTACATACTTTTAGAAAAACTACTATTTATCTTAAAATGGAATCAGCTAATGCCATCCCTCCTCCCCAAGAGCCACCACCCCTGCTGTAATAAAGGAGCATGAGAAACACTGCCCCATACTATAGAAATAACACATGTGCAACATTTTACCTTGTCCAACTACCCCTCCATATTAGTGTTTGGTTCCTCTTCCCTCATTTCCCTCCCCACCTTTCGTTCTTAGCTCTCCTGCCAAAATAATACATCCAAAAACAACAAAAGAAATGTTCCTTTAGGAACCACCTTTCACAGTTAAAAAATAGAAAAAACATATAGACTCCATCTACTTTCTATTTCTCAGTAAAGTACATAGATTCAATAAGATTTTCCAACATTTCCATTTGCATTTTGTGTTATGCTAATGGGAATATTGGGGCGTTCCTCCTCCATTCCAGGGACTGTAACGGTGGATACCGGCCCAGCAGCCCAAGTTATCAGCCCAAGCAAAGCAAGGGTGGATAACGAGGTCTCTGGACCATTATCTTCCCATTTCTGGCCCTAAAATGGGGGATGAAGGCCATTACCAGCCTAGGTTCCCAAAGCGGGAATCCGGGGTGCTAAAAAAGAGTATTTTTCTTCCTACACCGGGATGTCTTTGGCATCCCGGCATAGAAAGGAAAATCCTTTTCCAAGATGGCCACCATGGAAAGGGAAGGCGGGGGTTCCATACAGGGCCCCTCTTCGCTTTCCATGGCAGTCTGCAGAAGGCAAAAAGAGAACCCTATGACCATATTACCACAAGCACATTTTTCTTCCTTTTCAAATCTATCCTAATTTCGAATAACTTTACCACAAAGTCAGTCCCAGGTGGACATGGTCACTTTAATCCTTTGTTTTGTCCCTTGTGGTCATGGCCAGTAGCCAGATTGTCCGGATCCTGACCTTATTCCATGACCCAGACAATCTGGCCACTGCCCATGGCCACAGGGTACCCCTCAGTCACTAAAGGTATACCGCTATTTTTTGTAGCTACATTATGACACTTGTCAAAAAATAAAACATTGGCACATTTCCAAAACCATGCGTGTAGGTCCTTGCCAATGTTCCTTACGCAAGTTTGCTGGAAATCCACCCATGTTTTATTTTTTCAAAAGTATCAAATGTATGCACATACAATCGTCATATAACCTAGCCACCACTTGACAAAATCCATTCAGACTTTACGAAAACATTTATATCTAGATCTATAATCTTTTTGCAAACCTTTGTGTAGATTTGTCAAATGGCACCACATTTATAAGCCTTTACAATATTTTGGGACCCATCCTCTAATTTTGCTCCCTCTTAACAGAATCCCACCAAACTTCACAAAAACATTTATATTTGAATCTATTATCAGTTTGCCAAATTAAGTGTAGATTCGTGAAATTGCACCTCATTTATAAGCCATTACATTATTTTGGGACCCCTCTCTAATTTTGCCCTCTCATGACAGAATCCCACCAACCTTTGTAAACTCATTCGGAATCAGGTCAGAAATATACATGCAAAATTTCATGCAGTCCTATTAAGTGGCACCAAAGTTATAAGCCATTCAAGAACTGTATTTTACCAACCCTGTAATGCTGAGGTGTCCGGGAACTTTGCAGGACTGTTTGCGAACATCCGAACTGTTCGCAGATTTTCGCGGCAAAAAAAACTCTTTTTTTGCTTCTTGCAGCCATATCTCATCCCATCCTCATCACCCCTCACCTCTCCAGAGATTATTTGATAAGTTTGACAAGTGCGATGTTGTGTTTTTTAATGTTTTTACTGCAATGTTCGCAGACACCAGCAGATGTCCGTGAATCCAAGATGGCTGGCGTTTCCAAACATCTAACGCACGTCACGCTCTTCACCATCCAATCAGCGAACACGTTGCATGTCTGCGGACATGAGGCAAGCCGATTAACCAATCGGTGTCCTGTCCGCGCAGCGAACAGGGAAGTGTGTCCGCGGAGCAGGCATAGATATCACTAATTTTTTAGACCTAATATTTGGTCATTTAAAAAAAAAAAAATACTGGACGGATTTTACATTGATGAAAATGCAAGGGCATATCAGCAGTCTTGCACTAAATTGTTCGCCTGTCACAGTAAAACGATACTTAGATCATCGAGGAAGAATATGGCAAATCATAGCTAACATTTAACCGATTGTTTAAGGCTAAGTTTTGCAAACTCCATAACTGAAAAATGTCTTAATGTAGGTGGTTGTGTGAAATATGCACCCAGTATCAGATTACGCCTCTATCTGGAATTACCTAATACATTAAAAACAGGGATTGTACTGTAAATGATATACACCTCTTCCGAGACCGGTAACATTAAATACCGCTGTTGTCACGTCCTGCTTAGCCTCCATTTGTTCAGCGTTTCCAATCAGCTCACAATTATTTTTCCTATGGTTCATTAGGCCGCAAAGTATCTCCATCTATCATATGTTCTGGACCAGCAAACAAGCTGGAACATTCCGAGGCACCAGCTGCATTCCTGTGAACAAAGCCTCATCTCAACTCACCATTTGCACTTTTGTAGCTGCACATGCAGACTCTCGTTCATCACAGAAAGCTTAAAAGCCACACTGTGGCAATATGAAATCATGTAATATTCCATTATTAATTCAATCCCATCTATTCAATGTGCATATTAGAGTAGAAAATCCACTTGGATGTTATTGTGACAGGATGTCAGAGCATGTTCTCTGCATGTCTTACACGCTCAGGCAACTGCATAGAATCATTTACTTCCATTCAAATCGTTTTATTGGAAATTCATTATAAAACTCTTTTGCTTTAATTTGTATTGTACGATAACAAGTGTGCATCTCATCTGTTCCAGCATATTAATTTATTTTGGCTTTGAATAAAGCCTCAATTAGACCATAATCTGTATAGCAGCACAGTGCAACTCACATTACGTCTTTAAGATGTATTTTGAGACCTTAATTGTGCTTACTTATAATTTTTAAACTGCCTGATTCACTGTTGGGCAGGGCATAAAATCACTTTACATTATAATTCCCTTTTTTTTATCATTCATTAGACACATCAGTCAGTTATTTAACATGTGGTTCCAAATATATGGGCAATGCTTTGTGTGACAGAAGGACATAATATTTAAAGCCTCACCTAAATGTTTTAGTAGACATAATATTGATAGGGAGTATGTTAACTATTTCCGTCAGTTAATTACAATTTTGTAATGATCCGAGGCAAATTTTGGAAAACTTCCAAAACGCTTGTAATTGCATATTTACTGCGTGTGCAATAATGACACACACGATTAACCAAAATATTGCCTTGCCATGGCTAATTTGACAGAACAGATTTCCACGCAGTTATTCTGCTCCTTCTGCATTAATTGGACCACTTTGATTGCAGCATGCTAATGGTAACATGTGACAAAAGGATGGCGTGACACTATTGATAACGTAATCACACACATCGGACTGCTGGGTGTAGCTACGTTTCCGGTCAACCAACAGAGAATTAGTGAAGCAAAATCAGATCTGGTTAATGGGGGTAGAAACGTTTTCGTGGCATTGCTGAAGCTGCTTTAAACATAGAGAACAAAAAGTGTTTATTTGGCGAGGTACATCGCAGCATTATAAACTAAGCACAAAAGAAATACATTTTCAATTTGGACTATTAGGTGGCGTTGCAGCATCTATAAGCTGAACATTTGTATTAGATTACAGATAGGGAGAAGTAGCCTATGCCGGACACACAGGGTGTAGGTGTTGTTCGGTTATTTGCAGACCCATTGATTGCCCATGGCTGTGCTAATCCATAAGGCCATTCCCACCCAGTTCCTGCTTCTCCCTGACCAAAGCACCTCCTCATGGAGCCTGACCATCAAATGTTACACTACAAGTGCCAGCCAGTGTTTTTGCAAACGAGCCTTCTGAGATTTAATGACTTAATGTAAACTGTAAACCCGCTAGTGGTGTAATGAAAATGTATTAACCAGGTCTGCCTTCAGCCAATTGATCTATAAACACTAAGCATGTCCTTCACTGATGTCCTGTTACAAAACAAACATTGAAAAAGCAAACAATGTTGGCTTGTGTGTAAGTATTATGCATTTGCCAGGCAGTGCTAAAAGATGCCCAGGTACTCGCACTATTTTGCATCTGCTACCCTCAATGGCCAGTTTATACCACTATGACAGTGCCTGGCAAGTGACGTTCCCATATATCACCAAAGGACACGAGCCTACTGCTTCAGGATGCATGTAACAAAAAAGGTAATAATCAAACATACAGATGAATTATGAACAATCTGTTAATGTAACCTAATCCTTTGCAAGCGTCCAGATGCCTGAGGGCCAGGCACGCTATATCAATAAATAAAGAATACAAACATTACAATTATTCATGCACATATTGGGGGTAATTCATGGAATCAAGCACAGAAGTGGTGCACGTGGCTGGCCGACAGAGTGCGCGTGCGGCAGCTTGCACCAGCCGCCTGCGCCAAAACCCATTTTGACGCACAGCGTATTTATGTTTTTCACATCCATAATCAGCCATGGCGCACAGTGTCACAGCGACCCTGCAGAAGCGCCAGTTACGCCCGCAACCCCGTCCCGTGCGCCAAGAACATTGCACAAATAGCCTACATGGCGCAAACCAGTATACAGCCCCCAACCACGAAAATGCACTAAAAACGCCACACAGCCCTCACATGCCAGCAAAATCATGTGTAAAACTCCCCGGGCCTCCCTCGGAATATGCGTACCCCACTCGAGCCAGTGAAATCGCGTGTAAAACTCCCTGCACACCCCTCGAAATATGTGTACCCCACTTGCGCCAGCAAAATCGCGTGTAATACTACCCGTGCACCCCTCCGAATACACATACCCCGCTCGCGCTAGCGAAATCGCGTGTAAAACTCCCCGCGCACCCCTCGGAATACGCATACCCCGCTCGCGCCAGCGAAATAGCGTGTAAAACTCCACCTGCACCCCTCGCAATACGCGTACCCCACTCGCGCCAGCGAAATCACGTGTAAGACTACCCGCTCCCCCCTCAGAATATGCGTACCTGGCTCGCGCTAGTCAAATCGTGTGTAAAACTCCCTGCTCACCCCTTGGAATACGCGCACCCCGCTCGCGCCAGCAAAATCGCATGTAAAACTCCCTGCGCCTCCCCTCGGAATTTGCATACGCCTTCACGCGCCAGCAAAATCATGTGTAAAACTCCATGCACAACCCTCAGATTACGCATACCCTGCTCGTGCCAGAGAAATCCCATGTAAAACTCCCCGCGCACCCCTCGAATATGCATACCCCGCTTGCACCAGCAAAATCGCGTGTAAAACTACCCGTGCACCCCTCCGAATACGTGTACCCCACTCGCACTAGCCAAATCGCGTGTAAAACTCCCCACGCACCCCTCGAAATCAATGTACCCCGCTCGCACCAGCAAAATCGCATGTAAAAGTCCCAGCGCCCCTCTTGGAATATGCTTACCCCGCTCATGCCAGCGAAATCACGTGTAAAACTTCATGCGCACCCCTCGGATTACGTGTACCCCGCTCGTGCCAGCGAAATCGCGTGTAAAACTCCACGCGCACCCCGTGGAATACACGTGCACCGCTCGCGCCGGCGAGATCACGTGTAAAACTCCCTGCGCACCCCTGTAATACGCGTACCCAGCTCACGCCAGCGAAATTGCGTGTAAAACTCCCTGTGACACACTGGAATACACGTACCCCGCTCACGCCAGTGAAATCACATGTAAAACTCCACGCGCACCCCTCGGAATACGTCTATCCCGCTCTCGGCAGCAAAATCGTGTGTAAAACTCCCCACGCACCACTGGAATACACGTACCCGCTTGAACCAGCAAAATCGTGTGTAAAACTCCATGCACACCCCTCGGAATACGTGTATCCCGCTCGCGCCAGTGAAATCGCGTGTAAAACTCCCAGCGCACATCTGGAATACACGTACCCCGCTCGCAGCAGGTAAATTGGGTGGAAAAAGTCCCCCCTGTGGTGTGGGCTGCCTGCGGGCATGCCCAGGGGTGATGGGCTGCCTGCGGGGCATGGTCTGGGGTGATGGGCTGCCTGCCAGGCATGCCCAGGAGTGATGGGCTGCCTGCAGGGCATGGTCTGGGGTGATGGGCTGCCTGCGGGGCATGCCCAGGGGTGAAGGGCTGCCTGCAGGGCATGGTCTGGGGTGATGGGCTGCCTGCGGGCCATGGTCTGGGATGATGGGCTGCCTGCGGGGCATACACAGGGGTGATGGGCTGCCTGCAGGGCATGCCCAGGGGTGAAGGGCTGTCTGTGGGGCATTGTCTGGAGTGATGGGCTGCCTGCGGGGCATGCACAGGGGGTGATGGGCTCCCTACGGGGAATGCCCAGAGGTGAATGGCTGCCTGTGGGCATGGTCTGGGGTGATGGGCTGCCTGCGGGGCATGCCCAGATGTGATGGGCTGCCTGTGGGGCATGGTCTAGGGTGATGGGCTGCCTGCGGGGCATGCCCAGGTGTGAAGGACTGTCTGTGGGGCATTGTCTGGAGTGATGGGCTGCCTGCGGGCATGCACAGGGGTAATGGGCTGCCTGCGGGGAATGCCCAGAGGTGAATGGCTGCCTGTGGGCATGGTCTGGGGTGATGGGCTGCCTGCGGGGCACGCCCAGATGTGAAGGGCTCCCTGCGTGGCATGGTCTGAGGTGATGGGCTGCCTGCGGGGCATGCAGAGGGGTTATGGGCTGCCTGCAGGGCATTCTCAGGGATAAAACGCTGCCTGCGGGCCATGGTCTGGGGTGATGGGCTGCCTGCGGGGCATGGTCTGGGGTGATGAGCTGCCTGTGGGGCATGGGGAGGGTGGATGGGCTGCCTGCGTGTATTCCAGGGGTGCGCGGGGAGTTTTACATGCGATTTTGCTGGCGCGAGTAGAATACACATATTACAAGGGGCGCGCAGGGAGTTTCACACGCAATATGTCAGTGTGGGCCCTCCCGGGTGTGACCCTCCCCATGGCCTGCAGGCAGCCCATCACCCCAGACCATGCCCCATAGGCAGCCCATCACCCCTGGCCATGCCCTGCAGACAGCCCTTCACCCAAGACCATGCCCAGTAGGCAGCCCTTCACCCCAGACCGTGCCCCGCAGGCAGCCCTTCACCCCTGGGCATGCCCCACAGGCATCCCTTCACCCGAGACCATGACCCGCAGGCAGCCCACATGGCACCATGCACTTGGGAGCCCTGACTCATGTCTCCCACCCCACCCCCAGTGACGGGCACCTGCCTGCAGGCCCTGACTCATGTCCCCCCACCCAACAAGTCATCACAATCCAGACCCATGTCCCTTATGGCCACCCAAATCCCACCCCATGTCACCCCAGTCCAAACACCCAACCAAGCATTCCATCCACTCCACATTGAATTCCCCATGTCATGATAGATACCAAATAACCAGTATGCCCATGAATACATGTCTGTCAGACCCACACAATGCCGACACATGACTGAGAAAACCCCCATTGTGACATGCACAAAACCAATGAGAGAAGACCACACAAATAAAGTAAAAAAATTTTTTATTAAATACAAAACTGAATGAATGAAACGAAATCACACAGGAAAACAAATAATGAATACTAGTCTGGATGTGCAAAATTAAGCAAAGAAAATTAAGGCTGAAATCAATAAAATGCAAAGTAAAATGGCTCCAAAGCATCCGTCCATAAAACAAAATCCAAAGTAAAAAATAAAGCAAAGCATTCCTCCATGGGTAAAAAAAAAAAAATAAGTAAAACCAGGTCCATAACTATATACAAATCTAAAATGAAGGGTCCATGAGCCCAACAATCAACCTAACCAAAAACCTACCTAATAAAAAACTATATACAAAAAAGCATGGCATAGTCCATGTGCCCCAAAGAAAAATTTAAAAGAAAGGAAACCTACACCTACATAACTATTTACAAAGGTGGCGAGCCTGTCCCACAGCTCATTTAGCGATGTTCCGGGACAGGGCATCATCGAACTCCACGTTGATGTTCCGGAGGCAGGCCTGTTCCCTGGCCTCGAGGTCTCGCAGGGATGCAGCCATGGAATCCCTCAACTCCCTGCGAGTTTCCTAGAGGCCCTCCCCCCGCCTCAGAGCCCGGTGCATGGCATTCTCTGCCCTGACCATCCTGAGCTGTGCCCTCTCCGCCCGCCGCCTCTCCGCATCTATTTGCTGGCCCAACCGCTGCCACGCGGAAGACACTCCCAGTCCGCGGTCCTCCTGTCCCTCGGCCGATGCCTGCCCCC
Organism: Ambystoma mexicanum; assembly: GCF_040938575.1. Classification (NCBI taxonomy): domain Eukaryota; kingdom Metazoa; phylum Chordata; class Amphibia; order Caudata; family Ambystomatidae; genus Ambystoma; species Ambystoma mexicanum. The sequence continues at coordinate 107,800,192 of NC_090941.1, read as the reverse complement.
ATGGTGTTGATGACCCGAGCCATGATGCCTCCCACGCTGAGCCTTGCTGCTGCCTCCAACGCAACTGCCTCGGCCACCACAACGGCCTCTGGGCTGATGGAATCCCCCAGCGCCGTCGTGCACATGCCCTGCCCAATGATGCTAGCACATCCCCCATCTGCTGGAGTCCAGTTGGTGGGGTGGCCACCCCTGTTGGACCTCCAACTCCCGAATGTGGCAGGGATGGGATCTCCACCAGGCTGGCTCTGTTGGTTGGGGCAGGTCCACAGGGGGCCCTGGTGGCATCTGGGCCGGAAGACGGCATGGAGAACGACTGGGGTATAGTGTGCACAGAGGAGGAGAGGGCCGCAAGACTGGCCAACAAATGGAGGAAACCCCTGACCATGATCCCCCCCAACTGGGCCATGTTGCCACACAGCTCTTCGTGAAGACGTGCATGGTCCCCCCAGTAACCACGCACATTATCACAAATGTCATGTGTGCACAATGCGACACCAATGAGGACGGACTCAATCCTGTCATGGGTCCCCAAATCCGCAGGTAGAAGAGTGCCAGATGACGTGGGTCAGTGCAGGCAACACACATGCAGAAACAGGCATGGCACATGCAACAAACATTTGCATCCATGTCCAAGGCACCGTAGAAACATCCAATGGTGGGCTGAAACTCAAATGCATCATGGGACATGCTGATCACAGGCACACACATCACCGCAGGGTCATGAATCTGGCTCTGTATACCCCCAGACACAGTGGATACAAGGATGGCTAGGCTGTATCAGTGAATCAACACATCGTCACAGACATGTGTCATGCATCCATGGTGTTGACCAGTCACTCACACACTACTCAGACACATGGACATGTACACCATGCATGTCCACGACAGCAGCACCCATCTTTCACACCCCAAACATGTCCAAGTACAGACACAGGCATGCATACATGTGTGCATTCCGCATTGTGTTCGGCATGATGCATTGTAACACATACACCATCCATGTGGGTCATGCCTGACTGGACTCACATGCAGCACCATCATGTACCTGCACACACACATACATACATGACCCATGCCACACATACAGCCAAGTGGCTAACTACCAGCACATTGCAACATGCACTGTTTAAAAATGGGAATGCATGGGCACTTATCGCTCGACTCCAGATGGGCGTGCATCCTGAGGATCTGGTGATGAAGCACTGGGCGAATGCACTCCAGGACCCTCGTCTGCTGTGTGGTAAGGTGGACCCACTGCAACTGCTGTGTCTAAGAGGTGCCGGGCCTTCTTGAGGGTCCTGGACTTGTAGTCCTCCCAGTGCTTCTGGACGTGTTTGATGTCGAGGGGTGCCACCCCCTCCTTGTTGATGGCACCCACTATGTCCTTCCAGATCCTCTTCCGTCCTTCCTTGTTGGCGCGCGATGGTGTGAAGAGGGTATCATAATGCCCCAGGACTTGCTCCACAAGGATGCCAACTTCATTAGCACTGAAGCTGGCAGCCCTCTGCCTCCCTGCTGGGGGGTTGCCACTGGTGCCGGATGGTGTTGTGTCGGACATGGCAACCCCCAAGGCAGGTATGGGTGGGCAATTGGGTCCTGGGGCTGGGCTGTCGAGCGATGGGATACCAGTTGGGAGTCTTCTGTTCCAGAAGGGGTGGTCACAGCAACTGGACCCCTGCAGATGGCTGATGTGCAGGCACCAAATGGCAGGGCACTGTTGGCAGCAGGCACGCAAGCAGCAGATGGTTTGTAGGAGGTTCCCCGGGGCTCTGGGGGGGCAGGAAAATGGCCTTCTGGGCAGGAGTGTGGTCTTCCGTGTGTTGTTGCGTGACCAGCTTGATACGGAGTGATTTTCCACGTGAAAAAACTGCATGTCAGCGTGTAATTCGAGGAAAGGGCCTTAGCACGTAAGTGCGCAAGTGATGTAACGCGCGCAGGTGTTACCTTCTGCACATGTTAATGGTCCGCGCGGGTCTGCAGCGCACTGTATGTGTTTTCAGTGGAGACCGACGTGTGTGTTTTTCCTACTTTGTGGTTGAAACGTGATTACTTCACAGTGGTTACAGTGCCTACGCATATTTCTTTTCCATGCAGGCGGTGAGTCGTGCATGCTTTTGCACGCTATTTTTCCCACTGCGGGTGCGTATATGTTTTTCTTGTCTTTTTGGGTGCCTGAGCGTTGCGTGCAAGTCATTTATCCCCAGGGTCCACGGGCAGCCTTGCAGGAGCACAGGGGTGCGTCTACCATCATGTACCCTGCCCCCTTCACCCCAATTGACCAGGACAATTGTTCAGTGCAGCTCCCATTGCCATTAGTACATCCTTGCCATGGTTGGGAGGCCACCAAAGGTTAAGGGGGCTCAGCTGGGCGTCTTACCAGTGTTGGGAGTGGTCGGGCACGTGGCCGGGGTGACCAGGGAGTACGTGGAGTCCAGGGTGGCCAGGGTGGCCGTAGAGCGGGAAGAAGCAGGGGTGCACCACAGGGGCAGGATGTCCGGTCACGTGCTGGTGCTGCCATGCCACCACCCCCTGCAGCTCCAGGGGATGCTGCTGTTGCATCTAACCCTGGCACACTTGTGACCCAACAGTAAGTAACATGTGCTGACACGGGCCCACCGGTAGTGGTAGCTGCAGGTGCAGCTGTGGTGACCACCACACAGCCCTCCACCTGCCAGGGTTTCTCGTAATATGGCGGTACGGTATGGACGGTGCCAGTAACGTACGGGCACCATCTATGGCATACCACCATACTCATAATGACCCCCTTTGTATGTGTGGGAGATTTTTGCCAAGTGAGTTTATCAGGTTCCATATCAGGTGTGAATTTCTCATGCATGTTTACATTTCTCAGGTTGCACTTAATGATGATAGTGTCATGTGTTGTGCATTTGGTTGGCTGTTGAACTGTTGCTTTCCATGGCATGGCATGGAGGACAGGGGTCATGGGTGTTGGGAGAGTTTGGGTGACATACCAGTGATTTACATGGACTGTTTTGCAGGGGGGTGGTAGGATATGCACCTTGCATGTGTTCCTTTTGGTCACACCAGATTGGTTATGTTTAAGTAGCTAGGGATGCACACAACGTAGCACTTCCTTGAATACATTCTCAGGGTGGTATGGTTGTGACAGTTAGGGTGGGAATTTAGGTGACAAATGTGGCCACAAGCTGGGTCTGGGATGCCTCAGCCATGTACCCTTTCCCCTCCCATGAGCAGCACCTGTGCATGTGGTTAGGGATGTGGGGGCACCACCATGTTCACTGGTTCGCCCCGCCGTGTTGCAACATTGTACAGGGCACATGCTGCCACAATGATCCTGCAGAGTGCTGGGGGTGCATATAATAGCTGGCCGTCAGAGCGTTCAAGGGAGCGTAAGCATGACTTGAGGACTCCGTAAGTGCGCTCCAATATGCCCCTGGTTGCAATATGGGCTGCGTTGTATCTTACCTGGGGTGGTGTGGTGGGGTTCCGTATTGGCGTCATCATGTGGTTGCTCAGAGGGTAGGCACTGTCCCCTGGGGAGGTGAGGATGGTTGTCATTAGTTGGGTTTGTGTATTTGTCTGTCTGTGACATGCATGCATGTGCACAGACATTTGTACTCACCAATGAGCCATGTGTCGCCATGCTTCCCAGCTTCCAGGTCCCCGCTCTGGGCGGACACTCTGTATATGAAACTGTCATGGGTAGACCCAGGATAGTTTACATAGACAGAAATATACAACCTGTACGTTGACGGAATACCAGTGCTTGCAGTTGCGGTGGATATTCTCAGTGGCCGTAGGCAGACATAGGGCCGCATGGGTGCAGTCTAGGGCACTGAGCACTTTGGGGAAGTGTGCCACCCTGTAAAAGTCCTGACCCACGGCCTGCCTTTTTGAGGGTGTTCTGGGCAGCGTGACTGCGTGGGCTGTGAGACCCCCCCACTATGGCAGTGGTCCGCTGAAATGACCCAGTGGCCAAGAAATGCAGTACATTGAGCACCCTTTCCAAGGGGCTCAGTGCTTGGGAGCACAAGGTGGGTGATGTGAGGTCATCCTCCCACTCAGTGACCAGATCTAGGATGATACGAGCTGAAAAATAAATAAAATTAAATAATAAATAAATAAATAAAATAAGAAAAATCTGGTCATCAGGCATCCCGAAAAGGCTGGGCAAATAAATGTGGGCCTAGCTATTCTCCTCCTCCTGCGGTGTCCCACGATCAGTGCTGCGGGAAATGGGACATTCATCGTAGCTGTATATATGTATTTGTGGTTTGTAAGCACTTTTGTACTGCGCGGGGACACTTCCCCCGGCCTTCATGTGGCGGCTGTGTTTCCGCCTGTGTGTGTCTTTTGTCGTGCGCGGGTTTCCCCTATTTGATTTCATGAATATGTGTTGTTTGCGTGTGTGGGGGCGTTTCACAGCAGTTCCTCCACAGTTACGCCCTCATTTTCACGCGTTGTTCCCCATTCCGTGTGTTCCACCCCCTTTTTGGTGTGTGCACTACACGTTGTGCGCTTTCCCTGTGTGCGTCGCACACAGCGTTTGGGGTGTTGCAGTGAATTGTGCGGCTGTGTGTGCCACCCGCGGATTTGGCGCACATCCCGGGGGAAAACACGCACAGAGCCTTCTTTGAATCGAACGCGTGCGCATGCGCTGGCTTTTCCACGCTTGCGCCAGCTTGTGCCACAAATTTCGGTGCACATTTATTCCATGAATCGGCCCCATTGTTCTTTACTTTTAGCAAAATATGTAAGGAGAAAAACAAACAAATGTGTAATCAAAAAGAATGTCATCAAACAAATATATACATACACCGTTGCTGCAACAAAAGTGGTGAACAGTTTGAACATATAAACACATAAGTCCTATTACATACTAATAAAGACGAAAAAACATGAAAGTTCAAAACATTACTGAAAACAGTACAAGGTCTAACCTTAAAGCCTGGAAATAATGAGGAAATATACAAGATATACACAAAAAATCAAGTGTAACTTAATCAACAAGAAATCTATCAAATACATTAAAAACAAAAAAAACCAGTCAATTTGATGAGAGTCCAAAGTGTCATCAGAAACTGTAGAGGGAATCAAAGAACAACAACCCCCAAGGTTGTCTGTCATCAAGTGTCCCCAAATCCACAAGGAGTCGATCAAATGCATTTCAAAAACAGTCAATTTGATGAAAGTCCAAAAATGCGGTCAGAGACAATATAGGGAAAAAAGAACAACAACGCCCACTGTTGTCTGTCGTCGTCGACTCAAGAGTTTCGGGTAACTACAAGGGTCCACATTCCAGTACAAACAGAAATGGGCCTAGCCCTCTTCTGGACCTGTAAAAGATGAGTCAAAGCAACATACACTGGTGTAGGAATTAATTTACTTCATCTGTGATTCCCAGCAAACCTGAATGCTTCATTCATATACTTCTTTGGACAAAAGGGTGTTCAAGGTCTGAGTCGTGATACCATCCCACCAAATAATGTGTAAATGCCAGCACTGCCTCTGGGGATTAGTCAGATAAAGCTCATAGCAGTGCACAGATAGGAATACTGGCACAGTATGATTCACGCTATGACAACATTTCTGAATGAAGACGCTCTACTGGGAAAGCAGTTCAATCTCCTGCTTCGTGCTTTTAAAAACTTGTATGCTATTAGACTTGCAACATTTGCACATTAGATCTGGAACTGCTGCTAGATTAGAGATTGCACATTTCCTATGAAATTGTTTTCAGTAGATTTGATATTTTAAATCATTTACATATGTTTTAGTATCTGGAGTTTTAAATACATAGCATTGTATCCCTTGACTCTTGTATAGTGCTACGTGTGTTAAGCACTCTTGAAATTCTGCTCGCTGTCTTGCTTGCAGACAGAACTACAGTTGCCTTCTTTCCTGTAGTTCTTGTGTTCCTATTAATTTGCATACCATCCGCATGAGCACCAGCGCTTGAGGAACACGCCACTTAGTGCCGGTTTGTGTCAGGTATGGTTGGTTCTGGTCTCTGCTCACTGATCCTTACTCAGGTATCTGATTTGTGTACGTATTATGTCGTCCATTCTTGAGACTTTGTCTGCCCTGCGTAACAAGGTTTTACCCATGTTACTCATGATTCTACGCCTTTTTGCAAACAAGTAGCAGAGATTCTCTCTAATGATGATTTCTCGTCCCTGGGGTTAACTTTATCTGGCTACCCCATCACACGTGTTGTTTCCTAGTATGTCTGTTTCTAATGTGGACATTATAGAAACTCTTCACACTGATTTTATTCAGGTGACTCTGCTGGGTGATGCCTTAGCGCAGTCCTCAAATAAAATGATGATTCACCAGCATTTAGATGTTGCCAGCTCCATTGGCAAATTCAAGTTGTCGGATTACTTTCCTGATGCGTTATTTAATCCTGTTGTGTCTGAAACCTCTTTACCAACTTCTCTCACCTCTAAATTACCCTGCACTGTATCTTCCAGTGCTGATTCTCGGCAAAGTGTTACTTATCAGAAAGCTAAATGCCATAATACCTGCATTCACTTGTCCCTTTTGAACACATGTTATCTCTTAAAGCACAGGGTGGAGGTCTTTGATCACATTATGAGCACAGGCTGTGACCTCATGGCTATTACGGAGTGGTGGCTTACACATCACATTCCTTCTACAGCTACACTGGCCATTCCTCCTGAGTTCACAAAATTTAGAGCTGACCACTTTGGCCGTTAAGGAGGAGGAACCGCTCTTATCATAAACAACCAATTGGTCACCCATGTTAATTGACATGATTCTCCAGATGGTTGTGAAAGTTTGGTAGCGAAAATAAAATTAAATGAGAACAGTTCTTTCACTATTGTGGTACTCTCACGTCCACCCTCTGATACACCAATGTTTGAGGAACAACTTATCTGTCTCATTTCTTCTATCACCAATATAAGCAATATGTGCTCTGGGATTTAGATATCTCCACAAATAACACTGATGATAAACACGCAGTTTCCATGCTTTCTGCATTAAAAAAAAACATTGGTTTTAGTCAGAGGTTATCAGATTCTACTCATAGGGCTGGACATACCCTTGATTGGGTCATAACACACTGTGTTCCTACCCTTGATACTGACATGTGTCACTGTCCTTGGTCAGATCATTTTTTTTTAACTGTCTTTCTTATTACAAACTAACTCTTTTCAGTCGAAGCCCAGCCCTAGACAATATATTACCACAAGAAATCTAAAGAAGCTTACTCATCAAATTGTGTCCCTCCAGCTGTTTGTTAAGTTGAGTCCAGCTGATTCCTTCACTAACGCCAACTATTTGGTCAACCATCTTATCCACACCATCAGCGACATTGTTAATGATCTTGCTCCTAAAAAACTCAAGCTGTTGAAATGTAAAACAAGCAAGAATGTTGGGTTTCATGACTCAGTCATCACCCTACGCTTTAACAAAAGGAAACTTGAAAGAAACTGGTGGAAGAATCACTCTCTCTACAAGCAAGCTGCATCCAAACTAAAGCAGGCTGTTCTAGATGCCAAATCGCTCCTCTTCAATAACAGGATTCTAACATACAGGAGCTCTTTGCATTTTTAAAAGATTCTAAAGCCGGTTGTTGAAGGATGGCTCATTGATTTGCAAATGCTTTAAGATTTTGAAAAAATAATGTTTCATAGACAGCATAAGGGGGAACTGTATGTGGAATTGTGGGGACATTTTAATGAAATGTACAGGTGACAAGGGATTGGAGTGTTGAGTATGAAACTTAGAAATATTGCAGGGGGATATGTTGTGGGGGTGTGTATTTGTTCTGTCTTATGTCATATTATATGTTTGTTTTATGTATGGTGTCTGTTGTTATACTCTGGGGTAGGGTTTTAATTGTGGAGTGAATTGTTAAGTTTTGATTGTTATATTACTTGGTTATAATTTCAAAATGTTAGAGCTGATGATAACCTGAAACCTGTATATTAGCTCTTGTAATGTGTTGATGTATTATTGAAAAGTAAATAAAGAGTTAAAAGAAAAATCAGAAGCTAGAACCCCAGTTGAAAACTAACCAGATAGGGATTTGTCCTGGTGTAAACTAATACACGACAAATTTAATGATAAAACCTCCGGCCATCAATCTACCATTGCTGCCCAGCTACTTCAAGCTCATTTGCTTGTCCCTGGTTCCTCCAATTGTGTTAACATCTCAGTTCAACATACAAAGGAGCTACCTGAGCATCCTCTGTTCTATTTGCAACCTTATTATGAGGTTCAGATCTGCAAAGTTGTTACAGATATGAAGTCCACTACCTGCCTAGGGGACAGTTGTCCGTCCAGTATTTTCAAAGCCTGTATAAATATTCTTAACCCCATGGGTGACATGCAATCTCTCTTTCACCGAAGCCAATGTACCCTTCATTCTTAAAGAGGCATGGATTTCCCCCCTATTGAAAAGGAGTACTCTTGATCCTAACATAGCGAAACACTATCAACCTATCACCAACGTGCCGTTCTTACTTAACATTCTGGACTGTGCTGCCTATATTCAACTTCAGGATTTTCTAAACAGTTATCAGTTTCTAAATCCCAGACAATCTGGTTTCAGGTCTAAACATGGAACGGAGAACTTGTTGTTGGATTTGAAACATAGCATTGCCAACATTGTGGACAAGGGAAAGCCAGCACTCTTGATGCTACTTGACTTGTCAGCAGTGTTTGATCTAGTGGATCATTCTCTTCTAACTGATTGATTGAGTGAACATATACATACACTGTTCGCCCATTGCCTCTCGGTGGATCTCATCTTTTTTGGGACCAAGAAATGCCAGAGTGGCCTTAGATTGTGCCAGTTCTATTCCTGTACATGTTACTTGTGGAGTACCTCTGGTCTCTTGCATCTCACCTGCATTACTTAATATATACGCCATGCCCCTGCTCTCAATTCTGGATGACCTAGGTGTCAAATGTACCAAATGTGCAGATGACACCAAGGTATCAATTTAACTTTCTGGGTGTTACACCAATGACACCAATACTATTAGTTGTATCTACCAGAAGATTCAGGAATGGTTGATGATGAATTCTATAGCACAGAATGCTGACAAGACCGAACATCTGATTGTAACCTCTCGAAATAAAATAAAAAACTTGGTCCAGATTCTGAGAGTTTTTCCATAGCTGGCAACAAAGCTAAAGCTGCCAAGTCAGTAAAGAATTTAGGCATCACCTTAGATGCAGAACTGTCCATGAAGCCCCGTGGAGTTCAAGTAGAATCATTGTGCGGATATATTTGCAAATTATTGAACTATATTCGCCCTTGTATCTATGCTCAAAAACATATCTCTATTAGCTATATCGCTCGCCAACTCACGATTGGATTATGGCAATAGCCTTCTGGCAGGAACATCAAAAGCAAACCTTCATGTATTACAAGTGGCACACAACAACGTGGTCAGAGCAGTTTTTGGGATGTCCAGGAGAAACCATGTCAGTGAGGACAGATGAGAGCTTCACTGGCTTCCTGTTAAACATCAGGTTACTCATACATTTCTGTCTCTGACCTATACATTTTGTAATAAGGATGCCCCGCAGTTTGATTGTTTGATTGTTTGTTTATTTCTATAGTGCTCCAAACCCGGAGGTATCTGGGCACATTATGCAGCGAATTTTCACATTACAAGTCACATATGTGGTACAGTGTTATACGGATTACAGACACATGTTTCATAATTTACAGATGATTATCGACAGATCTTGCATAGTTTGCACAAAGTCATACACAGTAATCTACATACAATTAACGGATAAGCAACTTCAGTAGTTACGAGAAGTATAAACTATAGGAGGGTCACATGCAGGTTGTCTAGAGGTAGTTATGAATCATTGGGAATGAGCCCTTTTTTTGTGATTCCTACAACTATCGAAAAACTGGTCGGCTCTTAAGGTGCTTGGTAGGGAGTTCCAAAGCTGGGCGGCCATGCCGGGAAAGCTACTGCCCCCTGCTTGTTTCAGCTTAAATCTGGGGACCTTTAGGCAGAAAGAGTTTGATGTAAGGATAGGTCGTGTAGAGGTAATTCTTCCCCATTTTAGGCACGTTAAATCTCTGTTGGAGTTTAAGAAATGTGTTAAGACTGTAGGGATATATTCATGCATGACATATTTGTGCAAACAAAAGCACATGTGTACAGATTCAAATGGAAGCAAAAGTTGGGGTTTCATTGGTTAGTATGCAAATACAGTTACTTTGAATTGGGTGATAGGGGTAGCTTTTTAGCAACAGGCCAGTAAGCATTATTTTTGAAAAAACATTCTTTTAAAAAAGATTTAGTAAAACGTTTTTCTTTTTAGCAACAAGCCAGCAAGCATTAATTTTTGGAAATGCATTTAGCCAAACCAGCAAAATGGTTTTAGTTTCAGTCACATTTAGCACAATGTGCTGTCATTTTAAAATGCAGAACATGTGCATATGTACAGATGGGGTGATTTTTTCTGTTTAGAACTGCATTGGAAATATATATTTAACCAATCCTATATTAATTTGTCCCACTAACCCATTAACAGTTCCTCTAACATATAATGCAATTCATGACACACAGTGAGATTCATTCCATTTAGTATTCTTCCATGGAGAGGAGAAATATGTGCACAGCAGGAAATTAATGGGAAACAGTTGCTTGTTAACTGAAGTTTCATTGTTATGACATTCTTGTAATATGATTGGTAGAAATCAAAAGGTGGCAATGATGATGTCAGAGGAGGCTGATCTGAGTTTGACAGCCAGATTTTTTTTGAATCAGCTGATCTGGGGAGAGAGGTCAGTTCTTCCAGAGACTCGAGTGCTGGCGGTGTCTTCTTGGACAGGGCTCCGGGAATGCAGTTTGGAAGATAGCTGGCAGGCAGTGCAGAGAGGTGTCGGGCTATGGGCATCAGAGACTGGAATCCCAAAGGCGGTGTCTGTGGGGGTGAGATCGCAAAGATAAACCCTGGCAACAAGAGAAGCAGACGGAACATAGAGGCAGACTTAAATACATTTGTAAGTTATGTAATTGAGGAGTACGTGGGTGGCTGACATGTGATCAGATTAGCTCAGGGTGCTGAATTGTAACACAAAATATTTTATTTGTATTCCTTTCCATGTGCAATTGTTTAAAAGAAATTAAAAAGAAATGAATCAGGATTTTTTGTGTGGCCATGTATTTGTTCTCTGTTCTGTGTTTATTTTCTAGAAGAGGAGGTTATGCTCACTGTTGGTAAGCATATGTGTAATTGTAATATTCTGTATTGTGTATAACAAAGACCAATATTGTAACAAAAAGCAAACTTAGTGCAATTTTATTGGTTTTATTTTATGACTCCCATGATTACTATAGTAGGGGAAAAAGTCAGTGGATAATCCTTGTGTCATATAACAGCGGTAAAGAATTTTGCTACCTCATTTACCACATGGGACAAGGATAGGATAAGAGTAAATATATACAAATAAGCAAGACAGAAGGTCAAGTGTGTATGTGGATGCACTTTTCTCTGCATGCTGTAAAGAGAAGGCGGTGCCCCAGAGTGCATAGGTTAATGAATGTAAAATAGTCAGTAACACGAGTTAAATGCAATAAGTAGCATTTTGAATAAACTCACTGGGTTCCCTAAAGGTGCTAGGTCCACGGAGTACCTGTAGTCAGCCAAAGGTGGGTCCCAATTATAATAAAGGAGAGTTTTTTCTATGATGGGGCGGTAGTATAAAAAAGACATGCTCACCACTCTACCACAAAAATAAGGTAATTTGAAAAATACCACCAAAAATAAGATACCACTAAATTACTGACAATATAAGCTAACACTATATTATCACCAAAATAGGGTAATACTGAACTATCGCTAATGGTAAGGGCAGTTTACTGACAATCTACTGCCAAATTACTACGGTAAGAAAATACTGCCAAATCCACAATTTGCCCCAAAAGACAAAACCTCCTACAAGACTCTCCTCTTCAACCTTGATCCTGATTATTTGGTTGACTAGTGTTATTGACTATGATCTGTCCCTGACTTGACTGATCATGTGTCATCCATCTTGTGTGTTCTTTATGTGCGCTTTGAGGCCTGTGGGAAATTTAGCACGTAATAAAAGTTTAAAATACATAAAATAAATAAATACACAAAAGCCAAATCTGTTGATATTCATGTAGCATTCCAAATAAGGAAACTGCAAGTCACATAGGAGTTTGTGACCACATAGGGGCACGTGATTGCTTGCTGAGTGACTTTAAGGTCAAAAGAATTCCACAGTGACTTGCAAAATACTCTTATAAATGATTGCAGTTGTTTATGTGCTTGTTTTACTATTTACAACACATGCATGTCTGTTTACCACCCTTAAATAACCAGAGCCATTTTTTTGTTTCTCAGTTATTCCTTCATTGTCTTCAGCTTTTTCTCTTGTATTAAGTTTACCCTCTATCTACTGTTTTTTCTTCTCTAACGTAAACCATTTGCTTTTTTCAAAGGAAGGAACAAAAAAAACTGTTAACATATTTCTTTCGCCATTCAACTTTTCTTCTATTCTCTTCTTTTTTCTTTCGTTCTCAAACTCGTGCTACTTCTTTCAATGTTCCCTGCCTTTTGATCTCTATCCACATTCTATTCTGAAGTGTGCTACAGTAGCTTACTTGTTTAAATCATTTAGTTTAGTTTTTCTGTCCTTTTTTCCTAGCTCTGTACTCCTCCTGGCATTTGCTATTTTTTAACCTTCTCTGCATTTCCTTTTTCCTTTCTGCTTTCTTTATTTTTCCAAGTCCGTTTGCACCAACCTACCCCACCCCAACAGCAGAGCATGAGTGTGTGCACCTAAAGTGCTCTTAGCATGGAACCAGGCTCGGACTGACCTACAGGCAATTGGGCAGTACCCAAACCAAAAACGCAAAATGCTATTGTTGGCCAGTTATTTTGGTCACATTGAGCCACTTTTCTGGCCAATTTTGGCCAGTTTGATAAGTTACTTTGCCATGCAGCTAGTAGTTCTGACCATTGTTGCTGAATAAATATTCATGAAATTTCACAATGTTCATTACATTTAATCAAAAAACTCCCCCTGTGTACTATTCAAACAGTCTGTCACGAAAGGAATGAATTGCCATTTGCCACTGTGGGACACTTTTCCATAGGTGCCCGAGGTAATTTAAGGCCCCAGTTCTACCCTGCAAGGAAACCAATCTCTTATCAATGTGAGGAAGAAGATCAAGGATGCATCTGAAGAGTGAATGCACCACATTCTTAGCAAAATGTAACGAGAAGGCATGAAGCCTGTAAAAAGACACAGCAGATGACAAGAGGACAGGAAGACAAACAAATTAGAAAGAAGTGTACAAATTGATATAACATTGCAGGAGGTGCCAGGCAACTGGAAAGAAGAATGTACACCTGCAGTCCATTAGTTCTGCATTTTTCACCACTGTCTACCTGTAGAGCCTGACTGTCCAGCATCCGTGGTGTCAAAAGCAGACGTTTGCGTGATTCTTGTAAAATTGTGTTAGGCTCTAGTGCAGCGGAAGTCAAACTATGGGGCGCGCCCCTCTGGTGGGCTGCAGTCGCACGCCAAGGCGGGGTGGGAATCCACAGCCTGAAAAGAGAAAATTACAGGCTGCCCCGTTTCTTGGCCCGGGCGGCAGGAGACAGCCAGGGCAAAGAGCTAAATAGCTCAGGAGGATGGTGCAGTAAGAGGCTAACACAGAAAGCTGCCGGACAACAGTTTAAGCAGCCTGCTGAGCCTTTGAGTGCTGCTCTTGGATGTGCGGCTGGCTGATCTCTGTTGTCTTTTAGATGACTGCGATGGGTTCGGAATATGCAAACAAAGGAATGCATATTACAAACACAGCATGCAAGATGCTCTGTAGTCACACACACAGTGCCCCTCATTCTTTGTGTTGACAGCCTTTCAAGTGGGGCAATTTATAAGTGAGGGCTCATTTAACAAGCCATTGGGCCTCATTACGACCCTGGCGCTAAGTGTTTAACGGCGCCGTGTAAGGCTGCAGCACCGTTAAACACTTAGCGCCTTACTACGAGGTCCCTTTGCGGGACCCGACCTTAACGGCTGGTCTACACCAGCCATTAAAGTAGGGACCCGCAAAGGGACCTTGGTGCTAAGTACGGTACCGCAATTTGCGGTACCGTACTTAGCGCCTTCCCCATTCCCATAGAGCCCTATGGGGAGAAAATGGGAATGGGGAAGGGCCATGGTTCAATGGGGAATTACCGCCCCGCCAACCTTGGAATGGGGTGGTAATTCCCCATTGAACCATGCCGGACCCGTTACAACACCGGCACCAACCATGGTGCTAATAGCGCCATTGTTTAGCGCCGGTGTTGTAATCAGGGCCATTGTTTTTATACAGAAAATGCTTAACATTTCAGTGTTAAGAACTGAACATGAGTTATTTGTATTCACCAGGCCAGCACAAGTATCAGTTAGCTGATCAAACCTATGCAAAAGCGAATTAACGTGCCACACAGAAAAGTTTTAAACTATTTTCTATGTTTTTTTCATGTCTCTTTATTTGACACACCAAGTTGTGTTGCTTACGTATTCTAGTGGCTGCTTTGGGACATGAACTAAATGCATCCTCCCAGCATCAAAGGTCTTTTCATAGTCAAAACAAGTCAGCAACTGCCTAGCGAGCACACCAGATGGCAACTCAATGTCACTTTGTACCTTGATTAGGAAAGCAGGGTTCATTGTGTGTCGCCATGCAGTCAAATCCATGGCAAATCAATGCAGTGATGTGTGCAGCAATGATTTGTGCGCTGCGCAAGTCACCACCATGTTGGTTAATGGTGTTTATGTGGTGCTCCCTTATGTAACAGCACATATACCCGTTTTTTGTCTAATGTGCCCAATGTCCATACAAGAGCACACTGGACCGTTTTGTGTATGTGACTCTGACAAGCATGCCATGCTGTGCCCACACTTGAACACATAAAGCAATCAAAGAAGTTGCCTCAAATTGTAAACCCACAAGGCCAAACAACCTTTCTACACTGCCACACCATGATGTTCACTAGCTGCAGGCCAGCACTAATAAGAGATGCTAATGCCAGCTCTGTTAGATAAAGCATGGGCCTGCTATTATTTGCCAAAATAGCCCCTGAGGCCTGCGCAATGGTGAGGAGGTAGTCGCTGAGGAACTGTGGGCCCTTTACCACGCATCAGAAGCCGTTTTGTTTTAAAACGCTTCATCAGCTTAGTACTGGTCAGGCTAAAGTTTGAAAGAGATACACTCCTTCCTCTGTAGCCTTTTTGTGCATTGTTTATTGGGTCTCTCTTGCGCTGTATGCTACCCTGTCTGTAGATACAATTCCCTAAATATGTTTCTGTATTGGGGTTGGGTATGCCCACACTGAGAACCATCCCTTTCTCTCCTAAAATTCTTCAGAAAAAAAGAAGCAAAAGAGCCCTTGTTCCCCCATTTGAGTGGCTGATGTTGCAGCCATTTTATACTCACATCCAAAAACGTAAGCTGTCCAAATGAGCATGTATGGTTCTTGGTTACAAACATTTTAATGTTAGGGTGAGTATTGTGAACTATGATGTGAGTACCAAGCCATGTATCAGTTATGCATTTAGAGATTCACACATACAATCCTTTTTATCACAGACTTGTTTATCAAATGTAGAGATCTCTGATCACTGTTATTATGGTGAAATGCTCTATGATTTAATGCAAAGTGTACAGGAATCCTCATTGGTGCTATTTGTACCAGACTGTCCATCTTGGAATGACAACCTTCTATCAGAAAATAATTCATATGGTTAGTCTAGTATTGCCCCTTGTGAAATACAAGTGAGATGGTACAAACAGAACACCTGAAACACAGGGCCAGGTCAGTGGGCTCTCAGACCCCGATAGGCTGTTCACACTGCAGTGAGCCAGTATGTACAGTTTGAAACTGCATTCAGGCAAGGCCTTCCCTAAGAGCAGGTGACAGAAAAACCATTTACTTGGGCAGCAACAGTTGTGTTTTCACATTAGAATTCTTCTTTAAAGGACTTGAATTACAATGTAATTGAACTAGCTTCATTTATATAGCATTTATATATTCATATTGAGGAGGGGTTTTGTCGCACTACAGAGGTGTAGTTTGGGAGTGACGTGTGCCAGTCAGTGGGGGTGGGGGGTGCATTCTGATGTTTGTGATGTTTCACCGTGGGCACCAAGTTGGCTAGAAACAGCCTTGATTACAGCACACACCTTCTTATGCAGGCATGACCAGCCCCTCCCATCTGAATGCAGAGCAGGAAATCACTGATGATGGTTCATTGAGGACATACTGCCCTACTTTCAGATGGTAGGGAGTGGTGGGGGGGAGCAACTGCCTCTATGTTGCCAGTCAGAATTCCTTTAGCTCAGCAATGTTTTCAGTTCTCTGTTTAATGTCCTGGTGCTTAAAATGTGCACTTTGCATTACAAGCTGTGTGCCGCAGATTGGTTCCACTCTAAGTGGGGGAGTAAGGAGGACTGTGGGGATTCTGTAGAATTGAATAGAACAAAGACCCCATGGTCCTCATTTCTCCTGCAGCAGCAGTGGCCAGGGAAGGCACTAGGGTATTTCATCCTTTTTAAATTAGAGGTGCCAGGGCATTTCAACTTTTTCATATGAGGGGCCTTCACTGTGTCTGATAATCCCAACATTCTCTTTAATGTTATGCAAAGCTGCATTTTATTTTTACAAGGTTATTTTACTCACTCAAGGGTGATCAAGTCAAATAACAACATTAAATTCCAGCTTTGATAAATACTTCCCTGAAGAAAATGCTGGCATTAATGACTGGTTGATGCAGCATTTTCTGGCAGAGGAGGTGGTGCATCTTCCATTTGATGTCCAGGAGGAGCTGATTGAGGTTCAGTCAGACACTACTCTGCAACCTGAATTTAGGAACATTCCAGTGGGTGACTGTTGGCTGAAGGTAATCCTGGAGTCTCCTACAGTGGCAAGGTCTGCTATACAGTCTCTCTTACCCTTTGGGTCTTCCTACTTGTCTGAAATAGGGGTTTCAGCATCGGCTGTACTAAAAATGAAATACTGCACAAGGCTGGAAGTGGAGGACAACCTCAGAGTGGCGGTCTCAAAAATAAAGCCAAACATTGACTCACTTTCTGCAGACGGACAGGCCCACCCTTCCCATTAGTAGTTGCTCTGTAAAATCAAATTGCCTTCTGCTGAATATATGAATAGGAATGTATTTTGAGAAAATTAAAGCCCTCCTGGAGAATTTTGTGTTTACGTGCACGGTTTCTATGTTGGGATTGGAAGCGATTGTCCTACTGTTTTGGAATGTCTCCCCAACAAAATATCCCTTCAGAATTATGGCACCACACATGCTGCAGCCATCTCTAAAAAAACACAGGAGGGCGGGGCAGAGGGGTCCTAAACAATTTATTTTTTGCTGTGGGTGGCATTGGCATAAAAAGCTTGAAGACCACTGCTCTAGTGCTTATGTGCGGTACCAATATGCAAAAGGGTGCACTCCCTGCATACACGCAACTGCATGGTTACGCAATGCAGTCTCACCAATGACAATAAAAGACCCTGCCCTGCACATGAGCAGGTTCTCGCAGGGCAATGCACAACCAGTATCAGTTCATTATTGGCAGCAGAACTGCCAGAGATAGAAGGCCTGTGCCTCAGCTCCTGGGTTGCTGGGTTAAGATGTTGTTTATAGGAATGCAGCTGTTGCCTGGGAAGGTTCCAGCTGGTGTCCTAGTCCAGAACATATGATAGATGGAGATGCTCTGCGGCTTAATGAACCTTATGAAAAATAATTGTGAGTTGATTGGAAACGGTGAACAAATGGAGGCTTGGAAGAGGTGTATATCATTCACAGTACTGTACCGATATTAATTTATTAGGCAATTCCAGATAGAGGCGTAATCTGATATTCGGTGCATATTTCACTTACCACCTGCATTTATACATCTTTCAGTTATGGTGTTTGCAAAACTCATCCTTAAACAGTCAGTTAAATATTAGTTATGATTTGCCAGATGCTTGCTGGATGAGCTAGGTATCTTTTTAGTGTGACAGGCGACAACTTAAGTGCATGACTGCTGTTATGCCTCTGCATTTTCAGGAATGTACCTGTCCTGCATGTCCATCAAACGTGAGGCAAACATTCACAGGTAAGGGAGGCCTCATAACCCGTCCACAGAAGCATTGGACATGCCTGCAGCCCCACCTGGACATAACACATGTTAACAAATGATGGAAGGCTAGCCAACTCCACTGCTGAATGGTTCATGAGAACACTGAACACAACGCTGAGGATTGCGGTGGAGGACAAGGTGGACACAGAGAGTACCGTTTTTTTTTTCAATTCGTCAGGCGGTATCGCTCCAACCCTCATGTTGTAACCAGTCCGGTGGCAGTGTTACTGGATAGGGTGTCATGAACCAAGATTAAAAACAACCCTCACTGGCGTTCCCTGCCATTGTATAATGATGCATATTTGGGTAAAAGGAGGACAGAGCAGGAGGAGTGCAGCGTGGCAATTAACCATTGATGCCAGGGATGTGGTCCTTGTCAGAAACTCCCGTCCCCAAAACAAGAGTGGGTTTCCATTCAACCCATCTCCCACATGAGTCACAGCGCAGGAGCGAAGAATGATCACAGCAATCAGAGGGCTATCATCCATCACACACAAATCCTCACATTCATTTCAGACAACGACCAGAGATGTCAGCTGCAACAAAGGCAGAATTTTCCCCAATGTAACCCCTAGCCAACCGCCTTGAGAACAAGAAATAACAGGAAATCAAACAAGATGTGCTGGATGAAACCCAAGGCAACGATGTACAAGGTGCTACAGTCGGGATGGGACAACCAGTATGGAAAGAGGCCTTCTTGCGACATCCCAAGAGAACCAATTGACCTCCTGAAAAGTTCAAGGACTATGGGCCTCATCACGAGTTGGGCGTTAACGGCATTGGCATTACCGCCGGCTGTATTAGCCCTACCGCCAAACCCCCCGGCACTATTAGCGCCGGATCACGGGTTTGGAGGTAATGGAATTCCCCATTACCCACTGAGCCAATTCGGGATTTCCCGCCGGCGGTAATAGCGTGAATTTTCAGCGGATTTCCCCCTAGCTCAGAGCTGGGGTGAAATCCGCCAAAGCCCTGATTTGGCGGACCCTTAAATCCGGCGGTAATAGCGTGACCGCCGGGTTTAAGGGTTACCGCCAAACTCGTGATGAGGCCCTATGTGTGTGAGTAATCTCAAGATCCTTCCCATGTCCTTGATGGTCATCAACTTTGGGGTAACCATCCAGGTGTAAAGGAGGCCTCAATACTGGTCCCCAGATGCTTGATCCTGCCTACCCCCCCGTCCCCCACTGCCCCATCCGGACAAAACAATACTCACTCCAGTGCAGACAATGGTATTGTCCACACTACAATTCTACTTTCGGTTCCAAAGTCTCATGAGTGCAGATTCACTCTTACATGGTGTGCCTGAGAGTGGTGCTGGTTCCCCAGGCAACATGTTGTAGGATACTATTTCCTTTTTCATCACTGCTCATAATGCAATTGCATTACCATATCAAGACACAGCACGTAGTCGACAAATGGCAGATGCATTCTGCACCTAATCAGAGTGCCCACTCAAAACTGGTGCATCATTCATACACAGTGCTACAATTGTAAAACATTCAAGTGATGTACACTGTTGAGTCTGTTGATGTTGTGCACTCCACAAGGGTGTATCTTTTCACTTGAAGTCACAGGAGGAGCAAATAATGTTGCATCTGTGGCTCTTTTACAAAAAACAAAATGACACATTCCCATGTGTTTGAATATGAAAGTCAGTGTCTCCATCATGAGTAAATAACACCAGAGGCCCACATCAATGACATGCTAAGCTATGTGTGACAAACTTGAAGGTGTCTGCCTGACTAGTCCCTGTGGTTCTGTCATTCAGGTGGCCAGGACACGACCAGCACTATTGGATCTAGTTTCAAAAGACATCAGCCAACGTACAAGCAGAAAGGAACTTTTGTTTATTATTTTGAACACATCAGGTACTCGGAGGCAAGAGGCATTTTGTATAAAAGAAACCTAACCACCGACAGCCCTGATATCTGAGAGTGGAACTGAAGTCTCATGCTGAGAAAGCTCAAGTGTGCACTGTGCTCTGGAGTCCCGCCTTGTCCCGTGCTCAAAACGTGGAGAAGGGAGAACCCTGGCTATCGCATCCTGACATAATTTCCGAACACTTCTTTCTTTCCTATGAATCCTATAGCACACCCTTTTGTATTTAGTTGTAAGGAGTGACAATAGGTTTTTCTTAGTATAGGCCCTTTTATTTGACAAGACGCCACTAGGACTGCCTTATTATTATTTGATGGTCGTAGCTTGATCCCATCTTAGATTTAGGTTTAGATTAGGCATTTTTCCAAGCCGTATATACAGTTTAATAAACACCCTTGAACTGTGATCACTTGTGTCTGTCTTTACGGTTGCCACCATGAGTTCCTTACATTTCTCACTGGTGAACATGCTGTGTCAAAACTACTTATTAACAAAGGATATAAGCTTGATACACTCTCTCTAAACATAAATCACGTATTTTCCCATATGGATCTCTACCACTAAAAGTGTCTCAACTTTGAAGAGTTCTCAGTGGCTGAGATCTTCGAAAACCCTAAAGGAAAGATCCTCACCAAAAATCCACAGCTGCCTAATTACAGTGACGGTATGCTAGTTTTTGACAAGTCACAAGAGGGAAAAAAACATTGCAATGGATATAGTAGTCACACTGCAGATAAAATGCTGTCTCATGTTAAATGCATCCACTTGTGATTTCCGAAAAACAACTGATCCCGAAAAGGTAGCATTTTATCATTATTTTTTATATTTATTAATCATGCACCTAACTTCATGAAGCAACAGGGTGCTTTTTAGATGTATACAACAATACAGATACACAACAGAGCATTTTACTGAAGTTTACAGTACAGATGCATAACTGAGCCCTTTTCAGAGGTATAAACAGAACAGATGTACAGCAAGGGGTAGGATAAAGAGGGGTACAGATGAGAGGCACCGCTGTACAGGGAAACAGGGATGAGAGGGGCGGACAGCATCTAGTGAGTCAGGTGGTGCATGGGGCAACATGATGGCATAGGTGTTGAGGAGGAGAGACTCCTTGCAGAGGTGGTTCTGGAGATCTTTTCTGAATTGTAGGAGTGTAGGGGTGAGTCTGATGCTGATGGGGAGGAGGTTCCATAATCTTGGGGCATAGGCATAGAAGGCTTGTCTTCTGGTCCTTTCTTTTTTGCAGCAGTGGATTTGAAGTTTCCACATGTCCTGGCTTCTGGTGGTGTGTTGTCTGCTGGAGATGCTTAGTTTCTCCAAGAGGTAGCTTGGCGACTTGAGGGTGACTGCCTTATAGATGATGCAGCAAGACTTGAAAGTGATTCATGCATACAGTGGGAGCCAGAGATGGTCGATGAGGGCCGGGTGAGGTGGTCGTATCTGCGTAGACTCTCACGTGTAGGCCCCTTCTCAGGGGCACAAGGGAGAATGAGGGGAGGCCTTCAAGGAGGGCATTGGCCCCATCCAGGTGGTATAGGAGCAGTGCTTGAACAGTGGATCTAAAGCTGTCCAGAGGCAGGATGGGCTTGACTTTCCACAGGAGTGAGAGCTTATAACAAGTTTTCTATGTTTTTCTTAGCTATGTGTGTCTATAAGTGAGGTTTTTGTCGATGTGGAACGTGAGGAACTTGATGCAGGAGGTGAGCTCAGGTGTGAAGCCCTCAGGGTTCATTGTTGATAGTCAGGTCTGTATGTCTGTGTGTTCGGTGTAGTTGGTGAAAAATAGGATTTTGGTCTTGGAGAGATTGAGCTTGAAGTATGCACTGAACATCCAAGAATGGATCAGTGAGAGGCAGGTTTTGAGCATGTGGATGTCGAGGTTGGAGACGATCTTGATGTATAGCTTTGTGCTGTTGGAATATTGGTGGATGTGGATGATGTGTGTGGCTAGGAGGGCTCCCAGTGGCTCCATGTATAGATTGAAGATCACTGGGGAGTGGATTCGACCCTGCAGCACTCCACAGGTGATGGGTAGCGTAGGTGATGTAGAGGAGTTCATCAAAACAAATTGCTGGCGGTTGGCAAGTAGGAATTGAACCAAAGTAGGACAAGGTCACTGATTCCCATGCACCGATGTAGCGTGTCCATGAGTCCCTGGCGGTCTACTGTGTCTAAAATGTTTGAGAGGGCAATTGGAACTAGCTGGTAGGGGTGCCCTCCATCAAGGATGTTTAGGGCTTCGTCAACTACCAGTATGGTAGCTGTCTCCAAGCTGCATCTGGGTCTGGTTTGGAGGTCGATGTGTTGCTGCAGTTGCATGGCTACCACTTTCTTGATGATCTTACCTAGGAAGGGAAGATGGGTGTTGGCCCAATAGTTACCTAGGTTGTCCCGATCCCGACTGGGTTTCTTAAGTAGAGGAAGAATATGTCCTGTGTCCTGCCTTTATGTTCGATGGGAAGGTGCCTTGAATTAGGGATCTGGTGATGATCTCCAGGTAGGGAAGGACAGTTTCTGCAGAGAAGGTTTAGAGGATGGCTTCTGGGAGGATGCTAACTGTGTATGAAGTGCCTTTGAGTGCAGCCAGGGTTTCTACTAGATCCTCTGTAAAGAGAGTCTTGAATCTTATCCAGGATGTGGAGATTTTGCGAGGATGAACATGTAGTGGGTCAGTGGATGCAGAGCTGCTTTTATGTGCTGGTGTATCTTACTGATTTTGTCGATGAAGAAGGTTTTCATGGCAGTGGATATTTGGATGGAGTTTGACATGGCAGGGTCGGGTAGTGGGTTGATGTAGTGCTTGTCTGCTTTGATGAGGGTTCTGCTTTTGTTGTTGGCCTCTGCTATGGTGTTCTGAACGTAGGAGGCCTTGGCTGTGTTGATTAGTTGTCAGCAGATTGCCCAGAGTTTCTGCAGGAACTTCAAGCCGGATGCAGTTTTGGATCGGCACCAATTTTTCTCTTGTGTCCTGATGACTCTTTTGTTGAGGTTGAGTTATTGCGTGTTGCAGGGTGCTGACCATTTCATTTTGTAGGCATGTGGTTTCAGAGGTGCGCGTTGGTGATTGAGGCTGAGGTTGGCAGTGAGTCCTCCTCCTACCTTGTTTGGTCGGTCTCTGTGTTGGATGCTGTAGCTGTGGGGGAGAAGAAGGATGTCTCAGATGTAGGTGGAGGTGGGTGTCAGCCAGGTCTCGGTGATGAAGATGTCATCAAGGGTGTGTGTAGTGATGAGATGGCAATGTCTGCTGCATGGGTGAGAGCTAAGTGGATGTTGCAGAGCATAATCTTCTGTGTTATGAATGGTGAGAGGGAGCTGATGGGCTTGAGGCTGATATGGGTAAGGATGCTGCATTGTGGAGTCCATGTCTTAGAGGCGGGGCAATGAAATCAACATTGTTGTTGCCTGGTGATGGTGGGAATGGCCTGTGGGGATGGAGGAAGAACATGCATGTTGGTGCATGCTTATCTGTTGTCTGAGCTAGGGTTTGGGCCCTGGATCCTCCTGGTCTGAACAGGTCCAAACAGGAATTGCCCTGTTCTTCATCTGCCCTTCACTTCAGATGCCCAGGCAAGAGACACCCTTAATCTAAGAGGTAAGAGCAGAAAGGAAGTGGCAGGGTTAAGAAGGTGAGTGTGGTCTTTGGCAAGGTGATCTAGATCCACCAACTGCAAAGGAAAGGAGACTGGAGGGCTCCTTCAGAAGGGAAAAAGGGCAGAAAATCAGAAGGTAGCAACATATTAAGCATGCATTCACATACTGATGTTGGGGATTTTCTTGTCTTTCTAGGGATAGCCAGTTACTCTGCTGGATATATCAAACACTAGGCAATCATGAACATGTCATTGAAAGAGCAAACGCAATCTTACAGATCCTTTGACTCATCCAGTGATTGCGAAGATGCGTTCATGAAAATAACATGTGAGATTTCAGAAACAGGAAACGTGTTGAATTCAACACTCTGTACGGAACCCATGGTGGATTCCTGCCCAGTCGGTTTGGATTTCTTATTTGCACAACACAAGCCTGAAAAGGAATCGCTTCTGAAAATGTTATCATATGCAGTCAGAGTCTAACAGATTAATGCATTTGATATGCTTCAAGAAAAGGAGTGTATGATGGTACTGCACGTGTGTGAACAACACTACGTATTTGTATGACGTTCATGGTATCATAATACTTAGCCATCAGACTCTGCAAAGACAAGCCTGCATCAGACGTCAAGGAGTGGGGGCTAGGACTACTCAAGTAAGATTTCAAGATCATGAGAAAAAGATAAGGAATAAACCATGTCTGACGACGTGTCCAGACATTCTCCTTAAACCATGATACAACACATATCAGAAGAATGTGTGCATTAACACGTAACAAGGCTCTACCCCCATTATTACGCACAATGCACATTAGGCTGTGTGGCCCGCACTGAAGTTGTTAACGATGTGTGGGTACCTTCTAAAATGTTCTGCTGGTAAAACATATTTGCTATATGCGCTGAAAAATAGGGTGAAGACGGACAGTGTTAGTATTGAACATGTCACCGAAATGTAAAATTGTTGTCACTTTTGTTTTCTTCTTCTACTTTCCTGAAAGTACGGTTTTCTACAACTGGATGAAATGCTATTTGATTTACCCTATTTACTGTTGAAAGGGTCATTCATATATTTATGACAAATTACTTCGTTACTGTATTTTACTTTGTTATGTACTGCTTTTATGGAAAATAAAATCCGATATTAAGCTTATCGGAATCTGAATGTACCTTTCATAATGTCACAGATTTAAATATGCAATAAAGGCAAGCACTACTATCTCAAAAACAAAGGGCAATCACTTGCTATTGGGTTAGTAATCATTAGCACTAATTAAAATAAAGGTAATTTGAAAACACAAAGCTCAACATGAACTTCTAGTGTTTTCTCTTCTTCTTCTTCTTCTTCTTCTTCTTCTTCTTCTTCTTCTTCTTCTTCTTCTTCTTCTTCTTCTTCTTCTTCTTCTTCTTCTTCTTGTTTTCTCTCTCTCTCTCTCACTCTCTCTCTCTATCTCTCTCTCTCCCAGTCTATTACTATCCCATACATTCTTGGAGTAGAATACATTATTAAACAAAGCCATATCATCAAAGCACAGCAAGTATGTGCACACAGGGACCTACCATACCCTTAATGAGAAGAGTGTCTCAACATAGGGAATCACACTCTGACATGTTGCTTAAAACCAGTTGGGTTTCATTAAAGAAAGCAGACAAAAGGGGGCATTATTAATAATACTAGACAAGAAACTTGAAGGTGCTCCATGCACATTGATTGTTCGGGAATATACCTTGGTGGATCCAACACTGAGTATTGTTTTTGATTGAAACATATCTAAAAACGTATGAATAAGGAAAAACCTCTTTCACACGACTGTTGCACTGAACAAAATGGTATTCTACATTACTTTTGCTGTGTATTGTTTTATCGTTGTCTTTGTGATAAACATGTTTTTGGGAAAATAAGAACGTAAGACCATACATCTATATGTGATAGCTCATTGTGTGATTGTTGATATAATTGATTGCAGTTTGATTTTAATTGCTCAGAAGAATATATGCGCCTGCAGAATATGTATTGAATGCTGCTATTTCAATACCCTAGACCCTGACAGGAGCTATGTAGAGAGTACCCTATTGTGTTTCAAAATATTTGCTTTGTATCACAACTGCAGTGCTGTAAGAGGTTTTAGGTAATACATTTTCCTAGGACCATCTGGTAGAAGGGCTTTATTTCATGGACGCTAGCTGAGTGCTTGCCATGTGAACATCCAAGGAATGGCAAAGGCAGTTACTCTGAGCCTCAGTGATACCTGTGCAGACATTCCATCTGGTAAGGGTATAGAAGCCCTGACTTATTTGATGTGCATTACTTAATACAATGATGCAGGTAATTCCTTTTGCTAATTAGATTCCCCTTTTGTAAACTCCATGCCAAAAGCATTGTGTGCACAGCTGAAATGCTGGATCAGTTGCCTGATCTACATCACCTGCTCTCCAGTGACATAGATCAGGTTCAGAGGTCACTGGTTCCCATCTGACAGCTGCAAAGACAGCCAGGTTTCTCCAGCACATGGACTACATTGGAATATGTGCACACCTGTTCCAAAAACTACAAGCCTATGGGAATGCTATCCTAGAGGCACATTAAACAGTATATATAGGCCATATAAAATAAAATAAGCTCTCCTCTTCACCCCCCATGCCACCTGACTCGCTAGACGCCATCCTCCCCTCTCCTCCCCATCTCCCTGCACAGCTGTACCACTCCTCTGTGCCCCTCTGTATCCTACAGCCCGCTGTATATCTGTTCTGTTGTTACCTCTGAAAAGCACTCCATTCACATCTACACTCTTGTATAACTCTGTAAAGCACTCTGTTGTGTATCTGTATTGCTGCTCACCTCTGTAAAGCGCTCCATTGCTTCTCGAAGCTAGGTCCATGTTCAATTAATTGTCATGACCACTTGTTACTGGCCAGTCACTTCACATCCTGCAGGGTCCCAATGGACCCAGTCTTGGCGCCTTTGGCACCAAGCTCATGATAATGCGTGCTTTGCACACAGACTGTTGAAGGCACGTGCATCTGGGCAGGGAGGGGCCCTAGCAATGCATGGAAGGCACGTGCAGAAGGAAGGAGGAGTGGCAAGGTGGGGCCTCAGGGTGGGGCCTAAAGGGAGTGGCTGGGGCCAGGCTATATGAGCCGGCCCCACCCGCATGCTGGTGCTTCGCGTTAGTCTGCTAGTGCAGCGTAATGCTTACTGCCGTTCAGAAGACCTTACCTGTTTCAGCACGTGTATCCTCAGTCTCCGGAACACTCCAGCATCTTACCTTGAGGTCAGCCACACCATCGCCTCACTTCTGCAGCTACTCCAGCACCTTACCTTGAGGTCAGCCACACCACTGCTTCGCTTCTGCAGCTACGCGTGCATCTTACCTGAGTCAGCCGCACCTTCGCTAGAAGCACTGCTATCGCTTCACTTCAGCAACTATGTGTGCATTTTACCTGGGTCAGCAGCACCATCGCTGGAAGCACTGCTATTGCTTACCCTTCTGCAGCCACGCGCATATCTTACCTAGATCTGCAGGTCCTCGTGGGTGCCGCCCGGCATCCTTACCAGTCCTGAAACTTCCATCAACATGGGATCTTCTTCCGACGCACCATTCTCGGGGATCTTCATCTACGGCCACCTGTCGGAGTTCGGAAACCGCCCATCAAGCACCGATCAGCTGCACCTACAAAGGGAAAGGAAACACAAGGTTAGCACTTGCAAAGACTTTCATACTCTAAGCAGCAAGCTTCAGGTAGAGGCCATATACATCTGTTATCTCCTCCGGAGTAGACTTTGTCATCACACGTTCCTGGGTCATCTTCATACCTATGGGAGATAGAAAGGACAATATAGGGTTACGGACATTAAACATGGAGGAAGATTCACACTATCAATATGAACAATAATCATAATTACAAAACTTAGCTTCAAGATGGAATGCTTGCAGCATGTCTGGACCTTCACGCGAAGCACCAGTGACACAACTAGGTCAATCTACAGCGCCCCTGCTGGAAGAAAGCATGACGTAGAGCTCATCTTTCAATCAAAACTGGTACACCTGCATGGGCAAATTCTTGCTCACAACCTTTCTGGCACACAAGGGTTAAGATGAATTCCGACATCACCAAATCATTTTCACCATCTTTCATCTTCTCTCAGGAGCAGAACCAGTGTCCTGGGTCCTCGACAACGCAGTGGCTGGGGGAGAGAGCTGATCCACGGGAGCCAGGTCCAGAGAGGGCTCCAACTGCACCTCAATGCCCCAGCAGAGACCAGGTGAGCGTAATAATAATAACAATAATACATATTTATTCTTGAGGTATGGTGGCTAGAATCTCTCATAATTATTCCAGCCATATCAATTTGATATCACATATGTACCAGCCCTGTGAGCCCAAAAAATCTATAAAGGAGTTATGTGTATTCCCGTAGCCAAGGTGTCTTGGCTTCTCCCAGCAGGACTGCGGCTCTGGGGTTGTCTCTCTTTGTTTCTATGTGAGGGCAGTCAACACCCTCCCCGGAGAGACAGCCACTCGACTGGTAGCTGTCCTTGAAACAGGAATCAAAGGGCACATCCTTCACAAAAGCTCTAGCCTCACACCAAGGTGCTGCACACCAAAATTGCCTTTGATATTTTTTGATAAGGAAAGGGGCTGAAATTACAGTAGGTAGACAAATCTCAGAGCAGCTGCAGGAAGGTTCTATCATCTAGTTTTCTTTCTGTATTTCCCAGACTCCCTGTCCCCACAACGTTCCTTTAACACAAATACTTTTGGTGTGATATCAGAAGGCAAAGTCAACTCTTTCAATCAAACTTCTTTTTTTTAATCACCTGAAGACTTGTGCCTTTATAAGAAGGGTTCTCCCACTCCTTCTATGATTCACGCTTGAACAAAAAGAAGAGGAAGCATTCATTGGATCTCTGTTGGTTTAACTTATCTTCTCAAAGCCCTCCACCAGAGGTGAAGAGTGAGTCTTCAAGGCAAAGGCAAGTTCTGATAACTAACCATCCTCAGGGCACATAGGGAGAAACCTGCTACTGGAGCAAGACCTGCTTCTCTA
This sequence comes from Ambystoma mexicanum, assembly GCF_040938575.1. Lineage (NCBI taxonomy): Eukaryota > Metazoa > Chordata > Amphibia > Caudata > Ambystomatidae > Ambystoma > Ambystoma mexicanum. Next base: position 107,771,517 of record NC_090941.1, on the reverse strand, counting down.
CCTGCTACAATCGTACCCAGAAACTTGCCATGCTGAAGGAACCCTACATTTGTGTGCCAGAATATCCTGTCTTTCAGAGCCTGAGAACAAGGACCACATTTGATCCTTTAATCCCTATATTGGGACCCATAGCAAGCTGAGAGTGAAGACAACCAAGATCTCTGTTTCTTGGATGTGAAACCAAGTCAAACCATGGTTCAAGCTTGTTCAAACAATTCAAAACCGTTTGCCGTCGTCATTATCTCGGCACAAACAAGATGCTGAGGTGAAAGGAAGTGAAAGGAGGATAGCAGAGGGGCAACATGCTGGTCTTGGAAGCAAGACCACGCAAAGGAACAGAGGTTTGAATTGTGGATCTGCGCTTAGAAACCGAACTCAGGTATGGTATTAGACGTATTATAAGAAACTATTAAATAAATAAAAATAAATATGCCATTGCTGCTTATGCACCATTCAAACTTCACTTTAAATTGCCTGCATCTTAATTGCCTATCTTCATTGACAGTTGATTAGACTCTAGGGACTCATCTAACAGCACCAAATCAACTGACTGGATCTACGCATCCAGTTACAAGCATCTTTGCCGTAGAATTGATTGACAAACTGGCCCTGGAGGATCCACAATCTGCACTTCATTGAGCATCTCTGTAGAGGCTGGCTCAGGGCTAGGCCTGTGGCCATTCCAGCCTACAATGGGAAGCTTGGAATGTGAGGGGCATTGATGGTTGGGAGATCAACTGGAGCAGCAGCTCTTCTCTGTATGCCGGGTTGCCTACTGCTGTGGGGTCTCTGTATAAAAATTAACTTAATTTTTCCTTACCTTACCCTCGAATACATAATTTTGGCGACCAAAGATTGTGGATGTTGTTGGAGGACCCGACCTGACCGAAGTGAGTTGCATGGAGGTGAGCAGCCCAGGGTGCGTGGAGGTGGCGGGTTATGGAGGAGAGGGAAGGGATCGTAACAGAGACCCAGCAGCACATCTGTCAGGGACTTTTTGCTGATTTTGGTTGTCCAATTGCTTCTGAGCAGGAGCCGCATTAGCATGTGTTGTGTGTGGCTGGCTGTGAGCACAAAGAACACTTGTTGCTTAGAGTAAAGGATCTGTGAGCATGGAAGAGCATGGCAGCCATTTTGGTTGTTAGGGCAACATGTTAACAACATTGTTATGGCTTGTAGGAGTAGATATTCATCTTTCTGGACAGCATCTTCCTATTCCAAGTACCGGGGGACTTTTTGTTGCAGTGACACTGGTTGTATAAGCAGTTTGTGCAATTTTTTAGTTTTTAGTCCCTGATCAGGAAATCTTCTTTTTGAAGCAGCGCTGGTAGGGGGAGATATTTGGGAAGTGATTTGGCAGATTTCAAGTATAGTGCATCTTGGCAGTGGAGTGTTATTGGTTGCTGCACTTAAAAAAAGAGAAAAGGAAGGAATGTTTTTGTGAGAGTGTGCAAGGTTCTGGATTCTGGACTGTGGCAGTGACTGGAGGCAATATTGGAACAAATATTTGGGTTCAGTGGAGTATGAAGGAATGACTTCTATAAAGAATACAATGTTGCTTTTACACTCCCTTTGGCAGGAGAGAAAAAGAAAAAAAAAACAGAGAAATACTGCCATTAACTGACACCCAAGGAGGAGGTGATTTGGATGAGTACCAGTAGACTGTTCTTCAACTGGATACTTATTTTGCATCCAAGACAAATATACAAATAAACCGTTATAATTTCTATACTCAAAGACAGGAAGACAACGAGTCAGTGGAGGAATATGTCAGTGCTCTAAGGACATTGGCGAGTATCTGTGAACTTATAAAGGATCATATTATCATAAACACTAATAACATGGTTGTTCAAGAGAGTTTTTGGAAGTGTAGGACTCTGACTCTGGAGGAGGCAATAGTGAATTTGTATTTGTATTTTGTATTTGTTTTATTTGTAACGCGCACCATCCGGCCCGGAGGCATCAGGGCGCAATTTAGACATGGTTACATAAGCATACAATTAAATATATTCAAAGCATTGAACAGTACATAGTATACAAGGCATACAGCAATATACATATTTACAGAAGGTAGATTAGCGCAGGAGTTTCCCAGGGCTGGTCCGGACATCATGGCTGGTTGGAGAGCCAGGATTTGGTTTTAGCTTTGAAGGCACTAAAGCGTTATTCGGATCGGATGGTGAGAGGGAGGGCATTCCAAAGCTTAGAGGCTAGGACGGGGAAGCTAGATCCACCCGCCTTTTGTAGTTTGAACCTAGGGATGGTTAGGCAGTGGGTCGGAGCCGTTCTTTGTGGACGGGTGGGCGCGTGTCGGGATAGCCAGCTACAGAGGTATGGTGGGGCTTGGTTAGCTAGGCATTTGTGGGTGAGGCCTAAGGCTTTCAGTGAAATTCTCTGTTTGACCGGTAGCCAGTGTAAGTTAGATCTAGGTTCCGAGATGTGGTGGTTTCGTGGGATGTTTAGGGCTGCTCTGATAGCGTTATTCTGGGTAATTTGCAGTTTGTTCATATTCTCTTGGCTCGTTCCAAGGTAGAGGGCGCTCGCATAGTCAATTTTGGCCATGATAAGAGTTCTGGCCAGAGTGACTGCGTTGGGGGTGGTCAGGAATGGCCTGCAAGCTGCAATGAGTTTGCAGGTGTATGCTGAAGAGGATCTGACTGCATTTGTTTGTCTGGATAGGGATAGGGTGGCGTCAAGATAGACACCTAGGGTTTTGGTGTCTTTCGAGACTTGGATGGTGTCTTTTGAATGACAAAAGAGCAAACACAGTTGTGGTCCCGGACTATAAAGCATAAGAAGAAAGGTGACATGGCAGTAGTGTGCAAAGTTGACACAAGCAAAGAGCAAGGCCAGGTGAATTAATAAACAATAAAGGCAGTGTGAAGAAAGAGGATCCAAAGAAAGACTCTGAGGCTAGCGAGGACAAGAAAAAAGCCTTGATATTCTTGTATGGCGAGAAAGGGAAATGCTACAGGTGTGGTCAGATAGGTCACTTTGACAGCTCCAAATTGTGTGCTGTCATTAATCAAAGGTCATTTTGTGGTCACCTGTCATAGAAAGAAGAAGAAGGTGTTGTGTGTTCAGTAAGGTAAGGAGGGCACTACAGCAGATGACGAGGACGTGTAGTAGTGGTGCATGAGGCCAAAGTAGATCATTCTCACATGAAGTGTCCCAGCTGCAAGATTAGAATTGATGGTTTCCAGGTGAAGGTGAGGGTTGATAGTTGCTTACCTTATTTGATCTTGACTGAGGACAGGTGTGTTCTCTAGCACCTTGAAGCATCTGCTGGATGGGATTAGCAATAAAGAACTCAGACCAAACAACCAGACAGACTCAAAGAATATGGCCAAGTACTACTTTATTCTAAATGTTATAAAGCAGGACAAACTGGCAGACATCGGACTGATTTTTGCACATGCACACAAGCTTGATTACACAGAGGTCTTATGCCCCCATATGCGTCATTTCTGATGTTTTCATACGTGGCAAACTGTCAAACTTATTGATGGGAGAGATTGGTTAGGGGAACAGATCCACTTAAAGAATATATAGGGGTTAATGCACAGTTGGCTCCCTCTTATCTGGCAAAATGGCAGCGCATTGGTCTATGCAACATTATATAGTGGGATACCCATAGACCCACTTATTTGTTGGCATTCTCACCCAACCTTGGACTTTCGGCTAGTTAGATGCACATACGCCAAACGAAACCCAGGTGCTTGAGTTACGTCCGATTACTCCCCACTTTCCCAATAAATCTATCATCTCTCATAAGTCTGGCCATGAGTCAAAGTTTCCCATCTGTAGTTGACCTTTCAGCGTGCTCTGCGTTCTGGGACATTGAAAGGAGTGTAAGCACATCACTATCTTCATCTGCAGCTTAAAGAATAGCCCTTGTTTTCGACTCTGACATTTATGACATCATCCTATGCACTTAAACGAACGGTTTTCACTTGACTTGAAAGCCTTACGCAAATCTAAAAGATGTACTGAAGCCAACTGGAAAAAATAAAAAATCGTCCCAGAGCAAGGAAAACTTCACCACTGCCTCCAACGTCTATAAAGCTGCTATCTAGAAAAAAAAGTGACACTTTTAATGCCAAGTCCAGCTCCAAAGAGATCTTCACCATCCTTAGAGAGCTGGAGTCACCAGTCTCTCCTTCCTCCTGAATCTTGCATTAAAGAGGCCCTTTGATGTGCCAACATCCAGAGGACCCTTCTAGACAAAATCTCTCTATTACAAGTGAAAATAGAAGCAAAAAAACTCAGCCTCACATCAAGCCCTAAATCTTGCCAAGCTCCACATTACACCTCCCAAAACTTTCCAGCCTTTTTGAATTCACCCCACTCAGTTCCTAAGAAGTAGAAACCATAATTGCTAGCCTAAAACCTACAAAGGAATTTGCTCCGTTCATTACCTCCTTCATTAACGCCTCATTTGCATCATGTACTGTCCCAAAAAATCTCAAAGAGGCCTGAGTCATGCCCCTCCTTAACAAAACGAGTCTTGACCCTAGCATTCCAACCAACTTCAGACCGATAAAACTGGTTCCTTTTCTTTTGAAAATATTGGACAAAGCCGCCTATATCTAAATTCAGAACCACATCGAAGTCACTAATCTTCTAGGTCTCCGGCAATCTGGGTTTAGCCCAAGACACGGCACAAAGATGGCCATCTTAGATTTACAAATCCAGGTGGATGAATCTAAAGATAAAATAAATCCTGCCTTACTCCTCCTGCTTGAGTTATCGGCAGCTTTCGATTTTGTCAACAAAAACATCCTAACTAAACACTTGACTACAGCAGCTTCCTTCTCCTCCAAAGCTGCTGTCTGGGTCCAGTCCTTCCTTGCAGACAGAACCATGAAGGTTTTCGCTCCCTCAGCATCAGCAGACCCTATAGCCATCACGAATGGAGTCCTGCAGGGCTCCTGCATCTCCCTGACCCTCTACAACTTGTTTACGAAGCTCTTGTTTGACCACTTAGACGACATGGGTGTCTCCTACATGAACTATGCAGAAGACATATAAATTCTCATCACGTTCTCAGGCTCATATAACAAAGACTCCAAATTATTAAATTAAATATACCTCAGAATACAAGCAAGGTTGGCCAAGCATGGTCTCGGTCTCAATGATGATAAGACTGAGACATTGCTTATCGGCTCAATGCAACAACTTAATAAACTAGATTCCCAATACACCTCATTCAACATTGATGGGAACAATATCAAAGTGTCCAAGGATGTCAATTTTTTTAGGAGTCTACTTGGACTCCACCCTCTTCCTCTCCAGACAAGTTAATGCAATGGCCTTAGCAACAGCTAACACCTCCAAATTAATAAATGCGCGCAGACACTTCCTGTCCACAAACAGCTGCATCAGACTGGCAAGAGCACTCATACTCTCTAAATTGGAATATTGTAACACCTTATACTTAGGCACCAGCAAGTGAAACCTGAATAAGTTACAAGTGCTACAAAATAATGTCCTTAGAACTGCTCTAAACATTCCTTGCTCCAGCCACATCTCACAAGTCAGACAGAACACTAACTGACTCCGAATACAAGACAGGATCACATTCAGAACCTTAGTGATCACTCACAAATGCCTCTCAAACTCGGCCCCCAAATAATTGGTTGATACATTCTCTAGAAAGTAATCCTCCAGACCCACTAGAGCCAACTATTAACATTGCCTTAACATTCCCAAATACAAATCACAAAAAGCCGGTGGGTCAAGGTAGCAGTGGCAATGTTAGCTGCCAAAACTTGAAATTCTCTGCCTCCAGCACGAAGGGACAACCAGTCTTTTTGGCCTTCAGAAACAAGGTAAAATCCTGGCTCTTCTCCCAGCTTAAATAAGGATGCCATTCTCCCTCTTCATACCTCATGCGCTTACATAATGGCTTGTGCCTAGCCATGTAAGACTAGTTGCCTGCCACTCTAGGCCTCTTTTCGGATCGATATCCATAGCTGTATATAATTCTCCTGCCAGACTACGCAGGTGATCTTGACACAAGTCAGCGGCCTACTATGTATTGCATTGCACTCTTCCTCTTTGTATCTGATTACCTTTGTGTTTTTGTAATATCAGTACGGTACTTCTTTCATGTAACAATTGTTGTAAACATAAGCAAAAGCGCCCAGATACCCCTGGGTTAGGTGCGCTATATAAGCAAATTAACTAAACAAAACAAAACTAAATCACTCTGCCCTCATCAGATTACACTTATCACTCCATGATGTCCAATGGTGTGTGGTGGCATCCTTCCACACAAAATCCTTCCACTCTTTCAGTGCAAGGATACATTTGATACAGCTGTATGAGTGCCTATGGTCTTTCATACACACATTGTGGTATAGGAACAGTACATGAAATCCCATAAAGAGCTCTTCTACTGTTCCACTCTGATGGTAGTGAGGGGGTGGGAGTTATGAAAAATGCATCCATCTGCTCCTCTACATTCCCCCTTCTGGTCGTGTCCACAACAACATTCTCCTCTTCAATCTCCTTCATCTTCTCTTGATACTGTTGTTTCTTTGGGATCCATATCTTTGTCACCCCCCTGAGGTGACCTGCGCTCTGTATATGATCATCCACACTCCAGGTCCTGCGACAGCACTCTCCAGATGGTGGAAAGGATATCCAATGTCCTACACATTTTTTATGATCATTGGGGTGGTACAACTTTGTTCCTGCAAGTGCAAAATGACTTTCCTTTATAGTCTCACGGGGCTATCCTCATTTTGCATTTGTGCAGCAGCTCCACCATCTATATCAATCATTATCTTCATCCCAATAACTTTCGTGGCTGTCTTCTGGCACTGTCCCAACATGATCCTTATGAGACAAAATCCTAGCAATATCAACACTAGTAATGCTCCAAATATTTTGAAAGCATTTGCCAGCCAGGTTGGAATCCATGACAATAGAAATGAGAACCAGTCATCTCTGCTGTCTCATCTGATTCATCTTCCATCTTAGTATGCAAAGTCATCAGCATAGCATAGTTAGTGCTTCTGTCAGGGTTGCATTTTTCCATAATGAGATGGTATGAATGTACAGCAGGAAGGCCGGATATTGGCACACATGCCTCCTTCCATTGCTGTAATTAGGTCCAGAAAATACCTGTTCTGGAGAGTCATCGGCCTGATGGCTCTCAATTCTTTTCTGATTGTTTTGAATACATTTATTGTCACATTGATCATCTGTAACAGCTACCATCTGGTGATCTGTAGCCACATGGTGTTTACTTCAGTCTGGAGTCCTGGCATGAATATAGACGTCATTATCATTTCTGTCTGGCTGAACAGTTCATGCTCACCTGGAATATCTTCATAGGCCTTTATTGATTTTGAGAGAAATACTTCTCTGTCTTCAACCGCAGAGGTTGAGCGTCCTCTTCCTCATCTGGTGTTCATTCATTTTTGGAAATTCATCAATGTTAAGGTCACTTTCAGGAATCACTAGTGCTGGAACATGCATTAACACAATAGAACACATTCCTCCCCAATTTTTAGGCAACTTCAAGTAAGCTCTGGATCCACAGCTCGATATCGGTTCATGAGTACGGAAGTTCCTCCATTCATTCCCGGGACCACGATTATCTAGCCACATCCTTTTTTTCTCCAATCAGAACCTGGCATTCAATTCTGAAGCATGTTGTTGCTCTCTTTAATGGTATTATAGATAATGGTTCTGCCTTGTTGTCGACTCATGTTATTAACTTAGAGTACTTGGCCCATGATTGTAGGCATTTGTCATGCACTATTTGCATTACGCTTGCTGGTTCCTTCCTCAATAAGTTTGCAGGGCAAGATAATACTACTTCTTCCCATCCGGTATTGGTGGCAACACGTCCATACACAAATAGCTGAGGTCTCTCCCAACATCTGGGTTCTCCTGCACTTTCAGTCATATCTGAGCAGTCCATCCTCTTCATCCCAGCGCTTTGGCAAGTAGCTTGTGAAGTTGCTGTTGGCTGTGATTGCTGGATCCTGCTGCCAGCTGCTGTCTAGCTTTCAAAGTCCTTGGAACACTGGAAACGTTGTTTGGGTACAGAAAATAACTGTTTTTCCAACACGGACATTGAACAGGACTTATACTGGACTTCTAACAGACTTGCTAAAAGTGCTAAAAGTAATATAAAGTTTGTTTTTGTCTTCTATTAGGTTAAGCCCCACCCCTTTCCACGAAGACTACATTACACAGAGCGCACGCGCCATTGGCGAGCGTGCTTTGGCAAGTAGCTTGTGAAGTAGCTGTTGGCTGTTTGCTGTGTGCATGGTGCGGGTAACACTGGGATTTGTACTGCTCTGCAGTTTGTTTATATACTATTACTATAGTGTTTCAGGTGGCATTTGTGTTTTAAATGCCGAGCTGAGCTATGCTGAAGAAATGATCGATTAAATCTGATTGAATGCGAATGAATGCGATTTGCAAAATACACTTGTGTATGTGTAGGTGAAATATACAATTAGGCTGATCTTTGCCTAACCTTGCAGAGTTGAAAGTGCGTAGAAAATAAATAGAAAGTACATAGTTAATGCTGTAAAATACTACCATCTAGTGGTCACAGGTTTAATTCAAAGGTTTGTTAGCTGAAAACGAAGTTGTGTTACACTGTGCATTTTTATATTTCTGAACTGGCTGTTATTGGAAAAGTGTAAAGTGTTTAAGAAGTGCTAACTCTTAACTCTTAACTTTTGGGATATACGCCTTCTTATATGGTTTATAATGAAGGATTCTATAATGCCTGAGTTAGGCTATGATACCCTCAAAACACTGTGGGTGTGGCGTATCTGTATGCCCAAGGTAATATCTCACCCTAAAGTTTGAGTAAACAACTAACAGAATTTTACCTGAAATCGGGCATAGCATACAATAAGAATGTGGAAGCGACAAAAGAACTTTCCACTGAGTTAACAAGTGATTTGGGCTGCCTCATTGCCAAATTGCTAGATGATATTATATGTGGAGAAGTACTGCATTTGATTACCAAGTCCGCTGACCGAGTTGTTGATAGTATTGAAAAGGGTCATCTTGTTACATTGGATGCAACTACCATAACTGGCTCTTCTTGTGCTGAAGGTGAGGAAAACTAAATGGGTTTACAAGCAGGAAAGGAGCGTCTTATGTCTAATTTCCCACAATATATAGCGGGAAAAGTAATATGCTTTAAAGCACAGATATGCTGTAATATAGATGAAGGGGACTGTTTAGATCTGCCTCATAATAATTTGGAAGATGATGAAGTGGCTTATTTGGGTCAAGATTCGGCAGCTTCCTTTTGTGAATATTCCACTCCTCTTGGTGATATGAAGAAATCACCTTCAGGATTGGAATATTTGCCCTTATGTATGTCAATAAGTTTGGGGTTGAGTGTAGGAGAGAAAAGTGATGAGAAAGTTGGGTTCTTCTTTGGCGATACAAAAAAGGTGGTGATACAATCTGATTTTATTAAAGGCCCTATAACAGATCTTACAGATTTTACTAAAGCCCCTAGAACAGAGATCGCTTCTATCCCGAATGAAGTCAGAAATGAAAGTATTGGCGATACTAGCATGTCTTTGTCTATGATGTTTAATACATTTGAGAATGTATTAACAGATTTAGTGGCAAAATGTATGCGCTTAGATGTGAGAATGGATATCCAGGCACTTATCTTACATAAATGTATAATAGCTCGGGACAAGGTACTATGTGAACGTAGAACTAGTGTATCTGGTATAGAGAATATAGATGACATGATCTCTGAAAAGGCTAAAATACAATATGTGTGTCATCATAAGCCTAAATCTAAAAATAGACACACATCATGTGTTTATGCATGGAAATAAACCCATACTAAGAAAGAACAAAAAAAGCCAACATAAATTAAAGATGAATATTAAGCCTATTTATAGTTCCATTAATTAGTGGTGTTAATGTTGATGTACTAGCATGTGCTGTTGCTCCTGCAGATTCTACTGCCTGCAGTCAGGAGGGGAATGCCCAACCTATATCAATGCCGCAATTAGAATCTCATCCCACTATACTAAAATTAGCCTCATCTGAGCCTATAAAGGATAAACAAGGTACTTTATCAGAGATTTGGAAAGCAAAATCTATTATTGACACACCAACGCCAACCCATAATCATGCATGTGAAAAAGTGGACAACAATAAGAACTTTAATAGTGATAATATGGTAAAGGCACTGTAATTACAGAAAATATTTAACGAGAAGGACCAAGCACCATTAAACAGAGCTGTGATACTAAATATATTTAACTGTATTCTACCTTTGGGGTCTATTAAGGCCAGTGACATCAAATTGGTAGATCAAATTGAGATGCTCAACAGATACATATCAAATATATGGTTCAACAATGACTCCATTCTATCATATGTATTGCAATTTGAAGAGGATTTTGTGCGCAAGGGTTATAACTGCTGTATTACTACCATATCGACAACAGTGAAGAAACGCGTGATCACTTCTAACATGAATGGCTCCACAGATAATAGTGTAAGGGCTGGTCTTAACCTAGAACCCAGCATAAGTAAAGTAGCAAATACTGTACCACCTATAGGTAAAAGTGTAAAGGTACCTCTTGTGGCGGCTGCGTCTCCATCTAAATCGTGTGATATGAAATCGGATGGAGCTCAGCCAGTCAATTGCGAAAATGGTTATTTTCAGGGGCTACCAATCACATTCAAACAATATTTTTCTAAGGAATTGAGTTGATCAGATTTTCTTTTGTCATGGAATACTAGGGGTCATTTTCAAGTATTTGCTGAAGAGGGTCTTGCATCTGTCCTTGAAAATGTAACCTTTGTAGCCCTACAAGAAACTTGGTTAATGGACAAAGTGTTGATTGATGATCGGAGCACAGTCCATCAGGTCACAACCAAAGGGATGTTAGGGAGGCCCAAAGGTGGGCTCCTATTTACTGTAATACATCCTTGGGTGGCGGCTATGCTAGATGAATCAACGTTGAATGTTTTGGTTGCTAAAGTGACCCATTTGAATCATGTAGTAATTCTAATTAATATCTATGATGCTCCCAACACCGTGGAATCAAAAAGAAACATAATTGTGGTCAATAATATTTTGATTAAATAAAGTTATACATTTCCGGTAATATTGGTAGGAGACTTTAATGCGAAAATAGCGAAGCACATATTCAAGGAGTTAAAAGATCTGTCTGGAAAATCCTCCCCCGTAAAAGTGGTAAATAACAGGTAGGGGAGATTATGGCATAGTATGTTAATTAACCGTGTGCTTACCATGCTAAATGGCAATATGCCCGGTGATGAAACAATGGCGACTACGAGGGTGCTTGGAAAAGCTGCCTCTATTTTAGACTATGCTTTTGTCAATAATGAGGGTATGGAATGAATTGTAGATATGGGTTTGGTTTATCGCGAAGAGAGTGACCACCTTCCTTTGAGTATCCTCCTTAAACGGCCATAAACAGAGGTACCATTAACGGAATATGATAGTAATGGACAGCTTTTTGTGAACGCAGGTAATAATCCAATAATCTGTCCCGTGCTAACTTAGTTGCGGAAACTCTTATTTCCAAATTTTTACTAGAAAGGAAGGTAGTGCTAAATAAAGAAGGAAGTAATTTAATTGGTGATTTCTCTGTAATGATTGAAAAAATACAGAAGGAAGTTAGGGAGTTTCGTAGATATAAGTCCTCATTTGACCAAACCAATAAGGGTCAATATAAACATTGTGACAAATATATAAGTAATGAAAAAAAGAAGGTAAGATGTGAGATAGCAATGGCTGTACGCAAAGTAGTGCCGGGGTTCAACCACAATCTATTTCTACTAAAGTTACATTTATCAAGAAGAAGTATCGTCTTTGGCTCAGTGCCTATAGGAAAAGTAAGATGGAAGGAAATTGCACTGTTGGCCCAGTCCAATGATTCCTCTACGACATGAGATGTCATCAGGAAAAATAAGAAAAGAGACATTACAATTAATTAGATATCAGAGGAAGCATGGTGTTCTTATATTGGATCTACATTGGGCCGTACTGAAACTATCAGTCAGAGATGCTTTATACCAAAGGATATTTGGCAGTGTAAATCAACTATATCAGATATAGCATCAATAATTGCCAATCTCAAAAACTCTTGTGCCGAGGGTCCAGATGGGTCCTGCAACCTTTTGTTTAAACTTAATCCCCATCTTTGGCCCCAAGTTTTCCTTTTACTGTTTACAGAAATCGATAAATTCGGCATAATACCAGAATCATGGCACTCAAGTCACATTCTAACCCTATATAAGAAAGGTTCTTGGACCGAGCCAAAGAACTTTAGATTTGTGACAATGAAACATATCCCTTCTAAAATGTTGGCATGAGTACTTTTAGTGGATTTTAATTCCTGGATTAAAACTAAGAAGATTTTACCACCTAATCAAATTGGTTTCAGGGAAAAAGCTTGCACAAACCATAATCTTATGGAACTAATCACCAGCATTGAATATGCAGGCAAACGTAGGAACTAAAATACATATTGTGCCCTGATTGATTTCTCAGCCGCGTTTGATACTGTGCTGAGAAATCGTCTGTGGCTGAAGCTCCAAGCCTGGGGTATTCCCAGAGGACTACTCAAGATGCTAAAATTGTTGTATAGCAATACAACTGTAAGAATAAGACTTGATGCAAGAGGGAAGCTCTCTGCTGCTATAGCGACATGTTGCAGGGTTAATGTTCTGACTTGAGTGTCGTGTAGACCGATGAGACCTCCGTCCCCAAGTGACGCACAGGGGAACTAAAAGAAACCCGATGTGCGACCTTTGAGGCCACAGGTGGGAGATGACTTCCCAGATCCACGGAACCTCTGAAACACTGATGCTGCTGTCAAAAAGGAACGAGGTTAAGTACCAAGCAATCACAATACATATCAAGTAAACCAAAGGATCTAAAAGGCCTTACCTATCTGGTGTTAGGAAAACCCAGAAAACCTAGTAGAGAGGTTCGAGACTCAGATGATGCGGCGGTCCCTGGAATAGTAGAACCGTAGGTTAGCGTGGAAGTAGGATCAGCCACCTGTAGGAGTGAAGGCGTGACTTGAATCCCAAGAAGAGAAATGGCGCAGGAGTTCAGCGAGGTACCAAGGGATGATCCAAAGGAGTCAGAGTAAAGTCCAAAATCCGGCAACAGGTAAACAGTTCCAAGCAAAGGTACAAAGGGGTATCCGAAGGAGTCCGAGGTAGAGTTCCGTGATCAAAGGCAACAGAGGAGCAAGACGTAACGCCAAACAGGGTCTGAAGACAGCTGAGAAGCAATGAGTGTTCTGTCTCTCAGACCTTTATACAGTGCGTCTCTGGGTCATGTGACGTCCACCAAGGTCACGTGAGGAACGCCACTCTGGATCACGTGATCGACGTGGAGACGTAACACCGCCCCTTCTGCTATATGTTCTCCAAGGCAATTGCCAATGCAGAAAGGGTTGCAATCGAGCCCGTACACCATAGCTGGTACGGAGTTTTCGGTCCTTTGGGTTCACCGAATCACGTGAGCCTCGAACCGTGGAAGGAGATGTTGGGGAAATGTGAGCAGTGTTCTGGTGTGTAGTGGACTGGTGTGCAGAGGATCGCCTAACAGTTAAGCAGGGTTATATTGTGGCCGCAACCTTGTTTAACTTGCACTTAGCTGATATGGAACTAGATTTTAGTTGCCTAGAATCAACACATCCTGTAAAATGTGGTGAATCATCATTACGGTGGTTGGCATAAACTGATGACTTGTTGCTTCTAGACCATACCCTAGCTGGCCTTCAAAAGCTATTAGATGCACTAGAGGCATACTCAAAAAATAATGGGTTACGCATTAATATTGAAAAAAGTAAAATAATGGTGTTTTCAGCTAAGCGCATTTATAAAAAATATGTGTGGTACCTTAATAGTATCCTAGTTACAAGTACTTGGTTTTTTTTTGGATAGCAAACTAGTTTGGGAAGAGCAATGGTTGTCTGTGAAAGTCTGTTATTTCATTACGGCTAACGCTATCAGCGCTTGTATAGGATATATAGGATTTTCAGCCGAGGCAGTTCTATTAATGTATACCGCAAAGGTACGCTCAATGTTTATGTATGCAATAGAGGTATGGGGCCATAGATTCTTGCCTCGCCTAATTAATCTGGAAGCCTTTATATTGAAAAAACGAATGTGCCTCCCTAGCAACACCTCCATTGAATACCTCTATCTTGAATTTAATATGAAGTGTATTAAAGCAGAATATATTAGTCGTTCTGTAATGAGCTATGTAAATCTGTTGCATCTTGATAATGACACCATTGCGGTAACTCATATGCGTGCCTTTTTGAAATTACACAAGTGTACTATTTTGGTATTTTGGGAGTACTAGGAATTGTGATGTCCATGTATCAGCATTGGAAAACAGGGTTTCAAACAACATCAATGAATATTCCTGTGAATTCATTTAGAAAGTGGTTCAAAAGAAAAATAGCAGTTCACTGCAATGAATTGCATTTAGTCTCCTTGGCCTCAAAAGCACATAGTGGACATTTTTGTCAGTACTACATGTAACGTGCACAACTCCCTAACTATATCAAGGCATATCCTAGTCCATATGTGTTTAGAACCTATCTCTTAATGAAGTTCAATCTACCCATAGTTTTAGAGATAAAGGGAGCATGGCTTGGCATAGAGTGGAGTAGACGCCTCTGCAGACTGTGTGGCTGTTTAGAGATTGAATCATTACACCATCTTCTGCTGTGCTGTGAAAGTCTAACAGCGCTGAGATCTTTGTTTTTTAAATCATACAACAACCACATTGATGTTAGGATGACAGCTTTTATGCAAGGTGATGATCTTAATTTAATATATTTTTTAGTAAAATTTTATCTGAGAATAAGTGAGATTTTAAAATGTATAGAATAATGAAGTGTAATGATTATAAGTAATGCAAATTGTTTTAAGGATTGTATATTTGTCGTATTGTATGTGTTTTTAATTGTTGTATATACAAAGCTTGATAGCTGTAAGTATATTAAATAAAATTGAAACTTGATTTGTTCTCCAACCAGGAATGGACACATACTTTTTTTGCTTGTCCAACTCATTCTACTTTCCATCCTTCTTGTTTTCACTAAAGAATTCTTCATATGGAAATGTCTCTCTTGATTTCCATCGTAAAGTGGCCCATTTTTCTTTGAATTGCCCTCTGAATTGGTCCATACCCCTGAGGAAACTTCCTTGCAAGGGCTTCTTGATCACATCATCTGGATTGACCAGCGCTTGGAAGAGCGATGGGCTGAACGCAGGCAAACAGAACAGTCAACGATACGGGTACCTGTTCCAACTGTTGGTCCAGGTCTTACAGCTGCATCGGGTGAAACAAACAAACTAATGCAGATAGGCTCATTGAGGGGTCAGTTGACCGAATATGAACATCAGCTCAGAAGAGTCAACTGTCTGGCCTCTATTGTGAGGATGTCCTGGCACTTTCTGGATACCTGTCCAGTGTCCCTTTCCCAGTTGAAGGAAAACTAGCAGGTCCGCCATCTGGTAGGGAGCAGTCGGTGGGCCCCATCTTAACTCAGTTGCAATCTCCCAAGGAACCAGGGGCTCTTATGCCTCCAGCCCATAATCAAAGCCCTGTTGACCTGGGGCACAAGTTCGGATTAATCCAGTAATGTTCCTGCTTTTTTGGATTGTGTTGCCACTGGCAATTACATCGACAGCACGTTTGTCTGGAGGCACCAGATACACACACTGAACAAGGAACACAGTGCTCTAAGTGATCGACGTAATGTCTTGTATTCAGGATCTATTGAGCGACATGCGGCAGCCCTGGGTCTATTGCTGATACAACACAACAAATGCCTCTCTTTTGATGTCATCAAATCAGAGGTGTACACGTTGGTGTTGGGAATCCCCTGGCTCATGTCCCATAATCCTGTGATCAACTGGAGAACTCAGGTTGTGATCTTCTCATCGGATTAAGGCACCATGCATTGCTGTGTATCACCTTGTTGTTCCCGGAAGCCATCCAAGACATTTGTAAGCAAGAGAGTGGCACTGTCCAATGCATAACTTGCCTAGCCTCGGCTATGGAGTAACAAAAGTTCCATGAGATCTTCCAGGAGTCTGATCACTCTTACATACCACCTAACTGGAGCCTTGACTGTGAGATCAACCTGATACTAGATTCAGTGCTGCCCAACAGCTGGATATACTGCTGTATATACTCCATTATGGGGGTCAAAAGAACAGAACTTAAGAGATACCTCAAGGATTGTTTGGAACACGGCTACATCACACCATTTAAATCCCCACTTGGGTCGCCTCTGTTTTTCGTACCCAAGAAGGAGGGGACCTCCGTCCCTGTGTGGATTACCGCTTACTAAACGGCATCATCCTGAATGATCGGTATCCACTTTCCTTGATTTCTGACATACTGGAATCTCTGCTTGACGACAAGGTCTTTACCAAACTCAAACCCCGGGCAGCTTATCACTTGGTCTGAATTCGCCCAGGCAATGAGTGGAAAACCGCTTTTAAAACACTGTTTGTGCACTTTGAATACAGGGTGATGCCTTTAGGACTGTACAAAAGATTCATGGACGTTGTCTTCTCGGATCTGGTTGGTTGTTCGGTATGGGAGTACCTTGACGATATCCTTGTTTTTCCCCAGATCTGGAATCACATTTTAAACATGTCAGTGAAGTGCTGCACCATCTACAGGAACACCATCTATACGTTAAGTTTGAGAAGTGCTAATTTCACGTATGCAGTAGGAATTCCTAGGGTATGTTATCAGCCCTGAAGAGGAGCATATGGATCCAAAGAAGGTCAAGGAGTAATGGATTGGATCGTACCTCATGGCCTCCTGTCCCTGCAGTGGTTTATCAGGTTTGAAAATTAATATTGGGGTTTCATTGCAAACATTGCTGAGCTGACCGAGGAATTGACTTGTCTAACATTCACCAAACCAGTTTCAATTGACCAAGGGAGCAGCAGCGGCCTTCTGTGTCTTGACAGATGCCTTCAGTTCGGCATGGGTTTTATGCCATCCTAATAACACTCTGCCCTACATTCTGCAGACCAATGCGTCTGACCAAGCACCCAGTATTGTCCTGCTGCAATTTGATCCTAGCACCCATTCTGAAATGCCTGTGGCTTACTCTTCCTGTAAGTTGATCACCTGTGAACGTAACTACTCTATAATTGAAAATGAACTCTTGACTGTAAAGGCAGACTTTGAGGAATGGTGTCAACATCTCCTGGGAGGGCCCTATGTAGTAGAGGTCAGGACTGATCACTGAAACCTGCAATATCTATGCACACTACAGTGCAGGAACAGTCCGTAGGTGCGTTGAGCCTTTATCTTCTTGCAATTCGTCTTCTTTGTTACATACATACCAAGCTCCTACAACAAGAAAGGGGATGCCTTGTCTCACTTGTTACAGCGCGACAAGGTTCTTGACCCTTCACTGTATGTTTTATCTCCTGTGAAGCACTTTCTGGCCATGATACAAGTGCTGTTGGAACAAGTCAGGGCTGACGTTGTCAGTGATCCTCATCTCGCTACCCTTCTGCAATCCCAGGACACTGTCTTAAGGGATGGATTGTTCTTCCATATGAGTCGCTTGTTTGTCCTGACTGAAGATCTTCAATGGCAGTGTTGACACAGATGCACAACTCTAGGCTGGCAGGGCACCATGGGTTGCGGACCCCCTGGAATTTATCCTGTGACAATTCTGGTGGCACTCTCTGTGCTCTGATGTCAAGGAATATGTATGATCGATTCCATTTGTACCCAGTCCAAGTCCATACATAAGCATCATGTGGGACTTTTGGAGCCTCTGGAAGTTCCTCCTCGGCCTTGGCATACCATCTCAGATGACTTTGTCGTGGTTTCCCTTTGTCCGATGGGAGAACATGTATCCTGTTCGTAGTAGATTGTTTCTCCAAGATGGCTCATTTCACCCCCCTGTCGGGCCTACCCACCTCTGTAGCTACAGCTAACACTTTCTTCCAGCATGTATTCCGTTTGCATGGACTTCCATGCAAGATCATCACTGATCACGGCTCCCAGTACACAGCTTGTTTCTGGACTTCCCTGTGCAAGCTTGTAGGTATTACTGCCGCTTTTAGTTGTGGATACCATCCCCAGACTAATGGGCAAATGGAATGAACTAATCAAACCTTAGAGCAGTACTTCCATTGCTACACTCGTGGTATGAAAACCAACTATAATGACTACATCGTCACAACCAAAGTCGCCTACAACAACTCAGTTCATTCTGCCACAGGGATGAGTCAGTTCTGCTGTTGCATGGGTTATCCTCAGGAGGTTCTTCCTGTTTACTCAATGAGTCCTGGTCAAGTAAAGTCTAGCAATGATCTGCTGCTAGGCCTGCAAGAGATCCACCGCAATGCTATTGGCCATCTCCGATCTTCCAAACAGTCTATAAAGGACTCTGCAGACATCTCCCAATCCCAGGAACCTGCTTACCAGCCAGGGGATAGGGTTTGGCTCTCCACTAAGAAGCTACACCTGTGCAATTGTTAATACAGAAATCATTTTCCCTGAAAGCTGCCATGTTAAACTTTGCCTCAGCAAGATACCCCATTGCTCGCGCTATTGCATCATGTCTATGTCAGACGAACGGCTTTCGTGTTCGCCCACAAGGCCCCGGGTTTCGCCTTAAGCACACATTCCCCATAGATTATTGAATGTCACCCCCTGCTCTCCTTTCCCGTAACAGCTAAATAAACAGCGTCTGTTAGCAGCACTCTTACACTTCCTTCCCACGGTATGCAGCCTTGCAAGTCAGCATGTGTTTGCCGACCCTAGGGTATCTTTTATAAATAATGATTGTCCGACATCCGCGCTCTTTCCTGTGAACATAAGCATGAACCCATCTGTACTGACCTTGTTATTCTCTGGAATGTGTGTGAAAGGGGATTATTCCAGGCGCTCGTGCGTCACTCTGTAAAAGATATGTCCTGTTTTTGTTCAACAACCCATAAGTGGACATCATTATCACTACAGCAGCAGGATATGTGTAGCTTGCAAAATTCCCCACTGTGTCAAGTGTGATGAATTAGCTCATCATACGACCACGCATGTTAAAGGTTACACCTGCATCCTGAAGTGTATTATGATTTGCTTAGATAAGTTATAAGAGTAATGTTCGCTTGCGATGTCCGGCCTTTGTAAACCTCACCGCAATGTCTGGGAATACAGCCAAAAGTGTTCCGGCAGGAAACTGTATGTTTGGAAGTGCCTGGGTTTCGAGCCAGACATAAGACTCAATGTAATAATTTCCCTAAAAAAAGCATGCTCCCCGTAATGTTAGCAGCACACACTAGCAGTATCCCTCTGATGATGTTACGGGTCGGCCCTTCCGCGGAATCTTTGTCTTTATTGCAATAAATGATTGATAAACTCACTTACGAGTGCGTTTATTTTTGACGGAGACCTCTGCCTGGTGAATTTTAGCATTTACTAATTGGCGTCCGTGGCTGGTGGCCTTGCAGATGCAGTCCATCGCTTTGATGCTTGCCTTCCATTGAGCTCCTGTCTCTGGCGGACAAATTACTGGGCCCAAACTCTATCGCACCTTTGATGCAAAACAGCACAGTCCTCATCTTGAGACGGAGATCAGGAAGAAGGATAGAACGACTGCTCTGCCAAGGACCAGACGAACCAGACAGAGGGAGGAGGTCTCCTTGGTGCAGTGAGTGAATTGTACCTGCAGAAATTGTATTGGTGGATGGTAAGCCACAATTGGTATCAGTTTTATGGTACGTATTAATTGATTTTGGTAAGGTATTTTATTAATAATGGGAAACTTGTGTGACCGAAATAAGAATGAGGAACCTATGCATGCGCCTGCTGAGGGCACTCCGTGTTATACTATGCTAACTAACTATGGGCTGGGGGCGGTACAGTTTTGTAAAAACTGGGAAGACTACACAAAGAAGTC
Organism: Ambystoma mexicanum; assembly: GCF_040938575.1. Taxonomy (NCBI): domain Eukaryota; kingdom Metazoa; phylum Chordata; class Amphibia; order Caudata; family Ambystomatidae; genus Ambystoma; species Ambystoma mexicanum. The sequence continues at coordinate 107,751,550 of NC_090941.1, read as the reverse complement.
AATCCAATTTAGCTGGCCTAAAGTAGGGACTTTTGATGTTAAGACAATCGAGCACCTGGAATTAGTATTATCAAGGAAGAAGGTCCGCCCCGCCCAACACGATGCTATTCGCCAATGGCGAACAGAAGCGATAAAGCAGAAAATGTCCCAAGATAAAAAAGATAGAAAGAGACAAAAATGTACCATACAAGAAAAGGCCTGTGAATTAGATAACAAAGTGTTTGAACACCAGCTAGATGTGGAAGACAGAACTGCATTAATAAAATTTAGCAAAGGGATGTACCCCGCCCTGCCAGATCAGACAAAAGAAACATACGGTGTGTAATATTAATGAACAAGAAAACGAGAAAACCAACAAGAGCCTCTTGCGATTAGTAACCACAGTAACTACAGTAGCCACAGCCCCGCCACCTTATGATCGGACAATAATGAAGGGAACGATGGATGAGAACACCACAGAGGAAGTTGAAAGACGAGTAGGTAGGAACGAAATATTGGGCCCACAGAGGTTGAAGGAATTACGACAATTAGCACAGCTTGTTTTTGACAAAAGAGGGGATGATGAAGAGGTGTTGATGGAACTGAAAAAGTGCACGAAAAGGGAATTTAGACAAGTGATGAGGTTGCATAGTGAAATAATTCACGAATGGTTTAAGAAGACCCCATATAATTGGTCCCAGCAATTGATAGAGCTCTTCGATCACCTCAGTACCAACACTGATCGATCGTATTTATGGAATCTATATACACAAATTAATTTAGCAATAGACAAAATAAAAAGACAATGGGAAGAGAAAAAGGAAGAAAAATTAATGGAGCAGGAAAAGAAGGATGACCTATTGAGCAAAGCTAGGGGAAAAGGGAAACAATTTGCCAAGCAAGTAATGGATAGGACCAAAGGAAAGACAGTAAGTGAATGGCTGGGTATATATAAAAGCCAGGATACGGCGGTACAGGTTGCGTGGTTGATGAGTTTAGTAGAGTTGGTAGAGTTGGAATGTGATGAAACGCGTGATGAAAGGATTTGTAAAACCGCACGAGAATGCGAACGAGAGATGGAGAGGATAGGTCAAGAGTGGGACAGAAGAGAAAAGAGAATATGTAAACTATTCCAGAACCTAGTAGAGTCCATGACTCCAACAATCATTGCAATGCCCCTTCGGAATGTGCCCCAACAGTAACAACTAGCGACCAGGGCGAAGTAAAATATACCAAAACCTACGTATATGTTCCCCTAACTTGATCCAAGTTAATGAGCATTGCCAAAAGTACCCTAAAACGAACGCAGCAGGGTTTTACAAAGAATTAAGAACACTGTTTAAAGCAGGGACTTTAACCTTTGAGGATGTGAATACCGTTATGGCTATGGTAACACCTAGCGAAATTTGGGACCCTTTTAGGGGCAGAGACCATGACACCCTGAACTGGGCTGCACTACAGAAAGCTAGCGAAGAGCGACCCCCTACTGACCCTCTCCCTGACGATATAAAAAACCTAGGTGTGCGCATTTTGACAGCTCTTACCACAGTCTTACCCGAGACAGATGCAAATGTTGAAAAACTAGATGCTATAGTACAGGGGCCCAGTGAAGGTGTCGGGGAATATTTCCTGAGATTTGAAGGGGACTTTCAAGCACACAGTGGGCAAACAACCAGTAATGTCACAGGCCAAAGGTACTTCGCTATGGGGCTTGTGAAAGGATTAAGGAAAGGAATTAAGGGCCCCTTGAAGTTGGGGGAAAGTACATGGCAGGCTTGTACTCCTCACCAAATTCTGGAAATGGCAAAATATTATGAGCGACAGGAAACAGAAGGAATGGAGGGAAAGAAACATGCTGAGAAAACTCTTAAGAACAAAGTGTTAATGCAACAGTTGGTACAGACACCCCAAAATAAACCAAAGGATCAAAGACCCCAGGTAAGAAACACTACAGGTAACACTGCGCAATGGACACCCCCGCAAATAGATCAGTGCTCCTTTTGCAAGCAGACGGGACATTGGAAAAATTAGTGCCCCATATTGAAGGCACGGGGTGGCCAACCAGCGGGTGGGAGAGGAAGAGCACGAGGTGGACCTCGGCCGGGGCCACCCCAAGGACAGGGTAGGTTTGTAAACCCTGAAAATAATGTATTTTCGACTGGCGCAGCGCATCGACAGATGGTTGGAGTAAATGGCAATGGGTTTGCGGAGGATGAATTGAGTGGAATGATGTTCTTTGATAATACAGCAGCAATGAGTTGAAACGCCCCTAGTGAACCTGGGGAGGCGGTGTCTGTTCCTATAGACCAGAAGGGACCATATGTGAAATTGCAAATAGGACAGCACCCCGCCATTAAATGCTTGGTTGACAATGGGGCAGGTAACAGCTCGGTTGACGCCAAGGCTGTCCCCTCAGTTCCACTATCGGGTGAAAATAAGGTTTCCGTAGGGTTTGGTGGGGAACCCATATGTACTCCAGTGTCCCAGAGAGTTGAGACATCTATATGTGGAGTGAAATTGACTAACAGATGGCTACTTACTAACAGGTGTCCTGAGAATCTCCTTGGATTGGATCTTTTGAAGGCCTTGAATGCAACCATTTATTGTTCCCCGGAAGGTGTTCGCATGACTATATGCAAATCCAAAGTTGGTGGTTGTTACCTGGCTGAACCATTTCCACCAGAATTACAGGCAATGCCCTCAGAGCTCTGGGCTACTGGCAGTAATGATGTAGGTGTTTTGAACATCCCCCCTGTTGTGATCAAGGTAAAACATGGTGTCTCTTTGCCCCGAACGCCGCAGTACAGAATATCCCCAGAAGGGGAAGCAGCATTGGTTAGGATTGTACAGGACCTGATACAGCTTGGGGTTGTTGAAGAATGTGATGACAGCCCCTGTAACTCTCTGGTTCTTCCAGTTCATAAGAAAGGAGATGAAGTGACCCCGTACAGATTTATTATTGATCTCAGAAGAATTAATAAAGTTGTGGATCCTAGGTATCCAGTTGTCCCCAGTGTGACTAGTATTCTCACTATGGTTCCTCCCACAGCCACTTATTTTAGCGTCGTGGATTTGAAAAATGGCTTTTTCTCCATACCCATAGCTGAAGAATCTAGATATCTTTTCTCCTTTGTGTTAGCACAATGGCAATATAGGTTTTGTCGAGCACCCCAAGGTTACACAGAGAGCCCAGCTATTTTTAGCCAAGTGCTAAAACGACAGTTGGATGAAATTATGTTACCCCCTGGTGTAATGCTCATCCAATACGTGGATGATATTCTTATTTGTGGAGACATTGAATTGAGTTGTAAAGAAGGTACATTGATTGTGTTACAACATTTGGCATATCATGGTCACAAAGTGTCACTTAAGAAAATGCAGTATGTACAGTCCAAGGTTGATTATTTGGGATATGTCCTCACTGCAGAGGGTCGATCACTGTCCCCTGAAAGGGTACGGTTAATACAAGAAATGCCCTATCCCAGTACCTTTAAAGAATTGAAACGACTGTTAGGTATCACCTCATATTGCCGCCATTGGGTCCCTTAGTTCTCCCTGCTAGCAAAGCCCCTGTTACAATGTTTGAAAACAGAAAAGGATCAGATACCTTTCACCTGCACGCAAGAAATGAGAGAGGCCTGCAACGCTTTGAAAAGCGCCTTGTGTGGTGCCCCAGGGCTTGGGACACCCAATTACGGCAAGCCAGTTATTCTTTTTGTACACAAACAGAAAGGTTGTGCCCTATCAGTATTGACACAGGAACAGAATGGAAAACAAAAGCCTTGTGCTTATTTCTCTGGCACTTTGGACAGTGTGGCTGCAGCGCTTCCCCCTTGCATGCGATCAGTCGCTGCAGCAGCGGTAGCTTTGAAACAACGCGCTGGGTTAGTGTTGGGAACTACCATCATTGTAAGAGTACCCCATGCTGTGGATGTGTTGCTCAATAGAACTCAAACTCACCATCTACAGCAGCCCGTTTGACGCAATATGAACTGACATTGTTTGCCCCAAATGTAACTATCATGAGATGTAATACTTTGAACCCAGCTTCCCTATTGCCATTACCAAGTGGGGAGGGAGATCAAGACTTGCATGATTGTTTAGTAGGTACTGATGAGCAGACCCGGGGTAGGGTCGACCTGAGTGACCTTCCCCTGGAGGGAGGTGATGGGACTCTATTTTGTGATGGGTCATGTTACAAGCTGGAAAGTGGGGAAACAGTGGCCGGGTATGCAATAACAACTGAAAATGAAATTGGCCACATGGAACGCATACCCGAGTTATCAGCGCAAGCTGCAGAATTGAGAGCGTTGACAAAGGCTCTGGAACTAAGCAAAGGTTTAACTGTGACCATTTATACAGATTCAGCCTATGCACATGGTGTGGCCTTTAATTTTGGCCTGCTATGGAAAGAAAGAGGGTTTCTCACCTCACATGGTACCAAAATAAAACATGGTGATTTGATAAACAAATTATTGGCGGCATTGGCTGAACCCGCACAGGTGGCTATAGTGAAGTGCTCCGCACATAGAAAGGTGGTAGACTTTGTGGGACAGGGAACCGATTTAGCAGACCAGGTGGCTAAATATGCCGCGGAACACTGTAAATTGCCCATTCCAGAGTGTAACATGATACAAAGGGATGAGGAAGGGAACAGGGATGGTGGTGGACTGGAAGAGGACCCTGAGGAGGTAGTAAAGGACATTCAAAAGGAAGCAGCAGAGAACAAAATCAAAGCATGGATTAAGGACAGCACTAATGAGCAAACTTCTAAAGGGGTGTGGTTGGACAGATTGAAAATGAGGTGGTTACTCCCTGACAGTTATTTGCCCATGGTAGTGAACATGGCACGTGGGAATGCCCATGTTAATGCAAGTGCAATGGAGGACATTCTGAGCAAAGTATGGAAGAACAGGAAAATTGGATCATATTGCAGGAGGTGGGCAGCACAGTGTGCCATCTGCCTTCAGCACAATGTGGGCAAATCTGTGAAGGTACCAGCAGGTCATAGCAGGCTCCCCATGCAGCCATTTGAAGTGGTGTATATGGACTTTATACAAATGAAACCAGTTGCTAAACTGAAATATTGCCTTGTAATGAGGTGTGGGTTTTCTGGTTGGACGGATGCTTACCCCTGAGAGATAACACTGCCATTTCCACAGCAAAATGTATCCTGAAATATTGGGTGCCCCAGTACACGGGGCCCAGCTTTTTGTATTCTGATAATGGCGTACACTTTACTGGTCAAGTTGTGAAGTATGTTTGTACTGCTTTAGGTATCGATTAGCGCTTCCATTCAGTATACCATCCAAAAAGTGCTGGAATTATAGAACGATCCTATGCCGTGGTCTAGAACAAGCTGACAAAGATCTGTGCCTCCCCAAACCTGAAATTGCCAGATGCCCTTCCCTTGGCATTGTTGAGCATGCAGACCACTCCAAAGGGGACACAGAAATTGTCCCCTTTTGAGATTGTGATGGGCCGCCCTCCAAGCACATGGTCCATGCCAAGGCGAAAGGTTATCGGCAATATCGAACAGCCACTGTTGAAGGATTATTGTGCTGACCTCACACATAAACTGTCTATTATCCATCAACAGGTGAAAGAAACAGCACAGCCGGCCCTAGAAGGAGAGGGCCACGCCATCAAACCAGGCGACTATGTCCTAGTAAAGAGTTTTGATCACACCAATTGCTTACAAGCCCGCTGGAAGGGGCCATTCTTGGTCCTCTTAGCCACACAGACTGCCGTCAAGGTAGCTGGACACAAGACGTGGATACACGCCAATCATCTCAAAAAGGCACCACCTCAGATAGTCCACCCCCCAACCAAAGACACAGATAATTTTGTAGCCGAACTAACGGAGGACACTCCAAGGTATAACTTGCGCCTAGGAAGCAACATTGATTGCCTATGTTTGAACTCTGACATCTGGCTGAGAAAGGACTTGGTAAAGGGTCGGAACAAGCAAGGACAATTGAAAACACAGATGAAGTGGCCTCAGCAACCCCTCCTGGGTATGAAGTAGCCCCACTGAGACACAGATGAAATGGCCTCAGCATCCCCTCAAGGATAGGAAATAGCCTCAACGAGACGAGTCAAGGTAGGAGCCAGAAGTGGTGACAGCAGAATGGGTTATACTGTGCAACCCTTGCGATCTAACACATAAACGGACGGCACCGTTAGGGTAATTGTTAGGGACTTTGAACTTTTTGTGCAAATATATATATATATATATATATATATATATATATATATATATATATATATATATATATAGTGACATTTGACAGCCAAGTTCCGGAACTCAGCCATCTGGGATCAGCCCTGTGCGAGGGAACAAAGTAGGTTGTTACAATGGATAATGAGGATGCAGGGCAAAGGCGTCCTCGAGTAAATAGATATTCATGCAGCCCAAAGGAAAAGCTCATCTTATCCCTTGTCTGTATTTTTATAACAGTAGGGCTCGCCATACTCCTCTGGTACCTTGAGCATCATGATATTTATGCTGCCCGTAACCTGCTACCCACCACATCGCAGCCCCCTACACCATAACCAGTGACTATTCCCCATGTAGATCAGGAGTATCAGAAGAAGCACCCCAGGAATAGCATCCTTACATGGATGAATGATACGAACCAGATACTAAATAAGACCAATTGTTACATATGCACGTATGTTTCCCATAGCCATGAAAGCGGACCCGAATGGTACGCAACTCCCGCCACAAATGATACTTGCGTGCCCCTGCAAAATGTTCTCTTGAGTGCCTCCAGGAATGATACCTCCACTTATACTGTGACCTATGACCATTTCGGTGAAAATACAAAAAGAAGGTTAGCAGAAATGGACCGTAAATATAAAGAACATAAAGAACTACTCCGCTCGGTAACTGATGAGAATAGAGAACAAATCCTCGACATGCTCAACTCGACAAACTACGATAGTGGGAAAAGGAAGGACCGGAGGGTATACACAGTTATAGTTTCATCAGCCCACATTCCTATGACGTCAAACGCAACGCGGTATGTAAATAGATCTGCTCCCTGTCCGCCAGACACAAGGTTCTTAGATCCGGTCCTACTTTATACAGGAGATGGGAGGGAAGAAAATCTACCCCGCTGATACCTGTGCAAAATATAATTCGACAAGTACCCTTTTGTTACCAATGAACCCAACCGCACCATAAGGGTGTCTTTATGGGCCAACACACCTGCCAGATTACAGTGGATTTAAATAGTATGTCAGCACCCCTCCTTCCACCAGAAGGGGCTATGTTTATTTGTGGGAAAAACGCTTACCTCTGGTTGCCTAGCTATTGGAAAGGCAGATGTACTGTTGGCTATATAATGTTAGGCCTACATTACAAACCATTAGAAGCAGCTAACTTAAAGAAAGAAACTAGGAGAACAAAATTGAGTATGGAGAATTACGGGCAAAGGAAAAGAGGTGTTATCACTAAAGAAGACACCACTTGGGATGAATTCTTTGATTTCCTAAAGGGCATAGTGATGCCCATGGGAATAGATATGAACTCCCGTGACATTAGGCACTTGGCTAGGTTAGTGGAAAAGGAACTAAATGTAACAGGTGACATACTAACTAACCTCACTAAAGAAGTACAGGCTGTCCGGATGGTTGCCTTACAGAATCGCCTAGTATTGGACACAATGCTGGCAGAGGTAGGAGGAGCTTGTAAAATAATTAGCACTTCCTGTTGCACCTTCATACCTGATTATAGCCCCGACATCTTTAAAGGGATCAATGAGATGCATAAAATGGCAGCTCAAATCCATTCTGATTTTGGGCCTGGGGATGGGACATCCGGGTTCTGGGATTTATTACGAAGCTGGGGATGGAAGCTCCTCATCCCTCTCTCATCATAGGAGGATTAATAGCTGCTTGCTGCTGTTGCATTGAGTGCTTTCCCTTATGCATATCTGTCATAGGAGACTGCTGCAGGAAAATGATGGGGGCACTCACTCCCAAACACACAAATGCCATGGTCACCAATGTGATGATAAAATTGGAAGAGGCGATCGAGGGGTTACAAAAGATTGATGTGTCAGATAATGAAAATGAAAGAATAAATAAATACAAATCACACCAGGTGTATTACTGATGTAGTCTTGCTGACGCAAAAGGGTTGTTTGTTAATACAGAAATCATTTTCCCTGAAAGCTGCCACGTTAAACTTTGCCTCAGCAAGACTACCCCATTGCTCGCGCTATAGCATCATGTCCATGTCAGATGAACGGCTTTCGTGTTTGCCCACAAGGGCCAGGGTTTCGCCTTAAGCACACATTCCCCATAGATTATTGAATGTCCCCCCTGCTCTCTTTTCCCGTAACAGCTAAATAAACAGCGTCTGTTAGCAGCACTCTTGCACTTCCCTCCCACAGTATGCAGCCTTGCAAGTCAGCATGTGTTCGCCGACTGTAGGGTCTCTATTATAAATAATGATTGTCCGACATCCGCGCTCTTTCCTGCGAACATAAGCATGAACCCATCTGTACTGACCTTGTTATTCTCTGGAATGTGTGTGAAAGGGGATTATTCCAGGTGCTCGTGCGTCACTCTGCAAAAGATATGTCCTGCTTTTGTTCAACAGCCCATAAATGGACATCATTATCACTACAGCAGCAGGATATGTGTAGCTTGCAAAATTCCCCACTGTGTCAAGTGTGATGAATTAGCTTGTTGTACGACCACGCATGTTAAAGGTTACACCTGCATCCTGAAGTGTATTATGATTTGCTTGGATAAGTTATAAGAGTAATGTCCGTTTGCGATGTCCGGCCTTTGTTAATCTCACCGCAATGTCTGGGAATACAGCCAAAAGTGTTACGGCAGGAAACTGTATGTTTGGAAGTGCCTGGGTTTCGAGCCAGACATTAGACTCAATGTAATCATTTCCCTATAAAAAGCATGCTCACCGTAATGTTAGCAGCACACACTAGCAGCACCCGTCTGATGATGTTACGTGTCAGCCCTTCCGCGGAAGCTTTGTCTTTATTGCAATAAATGATTGATAAACTCACTTACGAGTGCGTTTATTTTTGACGGAGACCTCCGCCTGGTGAATTTTAGCATTTACTCAATGTTCCCAAGAAATTGGCTTCTCATGATATTGGACCCGTAGCATCAACCATCAGATATCTGTGGTCACCTTCCATCTTGCTTTAACTGCTTCCTGGAGACTGCATCCTGTTTTCCATGTTTCATTGTTTAAACCCTATCGACTTGACTGGTTTCGATGTGCGTTACCTCGTCCTGTCCCTGTGATTGTTAAGGTGTGTGTCCCTAGGGCGGACAGCACCTGTCGAGGCGGGGCTCTTGGATGACGTCTGTACTGGAGAGGCCAGGCTGAGGGACTGATCACTGGCTAGGGTACCAGGTAAGTGCACCGGTTTTTCTGGAGCGGTGACCACCAACGGGTGGGATGACTTCAAGGGGCGAGGTACCCCAGAGAGCCAACGGGAACCCAGTAGGCAGGAGACCTGGGAATAGGGATTGGCTCGCCAATGGTAACAGGAAAGTCTAGGAAACCAAGGAGTGAATAAATGCAGGGTGGGTCCAAAAGGCAAGAGGGACTAATTCCTGGCAGGCAGCAAGAAAAGGCTCCCAGATAACCCCAGGAGGGCAGGATTCGGGAGAGCCAACATGACCGGACCCAGGAATGAGAGCAGGCAAAGGACCAAGAACAGGAACTCAGGCTGGAGGCAAAACGGAAGGTAGGCGCTGCTACGGCTGGTCAGGAACAAACCACGTTAAGACGCGATTTGTTACCTGACACAGCCGCTATTTACATCCCTCGGCATGAAGCCGAGGCGTGGAACGCAGGCCGCCCTGCGCATGCGCAGCCCGTAAACCCCGGAGCGACAACGAGGCTTGAAACGCAAGCCGTTGGACTCCGCGGGCCGTGGCGCATGCGCACAACGGATACTATCCGAGGAATCGGGCGCCGGGAGACTCCTCTCCCTGCTAACCGAAACCTCGGATAGATCCTCCAGGACCGGGAGCGTCTCTCCCCCCAGGTAGGTGGCCTAACAGTGATGCTGTCTGATTCTCCTGAATGCGAGGTGGCTGATATCTGCGATTCATGTGTACTTCGTGGGAGGCTCTCTTACTTGGTGTCCTGAAAGGACTCAGTGGCATGTAACAACTCCTAGGAACCTGCATCCGGTGTCCATGCCCTTGGTTGGGTTGTCGTTTCCATCTGTGATATCCCTGAAAGCCGGGTGCCCAGTATAGCCCTTGGGGGGGCAGCATGTCACAACGCTACTAGCTCTGTGACATTGTGCCTACCTGCCGTGGAGAGCCCGCTGGTGATCACTTCTCCCTGGTGCTGTCACACTGCGGTCTCAGTCCACACAGAGTCCCCCAATGGGCACCGCCATGTTGGATGCGGTGCGCATGCATGGTGGACCTGTGGCTGGGTTTTGCGCATGTGAATTCTGTTTCTATACTGGATATTGCCCAGCCACACATTAAACCCATGGATGTTCTTCTTTCTGTGGTGCAGGAAGAGGGTTTCTAGGTTCCTGGCTGTGTTTCACGCCGCAGACTGGGGGCTTTCCCTAACCATACTAGGATGTGACTTAGACGGGGCATTGGGACGTCGTTTAACCTGGTCCATAAAAGAATGAAGAGTCCAGGTGCGAGGGATTCTCGTTGGGCGCTGCTTGAGAGTCTGAAGGCCACAACATTCAGGTGGAAAACACAAATCATAATACTGAATGATATCACAATTATAATACCATGAAAACTCATAGATTTTCTTGATGTCAATGAGCCTCCTATATATGAAACCACCACATATTGTTTTGACTTCAATATGTTGCTCAAATATTCTCTATGGATCAAACAGATATATAAAAAACTGCAAGATGATAGCTATAATTATCCTGAAAATGATATGACTGTTCTGATTTCACAATGTTTATGTGTCTGCTTGTTAAGCTAGAAAAGACTGTAATATGAATGTAAAAACAGCATAAAAGAATGTGTGCAGTGTTATTACAATGGGTAACATAAAGATGTGCCTCTCTTCTTTTAGCTACAATAGTTTAAATCATTGTCTCTTTAGCCTATCTAGAAAAGTTCCTGGATAACAGCTAGTCTATATATTCTTCAGCAAATTTGAAAGGTATCAATCCTTAGTTTCAAGTGCTTTTGTGCTCTTAGTTTTCCTTGTCTTGTTCTTAGCCATAGAACATGTCTGCATGCTCAGCACTCCTTCTCTTGCTTCACCATCGGTAGCTGCAAGAGGGGTTGGGGTTTGTCCTTTATATGGTTTGATATTGTGCAAATGCAGCCAGGCTCTTCTTCCTTCTAAGTTAGCCACTTTGGCAGTGACTTTTTCTACCAAATACAGCTCTCCAAAGTGAGGCGTAGTCCAAGTGCATACAAAAACACATACCAGCACCTGGATCTTCTGGATAACAAATCTTCTTGAATGGATAGATTGTCTTTGTCACTTCTTTTTGACCCCTCCTTTTGGTTCTTGACCTGTTGAGACATAAAAGAAATACTTTCAATCATTGTTGTTAGGTAATCATGCATCTCACGCCTGGTCAAACCAGGCGTGCTTACCGGGTCCCGCGAGGGGAAGAGGGAGCAAACAACGGGCCAACTCGTAATGGCCCGTTATTTGCTCCCTCTCCCATTCCCATTCAGCCCTATGGGGGCTAAAATGGGAATGGGGAAGGACCGGGTCCTTGGAGGGAGGAATTACCGGGCCTTCCGAACTCGGAAAGGCCCGGTAATTCCTCATTCTGAGGACCCGGACGCGATTTCGGCAGCAGCCATACCGCCAATAGCGGCATGGCTACCACCGAGGTCATAATGAGGCCCACTGTCATGCTAAGTTTCATCATCAAATCACACCCTTATATGTTAACTGGCATCAGTCTAGAATACAATAATGGGATTGACTTGTCATGTTCTCCTATAGAGATGGGCAATTCATCTGTAAAAGGAACAAAACTCATCACCCCAGAACATCCCTGCACATTCATGGCAATGCCTGACATTGGACATTTTTCGTCATGGACACTGGAATTTGTTTCTCCAGTGTCTACAAGAAATGAAAATGTATTGCCTCCTATTGTCACCTTGACCCTTGATTCTTATTGGGGGTCTGGTATCACTGATAGTACTGAACACATCAGGTTTCTCTCTGGGCTTTGCTATTGTGGAAACTATGACCACGCTCCCTAATTTGTGTGTGGGTGCTTGCTGGACTCCTGTAGTCATATTCCATTGTGGTACCATGGACTGATGTGTCTGCGCTTGCTGGAGTTGCATCTGTTGTGTTTGCATGGGCACTTTCTGCCATGGCCTTCGTGTCGATTGCATTTGTAATGGCGCTTGCTGTATTTGCTGTGGTTGCAGAGCATATGTCTGATCTTGTGTGTGATCTTGGGCATAATATTCTTGCGGTTCTGTATTATATTGTGGATCATTGCCCATCCCCCCTCTTGGAGCTTGCCAATGTTGCTGCATGCCTCCTCTGCTTCTACATGTTCTGGCTATGTGTCCTATTCTTCCGCAATTCCAACATGTTTTCGGCTGTCTGCCATTGAATGCTCCTCTCTCCTAAGGGTTTTGAAATCCACATTGTCCTCCTCCTCTAGGCCCATTCCCTCTTCATCTTGGCTAAAAAGTGTACCCACTCTGATCCGTGGATAAACTATATTGTTTTGCTGCTATTATTGCATCTCCTATATCACCCCACCTTCTTTACTCGTCAATACCGGTCCATCTATGGCTATTTTTGATACCTTTTTCTGAACTAACTTTGCTTCCTACTGTTTCCTACTATTGGCTTCCTTTTTATTCTTCTCTGGCAACAATCAGCAGTGGTGCACAATCTTCAGTTGTATTTCTGGCCATGGTTTCACTTCCATTCCCACCTGTTTCTTCATTTGCTGTTGCACTGGCTCGGGCAGTCCGTGACATAAAATGTGGTAAACTATGCTACCGCTTTAGCCCATGGTTTACGAGTCTCAAGGAGCCATCTCTTATGAATATAAGCAATAGGGTCCATAATCATACCTGCCTACACTTCTTGCCTTCCAGGCAGGGCTAGTCTTGCTTGTTTGTCTCCGTCCTGTTATTGCCCTTAATCTACTAACATAAGATGGGGATACATCCCCTGCAGTATGCTATTGTGTTTGTGGTCAGTCAGTATATAGTGTTGATTCTTATGTTCTTTCTTTGCGTTCCTCTAGATCTGACCATTTTACGCCTTTTTCTACACTCACTTCTTTTAAAAATCTGCATGGTCCCTCCCATCGCACTCGCTCATTTTCTTCCCTTTCTTCAACTGACATTATTATGCCCCAGCGTGTATGACTGTTATCCTTTTTACGCGTCATCAACATCTAGTCTACTCAATAACAGCGTTCTGTGCTTGTCTGTTATGATGTCATCTGACCTTCCTCCACTTTCTCTCAATAGAGATATTTCTACATTCTCTTAGGTTTTATACCCTTCTTTATCCCTCATTTTCCTATATAAATCCAGAATTATTTCCCCTACGTCTTCTGTGTCTCGCTTATCAGCCCATATTGGTATTCTTGGTATTCCTTTCAGCTACCTGTGTGGCTGTTGTGGCATAGATACTCTATCTTGTCATCTTTTAATCCCCTACTTCTGTTAATTTCTTCCTCATCTCCCTTGATTCATCTTCCTCTCGCCTTCTTTGTAACCTACTTAATTTTATTCTTTGTGTTTCTACCTCCTCTTGTCTCTTCTCGTCTAGTCTTTCCTTGTCTTTCCTTGCCTGGTACCTTCTTCGTTCTTCCCTTTACTCATTTTCTCTTGCTCATATACTCTCTCTTCTTCCTTTTCTTTCTTTTCCCTCTCTTCTCTTTCCTCCTTTTCTTGAAACCCATCGTTCAGCTTAAGTAATGTTTGTCCTCACATCCCTTCATAATGTACTATTGTTATTACTTTAGCTTTGTCTTTTATTTCTTTCTACTTTCTAGCTTCTTCCTCTATCACCATCTATCTATCCTTTCTCTCATCACATTGTTTACTTTCATCACCTGTCGAGATATATTTGCGTTCTCTGCTTTTGTTCTCTTTTGTGTTGGCCTCACTGTTATAAGTGGGGGGGCTCATTTGTCAGATTAACATACCCCGGTGCTGCTTTCAATTCCTTTAAAGGATACAATCCCTTCTCCTCTGTGTCTACACTCTTGTTTCCAGGAGTGGAAAGGGGAGCTGAAGGTGATACATCCTTTTCTTTATCCTGTTTAATTATCCACTCCTTCTCAGCTGGATGTTCTTTCTCACTCTGATGCATCTTTCATAGTTCTAAAACACCAACTTTTTCTGTTACTTCTTCACCTTATATGTAGCATACAAATACATTGTCATAAATCGCAATACTGTTTTTGACAACAAACCCTCTTGAGGCCATAGCGTGAGTGTCTTATTGGTCATGCCTTGAACCCACTCCAAATTATATTTCCTCATTTTAGATTTGTATTTTGGCGATGTCCTGCATCAGTATAGAATAGGAGTGCCCCATATAATGACAAGTCGATTTCAGCTTTCTATACTTACCAGACCTTTTATTCTTCTCTTTATTTTATCAAATATACCACACTACTCAATTTGAGCAGGCATCATTAATTGCTGCTTATTTATCTGAAAATCAAAATATGTTATCCTCTTATTAAAACTCTATGCAACAATGTCCTTTTTTTTCATTGGTTTAAACACTTTCTACCAATTTTTAGTATCTCATTGTTTTTTATCATTGATGTTTTAATAATCTCGTATTTATTTATTTATTAGTTTCATTTGATTTTTATCCTCCTGATTGAAATCAATCTTTTGATTAAAACGTCTTAATAATCACCTTGTTCTTTTACTATTGTTATATAACTATTAGTTTAAACACAACAAAAGCTTTACACTGACACATTTTTAACCCCACACATGTGCAATATTTTAAAAAAGGTGTGTTTGCCTTCCTTTACTATCTTTAGTAAAAGTATCTCATCTCATTTTTACTCCATCTTGGAGTTTGATACGCACTCTTCTAGTTGGCTTTGCCTCAGGAACCTTTAACACCCCTATTTGGAGTCTTCTTAGTGCATACTATTCCACCCATCTTGGAGCCAGGAATCGAGGTATATAATCCCCCAAAATCCTGTTGTTAATTTGATATATATATATATATATATATATATATATATATATATATATATATATTATTTATAACACAGTAACTCCCCCTATTTTGCCACTTTAAATGTTCTACTTACATTTGTGGCTCAGATTGAGAGACTCAGCATCGACTCTCCCTCATCCGAACAGTTCCCCTTCAATCCACAGGGCACCTCCAGGGACTGGACAGGAATTTCATTAAAGCGGGGCCTGTGAAATGTATATTCTTACACATTTTTTTGCATGCCATTTCAACAGGAAGCTCTGCTCTCTTCTGGCTAATCATGGGATTAGTCAAGATTCCAGAGGTCTGGATTTGGGCCTAGGCCGATTAGACCTAAACTATCCTCTGCTATCAAAATGTTCTCTAGCACCTTGACGCGTCTCTTGAGCTAGATGGGATTACCAATAAAGATTTCAGATCAAATAACCGGCCAGGCTCAAAGAATATTGCAAAGTAACATTTTATTCTCAATTTAATAAAGCGGGGCAAACTGGCAGACATCGGACTGATGCGTGCACATTCACACACAAACTTGATTACACAGAAGTCTTATACCCCAATATGCATCATCTATGATGTCATTCTATGTGGCAAATTGTAAAACATATTGATGGCAGGGAATGGTTAGGGGAACATATCCACTTCAATAATACATAGGGGTTAGTACACCATTGGCTGCCCCTTATCTGTAGGGCATGCCTCAAACTACCTCTAAATACATCTAATACTGATTTTATCAGACAAAATGGCAGCGGATTGGTCAATGCAACATTGTATAGCAGGTTGCTCCATATACCCACGGATTGGTTGGCATTCTCACCTAATCTTGTGTCAGGTATCTTGATTGTCGTGAAGAGTATGAGACCTCCGTCCCCAAGTATCACAGAGTGAGAATACAAGATTACTCCCTATGCGATCATTGAGGCCACAGGTGGGTAGTCCTCGAAGCCCGGAACCACAGAACGCTGATAATCTCAAGGCTGCTGCAAAGGAAAGCTTTGTTTAGCAATCAAATGAGCACAGTACAAGCAGAGAGGCTAAATCCTGTATCCTGTGCTTGGGGTAGTTCCGTGGAGGTTGGCACGTGAGCTGGCTTTCCCCGATGACAGTGGGGAGAGGAACAGTGGGCTGGGTGTGGTCCCCAGCCTACCCGCCTGTAGCGAGTGAAGAAGAACTGGAATCACAAGAACTTGGTGAAGAAAGGAGACCAAAAACGCCAAGTCCATATAGGGCAATCTGAGGCAGTCCACAGAAAAATCCGAGGTTGGGTAAACAATCCCGGAAGCAGAGTCAAAGAGCGTAATCCAAGAAGTCCGTGTAGAAGTCCAGAGTCAAAAAGCTTTGAAACAAAGTATCCTGAGCGCCATATAGAGTCCTCCAAAGTGAACAGCTGTGAAGCGCGGTACCGCAGAGTTCAGTGCTTAAGTAGCAACCACCTCCGCGTCATGTGATCCGCGAGTGAGATGGGCAAGCGCGTCACGTGACCCGCGACCACGACACGTGAGCGCTGATTTCGTACCAGTGTTCGCAGAAGCACCCGTCTGCACGCACCATCCTGCAGACGCCGTCTGCGAACGCCATCCTGTAGACGCCATGGAAGGTGCCAGTGAAGGAATGGGCAACCCCTGCACTTGCGTGTCTGGCCCCTGGGGTAAACCCACTCATGTGACATCCCTCGAACGTGAGTGAGGGGAAATGAGGGTGAGGATAGTGTGGCTGAAGTACTGTGAGTGTTGCCTGGCCTAGGTGCATGTGGAATGGAACATGAGGAAAGTGTGGCTGAAGTAGTGTGAGTGTTGCCTGGCCTAGGTGCATGTGGAATGGAACATGAGGAAAGTGTGACAGAGCCCCCCCAAGGGCCCATGACCCCGTAGGGAAAGAGGGTTATCCCTATGAAAACGGGAAACCAAACGAGGGGCATCCACATCCCCGGCAGGAACCCAGGAGCGCTCCTCGGGCCCATAGCCCTCCCAATCCACCAGATACTGCAGCTTCCCCCTGAGAACACGGGAACTCCAAATAGCAGACACCTCAAACACATCTGGGGAAGAAGGAGAAACCGGGGCAACCAGGGAGCGAAGACGGGTAGGGCCAGGACAGAGCTTGAGAAGGGATACATGAAAGACAGGGTGACGCCGCCACGAAACCGGAACCCGAAGGTGATAGGCCACTGGGTTGATCATCTGGGATATCACAAAGGGGCCAAGAAAACGGGGCAACAACGTGCAGCAACCCTGCAAATGTAGATGGCGAGACGAGAGCCAGACCCTATCCCCCACAGCAAACGAAGGGGCAGCAAAATGCTTCCGGTCCGCACCAGCCTTCATCGAGGCCTCGGCTTCCCTGAGATGCAGCAGGGTCTGCATGTGGACGGCAAAAACGTCTCGGATGCAAGAGGAGGAGGCTGGATTACCAGAAAGGGAGAAATCGGTGATGGGCAGGATTTTAGGATGTTGCCCATACAAGGCATAGAATGGGGAGAAACCAGTGGAGGAATGTACCGCGTTGTTGTAGGCGAATTCCGCCATATGCAAGATGTGGAACCAGGACTGCTGGTGCTGAAGCATCAAACAACGCAGGTACTGCGCCATGGTTTGGTTAACCCTCTCAGTCTGCCTGTCCGTCTCAGGGTGATAGGCCGAAGAATAACGTGAGTCTATTCCCACCAACTTGGTCAAAGCGTGCCAAAACCGGGAGGTGAATTGGGAACCCCTGTCAGAGACCAAAACCGAAGGCAAACCAAAAAGACAAACGATGGACCTGAAGAATAACCCCGCCAAGACCGGAGCCGAGGGAATGCCTGAGCACAGAATAAACCGTGCCATTTTGGTGAACGAGTCCACCACCCAGATGGAGTCGTAGCCCTGTACCTTGGGGAGGTCTGTTAGAAATCCATTGTTAAGGTATGCCAAGGCTTCGGGGGTATGGGCGGGGCTGCAGAAGTCCTAAGGGACGTCCTTTCTGATGCTTGCATTGGGCACAAACAGTGAAGGTGCTGACGTAACACTCTACATCCCTCCTCATAGAAGGCCACCAACACCAGCATTGTAGTAGTGAGAGAGTCCTCCACTGACCGGGATGTGCATGAACGGGGAGATCATGTGACCATTCAAGAGCCAGATTGCAGGCGTCAGTAGTAGGCAGAAACAACTTGTTTTGAAAGAAAGGCAGGCCGTCCCATACCACCAGGTCCCAGTCTGGAAGCAAAGACGGATGGGCAGTAGTCCATGTGCGGACCCTAGCTAGGAGAGGCAAGGATGGGGTACAAAGACAAATGACATGCTTCTTGTCAAGTAGGGTTTCGGGGTAGATAGGCAACGAGACCCCACCAGGAGAACGAGACAAAGCATCAGCCTTACCATGGGTCGCACCAGGGCGGTGTGTGATTTGGAAATCATATGCGGCAAAGAACAGATGCCACCTGACCTGTCTGCTATTTACGCACTTTAGCGATGCCAGATCACAGAGATTCTGATGATCCGAGAAGATCGTAACCTGGTGCCTCGCCCCTAGGAGGTGGTGACGCCAGACTTGGAATGCCTCCTTAACAGCCAGAAGCTCCTTCTCGGTTACGGTATAGTGGCATTCCGAGGGGGTGAACTTCCGGGAATGAAAGGCGACCGGATGCAACCATCCGGTAGTGGAACACTCCTGGGACAAGATCACCATTAGGGTGTAGGAGGACGCGTCAGCCTCAACTATGAAGGGTAATTCGGGATCCAGGTGCTGAAGGACAGGGGCTGTAGTGAACGCTGATTTGAGGGCATTGAATGCAAGCTGCTGTTCATCGGACCATTTATATGGGACAAGAGGACTGGTGAGGAAGGTGAGAGGGGCTGCAATGGAAGAAAACCCAGAGATGAACCTCCTATAGAAATTTGCGAAACCCAGAAAGGACTGCAATGCCTTAAGAGTGGTAGGGACCGGCCATTCCAGTACTGCCTTGACTTTGGCGTGGTTCATAGCGAGGCCGTCAGGAGAGATATGGAACCCTAGGAACTCAAAGTTGTCAGTATGGAATTGGCATTTCTCGGTTTTGCAAAAAGGGAAAAGGCGCATAGTCATCTCAACACCTCCCTTACATGCAGGACATGTTCCTCCTGTGAGCGTGAAAAGATGAGTATATCGTCTAAATAGACCACCATGAATACGTCCAGAATGATACTAAATATCTCTTTCATGAAACGATAAAATGTGGCATGCGCATTGAAAAGGCTGAAGGGCATAACCAAGTATTCATAAAGTCTGTAACGAGTGCAAAAGGCTGTTTTCCACTCGTCCCCTTTTCTCACGCGTACCAGATTGTATGCACCCGAAGGTCAAGCTTGGTGTACACTGATGCATGCATGAGGCGATCTAATAAGGGCGTGATCAGGGGTATCGGATATCGATCCTTCTTGGTGATGGAATTCAGGCGCCGGTAGTCGACACATGGATGGAGGCCTCCCTCCTTCTTTGGTACAAAGAAGATGGGACTGGCAGCCGGGGACGAAGACGGGCGTATATGTCCTTTACGTAGGGATTCTTGTATGTATGTCTTCAATGTCTGCTCCTCCACAGGACAACAGATCCTGGCAACAGTTCAATGGGACAATCGTACTCCTGGTGGGGTGGAAGGACCTCCGAGGACCCCTTATCAAAAACATCTTGATAGTCCCGGTAGGCCTCTGGAACCGCCTCTGTTGTCCAAAGAACAATCCGAGGTCGGGTAAACAATCCAGGAAGCAGAGTCAAAGAGCGTAATCCAAGAAGTCCGTGTAGAAGTCCTGAGTCAGAAAGCCGTGAAACAAAGTATCCTGAGCGCCGTACAGAGTTCTCCAAAGTGAACAGCTGTGAAGCGTGGTACCGCGGGAGTTCAGTGCTTAAGTAGCGACCACCTCCACGTCATGTGATTGGCGAGTGAGACGGGGAAGCGCGTCACGTGACCCGCGACCGCGACACGTGAGCGCTAATTTCGTCCCAGTGGTTGCAGAAGCGGCCGTCTGCGTGCACCATCGTGCAGATGCCGTCTGAGAACGCCATCCTGCAGATGCCATGGAAGGCGCCAGCGAAGGAGTGGGGAATCCCCACACTGGCGTGTCTGGCGTGTCTGGCCCCTGGGGTAAACCCACTCACGTGACATCCCTCCAACGTGAGTGAGGGGAAATGAGGGTGAGGATAGTGTGGCTGAAGTAGTGTGAGTGTTGCCTGGCCTAGGTGCATGTGGAATGGAA
The DNA here is from genome assembly GCF_040938575.1 of Ambystoma mexicanum. NCBI lineage: Eukaryota > Metazoa > Chordata > Amphibia > Caudata > Ambystomatidae > Ambystoma > Ambystoma mexicanum. The sequence continues at coordinate 107,731,168 of NC_090941.1, read as the reverse complement.
TGTGAGAAAGCGTGGCTGAAGTAGTGTGAGTGTTGCCTGGCCTAGGTGCATGTGGAATGGAATGTGAGGAAAGCTTGACAACTTGGACATTTGGCTTGTTAGCAGAACATAAGCAAAATGAAACCGAGGTGCTTGAGTCATGTCAGATTACTCACCACTTTTCTAATTAATCCATCATTCCGGCCATGAGCCAAAGTTTCCTATCTGTAGTTGACCTTTCTGTACAGGGACATTCAATCGAGTGTAAGCACATCACTATCTTCATCCGCAGCTAAATGAATAGCCCTTGTTTACAACTTTTGAATCATGTGTGGAGAAACCATCTATTTCAACCTCTTATATACTGATATTTGATTTAGTTATACTGGTTGTTATTGCTCCTCTTGGCCTCTAGAGACTTGCTTACTCCATATTGTGTAGAATTTATATTATTTATACACTTTTAATTGTCCAATACTTGGCTCGTGCAGATGTTTAAGAGAAATATGTCTTACGTCCATGGTATATCTGTCTGCCTGCTTTTGTACCTTGCAAGTATTCCTTAAAATAGAATCATTGATCCCAGGCCAACATAATTATAATTATAAATAATATTGTTCATTTATAACGTGCTTAATACCAGATGGTGGTTCCTAAGTGTGGGATTGGGATTCAAATCTGGTTGCGCTACATTTTCTTGCTTTCAAGACAAACACGTAGTCCCTGAGCTATCCATCTTCACCAAACATAGACTCCTCTTTATTTTGTCCACAAAGCTGTTCTTCTAGCATCTCCTGACTCTGCAACCATGCAGCCTGTCTCTGCGGTGGCTAGATTGAATCTTAACAATTACCGGCGTCAATCTTCCAATTATGGCCGTACAAGCCATTTTATATTTTCCTCTATAGCAAGCTTTTATATGTCTTCTCTACCTTGTGTTACTGTGTATTTAAACCTATTGGTCAGCATGTTACTTTCTCTTCTTTTTCATACATGATTACTCCTATACTTCGTACATGTTTCTCTTGTTGCTTCAGTTACATCATCACGCTTAAGTATTTTCATATTGTTTCAATATGTCTTCATACATCTTGTTTACTACATCACTCTCCCTCAACATATTTCACTTATCACTCCATGATGGCCAATGGTGTGTGCTGTTCAGTGAGGGGATATATTCAATATGGTTTTTCTGAGTGGATATTGTCTCTCATACACATGATGCGGCATAGGAACTACACCTGAAGTCCCATACAGAGCTCTTCTCCTACTATTCCAAAATGACAGTGGTTAGGGCGTGGGAGTTAGGGACAAGGCCTCCATCTGCTCCTCTATAGGTGGAAGAAGCTGCATTAGGTGGGTCTGAAGAGTGTACTTAACCTTTTGAACATCAAGGAATGTTAAGCGGAAAACCTGTGCAGTTCCCTCTGGGACCACTGCAAAAGATTTAGGCTTACAGGTGTTGGCAGTAAACCCACTTGGTAGCTGTCTGTACCACACAGATTCACCTGGTAGCTGTGGCTGAGCAGTCAGACCTCTCTCAAGAAAGGTTAGGCAGTATGTGGAGTATACAAAATAGGGCAATTTACACAGTAGAACAAGCAAACACGGAACAGAGCGTGGGTGTAAAGATATATAGGTATTTATTTATAACAACACATCTATAGAAAACACTCTGGCACTAATACGGCAAACAACTTCAATTACAATTACTATAAGTAAATTAATCCTCCTAACAATAGTTCGACAAGTCTAGGTTCATCGGCACCACTTATTTGCAGACAGAGGTGAATGCTTTAACCTAGATGGCACTCTAGTATTCGTTAGGACGGGAGAGAAAAGGTGGGGTATGAAATCAACTCGGTACCAACACTTTTACGAACAAATGCAAGGCAAGTAAGGCAGGGTTTACTGTAGATCGCAAAGTTCAGAGGCCAGGCCCACTCGGAGAGAGGCGAGGCGATATGTCCCAAAAAGTATCACAGTGGAAATGCACTTCGAGTCTTTGGCGCAAATTGTCACAGAAATATTGGACAAGTTCAGAACAGAAAGTTAAGAAAGCTTGGAGGCGACCCAATGGAGAGGCGAGGATTAAGACACCTCACGCTAACCATCACAAGGGGAGCCAGGCGGACACGGTACCTTGTATGTGGAGAGACAGCTCCGGCGGGGGCAGTTTTTCCTGGTAGTGGATGCAAGTTGGGGCTTTGCCAAGAGAAGAGATGATCTCGTCGTCGAAGTAAAGTTGAAGATCGTTGCACCACCAGGGAAGAGACCAGCCGCGGAGTGCTCTGTCACAAGGCACCACCTTTTGGTCGCGGTACGGGATAGTGGCTATCCGGTTGCAGGGGTGCTCAGCACGGGCAATTCGACCACTACGCCCTGGAAGCAAAGCAAAAGCAAAGGAGACTGGTTGTTCCCACCAGTCAGGGGAAGAAGACTCTCCAGCCGGGAGATCTCCTCTGTCGTTGGGAAGTGGTGAGTCGGTTCTGCAGGGCTCCACTGGAGGCGTCGTCATTGCAGGTCGGATCAGCTTTACCCTCGTCGGATTCTTAGGTCCTGTGGATACTTCTCAAGATCCAGTCCCAAAAGCCCTGTTTTTATGCAGAAAACCCCCATTCATTCAGCCTAGCTGTCAATCAAAACACGCTAAGTGGTGAGCGGGGTGGCTCACCACTTGGGCCAATCACACCAGAGTGCGACTTGAGTTGGCAAGGCAACTCAGTCCAGGGTGCCTAAACCCCCTCCCACACCCCCTGCGGTACCCAGACAGAATGGCACCACTTTGGAGGGCCTCTGTGCAGAAGCCCGCCAAAAGTGGAACAAAGGGCTCAACCTTTGGTTTAGGAGTCACAAAGACGTACAAAGACCCCATTTTAAAAACCGAGTTCTGGCAAAAAATACCAACCGTTAGATTTATTTAAGATAAATAAACCGGTGGTATGTTAGAGATTAACGAGAGAAAGTATTAACCTCCAACAATGGGAAGAATCCCATAGAGCTATATTCGGGGTCGAATATAACAAGTAGTTTCCACTGCCACCAGCCAAAACTCGACGAGGGGGGACGGGACAGTGCCCCCTCGAATAACAGACCCAGGGGTAATCGACTTACCCCTACTAGTACGTCCACAATAGGATGGTTTGTACTAGTTCTGTTAGTAAATTTAGGTCTAGTAAAGCCAATGGTGACTTTACATGCCCTGGGAGACAGTAGTCAGTCCCAGGGTATGGAGTCTATGGTGGGGATCCTCTAGGATTCCCCAGTGTTACGGCAAGGCGGGTGCGGTGTAACACACATAGAAAAACATATGAGACCCTATGGAGTAAAAGACCCCATAGCCCATAGAACACATTGACATTCAAAGGAATTAACCACATTCATGTCCAAGAGTGGGAGAAAAAGTGTCTCACTCTTGGCAGGATGGAAAAAACGAACTCCAGAAATCCAGCAAAGCTGCTGGGGGACTCACTAGGTTAGGAAATTTAGCCTAAACAGAGAATTCTCCCTAACACTCGCCCCCCCCCCAGACTAAGGGACAAGAGGATTTAATCCACTCCTGGATGAATCTCATACCTTTAGTCGATGACATACATCCTAGAGAGACTATCAGCATTTTGGTGGTGACACCCTGACCTGTGCTCAATGGTGAAATCAAACCCTTGCAGGCAGATCGACCATCTCAGTAGTTTTGGGTTTTCCCCTTTCATTTGCATTAACTGTTGGAATTGAAATAATATTATGCCTCCTGTCGCAGTAATTGAATGTGTATTGGCCTACGCCAAGTTGTCTAAAATATCATGTAAATAGACTCTGCGGCAAGTTCTTGACCTTAACGAAAAGTAATGTAAGTCGCCATCTTGGATTTAGCCGCCATTTTAGGTCCTCTTGTAAATGTGGAAGTCACCCTGAACATCAAAATGGAGGCTGAATTACATTCTGAGTGAGATTCTGGCTGTTGTAACCTCCGCACACACGAATAATTAATATGCCTGCATGCCACTTGTCAGGGTCGCGAACTGAGACCTTGTCCTATTGTTGACCTATGTGTAAATGAACAGCTATATCAGCGAAACTGATCAAAATGCATACATTATAGGATTGACCTGGCAAGGAACCCTAGGCCTGATCCCAAGAATGGTTAACCCGCGAGAGGGTTGGCCAAGGGCTGGACAAACCATATAAAAGACCCAAGTATTCCAATGTACGCTCTCTCTACTAATGCATCAAACCTTCGTTGAAGTTCGTTACGTTACTCTGAGAGCCGAATAGCTATTCGTTTGTCAATTGACTTTGGTAACTGTTGTAACTTTTAAATAAAGCACTTGTATGTCCTTTGTAACCTGTGTTGGTGTCTTTCCTTTGGGCTTCCCAGCCTCATATCAAGTTTTATGTTTTTACAGTTGGCGCCCGAATAGGGACCCTCAAGATTGATGCCGGATCATTGAAGGTTGATGCAGACTATCGAACTAGGATCGGACGGTGTGATACTGCGGGCCCGACCGAACGAGACGCAATACCTCGGCAGCGCTGCACGATCCGATCCTTGGACGATAGTCGTGTGGTCTGACACGGCATCTTGACGAGGGTCCATTTTTGAGGCGGGCAGATTTGTCGAAACCACCAAACACAAGGTAAAATTCGTTAGGTAAGTTCTTTGGTAAACCGTACGGTCCTCCTTAGGTTTGGTCAGGTGCAGTCGTAACCCGGCTCTTAATTTAACCAAGACAATTTGAATTTGGCGTATTGTATCTGCAGACACAATTATTGACCAGGTAACACAAATTTTTTGTGAAATGCCTGGGAAATTGTCTAGCTGCTTTAGGGCTCTGTTCCGCAGCGATCGACAATCTTTGGAATTTAGCTGTCCGGCGCCACAGGAGGGGTCGCCGGCATGTACTATGTACTGTAAGTATGGGATTGGTTGTATAGTATTTAATGATATTTGACACAGACAGACCAGACATGCCTCCGAATTTCAGTGGCCAATCAATGGCAGTTTTGAGATCCCCGTATTGAATACCTAGAATCGGTCTTGCTAAAAAAGAAGGCTAGACCTGCAGCCTTTGATGTTTTACAGAATTGGAAAAAAGAAGCATTGCAGCAGCTTAAAAGTAGGGATAAACATGCACGCCGTCATAAAACAAATGCCGCAAAAGCGTTGTTATATGATAAAGAAAAACATTCAGAATCAGTTAAAAACATGGATAGGGCTTTTTCACTCGGAATCCAGAAAATGTACCCCTCTAAAGATTTCCATGTTTCTGAAGAATTTATTGAAAAATTGTTAAACGAACGCAGGCCTGGTGCCTCTGCGCCACCTCCGTATGATCCTTTTTTGGGCGCTCTGCCCATTCCTGCTGTTGTCCCTGCTGTTATTCCTGTTCCACCTGCACAACCTATTGTTCCTATTCCTCTAGTTGTTGTTTCTCCACCTATCGCACCGCCCCTTCCTCCTGCGCCGATAGTTGCACCCTTATTAAATTTACCTGCACCTCCGCTCCCGAGTGGTCCCGTATTGACTGAAGTTGATCAAGGTGCAGGGTCAAAGATTGTCACTCGTAATACTGTTTCTGTAGACAAGAAACAGGAATTGTTTGCATGGGCTAAGCACTGTATGGAGAAAGGTGATTAGGTTAATGTTTTTTCCACATTATCTAATTTGAACAGTTTTCCCGAGTAAAATGTTTTTATCAACGGTTTGGGGACTCATTTATGTGTGATGTGGGGTAGATTACAAAATTCGGATCTTCCACAAGGGGTAAGAGATCTAAATGCTTTGGAACTTTCGAGGGACACAGAGCAGAAAGTACATGGTCATGTTGAAAGATTGTTTGAGTATAGGAAGGACTTTGAAAAGTCACGAGATGGGGATGATGAAGACGATAGTATGTATGTACAGAAACGGTTCCTTCCGTGTCGTAGATCGGCACCTGAGGAAGTACGAATTTGTACCAAAGATGCGATTCGATGGATCTCGGATTCATCGATTCCGCCAGATGAAGTATATGACACGTATAGTCAGTATACAGTAGAAATGCAAAGAAAGGTAATTCAGGTAATGGTACAGTACCTGCAAGAAGTATGTGAAAGAAAGAAGGTTAGTTGCCCCATAGAGTTGTTGGGGATTTGTAAAAGGGCTTTTTCGCTCGACACTTCTTCGGCTGCCTTAGCGCTCGACCTGGCTCTGTTGCTTAGTAGGCAGCCGGAGGTACCTATATCTCAGTTGCCTATGAGAGAGGTTCCTCCGACCTTTGTCCCAAAGGTTGAGATTCCCGCTAACGCTGGGACTGGTGCACCCGCTGTGGATATCCCTGCGCATTATGTATCACAATTTGTTCACGTCCCATTCTCACGACAGGAAGTGAACACCATTAGACAATCAGTTCCCGATATTAGGAAAAACCCGACAGGGTTTTACAAAGAGATAGAGTCTTTCTTGCAGTCCTCTGTGTTCACCTTAAGTGATATTGACTTGCTATTCCCTGTACTCCTACCCGTAGATGTATGGAAGCAGGTTCGGACAATAGACGATGTGCCAGGGTTGGGAGATACGTGGGCTAATATGATTAGGGTTGATGGGGAAAGACCAGCAGGTGAGAAACCACCTCAGGTAATACTTACTTTGCCTGATAGAATTGTCGCAAAATTAAAAACTATAATTCCAGAGAAAAGAATTATTTGGGACAAGCTTACGGCCTGTGTTCAAGGGAAAACTGAAGGCGCCACCGAATTCTTTAACAGATTCGAGCAGGTATTTTCTGACTTCATTGGGAAGGACTTGGGTACAGAGTCTGGGAAAAGGTTGTTTGTGGACAAATTTGTACGTGGATTGTTGCCCGACATCCAATCACAGATTATGTCCTCTGAGAGCGGTTGGCAGGCAAAATCTCAATCTGAAGTTTTGCACATGGCTCAGTATTATGAGAACCGTGTTAATAATGAGAAGGAGAAAATAGAAAAGAGGAAAGGAGATTTGAAAACCAAAGTATTATTACAACAAATTGTTAGAAACCCCAGAGGAGGCACGACACAGACCAGAGGTCAGTATCTCCCAAAAGGAAATGCTCCTTTGGGTTCTGTGAATATTAATCAATGTGCTTATTGCCGCCAGGAAGGTCATTGGCGAGCACAGTGCCCCGTCCTTCGACAAAGGTCAAACAGTGCATTTGGGAGTATGGGTAGACGACCTAGGGCCGCCCTGGAGCAGGGGGCCCTGATAGAGGACAGTTTTTGCAAGATCCTCAGCAACCTTTTTCACGGGAAAATCAGACCTCGAGTGTGGACTCGAGGAACATATTTGATCTCCCTTCTGCTGCCTACCTTTCTGAAGAGCTTCCTTCTGACGATACTCTATTTCATTAGGACTGCCCGAAGCAGGGTTTGGAACCTTCACCTATTCCCGTTAATCAGAGAGGCCCCTACGTTGAATTATTAGTGGGGAATAGGAAACACCAGTTTTTGATAGACACTGGAGCACAGAAGTGCTCCATTGATCATTCTCGGGTTCCAAACATTCCACTGTCAGGGCAAACAAATGTTTCCGTAGGGTTTTCTGGTATACCAATTGTCTGTCCGGTTTCTTCACCGGTGTCTGTTTCTTTGGGTCCCTTAACGGACCATTGCCCTTTTCTTTTGACTTCGAACTGTGGAGAGAATTTGCTGGGGTCAAATTTGTTAAAGAAATTGAATGCAGTAATTCATTGTTCCTCTCATGGAGTACGGCTGACGGTTTCACCACAGCAACTTCCTAGTTCTCAGTTTCTGATTCGACCTTTGCCTCCCGAGTTTAGCATTGTCCCGGAATGTTTATGGGCGGTTGACGACAATGATGTTGGGGTACTACACATTGAGCCTGTTAAAATAGTTTTGAAACATGGAGTTAAACTACCACGCATTCCGCAGTATAAAATATCAGTTGAGGGCGAGCGTGCTTTGAAATGCATTGTCTCCGATTTTGTGCATCGTGGGGTGATCGAGGAGATTACAGGTAGTTTGTGTAACAGTCCGATTTTGCCTGTATATAAGAAAGGCGACAATGCAATCCCATACCGGTTCATAATTGATCTTCGTGCTATTAACAGAGTCGTCGCCCCACAATTTCCAATCGTGCCTGATGTAACAACGATATTGACAATGATCCCTGCTACGGCTACGCACTTCAGCATTGTGGATTTAAAAAATGCTTTCTTTAGCATTCCTATACATGAGGAGAGTAGATATTTGTTTGCGTTCACCTTGGGGGGAGGTTCATTTACATTTACTCGGGCACCTCAAGGGTATACTGAAAGTCCAAGCATTTATAGTAGAGCTTTGAAAGAGCAGCTCGACACCCTTGAATTGCCACTTACTTGTACACTGCTTCAGTATGTCGATGATTTGCTTTTGGCTGCAGACTCTGAAAGTGCTTGTAAAGAAGGCGCTGTACTGTTGCTTGTTCATCTAGCTAAAAATGGTCATAAAGCTTCGCTCAAAAAATGTCAATATTGTTGTCAGGAGGTCGCCTATTTAGGCTAACTCCTGTCAAAGGAGGGGAGAAGATTGACACCTGAAAGAATAAAAAACATTTCTGGCATGTCTGTTCCAAATACACAGAAGGAAGTCAGAGCCTTAATAGGTATGGCTTCTTACTGTAGGTTGTGGATCCCGAACTTTTCACTAGTGATAAAACCGATGTTGGCTTTGACGAAGAAGGGCATTTCTCTGCCACTGCCATGGAAATCGGAACATCAACGATCATTTGAGCTTCTCAAAACCGCGTTATGCTCTGCACCAGTTCTGGGTACTCCACATTATGACAAGGCCTTTGTGTTGTTTGTGCATGAATATGATGGATGTGCTTTGGCTGTGTTAACACAGGAACACGGAGGGAAGAATAGGCCGTGCGGCTACTACTCCTCCGCCCTTGATCCTGTTGCATGCGCTTTGCCAAGATGTTTGCGAGCTGTCGCTGCTGCTGCCGCGTCTGTAAAACAGAGTGAGGGAATGGTCCTAGGCCATGATTTGATGTTGATGGTACCTCACTCTGTAGATATCCTATTGAACAAAACCCAAACGCAACACCTCACCTCTGCACGGCTGACAAGGTATGAATTAATTCTGTTTGCAACTCACGTTCAAATTAAGAGGTGTTGTGTTCTTAATCCGGCTGAACTCTTACCTTTCCCGCAAAACACTGTTTGCGGTGACAAAGAATTACATGATTGCCTGTATACCACTGAACAAGAAACAAAGGGCAGGATAGATCTTATAGATACTCCTTTGGACAATGCAGAAGGGGAGCTGTTTTGTGATGGCTCCTGCTTCAAACTTTCAGATGGTACATCTACAGCTGCTTACGCAGTTACTACGTTGAGAAAAGTTGTTGAAACTAAGAGAATTTCGTATAACTCTGCGCAGGCCGCAGAGATTATAGCATTGACCCGAGCTTGTGAACTCTCTGAAGGGCGTATAGTAAATATATATACTGATAGCCAGTACGCCTTTGGGGTGGCTCACAACTTTGGGAGGCTCTGGTCGGAAAGAGGGTTCCTGACCTCACATGGGACAAGATTCAGCATGGCCCCTTGATAGTGCAATTACTCTCGGCACTCTCGCTCCCTAGGCAGTTAGCGATCATGAAATGTGCAGCACATCGTAAGGTCATAGATGATGTGGGAAAAGGGAACGTTTTTGCAGACCTGATAGCCAGGCAAACGGCCACAGACCTTAGCACAGACATGCATGCGCTAAGGGAAACAAAAGATGCCTATTTAATGGATGAAGGTATTGGGTCTGTGCGAGATATTCAAACTGATGCCACAGTAGAAGAATCTAAAAGGTGGGCCAAAGGAATGGGGAAACTAGATGATGATGGGTGTTGGGTGGATACATCTGAAGGAAAATGGTTGCTCCCTGATTCATATGTACTGGCAATGGTTACGATGGCACACGGTCCTACACATGTGTGTGCTCAGCAGAACACGAAAATGTTAGAACAAGTTTGGGTGAATAACAAGATTCTGGAGACTGCACGACATCATGTCCGGAATTGTATTATCTGCTTACAGCACAATGTGGGCAAGGGGACAGTAACTCCAAGGGGAAGCTTTGGGCCCCCTTCTGTTCCCTTCGAGGTCATTCACTTTGATTTTATTGAGATGGAAAGGTGTAACAATCTAAAATATGTTCTTGTAATTATTTGTGCTTTTAGTAAATGGGTCGATGCTTTCCCCGTTAAAGATGCTACCGCCATGACCACTGCAAAGACTATGGTAAAAGAATTCTTTCCTCGATTTGGGCTCCCAAGGGTAATTTGGTCGGACAATGGTCCTCATTTTGTTGCAGCAGTAATTTTGCAGATATGCACAGCGTTACATCTTGAGAAACTATTTCACTCAGCCAGACATCCTCAAAGTGCTGGGTTGGTGGAAAGACATAATGGTATCTTAAAGATTAAGCTTGCAAAAACATGTGCCGATACCAAACTGAAATGGCCAGATGCCTTACCTATTGTATTATTAGCTATGCGTACCACACCTCAAACTAAGACTGGGCTTTCTCCATTTGAGGTAGTGATGGGGAGGCCTGCTAACATTTGGGGTCTCCCAAAGCCTAAAGCCCTGAGAGAGGTGGAAAATGTATTGCTTGTAGACTACTGTAACCAGTTAACTAAAAACCTGTATTTCATTTATCACCAGGTTTATTCAGCTTTACCTGTACGGTTCACGGGCCCAGGACACGATATACAGCCTGGAAGTTGGGCCCTAGTGAAGGCCTACGAAAGGTCTTCCTGTCTCGCTCCTCATTGGAAGGGACCCTACCAGGTGCTGTTGGTCACCCGGACAGCAGTGCGGGTGGCTGGGAAGAAACACTGGATCCACGCGACGCATGTCAAGAAACTTCCTCACCCGACGCCACAGGTTACAGAAGAAGCAGAACCCCTCCCTGATGCTACAGTCTCTGATCTTGGAGTAGCAAACAGCGCTGTGAGTGCGTCGGAGAATTTCTCTGAGCCCATGGAGCTTGGGGAACAGTCCATTTCGTCTCCGCACTCGTTTGAAAAATCACTTCCGGAAAACAATGTTTCAAGTTCTGCGACTTCCGTCGCCTCTGATACGTCCCTTCCCTCAGGATGTGACGACACCTTATTTTCGGATCAAACAGTCTTGGGTACCACCAGGTACAACCTTCGACGAAGAAAATAGAACTACGGCACGGGTCTTTCCGTGCATTTGGAAAAGAGAAGTGTGGAAAGTTTTTCTTTTGTATAAGAAAGTTTCTGTTGAACAGAAGAAAAAAAAAGGGATTCTGCTGGCTAGGGTTGGGAAAGACTAAGAAATCACGCGACCGTAGTGTCGCCAGCAACGAACATTGGGGTCGTCGATTGAGGAACTACAATGCCTGCCACCTCCACTGCTGCTCCCCGCACTGGACTTGTGAATAGGGGGGTGACCAACTTGGACAATGAACAATGTGCCTGGGCCCCAAAAACGTATTTCTGTGTTTTGATAATGATAATTGGTATTTTTGCATTTACTGCTGTAGGACTTTGGTACTTTGAAGAAATCTATCCTCTAAAACCTTTACTACCGATCGAGATTGTACCAACTGCTTTGACTCCCTCTGTACACCTTCACACTCTGTCCCCTAGAGACTCCCAACATAGACGAAAGTATCATAATAACACTTTAATGATAGTAATGAATGCAACGCATGCCATTTTTTATAAGAGGAATTGTTGGATTTGCACTCATTTATCGCAACATGGGAAGAAGGGGCTAGGATGGTATATTCACCCTTTACCTTTAACGACTGCTTGCTATGCTTCTCTTAGAGCACTATTCTTTGGCCGTTGGATTGATAGCATCTCAGGGAACTTTAATGGAACTAATTTGAATGATTTTGAGAAACGTGAATTGACTCCCCTGGGATGCTCGCTTTTTGCAAATAGAAGTAAACCTAACGTCGCTTCTATTAGGCCGTCTGATAAACTATCTCTTCCCTTTCAAACTCTAATTTCCTTTAAAATGGCTCCGATAGGCAATAAGGACGCCGTGCCTCCTTCCTACTCTATAAATCATAGCCCTGATTCGGTCCCCTTTTGTGTACAAAGAAATGGCACTCGGCCAATGGGAGATTTTGAAGGTTGTGTGAACATTGTAAATTTGACTGGAGAAAACAGGCCTCTGTATGTAGGGGGGCCTCTTTATTTTGTTTGTGGTAGTTTAGCATGTCCCTGGTTACCCAAGGATTGGCAGGGAACCTGTTATTTAGGAATCCTGTTACCTGGGGTATTTGTAGCTAGTACATTGGAGGTTTCTAAGGCTCGCCCACGGCGGGACGAGAATGGAGATACCCCTGGGCAAGTATTGGGAGATATAGCAAAATCAGTTGTCCCCTTTTGGGGACAGATAACAAACTATGAGAACATTAGGGGATTAGCAAGGGTACTGGAGAGAACGATCAAACGGACCACGGACATACTCTACAATATGACACTAGAACAAAAAGCAATAAGATTGGTAGCACTCCAAAATCGGATGGCATTAAATGTCATTCTGGCAGAACGAGGTGGAGTATGCAAATTGGTGGGGTCCGCTTGCTGTGTTTTCGTACCAGATTCCTCACCGACAATTTTTAAAGCAATACAGAACTTGCATATCCTTAGTTCTGAAGTGCATATCCCTATAGGAGATTGGAATCTTAGCACCTGGTTTTGGGATTCTTTACGATCTTGGGGCTGGAAGGTGCTTTCTGTCATTCTGGTTATTTTGGGGATCCTGCTATTCCTTTGTTGCTGTTTTCAATGTCTTCCGAGTATATGTGGAATGCTAGGGGGATGTTGTGCCCAAGCAGTGAGCACAATAGGGGATAGAATATATGCCCCAGATACAGCATCTAAAGAGTTTGTGTTACAAGAGGTTCTGACGAACGACCTAATGGCTATAGACATTACAGACAATGATTTGGGATGTATGGATGACAATGCATGGAGTTATTTGCAAAAGTATTAGAAATGATATTAGCACTTTGCATAGGCCAAAAGGAGGGTCTGTTGGAATTGAAATAATATTATGCCTCCTGTCGCAGTAATTGAATGTGTATTGGCCTACGCCAAGTTGTCTAAAATATCATGTAAATAGACTCCGCGGCAAGGTCTTGACCTTAACGAAAAGTAATGTAAGTCGCCATCTTGGATTTAGCCGCCATTTTAGGTCCCCTTGCAAATGTGGAAGTCACCCTGAACATCAAAATGGAGGCTGAATGACATTCTGAGTGAGATTCTAGCCGTTGTAACCTCCGCACACACGAATAATTAATATGCCTGCAGGCCACTTGTCGGGGTCGCGAACTGAGACCTTGTCCTATTGTTGACCTATGTGTAAATGAACAACTATATCAGCGAAACTGATCAAAATGCATACATTATAGGATTGACCTGGCAAGGAACCCTAGGCCTGATCCCAAGAATGGTTAACCCGCGAGAGGGTTGGCCAAGGGCCGGACAAACCATATCAAAGACCCAAGTATTCCAATGTACGCTCTCTCTACTAATGCATCGAACCTTCGTTGAAGTTCGTTACGTTACTCTGAGAGCCGAATAGCTATTCGTTTGTCAATTGACTTTGGTAACTGTTGTAACTTTTAAATAAAGCACTTGTATATCCTTTGTAACCTGTGTTGGTGTGTTTCCTTTGGGCTTCCCAACCTCATATCAATTTTTATGTTTTCACATAACCATCTCAAGGGTTGGTGGTCAGTCTGAATGACAAAAGTAGAACCATACAAGTATGGCCTAAACTTCTTCAGAGCCCACACGATAGCAAAGCATTCTCTTTCGATTGTTGCCCACCTTGTCTCTTACAGAAAGATGATCTTGTCTACAGAGAGCTCTCAAACTCTCAGTATTTTCACCTGACAAGGACTCTTGACTGTAAACTTCCATAGTAGACATGTCTTTGAAAGTTGCTTTTTAGTGCTAAGCTTTGTGGTTAGTTATCCTAAAGTGTCGAAAAGCACTCTAAACTGTATACTCGATACAAATCCCACCGCTGTACACCAGTGTTAAGCGGAAAACCTGTGCAGTTCCCTCTGGGACCACTGCAAAAGATTTAGGCTTACAGGTGTTGGCAGTCAACCCACTTGGTAGCTGTCTGTACCACACAGATTCACCTGGTAGCTGTGGCTGAGCAGTCAGACCTCTCTCAAGAAAAGTTAGGCAGCATGTGGAGTATACAAGATAGGGCAATTTACACAGTAGAACAAGCAAACACGGAACAGAGCTTGGGTGTAAAGATATATAGGTATTTATTTATAACAACACATCTATAGAAAACACTCTGGCACTAATACGGCAAACAACTTCAATTACAATTACTATAAGTAAATCAATCCCCCTAACAATAGTTTGACAAGTCTAGGTTCATCGGCACCACTTATTTGCAGACAGAGGTGAATGCTTTAACTTAGATGGCACTCTAGTATTCGTTAGGACGGGAGAGAAAAGGCAGGGTATGAAATCAACTCGGTACCAACACTTTTACGAACAAATGCAAGGCAAGTAAGGCAGGGTCTACTGTAGATAGCAAAGTTCAGAGGCCAGGCCCACTCAGAGAGAGGCGAGGCGATATGTCCCAAAAAGTATCACAGTGGAAATGCACTTCGAGTCTTTGGCGCAAATTGTCACAGAAAGATTGGACCAGTTCAGAACAGAAAGTTAAGAAAGCTTGGAGGCGACCCAATGGAGAGGCGAGGATTAAGACACCTCACGCTAACCGTCAGAAGGGGAGCCAGGCGGACACGCTACCTTGTATGTGGAGAGACAGCTCCGGCGGGGGCAGTTGTTCCTGATGGTGGATGCAAGTCGGGGCTTTGCCAAGAGAAGAGATGATCTCGTCGCCGAAGTAAAGTTGAAGATCGTTGCACCACCAGGGAAGAGACCAGCCGCGGAGTGCTCCGTCACAAGGCAACACCTTTTGGTCACGGTACGGGATAGTGGCTATCCGGTTGCCGGGGTGCTCAGCACGGGCAATTCGACCACTACGCCCTGGAAGCAAAGCAAAAGCAAAAGAACTGGTTGTTCCCACCAGTCAGGGGAAGAAGACTCTCCAGCCGGGAGATCTCCTCTGTCGTTGGGAAGTGGTGGGTCGGTTCAGCAGGGCTCCACCGGAGGTGTCGTCGTTGCAGGTCAGCTCAGCTTTACCCTCGTCGGATTCTTAGGTACTGTGGCGACTTCTCAAGATCCAGTCCCAAAAGCCCTGCTTTTATGCAGAAAACCCCCATTCATTCAGCCTAGCTGTCAATCAAAACACGCTAAGTGGTGAGCGGGGTGGCTCACCACTTGGGCCAATCACACCCGAGTGTGACTTGAGTTGGCAAGGCAACTCAGTCCAGGGTGCCTAAACCCCCTCCCACACCCCCTTTGGTACCCAGTCAGAATGGCACCACTTTGGAGGGCCTCTGTGCAGAAGCCCGCCAAAAGTGGAACAAAGGGCTCAACCTTTGGTTTAGGAGTCACAGAGACGAACACAGACGCCATTTTAAAAACCGAGTTCTGGCAGAAAATACCAACCGTTAGATTTATTTAAGATAAATAAACCAGTGGTATGTTAGAGATTAATGAGAGAAAGTATTAACCTTCAACAATGGGAAGAATCCCATAGAGCTATATTCGGGGTCGAATATAACAAGTAGTTTCCACTGCCACCAGCCAAAACTCGACTAGGGGGGACGGGACAGTGCCCCCTCGAATAACAGACCCAGGGGTAATCGACTTACCCCTACTAGTACGTCCACAATAGGATGGTTTGTACTAGTTCTGTTAGTAAATTTAGGTCTAGTAAAGCCAATGGTGACTTTACATGCCCTGGGAGACAGTAGTCAGTCCCAGGGTATGGATTCTATGGTGGGGATCCTCTAGGATGCCCCAGTGATACGGCACGGAGGGTGCGGTGTAACACACATAGAAAAACATATGAGACCCTATGGAGTAAAAGACCCCATAGCCCATAGAACACATTGACATTCAAAGGAATTAACCACATTCATGTCCAAGAGTGGGAGAAAAAGTGTCTCACTCTTGGCAGGATGGAAAAAACAAACTCCAGAAATCCAGCAAAGCTGCTGGGGGCCTCACTAGGTTAGGAAATTGAGCCTAAACAGAGAATTCTCCCTAACAAGGAATATGAAGGATATGAAGGTTCTAGGATTGCCATGACTGGAATGTTTCAGGCTGTTGTGGAATATAAAGGCAGGTTGGCAGTCATTACCATCTATGTATCAAAGACAGGAGTGGACATACTAGGGTGGTGTGATCAATCAATTTTGGGGATTAGGCTTCATCCCAGGAGCGATGAACCTGTTTTGTTTGTGCACAAGAATGCCACAGAGGAAGAACAGTTCCCAGAGGTATGCAACAATAAGGTGGGGTGTTTGAGTGTGTTTGATCACAGATTGTGTTAAAGTCTGATCCTAAACAGTAGTTACCACATTGCAAAACGAACCTGCTCTGACCCGGTGAGCCATCCTAATTGCCTCACTCGAACGCCAACCTCGATCTGCTCTGAGCTCCCTTTTCAAAACCAGCTTTGAATTCCACAAACCGCTGCACCAAAACTAGGCTCAATCTGCTCATACAGCACCAAGAACCCTAGTTCAACACGTCGGATCACCAAGAACTGTAAAAAGGTATTAGCTATTAACTGCCAGCTTCTTCCAGTTACAGGTCGAGAGACCAGTTCAGTCACCTTCAATCCCTTTTTGCACCAGACCATGTCCTTTTTAAAAAC
This sequence comes from Ambystoma mexicanum, assembly GCF_040938575.1. Classification (NCBI taxonomy): domain Eukaryota; kingdom Metazoa; phylum Chordata; class Amphibia; order Caudata; family Ambystomatidae; genus Ambystoma; species Ambystoma mexicanum. Next base: position 107,714,420 of record NC_090941.1, on the reverse strand, counting down.
ATAGTGGTTTTCACTTGTCTTTCATCCCTTAAACATTATCCTGAGTGCTGCATATGTCTATCCTTGCTTATTCTGTGTTCTTTCCTCAAGGTCCAGTTTTATGTAGTGTGTTTCTTTTTAGTTATTATTTCATATGGTGTGCTTAATTAAAGTATATATATATATATATATATATGTATATATATATATATATATATATATATTTGTATCGAACCTTGATTTCATATTCCTTTATTTTAGACTGTTATACTTTGCTGTTTGGGTTTCTACTCAATCACATTCACACCTTTCTTTAGAGTATAGCCTACACTCGTCCACGTTACACGAAAGGCGAAGGAGGTATATCTATTAACTATGCCTGTTTTACCTTTATGCTTGTGTTCACTCTTGATTCGTAGAAGTGTGAGGGCTGCGTAACCACTGAAGCCTCTATTCATCCTTGTACTGCTACAGGTCAGAAGTCAATTTGTCACAATACTCAACGACAGGAAGCCATAAGTGGATCATCTGTGTTTGTCAAGGTGAAGTATCAAGTGAATTCTAATACATGCATCCAATGCAGAAACACTGCTACCAATTATGAAAACATTATTTAGAAATGAGGTACATGCTTGTTTGCTTGAAGAATACAATGCAACATGTTGTGGGTAAGTGTACGGTAGAAACAAAGGAAGAGAACAGTATAATGTGATGTTTCAATAATTAAAGCAAAGTAGAACATGGCAAGAATAACGTATAACAAAAAGTTAGGCAGCATTGTTCTGTACTGGCCTAGTTATTTAGAGGAGTCCACATTTAATATCTATGCCTGCTTATAAGATACAGTTCTGCTCGGCACAGAGAAATGTGTATCTGGTCACTCGCTCATTAGAAACTGAACACTAGCTTGATTTTTGTAACACTGCCCATATTGCTTAATTTGCAGCCAGTATTGGATGGATCCACATCAAACAGACTCTTGTCATAGGTTGTACTTTGAATTATAATTGTTACACACGCAGCTTTGCTGATAAGGTTTAGAGTTGGAAGACAGTACCCGGTCAACTTGAAATAATAGCTTGTATGCAGAGACTCTTTGAAGATAACTATAAAGCCAGAGGAATCTCCTTTAATTGAGTTGTACATCCCCACATTTCTTTTGTTGTGCATAGGCTTCATTATTCCAGAATGTTTATATAAATTGAGACTCGGTGGGGGGGAGGGGGTGGGGGGATTGGGACGCCTTAATGAAGCTGTCTTGTTCCCGAGTCATCTTCTGATTTGAGACTAATAACGTTTGTAGAAAAATCTTCATCATACTCTGCTGTTGGGTCTGAAGTTTTCCAGCATCACATTTGGCTGCCGGTACCCTGGAACGCCTGAGGATGGGATCCACAGATATGACCCCAGGGCCCATAGCATAAGGTAAGACACTTTTATTAATGGGGAGCTCACAGGGGACACCATCCGTGGGCTGGGGAGATTGTTTGGCAACTGCAAAAGAACTAATCATTTTCGAGGTTGGTCCGGTAAACATTTCACTTTTAATTGTTATTTGTCTTTTCTGTTTAATATATCTGTTTATTTTAACTGGCAACAGAAATGCATCAAAATGGCATTTTCTATTTAAAATCCCGTCTGGTTAAAGAAACAGCCAGCTGTTAAAAGGAAAGTGAAACTATATTTTTGAGAACTCTTCATCCATTCATAACATTTTAGACAGGCAAATCGAAAGTGTAGGGATATAAGTCGGCACTCTTCCGTTAATGTCTCTTAAATGAAAGAGAACATACATTGTGTGTATGAGTTTGTTGTCTGTTCACCCATTCCCTTTCCCAATTCATGTGTGCAATCATAGACCCACTGCTTTTGTGGCTTTTTTGAGAACTGACAATTCTGCTCTCTCTATCCTACAAAAGGAAACTGATCAGGATTTCAACTTCTCCCGTATAACTTTAAGCAGCGCCTGATCATTCCCTTTCTCTGGAAAGCTTTAGATATGGGATTTAATGGACACACATAAACTAAGTCTTGATACTATAGCATGGTTATTGAGAAACAAAACAGATGTTACTAATACATGGGGTGTGACCCTTTTCACTTTTGTGTAAAGCAGTAGTAGTGTTTGACACTATAGCCCAGTGCATTGCAAAGGGGCAGGATGGACTTTCACAATAAGCCATCCCTTATTGTTTTCCTTGAGAGAATGTGATCAGGTAGATCAGGTAAATTGCCACACCTTTCTTAGTGGAGTCCAGCACATTTCATAATTACGTATTATTCTTTCAATACATGTCAAATCCTGGATAACAAAACACTTCCATGAACACGATGTTAGGCAGAATCTCATGCAGTACCCTTTGGGAACACTACATGTAATTAAGACTACAAGTGTAAGCACAATTTCACCTTTGGTACAAGCCTATTCTACACAGTAAAGTGGTAGTGATGACTGAGCAGCCAGACTTACCTCAAGAGTTTAAGTGAGCAGTAGAACAAGTTACACAAATAACCAATTAATATAGTGGTTCAAACAAACACTTACTCAAGGTTTCTTGGTAGAAAATATACATTTATTTACTCAGTCAGTTTGAAAACATGACACTAGCAAGAGCAGCTCAATATCACACACTAATAAACCACAAATACACAACCGTTAAGTAAATTAACAAGTTTAGCTCTCCTGAAGTGGGAGCAAAATGGCACTTCATATACTTTTAAAAGGGGTAAAAAAACAAGGTTATAAGAATCAACAGCACACATGCATTCATAGGCAGGGCAAAGGGTTTCAGTAAACTACAACCAGCAATTCATCTCATAGGCCTGGGCCAAAGTCAAATGGTTCAGCCTTTGTATTGGATAGCACAGTTCTGGTAGTAACGGTAAAGTCTTTGCCACAGTTTTTAGAAGAATTTAGCTAGTTGAAAAGTTTGACGAATGTTTAGGGAAGGACAAGCCTTCCATGTCAGGAAAGTTTCACGCACTTTCTCGGTGGCCGAAAAGATTTCCAGACCGCGTTTGCACAGTACCTTGTTAGTGAAGGAAAGCTGTAGCTGAGGCAGTTGTTCCTGGCAGTTCAAGCAGATCTTGCTGTTCCTGAGCTTCAGTCATGGGGACAAGAAGGAGGACGTAGGGAGGTTCCTGCACTGCCCAGGGATGAGGCCAAAAGCTTAGAAAGACGTTGATTTAAGGTGTGAGTGCCTTAAAGTCGACAAGCTGGTTTCCTTCCCTCTGGCTGTCAGGTTTTCAACAGCAGTCTGATGAAAATTCGACCAGATGTGTCCAGGTGGCTTGCGATTTGGTTGTTCCCACCAAACTCATGTGAAGAAGTTAACCTTGAAGGGCTTCTCTGTCGATAGAGTTTCAGGCAATTCTAACCTGCAGCAGGGCTTCACCGGTCATCCAGGAGTTGCAGCATTCCTCTTCCTTCAGCTCGTCTTCGGTTCTTTCATTCCAGTGGTCGACTCTGCTTTCCAAGTCCCAGACACCTGATTTTAAACATTTTTAAACTGTCACTCACACAGTAGGGTGGCTGTCCTTGCTGGACAGTCTGCTGGCCAATCATGCCAGAGTGCACTCAGGTCTCCTAGAAGACTAAGCACAGGAAGTTTCTGGCCCCTCCCCCACATCCTGTCCACCCCAGACACTCAGGCGCCAGAGGAGGGCTTCAGCACTGAAGCCTGCCAAAGGCCAACGAACAAAGGGACCAAACCTGGTTTGGCATGCAGAGACATACACAAGAAGGACTTTTCCTAAAAGAAATGGTGAAAATAGATGACATGAGTCTGTTTTACAGCTAGGTCTTGGGCGCCATATTGAAAAACATGGCTGAGCCGATTTTTAGCTACTGTTGTTAGCTGTCGGGAAAAATCTAAACCACTGCCACCAGCCATTTAAAGTAGGAAAAGGTAACATTTGACTGTTACATGAGTGTTTTGACTCAGGGGAAGCTAGGCAACCCCTCCAGCACTCTCTAGGAAGATAGTGTGTGCTGGGTCAGTAAATTTAAAAAGCCAAATTTAACTTTACATGTTCTGGGAGAAAGCAGTCAGTCCCAGAGAAGGTATTTAAACCTTGGGAAGTCTGAAATACATCCCTGTGTCTCTGCACTGAAGGCGCTGTGTCACACACAGAAAAACTCCATAACCAAAGAACACAAAAGTAAAACACACATCAAAATGCATGGATGAGTGGGGAAAAAAGCTCACACTCTTCCCAGGTAAAAAATTAAAATCCTAGAAATCCAGCAAAGTTGCTGGGGTCTCAAAATGTAAGGAAAATTAGCACATTTTGGGAGTTCTCCCTAACACAAGGTGTTTTTCAATCGGACCAAATTATTAACAAAAAAGGTGCCCTAGAAACATGGTGTCCAAAGGTGCACCAACAATGGTGCGATCTTTCTTCTATAGGTAGTCAGGGTACACTAAACAGAAATCCGAGTTGACGGCCAGAGATTTCAAAGATACTCAAGCAAAGCTTCAAGAACATATATAAACAGTTCAAAGTTTTAAAACATTATCCGGGTCTTCAAGAAAATCCTGAGGACATTCTAGATTCATACAACCCTGCTATATTGAACTTTGCACCTAATCAGGCACCCAATCAAAATGCACAATAAATAAATACAATAAATAAGCAGAAGCCTTGTTCAGGCCTTGCTGCCATGTGATCAGAGGCCAGATTCTGTATTCAGGGAAACACCAGCAAATAGCTGGTCCACGCATATACGATCACTCGAAGTCTCATCATCTCAGTCGCTCTGACCTATTGAGTTGGTCTCTGACAGATGGCACATGTCCAATATTTTTGGCCCCAGCTACTAACAATGCATCTCTTACTTTTAAAGGATTTCTGAATTCACCACTTCAACATAGCACTATAACGTTTCCTTTAAGACAACTACCTGGGGCAGGAAGTGGATTGTCTACCATGCATCAACTGTGCAACTCAACTTACTTATTTCATACTGTGCACAGGATTCCCAAGATCCAAGACGACCTGGTTGAATTTCAAGAACTGCTTGTCATTAGAGACTGTTGCAATCCTTCTTGTACTGATTGTTAAGATGGATTTCTATAATCTGGCCTGGTGGACAGATTTTAGGAGGCCATCCAAGTTATAGTGAACAGGGGAACTCTGAGAGGTTAGCCAAAACACAATCAATGCAGCAATGGAGAGCAGTCTAGCCTAGTCTCAGGAGACTGTGAGTGGTTTAAGGGGTCCACAATGAGTCCACACAGTGAAGCACATAATAATTCACTTTAGACAAGAATGTTAAAATAAAAATGTATTCTAGGCTGAAAACACACAGAAAAAAAACGGAAACAAAAGGTTATAATATCACACACCACTCAATAATACACATATATACAGTCACCAGGTTCTAAAATGTATTCAATGACTTAAATTAATGCAATAAGGCAAGCAAGTGATTCAGTAAGATGGAACAAAGTCACAATATGCCCTAGCTTCAGAAGTCAGATCCCTATGAGGAGTGGGGCGTTGTGCCCAAAAGTCACAATGCTTCCCCCAGAATGTATCTGATTCAAGTAAAGCATTATGTTGCTGATTGTTCAAGAGAAGACAAAGGTACTGGTAAATAAAAATGTGTTCATATCTTTCAGGTTACACTGCTCAGATGCAACTTCCAAAAAGCAGTGCAATGAAACGATACGAAGAGACGTGTTCTCAATGTTATCTTAAGGAGAACAGGGGGAGACAAATGCTTTACGTTTACTTACCCCCCTGACTCTGATTTTCCCAGAGCACTGGATGGATTGACTGGGGTTCCTTGGAGGTTGGATTTCCTGCTATTGGCTCCCATGAGAGGTGCCCAGGAGCTGTGGATGCATGGATCCTTCCGGTCCGGACCTGGAGCAGAGTGCAATCCTTGGTGATGGAGAACTGCAGAATGCACCAATGCAGACCTCTTCAGGACACTTGACAGGACAGGGGGAAGTCAATTCTATTGATGGTGACTGCACACAGCTGACGACAGGCGTCCTTCCATTCATGGTTGAAGAAATTTGAACTTACACCACAAGCTGGTGACCACTGAAATTATGGATGCAAACCCAGAACAGTGATGGTTCTAGGGTGGTAGCCCACTGTAGAGCTGGTCAGTCCACCAGGTGTTCCAGGGACACTTCTGAAGGCTCAAGATGGCTGGATCCATGAGAAGATTTCAAGACTGGCTGGTCTCACCAGTCCAGGGTTTAAAGAACTGCACAGGGTGGCTACAGATCAGGTAGTCCAGTGGGGTTTTACAGGGCGAGACACAGTAAGGGAATCTGGGTCACTTCAGGAGCCTTCTTTGGATATTCAGTTGGCTGTTACTGATTGGTGCCAGAAGAGATAGACAACTTTGAATTAATTCCTGAAGAGCTATCTAGTCAACAACAAGAAGATTTAAAATATTTAATTATATTGTTCCCTGATATATTCTCATAGAAACCAGGAAGAGTGAAAACTATCAATACATTAGAAAACCTGATGGAAAAGTGGTTCATCTGACCCACATAGACTCCCGGAAGACCAAAAACAGATAGTGGTTGACAAAGTGAATTAAATGGTAAGAGCAAACATTATCGACACCTCTTCAAACCCATGGTCCTCCCCTATCGTATTGGTCACCAAACCTGACCATTCCTGGAGGCTTTGCATAGAATTTTGTATTTTCAGCTTTGATGCTTATCCCATGCCACGCATCGATGACCGCATTGATAAACTCAGAGATGCGACCTATCAACCCTAGACTTAACAAAAGGCTACTGGCAGGTCCCAGTATATGTTCCTGATAAGGAAAAGACAGCGTATGTGACGTCCCCACAACTGTTTCAGTTCAAAGTACTCCCTTTTGGCTTGCATAGGGCTCCAGCCACTTTCAAACAGTGCTGATTTCTGTGGAGCTTATATTGACAATATCGTCATTTATAGTATAACTTGGGAAGACCACCTTTTCCAACTCTACTTTTATGCAAGCCCTCAGAGAAGCTAGCCTAACTACCAATCCATCCAAATGCAGACTGGCCCAATCAGCAGTGAAATACCTTGTTTTTTTGTAGGGAATGGTAGTGTGCAACCTCAACGCGAAACAGTGAAAGCCATACTAGAAACCCCTACACCTAAAACTCAAAGAGATCTCAAATAATTTCAAGAGTTAACCGATTTTTACCGAAGGTTTATCCCAAACTTCTCGGACAGGAGAACTAGGCTGACAGAAAAACTGAAGAACGCTGAACTCCAGGAAATTAATTGGACTGATGAATATGATATATGCTACAACAACCTAAAACAAACCCTGTGCCAGAACCCAATCCTAAATGTGGTAGATTTCTAAAAAGAGTTTGTTCTACAAACAGGCACCTCCCTTACAGGGCTAAGAGCAGCCTTATCACAAATGTGTGATGGATTGGAACATCCCATCTTGTTCACGAGTCCCAACCCTTTCCCACTTTATGAAATTGTCACGGACCATTCCCCACTAGATTGGATTAGCCAATGAAAAGACTCTAACCCTCGATTCATGTGATGGTTCATAAAACTTCAACCCTACTGTTTCACTGTGGAGCACCGAAAAGGTAAAGACCAAGGGAATATAGATTTCCTCTTTCGGTTCCACTGTGAATCAGATGTGGCTACATCGTATAGGGGAAGGGTATGTGAGAAACCTGACGGTGTCTCACCTGCTAGTCCCCGGGGATCTGTCATCCAGCTGGCTAGGACATGGCCATCACTTTTGGATCCAGTTCCTGGGGGTGAACCAGTGCAGGAGGATCACCTGGATGAGGGGTCTTCGGGGAGTAGAAGTGGGACACTGCATGGTGAGATGCGGCATCCCCTTCCCAGTAAAATTTTTCCTCATCGTACCAGGTAGGATACCTAGGGACTCAACCCCCCCCTTTCTTGAAATGAACACTGACTCACGGAGAGCTCACCATGAGCGAAAATGGACTAACACCAGAGCTGTATACTTAACATGTCCCAATTCAATGGTCAGGCAAGGTCAGGCAATTACTGATCATCACAAACACCTGACTTCCATCAAACTTCCCCAAACGGATAAAAGGTGCAACACGAAAGCAAACTCTGAGCGTGGCCAAACACACGAGGAAACAGCAGTTCCAGGATGGAAGTTTAATACGAGTAGAAAGAAGGCAAGACCAGAGAGGGTTGCAAGTAGCGAAGTACCCTTAACCTTTAAAGATCATGACTTTGGTGAACCTTGGAAAGTAAGAAACCCAAGATGAGGAACTAAAGCTGATCAAACCTGCAGAGTGTGTCGGAGGTACCCGGGTACTCCCGTATCGAGAATCAAGGTGGGGAGGAGCAATTGCCACTGTGGTACTGTCCTACAACAAAGCAGTGTCAGTAAAGACAGCACAGCCGATGAGTCGGAGAAACTGATACCAAACCAGCCTGTGTTTTGAACCAAGGTTGCAAGCAGCAACATTGTATGAAGATATATAAAGAGAAGAGTGTGTGAGATGTGTGTGACAAATGACACAAATATAATTGGAAACCAAAGGAATGACTTTGGGAGGCCTAGAAAAGATACTGTAGAGAGATCTGCCGCCACGGGTGTTAGGTATCCAACTAATGAGAAAAAGGACATTTTGAAATCGAAGTGGTTCTGCAGCAGGACAAGCTAAACCCTATGCACATTTGAAAGTCTTTAATGGTTTAATGTATACTGCAATTGGTCTGAGTCCAGGTGAGGGAGACTAATTGGGTAGTTGAAAGGCATCTGAGCCTGACTGAGGGGGATCCAGGGTGAACCGTGAGTCACCTTAGAAAGAATATTCTCTGAACATTGTAATAAAGGGATCTGGGCCCGGAAAAGGGGGATCCAACATTGAACCCTATACTATTTGTAAATTAGCTGTAAGGATTGGCAATAAGTTTAGTATAGTCCCTTTTATTTTGACAAGACTTCACTAGGACTACATTATTATTATTTGATGGTCAAAGCTTGCTACCATCTGTAGATTTAGGTTTAGATAGGTGTTTATCACACCCTTGCAAAGGTTCAATAAACACCCTGAACGGTGGTCACTTGTGTCTGTCTTACTGGTGATACCATGCCTTCCTTACAGTCCTGAGCCTGCAGGGCCTAGACACCAAATTTACTCATCACTATTGACACCCAATAAGGCTTTACTGTGTCTGGGGATGTTTGTGGTCGCATGCAGAAGGAAAGTGACCAAGCATTTTGGGCAAGACTGCTTAAATTGGGGTGAGACCAAGCCAGATGTGCATAATGTCTTTCCTCTTCTGTAATGTCTTATTAGTTTGAACATCATTGTTCTGTAGGGTTTCCCAGAGCCATGCCCATGGCTATGATTTATTTAAAACCTTCAGCTATCACGTTTTGGTTTTGTTTTAGTCACTGTGAGTGTGACAGGAATGCCCAGGCAGGGGTCCCGAATCTGTGGACCTAGAAACCCAAGCTACTGTTCACTGATGACACACAACAAGGCTGAAACATGCCTGCGGATGCTTGTAGTTACATGCAGAAGGGATGTGACCTACCAGTTCAGGCTGGACTTCTTTTGGGGTGGGACCAAGTCTGATTTACATATAGTCTTTCCTCTTCTGTATGGCATTTGCAGGCTGAAAAATGATTGTCTGGAGGGTTGCCCAGAGCTGTGCGTGTGGTTATGATTTTTCTGTTTTGGACATTTGTATGGCGCCTATACACAGGTGTTTCCAGGTGCCACAAGCCATGATGGCAGTAGGGGAGGACATGGGAATTATAAAAAGTACAACAATAAATAACAAAGAACCGTTATATTTGTCTTTTGTCAATCCTACCATGCAAGTGCATGACAAAGTGATAAATGAAAGGGGGAGGAGGTAGAGGGAAAAGTGCACAAATATGGAGCACCCTTGGGTGGGAGAAAGTAAGTGCTGGTAAGGCCAAGGCAGCAAGTACCAGGAGAAAGTGGTGGAATTAGTGTGGTGGATAGGAAGGGCCACAGTGGGGTAGTCCGAAAAAGGAAGCCCGAAGGCAAGTGCTAGCAATGGAAGCTGGGGGGATGGTGGGAGGGGGCGGTCTGCTTCCTGTAAGACTCTGAAGGGACCAGGCCCCAGTCGCACTGGCAGATAAAGAGTTTAGCATGTGAGGGGGAAAGGGAAGGAAGAGGAGAAAAGGAAAGTCTTGAGAAGTTTATGGAACTTAATAAAATTCCAGCTCAAGTCTGAGGGGGGAAGGAGGCTGTTCCAGAGGGAGGCATCAGCTGAGGAAATTGATCTACCTCCCACTCTCTACTTGGAGAAACGATTGGCCTGCATAGAGTTGGAGCCAGAGTACCGAAGGACTCTGGTCAAGAGGTATTTCGGGAGAGAAAGCCAGATGTAGAGTGGTCCCAGGCCCCAGACTACTTTGTAGATGATGCACAGGGTTGTGATTTTGTGTGAATATGATCCTTGCAGTCAACAGGAGACAATGGAGAGACAATGGAGAGATTTTAGGGCTGGAGTGATGCTGTCACTGGGCTTGAGGCCAAGGATAAGTCTTGAAGTCCTATTCTGGATTAGTTGAAGGGGCGAAGGGCGGGAATAGGCAAATTGAGAAAGAGGCTATTGTAGTAGTCAAGCCTACCGAGAATTAGGGCTATGGAGACATTGAGCTTCCGGGGAATGGTGAGGAAAGGTAGAATGCCCCTGAGGAGGTGGAGCTGAAAATGTGACTTCTTGGCAGGGTCCGTGATATGAAGAGAGAAGGAGAGAGAGGGGTCAAAGATAATCCCAAGGTTTCTTGCCTCACAAGTGGGAGAGGGGAGAGTACCCAAGGAGTCTAGCCAGAGAGTGGGTGGGAAACAGGGAGCGGGTGTCCCAAGGAGAAGAATCTCTGTTTTACAGGCATTGAGGCAGAAATCATTGGCAGAGCAGCATGCCTGAATAGCAGTCAGACAGTCAGGTATGAGGGAGGAAGAGGAGGAGGGGAAAGGGTAAGGCAGCCTGAAACAGAGCTGTTTGTCATCTATGTTACACTGGAAGTGAGGGGAGAAAGTAGATATCAGGTGGGCCAGAGTGGCTAGATAGATGCTGAAAGGGTCCCATCTGCACTTGGGAGGTCTGTTTGAGAGGAAGGAGGTTAACCACGCCAGTGCTCTGTCCATGATGCCTAGGGTATCATGTATACAGTTTATGAGGATGGAGTTGTTGACTGTGTCAAAATCAGAAGAAAGATTGAGGAGGATCAGAACAGAGGGAGTGTTTGAGTCCAAGTTAGAGAGTAAGTATTGACAGGCTTTCAGGATACTAGTCTATCTGCCTCTGGATGCCCTGAAACTAGACTGGCAGTTATGGAGGCAGCCAGCCATATAGGGTTTAGAGGGTCAGTTGGGGGATGACCAGCTTTTCCATGAGTTTGCCCAAAAAAAGGGGTGATAGAAATAGGGTGATAGTTAGCCGGGCAAGAAAGCTCCACAAACAGCTTTTTTAGGAGATTATGCACAAGAGAGTGCTTAAAGGGTTGAGCGAAGGAGCTTATGGCAAAGGAGTGGTTGAAGAGGGACACTTTCATAGAGCGGACGACTCTAGAGATCTCATTTGGTGCAATGGAAGAGGGGGAGGAGAGTATGGGGGGAGAGGAGGGCCAAGAGGGGAGAGAGAAGATGGAGCAGAAGACAGAGAGGACAGAATGTTAAGAGTTTTGAAAGAAAAGTGGGTGGCCATTGCAGAGAGGGAGGGCGGAATAGAAGAGGAGACTGTGGTAGGATTGGCAAGTTCCTTGCAGATTTTAAAGAGTTCAACCGTGTTTCTGGTGGCTCCAGGGATGCAGGTTTGGACATGAGCCATCTTCTTGGAGCAGATGGAAAGACAGTATTGCCTTTGGAGTAGGCAGCAGGCCAGTTTGTCGGGGGATCTGCTAGAAATCTGCCATTTCCCCTCAGCAACTTTGCATTTTTTCAAAATGGCTAAGTGAGAGTTATACCAAGAGTTGCATTTAGAGGCAGGCTCCATGCAGATCCTCATGACAGGGACAAGGATATCCAGGGTGTTGGAGAAAGCTAGATGGAGGTTATTTAGAACAGAGTTAGAAGGAGAGTCCAATGAAGGGGGGAGGACGAGGGATGAAGGAGGATGCATCGGTCGAATGACAGAGAAGTAGACTGGTAGTGAGGGTTGAGGAGTCTGGGGACAGGGAAGGTCAAATAGGGAGGAGAGGAGAGAGTGGTCAGACCAGGAGAGAGGGGTAGTGAGAGGGTTAGATAGAGGGATGTCTATTGAGATGGGAGCATCCAAGGTGTGCCCAGCAGAGTGGGTTGTTCCAGAGGGAAGGATAGTGAGGGATAGAGTACTGCAGGGGTTGTGAAAGAGAACAACAGACACATCAGGGGAATTGAGATGTATGTGGAAGTCCCCAAGGAAGATAGGTTCGGGGGAGGAGGCAAGAATATAGGAGGAGAGGTTGGGCCTTTCTGAGAGGAGGTAGCTCCAGGGGAACTGTAGATGGTAGCGAGAGTAACAGAGAAATTAGCAGAGACAGACAGGTTGCAGACTAGTCTTTCAAAGGATGGAGTTGGTTTTGTGTGGGGATGATGAAAGCATGAACCCCCTCAGGGAATGTCAGAGCCACTCCGCTGCCAGATCGTGAAGGTCTGGGGTTGGACAAGATCTTGTAGCCTTCAGCGAGAAGAGTCTCAAAAGCAGTGACAGAGCTGACCTTGAACCACGTCTCAGTGAGGGCAAGGACATCAAGGTCAAGGTGTTCAAGGAGATGATAGATGTCAGAGGAGTGTTTGCTAGTGGAGTGAGAGTTGATGGTAGTTAGGTGAAGCTGGTTTCCCCCTTTAAAATATTTGTGAGGGTTTAAAAGGGAGGGGTGCCACCACTGGGGGCATAGGGTGAATGGGGGGTATAGGGGTGTTAGAAGAGTGAGGGAAGCAGAAATGAGAGGGTAGACACATGTCAATAAGAAGGAGTTTTGGGCTGAGAGCCCTGGGCCATGACAGTGCCATTGTGATATTGGTTAATGGTGTATTTGGAAGATGCGAAGTGAGCCAAAAGCACTTCACATCTGTTGCTGCCAGTATTGGGTGAGGAGGAGAAAGGAGAGAGGGCAGAGACCATATGGGGGTCCATAGGTTAGACGAGGGGACAGTAAAAAGAATATCAGGGATAGTCTGTCAGAGGAAGCATTGATGTATGTGTCTGCAATGGGCAGACCAGGGTTGGATCTCAGGAGTGCCTTTTTTAGTTCATTCCCTCCAGACTTTGTCAGAGTGGGAGGATGGGAGATGGAGAAGCATTTATCAAAAATATGGGGGACTGGGAGCACCATGGGGACAGGGAAAAGGGTTTGGGGGGGTCAGAGGATAGCAGGGGAGAGGTTCAGAGGCACTATGCAATGATAGATTCACACCAGGCAGCCAAGCAAACAGAAATCAGTGGGAATTCTGGAAGTGCTCATACATACAAAGCATTAACAACGGAAAGCACCTAAAAGCAGTACAAAAACGAATGGTACACGGTTGGAAAGCAACCTTAAATCGAATTTTGCAGAGAGCATTTAAAAGCAGTACAAAAAACAAAGGATGTGACATTGGAAAGCCACCTAAATTTGAAATTGGCAGAGAACACTTAAAAGCATTACAAAAAACGAAGGGTGCGCACTTGGAAAGCCGCCTAAATTCGAAATTGGCAGAGAGCGCTTAAAAGCAGTACAAAAAACCAAAGGGTGCACCATTGGAAAACCACCTAAATTTGAAATTGGCAGAGAGCATTTAAAAGCAGTACACAAATGATGGGTGCACCATTGGAAGCAGAGAGAACAAGAAGGAATAATATACTATTGATTGATTTTCTTTTGAAGCAGAGAGTTTAGAGAGCAGTGGAGGAGCAACCATTACAAGGAACATCACCATGAATTGCAATGTTGGTGCTGAGATTAGAGGTTACAGATAGGCAGGGGGAGAGGAGCAGGTAGAAGTTGAGCAGTGTAGTATCAAGAAAAGTGGATGGAGCACTGCAATCCATAGTTGCTTACCAGGGTGAGCAGTGTCAGGAGAAATAGTTCCTGGTCAGAGTATGCGGCAGACCAAGTCCATAGAAATCCTTATGGAGTGATGTTGAAAAGTAGCTGCATGGAGAAGTGCTCCATCCTGCTTCAGACAGGCTCTGACAGGGGCCTTGGTGCTGGGGGCTGTCTCTCTCACCCTGCGAGCTCCTGGTAGACCAGAAAAAAAGAAATTATAGCCAATAGCAAAGTTGCTATTAGGGTGCTATGGTAACGTTGAATATACAAAGGAGTGCAGCCGTCTTGGAGCAGGAGAGGCACATTGGCTTCAAAGAAGAACTCTGAAAACCAAGCTCTTCAACTAGACCTCCCCGCCATTAACAATTTCTGGCATTTCCCATATAACCCTGGAACCTGCCCACTTGTAAATTTCTTCACAACTGTTGTTCTTTATCTGTTTTTCTGTACTATTGTTTCTAAGTGAATCAGCTGTAACAAGGCCACAATGCCCAAGGGCCGTTTCCGCGCTTTATACATTCAAATAAATAAATAAATGGGTATTAGTTAAGCGCACACATTTCTTTTTTAAATCCGGGCTTGGAATGTGAAATGCCCAGTAATAACCTGGTGACTGTCTGCCAGTCAGATGGCCATAATTATCAGCTAATCCAGAGTGCGTATCATCTATTGCAGTCCACATGGCTAACGTGCTTGGGGAGCACTCAGCAAGCCTCCTTAATTTGTGAATGGTGCAGGAGAAATAGAGTTGAAGATGTGAGGGGAGCGTGAGGCAGTCAGCGACCACCATGCAGTAAAAGTCAGGCAGAAAGGAAGTCTGAGGCTCAGATTGGGGCCTTTGTGTGGGCCTTGGTGCTGGGGGCAGCTCTCTCGCCTTCCAGCTCCCAGTAGGCCAAGAAAAAAGATATGATAGCCAATACCAAAGTTGCTATCAAGGTGCTATGGCAACGCTCAATAGACAAAGGAGTGCAGACATCTTGAAGCAGGAAAGGCATGTTGGTTTCAGGGCATGTTAGTAGAGCACATCGATTTCTTTTCAAAATCCGGGCTTGGAATGTGAACTTCACAGTTATAATATGGTGACCTGCTGCCAAGATGATGCCGATAATTATCAGCTCATTCTGAGTGTGTTTCACCCATTGTAGGCCACATGGCTTACCTGCTCAGGGAGTGCTCAGCAGGCCTCCATAGCACAACTCCGGCTGCAATGACCTCCATGCATGTCCTGTAGCCATGGCATTCAGATCCTTCCAGTCATCAACTTTTGGTTTTGCTTTAGTCACCCTAAGTGGGACGGGCATGCCCAGATGTGGGTCCAGAGCCTGTTGGGACTAGAGACCTAAGCTACACATGATTGATGATGCACAACAAGGCAGAAACATGCCGGGAGATGCTTGTTTCATGCAGAAGGTATGTAACCTAGAAGTTTGTGCTGCACTGCCCCTTTTGACGTGGGATGAAACCTGATTTGCATATGGTCTTTCCCCTTCTGTAATGGTTTTGCAGATGGAAAAACAATGGTCCGGAGGGTTGCCCAGAGTTATGCCTATGGTTGTGATTTATTCAAAACCTTTCAGCCCTCAACTTTTGGTTTTACTTTAGTCACCGCGAATGGGACGGGTATGTCCAGATGTGGGTCATGAACCTGCTGGGCCTAGAGATACAACCTACTCCAAATATGACGCCCAACAAGGCTGAACTATGTCTGAGAATGCTTGCAGTCTTGTGCAGAAGACATGTGATCTAGCAGTTTGGGCTGCACTGCCCCATTTTTGGTGGGACCAAACCAGATTTGATTTGCATATGGTCTTTCACCCTCTGTAATGGCTTGCCAGATAGAAAAAATATTGTTTCCCAGAGCTGTGCCCATGGTTATGATTTATTGAAAACATTCCAGCCATCAACTTTTTGCTTTGCTTTAGTCATCGCAAGAAGGACGGGTATGCTGAACCTAGATACAGGCTATTCCTCACTGATGGTGCCCAACAAGGCTGTAACATGTCTAGGGATGCTTGTGGTTTCTTGCAGAAGGGATGTGACCTAGCACTTTGGGAGGGACTGCTACTTTTGGATTGGGATGAAGTGTGATTTGCATATGGTCGTCCCCCTTCAGTAATGGCTTAGCAGACTGAAAAATAATGGTCAGAATGGTTGCCCACAGCTGTGCCCATGGTTATGATTTATTCAAAACCTACCATAAACCTTTAATTTTGATTTAGTTACTGCGAGTGAGACAGGTATGCCCAGGTGTGGATCCCGACTCTGCTGGACCTAGAGACCCAATCTACTCTTCACTGATGATGCTCAACAAGGCCAAAAGATATCTGTGGATACTTGTGGTTTCAAGCAGAAGTGATGTGAACTAGCAGTTCGGAAAGGACTGCCCCTTTTGGTGTGGAACCAAGCCTCATTTGCATATGGTCTTTTCCCTTCTGTAATGGCTTTGGCAGGCTGAAAAGCGATGGTTTGGAGGGTTCTCCAAAGCCATGCCTGTGGTTATGATTTATTCAAAACGTTCTGGCCATCAATTTTTGATTTTGCTTTAGACACTAGATTGAGACACAAAAATGCTGAGCCACCCGCAGCACCATCCCAGCCAACATCAATTCTGCGTCGAGTCTGGCTATTGGTAAGTATTCAGTGAAGCAATGGGATTAATATTTGTGGGGAGAGGAGGTGTGTGAGACCTTGATTGTCCATGCAACATGATGTTCTTGTTTCTTACTTTTAATGGGTGTTTCCCAATTTCTCTCTACCCCCATGGCATAATGCATGTATAATGCCCAGAACCATAGTAAGAGCTGAGGTCAGATTGAAAGACTGTTAGGATGAAGTGCTACCACTATTAGACCCTAAACGCTAAGCCATATTAGATTGGTGAAGTGCATGGAGAATTATGTTGCTGGATCACAGAAAGTGTTCATGGGAAGGTGTGCGCTGAAAGAAGAGCTGGGAAAACATTGAAGAGGGAAAAGGGGATGGAAGGATGGTTCCCACTGTGGGGAAAATAAGGGATATATGAGGAAATAATGTGCATCTTGCCTTTGATTTGGGTTCTCTCCAGACAGAGGACCAAGATTGGATGGGCATGAATACATTAAGACTATTTTCTAGACTGTTTACAGTAAGAAGTTAGGTACTGCATTGGCATATCATACAAAATCACTTGAAGATTTCACAATTTTAGAGAGAGGACAAAGAACGGTTCATAAGATAAATTCAACAACCTCAATACGAGGCCTTCAGAAAGAGCCCAAGTAGCACACAACTGGTCAATCCCTGTCTTGAACCTTTCAAATGGTGAGGTGTTTAGTTAGGCATCCCAAAAAATTTCAATACGTGCATGGTGTTGATATGGATGTCAATCCCTTTTCCAATTTCCTAGCCCCATGTTCCTGAGAACAGCTCTGAATCAATCAAGTCTGATAGATAGAAGGTCCTATTTATTTGTTAAATTCTTTGTCCCTTTGCAGTCTTATTGTATCTATTCACTACATGAGGTAAATGTATCTGCATGGCTGCTCTGATGTACTGAGCTCATCCTAGTCCCTATGACAGTTCTCTGTACCACCCAACCTGAGAAATTTGAAGTTCTGTACCTATGTGCTAATTCCAGTGATCAATACTGTTTGACAGGTTCTCTGCCAATAGGTTAAAAAATATTGTTTTTATGTAGCACTTCCTTCAGTTGAGCCTCTAAGCCCTATGATAATAGGTGTTTTTATTAGCTATTGTAGTGGTACTTGGTGTATAGAACTCACTGAATGGCTGAGTTTGCCTTATCGAGCTTTGCACCTGTGCCCTCTAGACTGAATATGCAAATATATTATTTGAGTGCTTAATTCGCCAAGCTATCTTGCATGCCGAATCATGAGAAAACATACATTCTGCATGTGACCGGTTCTATTTCCTCCTAGTGTAGCCGCAAATGGTCATCCTTCCTAGAGGCAAAGTTTCCTGTCTGTGGAGAGAATGCCCAGACCAATTCTTTCTGCAGCTATCATATTCCCCTTCCCTGAAAAAACCCATCCTTTCTTGTGTCAACAGTTTACCCATCTGTATTAACCCATTGAATAGACTTTTGCTATATTTGAGCTGTGTTATATCCCTGGGTGTCTGATCATAACCTGTCCTTACTGAAAGTGCTTTTGTATGTCCTTAGTTGAAAATATAAAACTGGTTGTTTCTATGAATGACTACTTTAATATCCCTGTTTACATGAATCCCAGAATATAGCCTTTCTACAGGTAACATAATTTGTTCCCGGTGTTAATCTTATCAATTCATTCTTGAAGTTGTGTTTTTCTTTCTCCATTTCGTATTGGCATTGTACTTGTTGGTCATTAATCTCTGCCCTAATTGGCTGAGATAACACCTGATGGATGGCTATACTACCCATGTGTAAACTAGACAAACTTTGTGGAGGAACCTGCCTGTCTCTTACTGTTGCTGGTTTAAGAGGATGTTTTGGGATCTCACCATGAGTAATTAAGGTACTCTGTTCCTCACAGTCTAATTTTCAAGGTTTTCAGAACCACCTTTCCTTCAGGCGACCAAACTTTCCTTCAGGCAACCAAGTTCTCTGTCTTTGGTGAAACCCAAAACAGATCCTTTCCACAAGTGACTAGTTGATTATCTTGTGGCCACACCCCAGAAACAACCCTTCTTATACGTTACTGGATCACCACCTTTTTGCTCATTTCTGGGATCTATTTTTCCAACATAAAAGTATCTTGTATTTGTGCAGTGTTTACTAGTGCAATTTCCAATTTTCACAGCAGGTTCCCTCCTCATGCTGATCCCTTGAGACATTATTTCTGGTAGCTGGTTCTTTTTCCATGAGTAAATCACCCAGAAATCCTACTTCATACAAGGGAAATATTGTTTTTGTCTCAAGGCAAATTCCCTGAATCCACCATTCATAGAGTGGGCCTTTTTTCTTTCCACTATGAATCCATACATCCATCCTTCCTCCAGGTAAATAAACAAGCTTTGTTCTTCGGACCTTTTAATATCTCTGAACACATTGTTTCAATGGGTAAATGTGTGTTAACCATCCTTCCTATGAGTACAACGATGTACAGAATATAATAGGTGAAATGAAGTGATATGTCACTGGTACAGTAGCCAGCCTTTATACTTCTTAGAGATGGAATGTAGGGTTTTGTCTTGGTGACAGTGCCCAGAATTCATATGTCCTTATGGGTGAAAGGTAGTTCTTTCATGAGCATATCTCCAGTCTCCATCCCCTAGAAATGCTTATTCACTATCCATAGGCATACTCCTAGAGTCCATCAAACTTTGGGGTGACACCAATGGGGATTTGTGAATCTCCTTAGCTCATGCTTTCAACAGGTAAAAGCTTATCTCAAAAAACATCCTTCCTAATTGAAAGGCAGTCCTCAATATATCATTCCTTCTTATAGTTAATAGGTCCTTCGTTCTCTCTTGCCGGCTTTAACCATATTGTCCCTGTGTGCACCTATTTTACTTTGTGACAGAGACTGTGGAATCATTTTGTGAAGTAGTGCTGTTAAACTGCTCCGAAGTCACAATCCTAAATGTACATCTGTTAATATTGGTCCCCCCCAAAATGTCAAAGTTGATTTCTCCCCTGCTCTAAACCATGTGCTGTGTGCCACATTTTGTGAGTACACAAAACCCCTTCATAGACAAATGGAAACCACCCACCTGAATACATGCTATGAAAACAACCAAGGACTAGACTACAGAAAATGTCAGCTGCTCCACAAGTGAACCAAGAAACTATACATTTCATGATCATTCCGGTAAGAACAACATGTACCTATAAGCTCTGTCCATGGTCACAGGCATCTGTGGGGATATACATTGCTTATTTGTTTGCTCTTTCTCTTCATTTGCAATGGTCTATGGTCAATGAAGAATGCAGTGCAAATGCCACTATGAGGCCACAGGAATTAGGACTGATGACACTAAGATATGTGATGACCTAACTAGTGAGGCATTTCAATTGGTGAACAGTGTATGGTGGATATTGGCACTGTTGTGTTGGATACACGAAGGACTGCTACACTACTTAAATGGAAAACACCAAATTGCCATGTGGCAGAAAAAAGCAGGAAGATTACCTCTGAGAAGGACCGTTTCTAGAAGGATTGTGTCAAGTGATTATAGGAAGCAAAATGTTCACAGTACAGGAAAGACAGAAAAGCTGCTGTTCGCTCCCTGGTGAGTGGGAATGCATCTTACCAGGACTTGTATCATCTTCCAAGAAAAAGACAAAAACAATAATCTGATAAAACATAACACAAAGCAGAAATGTAATAGGTCAATTAAATTTGATAATGGTTGGATCATGAGTGCAGATACATTTGGGGAAAATGGTGCTATGAGTGGAAACCAGAAAATTGCATAATTAAGTGCAGTCTTGCCTAAGGGCATAGACTGAAATATATGGTAACAGGGGAGAAGTGTATGTTTGCGCCTTGAAACACCTTGTGTATAGGTGCATTATAAATACCCAATAAATAAATAAAAAAAATAACGAAGCAGAAAAAAATATTTAACAAGACATTTAAAAAAAATGAAATGGACGAAAATCATTCAAAATAACTAGAACATAGATGTAGGGGAAGGGCGGCATACTTTCTGTTTATGCATCACCAACCAGAAACATATCTAGAAAAATTGACTATCATGATAAAAAGGGTCCGTGTATGACCATCCCTAGTAGACGGATTGGAGAAATCTGAGTGGGCACCAGGTAAATAAATGTAGCTCTAATTTTGATATATAGTTCTGCGGTCCTGTCACCAAAAGTGTGTCTTTTGCATGGAGACTAAATTGAAATGTCCACTAAGTCCAGCCGGTTTAGACAGGAACTTGGAAGGACCGCTTGCGTAAAGACATACGAATATTTAAAATGAAAATGCTTTGAAATAATTTCTAAAATGAAGTTCTCAATCTTGTTGTATTATATATAAATGGTTGCACAAAGAAAAAAATACAATGATTCTAACAAGACAGGCAGAAAGTAAACAGCTGAATCCAATGCATCTCGGACTGAAAGTCCATCTTGTGGGAAAGCATTCTGAAAGCAAACAACGCACATAAAGTTTCAATCAACTATTATTTAACCATCAGTTGTGATATGATATGATATGATATGATATGGTATGGCATTTATAATGTGCCTATCCACAAGTGTTTCAAGGCGCTACGAGGCAAGGGAGGGTAAACACGGGCAGAACAAAGATGATGATCTTACTAAGCCTAGTGATGTTGAGACCACGCAAGTGCAACGGAGAGGGGAAAGGGAAAAAGTGCCATGGGAAGTGAAGGATAAGAGTGTGCCATAAAAGGGATCAAAAACAACAAGTAGTGCAACCAGCAGGTGGCAAGTGAGGGGTAAAGTGCAGACAGCAGGTGTCCAATAAGTGCAGGTAAGGGGACTGTAGGGTTGCAGATTCAGACCCAAGTTCAAGGGTTGCCAGGAGGCAATGCGGGTGTGCAACTGCCGGGCAGGGACCTGGCCCGAATTCCGAGGGTAGCCAGGTAACCAGTGCAGTGTCAGACAGGAGATCAGCAGGGGAGAGCAAGAGAGAAGGTGAAAGCAAAGAGGAAGTTCTTGAGGTGCTTCCGGAACCGGAGATGGCTCTGCTCAAGTTTCAGAGAATCAGGGAGACTGCTCCAGAGGGAGGCGTGAGCTGAAGAACGAGATCTATCCCCAACTCGTTGCTTGGAGAATCGACTGACCCTGAGGGAATTGGAGGTGGAGAAGTGAAAAGCTCGAGTAGGAAGATATTTACGAAGATAGAGTTGGAGGTATTGCGGTCCCAAGCCCCAGAAGGCCTTGTGGACAATGCAGAGTGTCTTGAACTTGATCCTTGCAACCACTGGGAGCCAATGGAGAGATTTCAGGGCTGGAGAGATACAATCCCTGGGCATGAGTTGTGGAGGGCGGAGAGTAGAGGCAGTCAGATTTAAAAAGAGGTTGTTGCAGTAGTCCAGCCTAGTGAAAACCAGAGCTCTGGAGACAGTGAGCTTCTGGGGGTAAGTGAGGAAAAGAAGACTACCTCTGAGGAGGTGCAGTTGGTAGTGTGACTTCTTAGAGATGTCAGAGATGTGAGGAGAGAAGGAGAGTGTGAAGTTGAAGATGACCCTGAGGTTCTTAGCCACACAGATGGGAGCAGGAAGAGGGACTAGTAGGCCGTTCAGAGTGACAGGAAAGGAAGGTGCAGGTGTGTCGATGAGGAGGATCTCTGCCTTACTTCAATTAAGGTAGAGATCATTGGCGGCACACCACTCCTGGATTGCAGGCAGACAATGTGAGATGAGAGAGGGAGAAAGAGCGGCAGAGGGGAGCCTGAAAACGAGCTGAGTGTCATCTGCATAGCACTGAAATTTGGTGCAGAGAGCAGCAATGCAGTGGGCGAGAGGTGCCAGGGACTGGTGGAACAGCCAGGGAAAAGGGTTGGACCCCTGGGGTACACCACAGGTAGAGAGTGAGATAGAGAAGAAAAAGGACCCAAGTTGGACCTGGGAGGGTCGGTCCGAGAGGAAAGAGGTCAGCTAGGCCAGGGCCTCATCAGTGCTATCCAGGTTATCACATAGCTGGTTGAGCAGGATGGCATGGTTGACCATGTCAAAAGCAGAAGAAAGATTAAGTAGGATGAGGACAGAGGGGTGATTAGCATCAAGGTTAGAGAGCAGGTGTTCACAAATGTTCATTAGAGCAGTTTCCATGCTTCTGGCTGCCCAGAAGCCAGACTGATGGTCATGGAGACAACCAACAGATTCAGTGTGAAAGTTAAGCTGGGAGATGAACAGCTTTTCCATGAGTTTGGACAGGAAAGAAGTGATGGAGATCAGGTGATAGCTAGCCAGGAAGGCGGGGTTGGCAGAGGGTTTCTTGAGAAGAGGGTGCACAAGAGAGTGCTTCAGGGGACAAGGAAAGGTTCAGTTGGTGAAAGAGTGATTGCAGAAGTAGGCCAAGGCTGGAGCAACTGTGTCAATGTGGTCCTTGATGGTTTTGGAAGAATAGGGAAGAACCTGTTTTGATGAGACTTTCATTGATCAGACTTGTCTAGAAACCTCATCAGGGGGGAACAGAGGAATGGCAGGGAAGGGAGGAGGAGAGGTGACCTCAGGGAGACCGGAGGTAGAGGAGAGAGTAGAGGGAGAAGGAGGAGAGGACAGGAGGGTGGACTGGATGTCCTGGGTTTTAGAGGTGAAATGATAAGCCAGGGCTGTACGGGGTGCCGTATGGAGAGCCTCAGTGGGGACAGGAGAGGTAGAGACTGCAGCAGGACTGGCTAGCTCCTTGCAGATTTCAAAGAGTTTGCTTGCATTGTTAGATTACAAAGGCGTGGGCTAGAATGTGAGCTCTCCTCTAAGTGAGGGCAAAGAGTTGGTATTGCCTTCAGAGCAGGAGGCAGTCCAGTTTGTCAGAAGATGCACAATATGCCAGCCATTTCCTCTCAGCCACCCTACACTTGTGTTTAAGGGTGACATGGTCTGAGTCATACCATGAGTTGCACTTGGCTTTGGGCTTCAAGCATATCCTCATGACAGGGGCAAGTACTTAAAGAGGATCAGAGATAGAAGAGTGGAGTATGGAAATGGCTGTATCAGGATGTGAGTCAACCAGAGGTGGAGGAGGGGGAGAGAAATTGGCAGCAAAAGCCTCAAATGACACACACTTCATGGGTCAGATGAGAGAGAAGGTGAGGGCAGTGTGTGGGTTGGCGTGGCCTGAGGGGCAGAGAGAGAGAGAGAGAGAGAGAGAGAGAGAGAGAGAGAGATGAGAGAAAAGGAGAAAGTTATCACTCCAGGAGAGAGGAGTGGTGAGAGGGTTAGAGAGGGGGAGGTATGAGGAGATCAGAACATCCATAGTGTGCCCTGCAGAGTGAGTCAGGCCAAAGGGAAGAATAGAAAGAGAGTGTCACAGTACTCGCGAAAGAGTCCAGAGGAGGGACAGGAAAGAGTCCAGGTGGATGTTGAAGTCTCCAAGGAGGAGGAGTTGAGTGGTTGAGGCCAGGAGGGAGGAGGAGAGGTCTGCCCTCTCAGTAGATAGTAGCCACGGTAAGAAAGTGGCCAGGAGAGAGAGAAAGCCTGCAAACAAGACATTCAGAAGAGGAGTAGGCCTGCATAGGAATGACAGAGTCAGGAATCCACTTTGGGAAGATCAAGGCTGCACCCTCAGCGAACGGTTGGATCAGGACATGGAGAGGATCTTGTAGCTATCAGGGAGGAAAGAGTCAAAGCTTGTGACAGAGCCGGCCATGAACCATGTCTCAATGAGATAAAGGACATCTATGTCTAGTTCTTCCGGGAGTGTTTGACAGCTGAGCGAGAGTTGAGAGTGGCAATATGGAGAAGGTTGTCATCCTTGAAAGACTTTTGGGGTGGGTACAAATCAGAGGTACTACCTGCGGAAGTGTGAAGGAGCCAGAAGGTGGGCAGAATGAAAAAGGAAGGAGGAGAGGGCAAGGTAGCCAACGAGGAGGGTGAGGGTGCCAGAGAGGTGGCAAAAGGTGGAGGCAAGGAAGCTGAAGAAGGGAGAAAAGTGGCAGCAGGAGAAGAAAGGAAATTGATAAGGCACGAGAAGCGTCTATCAACGAGTAGGAGGTTGGCCTGAGGGCCTTGAACAAAGATGGTGCCATTCAGGTAAACATTAATGAAGGTCTTGGAGGAGTCGAAGAGGGCCAGGAGGGCCTCCCACCGGGTGCCACCATTAATGCGAGAGTAAGAAAAAGAAGAGAGCATGGAGACCATGTGAGGAATCCATAGTTCTCGCGAAGGAACGACAAAGAGGATGTTGGTGAGGGTCTGTTTGGAAGAAGCACTGTATAGGTATCAGCGATAGGGAGGGCTGGGTTGGAGACCAGGATATGCTTTTTGAACTTCTTCCTACCAGACTTAATGAGAAGGGCAGGATAGTCAACAGAGAAGGCGTTTGAGAAGATAGAAGAAACATAGAGCACAATAGAGGAGGTGGGGGAAGAGGAGAGAGGAAGAGGGGAGGAGGTGAAGGGTGGGGAAAGAATGGTAACGGGGGACAAAAACAAACACAAGGGGGGGTGCAAGCAGATGAGAAGGAACAAGATAAGAACAAGCAAAAAATATTTAAACTGAAGGAGACAAAGTGAGACGAAGAGCTTGGAAGGAAGGGCACAATATAACACAAGTCAGTAAGGTGAACAACAATCAGGTTACAAGGGCAACAAGAAACAGTCGACGAAAGAAAACCTAGAAGAGGGAAGACCACAGCAGAACACAGAGCAGTACACAGCAAAAACAGAGCAGGAGATGAAGAAACCTATAGGAAGGAAGAGCACAGCAGAACACAGAACAATACACCAATGGGCAGGGAAGCAGCTGGGGTTGGGGATAGGGCAGGGGAAGGAGGGTAAAGACCCGCAGGGGAGAAAGGACTCTCAGGGGGCGCGTGGGTGATGGTGAGCAGTAGAACGGAGTGAGGGAGGCACACGCGATCGAGAGTTATGAGGGACCACCCAGACAAGGACAGGCAGGTGCGAACGTATCCAAGGTGGAGAGTGCGAGGAACCCATGTGATCAAGGATTGTGAGGGACCACGCGGGTTAAGGATGTGCAGGTGTGTGCATGGCAAGGATTGAAGGAGGGGCAGAGGAACATGCAATTGTGCAATGCAAGGGACCACGTGGGCAGTGGATGCTCAGGCCTGATCATAGCCAAGGATGGAAAGTGCATTGAGGGACATGGGATTGCGAAGGACCATGCAGGCCAAGGACGCTCAGAACAAACAGGCAAGTATCGAAGTGGCGCAGAGGCACGAGCGATCCAAGATCGTCGATGCACATACAAAGTATGTTGTCAGTGTTTAGACCATTATACCTGCCTGATTAGATTGAGTACTATCCTCAATTGTGAACCTAGCATTTAAAGGAAATGTGCAGTTATAGTCTCTCACAATAACTCGGTAAGGATAACATTAGCACACATCATCATTTTATATGCTGCTAAAAACAATACCTGCTATGGTGGACTGGGGTATATTTTAATTAGAGGTGCCTTACCTCCTCTGCGGAGTATGTTACAGGTTTGTGGCGGCTAAGGGGTAGCGGCTGTTGCTGTAATGTTAGTGCAGGTGTCGGATTTCCGAATGAAGTTGGAGCTCTGTTGTGGTGGGACATTTGAGTGGTGCGATGATGTCACATGTGTCATGAAATTGTGTAAATGGTCGTATCGGATGGCTTAGTGTTACGTATTAAGTTATATAAAGCTTCCAAAATGGTGGAATAAAAACTTTTGAAAAGAATTTGGAAAATAATTCTGAAAAAAGCGGAGGGTGCTGAATGAATAGAGTTGTATAAAAAAATAACGTCAATAACAAATAAGTGAGAGGACATCTCTATCTCTGTTGTGTTAAAAAACGTAAACATCCCTAAGAAAAAACAAAACTGTTAACTGTTGTGGATGTAAAAATAATTAGCAAGTGATATCGTGACTGAGGCGTTGCTTAATACAAAACACAGGTCATATGTACAGAGCATAAGTGCACATAAATAGTATGTAATAAAAAGTGCAAATGAATACAACGTGGCTATGGGGTTATGAAGATTCTAAGAATCTAACGTGCATTGCAATGAAACCGAAAGGTAGTAAGAGGCATCGGAGAAGGAAATATAATCTGTATTCTAGGGTGTGCAAGAACAAATTGCTATCATGCAGCCCAACCACAGGCGGCATGATGAACACAAGCAACACAGGCTAAAGACCGGATCCATTTGCAAGCAAAAAAAACAGTTTGCCGCAGATATTAGCACAAGCACAAGATCCAGTTGGAAATAAACAACTCGTGTACCACAAGCCATTTCAGCACTCACACAGGTGTGATTTACAGCACATAAATTGCACAAAGTTCCCCTAAGAGAGTTATCAGGAATGAGTGGTGATGGTAATGATAAGATGCTAACAGTTCATGAGCCAATTTCACAGGGGCATTTAAGGAATTTAAGTTAAGAGTTTCCTAATATAAGTGAAGAAACTGAGAGGCTCAATGAAGAACAGTGAACTGTAATCCAGTGCCATAATCCGTCATGGTCTGATATGAATTAGCACATGAGAGTAATTGACCCCGATTAGGTAATCCAGTGGTCATCTCAAGCGAGTGCTTGGCCTATGGAGAATATGGCAAAAGGTGCTGACCTGGTTTATATCCGAGATGCTTTGAGTCAGAAAGTTTTTGTTGTATGATTTCCTAGAAAGGTAGATTGGAGTAAAATAAGTAATTGTAGAAAGTACAAAGACAAAACCCCTGCTGACTTGATATGATATGATATGATCTTTTATTTATATCGCACTCGTACACAAGTGTTTCAGAGTGCGACCAAGCAAAGGGAGGGGAACAAGGGAGACCAAAAAATAAAAACAACGATTTTACTAGGCCCAGTGACATTAAGAACGTGCAAGTGCATGGAGAAGGGAAAAGGGGAAACATGCGTGGAAGGGCGAGAAGTGGAAAGTACAGAACAGAGGAGAGAAAAGAATAAGTTAAATAAATGAATAAATACAGGCAATGAAAAAGTGGTAATGCAGCCAGCAAGTGGCAAGTGCAAGATTAGTCAGATAGAATATATCTGATAAGTGCAGAGGAAGAGTGGCGACTGTATGGGTACAGATACAGAACCCAGTGCAGTGGGAGGTGCGGAGTCAGTGCAGGAGGGAGGCAGGGTGAGCAGATACGTGGGCCCGAAGGACAGAGGGTGTCCAGGTGCACAGTGCCAAGAGAGAAAAACAGGTCAGCAGGGGAGAAGAGGGGCAAAGGCGGAAGCAAAGAGGAAGGTCTTGAGCTGCTTCCGGAACCAGAGATGGTTCTCCTCAAGTTTCAAGGTGGCCGGCAGGCTGTTCCAAAGGGAGGCCCCAGCCGAAGACATAGATCTTCCCCCAGCTCATTTCTTTGAAAAGGGACTAACCCTGAGGAAGTTAGAGGTAGAGGAGTGAAGGGCTCGAGAGGGGAGGTATTTGCGGAGGGATAGTTGAAGGTATTTTGGACCCAGGCCCCAGAAAGCCTTGTGGACAATGCAGAGGGTTTTAATTGTAATCCTTACATACACTTGGAGCCAATGAAGGGATTTCAGATCGTTGTCTACCAACTCAAAAAGCTCCAAATATTTCAGAAGTCTGCAACGAGGCTTCTTCTCGCCCTTGACTAAAGAGAACACATCACTCCGCCCTCCGTATCCTCAACTGACTCCCAATCAGACGGCTGGGTCACTTTCAAAGTCATTTGCCTCAATCACTGAGCATTACACAAGACAGGCCCTACATACCTGCAACAGAAAATTACCCAATATCACCCCACTGGAAACCTGCAATCAGACATTGCTCTCCTTCTGGTGATCCCCCCTTTCAAATCATCAAGAATTGAAGGCACCACTTTCTCTGTCCATGGTCCCACTAACTGGAATTATTTGCCGCTCAACATCTGATGCATAGAGGACCACCTGACCTTTCAGAGAGCCCTCAAGACATGCTTACTCAGCTCCATGAATAATTCAGCCTCACCCACTGAGTTGACTAATTATTCCCAGGAGGACAGCAGAATGAACAAATCTATAATGAACAACGAACCAATGTGTTGTATTTGGATGAACTGTGAGAGCGGACTACATATTGCACTTGGATCAACTATGGTGGCAGTCAGTATGGTGTATCTGGTTGAACTATGGGATCGAGTTCAGGGGTGGCCCAGATGTTGCTTCAGGTGGAAATGTGAGGGTAGTTAATGTACTGCATGTTATTACATTCCGCTGAATTGGAGAATATACAAGGTATTACATTTAGATGAATTTCCAGGGCAGCAATTGCATTGCACTTTGATACATTTTAGGGGAGCAAATCTATGGCACTAACACATACTTAAATAGGTGAATGGTCAGGGTAGTGAATTATTGCATGCAGATGAATTCTGAGGGTAGCCCTTAAATTGCATTTAGATAATTTATTAGGATAGCAAATGTATTTCATTTAGAGGAAAATGTAAGGTTGGCCTACCGGAGATGGCATCTCATCAACCTCCACTACATGCACTACTCTGAAGACTTCCTGGAGCACAACACTTCTACCATTAGAATGCATCTATCTGCCATGATAAAATGCAGCCTAGCTGCATACATAATTTCTCTCTCGCTTTACATATTTTGTAGAACAACTCTGCCAATAGAATGCAGCTATCCCCCATGATAAAATGTGGTCTAGGTGCCCATATAATGCTTCTCCCGCTTCACATATTTTGCAAAACATCTCTGCCATTAGAATGCAACTATCCCCCATGATAAAATGCGGTCTAGCTGCACACATAATGTCTCTCCTGCTTCACATATTTTGCAAAACACCTCTGTCATTAGAATGCAGATATCCCCTAAAATATAATTTGGACTAGCTGTACACATGTGCTCCCACATTACTTGCCAGTTCAATAAGGGTGACTTGACTTGGCCACAACTACCTACCTTCTTATTGGCTAAATTACACCCACACATTCAAACTCTCTAACCAATTTCCCATACCTGGACTTCAGTCCCCAAGGGCGTTCAACTTACAGCGCATTAAGACCATACACATAAATGCCCATTACATTACATTTTGAAATACACTGCTGGAAACATGGAAGCCCCATGTCGGAGTTATTTCCCGGAGGGTCGGCAGGGCCGTCCGTGGACCCCCAGGGGTAGGGAGGCCCCAACGCCTCCAACAGGCCCTAATGAGTATGAGACACACGCAAGAGCAAGGCGTTACTGCTGGTTATTAGACAAAACGGCAGGGATAGGCTCTGGGATCACAAGTCACCCAGGAACACTTCTCACAAGAATGGGCTCACAGGCCCTTTTCCATGATGTGTGACGCCTCATTGTGCGTCACCTGGGAAACTTCCCCCAAAACCTAACGCCATCTCAGGTTGTTTCCCTGAGTAGTAGGGTTAGTATAGGAACATATGAGTGGGTTAGTGGTTGGCGGAGAAGGGGTCAGGTGTATGCTTGGGTCGTCCCTAGAAATAGCTACACTCAAAATGTTACATGAGAGAGGTTAGTAATTCGCTGAGTTGTGAGGCCATCAGTAGTTACCCCCCCCCGTGCCCTGAATGGTTCATCAACGAGCCTCCAAGCCTGGGACCATCGTCGTTCCCAGCTCACAGTGTACCTGGTACTAGAAACAATATATGACTATGTGTCAGTGATGAACAATGGACAGGTCTGCCATTCGCTGTGGAAGTGCTGCTTTCTCACCGCTGTTAGTGTCCAATGTGTCACTTCATTGTTGCAGTCTGTGTCCCAAACGTGAGACCCCAGAGTTTCACTGATTGCGAGACTTGGCATCACATCAGGTCGGCTTGGTCACGTGTGGTAAGACCGTAGCTGAAGCAGAATTATGAGCATTTAATTTGTATTTCAGCTCTGAGGGGTGGTTGGCCGCAGCAGGTGTAACCTTGGCTCGGGCGCACAGCGTGTACGTTGCAACTTCGTGGACTTGGCTGTGAGGCCCTCACTGGGATTCAATTCTGCATGATCAGCACCTTGCAGCCCCGTTCAGAGCAGCCCTGGACCTGTGGTTTCTGGGTTTTGTGGCCTACTCTGGTCTGGTTCATGAGTGGCGGCATATGGTTCACAACACAGGGGTCGCGTGGCAACATGGTTTCTTATACATAAGTGGCGTATGTCGTTGTGGTTATAATGGCGATGAAGCATTTGCAAGCATGTACATGAGTTCTTCTTGCATCTTGCGTTCCTGCGGTGCGGTAGCTTGGCCTATGTGAAAAATAACAATGATGCATCAGTGTATGTGAGCAGTCCGCTACGTTATGGCATTGAATATGTTCTTCATGTATACATTTTGTGGGTCTGACCGGCGTGCATGGTGGCACGTGAGTTACCATCCGTTGGCTAAGTCGTCATGGCATCTCTAACGATGGTTGCTTTCATTGTTGCTGTGTTAGTCGAGTTGATTCATTTGGTCTATGTCAGCTTCGCCAGGCGTTCCAGTGGGGGGTTTGATTGACAGGCAGTTTCCCTGGCCATGTGGGACGTGGCCACAATAGATGTGGACGTCTGGAGCATCTGTGAGTGGGTCGAATTCCTCTCGTGGTGGGTGCTTAGGCCGTGATGATCTAGGCCATGGTCTGGCTGAGAATCGGGGGAAGGGAGCATCCCATTTTCCCTCTTCAGTCCCCCCTCTGGTCGACTTGTCGACAACAAAGTTATCCACTCTCTTGTCTCCTCGCACTCCCAATACCTTTGTTATTCCCGCCAAGTGTCCATATCGGTCCACATGATCTTCGCAGGACCAATACATGTAAACACAGCCACTACCGGGTTTGCAGTAAACCCACTTTCCAACGTAGCCGTAGCTCTTCGGTATCCTTGGATTTTCAATTTTACTTGATGGAGGGTATAAGTCTGCTTCTACTATTTGTTGGTGCAGTTGTTCACGTTCCTTTATGATAATGTCTGCATTCTTGTTGCCTTCAGCAGGCATGAGGACGTGCATCCCTATAATTTCTTCAGCCGTGTGTTTGGATCTTGTCTTCCATGCCTTCAGCCCCATTATAGCAGCCAATCCTATAATCACAAATCCTGCTATTACTTTGAGGCCATCTGAAAGCCATGTTGGCATCCAGGACATATTTATGAGAAGCAGCTGCCATCCTTCTTCACTCCTTTCGCTTCTTCTTCCATTTTGGTATGCATCTGGGCAAGATGTGACACTGCTTCTGACAGTGTACCGTTGTCTTCGTCATTGGCAGGGGAATTGTGCAACACAAACTTCCAATCTTTGCGCAAACACCTCCTTCCATCGCTGTTAGGAGATCCAATACATATCTGTTTTGTAGGGCTACCATACATATTGCTCTTAATTCTTCTTTTATTGTATTGAATCCATTCACCGTGGAGTTGATTGTCATCATGAGCTCCCACCGGGTGATCTGCAACCACTTGGCATTGGCATAGGCATAGGCTTGCAGTCCTGGGTGTATAATGGCAGAGAATATCATTGCTGCTCTGCTGAATAGCCTGTGCGCTGGCGGGATGTCACTCAAGGCCGTCTCTGACTTCCCCCAGAGGTAGTTCCCTGTCAGAGGTTCTCCTTGTCTCTTTACTCTTGACAGATGAGTAGTGTCATATCCTTTCTTTCCTCCTATTGTCTTCAACAATCTTTTCTTCCTCTTATTCCCTTTGTCCATCTTCGGAAAATTTACCAAGTTGACATGCTTCTGTGGCACTACTAGTGATGGTACGTTGATATGTACCAGTGTACACACTCCATCCCAAATAGGTTGTAAACTGTGGTATGGCCTTGCACCACAGGCCGACTTGTGGTCCCTCAGTACAGCTGTTCCAGCACCCCCCTGAGGAAGCTTCACTGTTCTCTTGCATCCTTTGTTTGTTCCAACATCTATTTCCCCGTCATGTTGATTACATAGTGTAGGTGCTGTTAGTGATAGTATTGTTATGGGTTCTTCATCCTTATCTAACCATGTCACCAGTGCTGCACTTTTCATCCATTCTTTGTAGCAGCGGTCATTTTCTTCTTGTACCTTCATTACAGGTGACTTTGCCAGCGTCAGTATCTTACTTCCCATAACTCCGTCCACCCATCCGTCTTTCATGAACACCTTCCGAAATATCAGTATCAGTGGTCTCACCCAGCAACCTGGTTCACCTGCAACTTCTTTCGCATACCATTTGCAGGTAGGTAGTTCAGTGTGAACTCTTGCGTTTCTCCTTTCTCTGGTCCTTCTGCGATGTACTTGAGTCCTTTTGTCTGCTGCTATGAGTCATCATACATGGGGAGTGTTTTAATGAAGTTATTTTCATAGGGGTACATTGATCTTGATTTCCACCGAAGCGTTGCTCTTTTCCCCTGGAACCTTCCTCTTGTTTGGAATAATGCTAGATATAGCAGACATTCAGCAGTTGTTGCAGGTACTTCAGTAGCAACAAAAGTTCTTGAGGCGCTCATGGCGTATGGGATCAGTGAACAGACATAGTAGTTGTCCTTTGTCGCATCCTTACCAATTTTCAACATGTGTTTATACCACACATTATTAGAGATGTGTGCAGATTCTGTGAGATATGTGTCCATCCCATTTACTTAATTCAGTACACCACGTTTATTCCTCTTCATGTTTTGCCCCGTGCTAATTGTACCACCTGGCACAGTGCTCCTTGCAGGCATGGCGGGGGATAGGTTAGTAGTCGAAGCTGCAGCCACATAGAAAGCATAGAATACCTGCCAGACAGCGGCAGTAATCAGACCGGTGATAAAAAATATACCTAATATTTTTCTTACAGTTGCTAGTACCACCGGCATTGTCACTCTTACCTTTGCTGCGGTCCTGCAGCTACTTTACTTTCAGATGATATAGGTGCCCATCTGAAAATCTCTAAAAGTATGCGTTATTGGTGTTAGTTGTTTTATATTAAGCCCTGTGTATTAGATGTCGTTCAATGCGCAGACAAAAAGCTCTTTCCACGCTTTCCTTACGGTCCTATCTCATAAGGCCGGTATCACTTTGTGGAGGTGTCGAAACGATTGCGTAGTTATTATAAGAAAAGTATTATAATATACCTGTATTCTTCTTCTTAGTATTTTGGCCTTTTTATAACATAAACAAATTGGTGTGACAAGGCCTCTGGGGTGTTATCATCTGCGGGCAGCATTTACCCCTGGGCAATGACGTCTGTTATAACTCTGTATTTACTTTGTTCTTAACTGCAAATAGTATAACAATTCAACAATCCGCAATACCTGCATGCACGAGACAAAAGGGAAGAGAGCATGCACGTGTTTACACAGTGTGGTGTATATTTACAGCTAATTTTGCCAATGTCCTTTATTAACTAGTGTCTGGGGAGGTAAGATCGGTATACTTTTGCTGGCACCTCGTAATCATGGGGTGGCCTATAGGGTGTTTATCAGTTGTGTCTTTTGGGACGTTATTGTCTTGTGCTGTTTCTATTTCCTGTGTTGTTGCCAACGCGTTGGCCCCTTCGTTGAGTAGAGGGTGGGTCTGTGCTTTGTAGGGCTTGATGTCATGTAGATGCGTCCAAGCTTCCCTGCCCCTGAGCTTCACCGACCTCGGGGCTACATTTTCGACTATATATGGTCCTAAGAATCACGGACTGCTCCAAGTCCACCGGAAGTTCTTTAGAAGGACCTCATCTCCTTCTTTCACTGTCCACTTAGTAGTCTGTTCTTGTTTCCCGTTGGTTACTTCTCTTTGTTGGTTGTTCTTCGACCCCCCCTTGCGCACGTTGGATCTGTTGAGTATTAAAGCGGCACTAGTAAACAAAGAAGAGACATATTTGTGCATTTCATCACCAAAAACAGTACTTGTTGGTTCACACTTAGCCCTGGATGGTGGTGTGAGTGGAAGGTGCATTTGGCGACCAGTCACCAACTTGTCGGGTGTGAGGTGGTGGTCTGACCCTGGCATGTTTCTTAATTCAAACAACGCCAAGGGAAGGCAGTACAGCCAACTCTTTTTTGTTGTTTGTTTGATTTTAGCAATTTCTTCTTTTAGGAGACCATTAAGGCGTTTGCAGATGCCATTTGCCTGAGGGTGGTATGCACATGCAAATTTGTGCTGATTCCCTAAGAGGATAGTGATGTGTTTGAACAATTCATTAGCGAAGTGGGGGCCATTATCTGACCACAGTACATCGCATACCCCCCACCTGGGGAAAACCTCCCTCACTAGGAACTTCACCACCCTAAATGCATCTGCATGGGCCTGCCTCGATCCAGTGTGAGAATGTGCACACTACTACAATCATGTATCTGTACCCTTGACATACATTGATCATTTCAACGTAGTCAATGTGGAGGTGTAAGATGGGTCCTTCAGGCCAGAGTATGGTACCTTTGATCACTTGCAGCATGTGACTGGCTGTAAATTGCGGACATGTAAGGCAGTTACTGATGAAATTAGTAACATGTGAGTGGTCAAAGCTATCTTTAGTAGTGCTAGGGGCATCACCACTTTCCCTGTCTTGTTCTGGTGCCAAAAAGCATCTGTGGGGGACATAGTACACCTTCTTTTTATCAGATGTTCCTTTTCTGACATTGGTGCTGCTGTATGTAGTTCCATGATCTGTGTCTCTGGGATGTGTGTATACCCATCCTTCATTAACATTTGTCTTACCAGCGCCCTTTTCTTTTTGTTTTTCTGGGAGTGACGATATTTCACCAAAATA
Source organism: Ambystoma mexicanum (assembly GCF_040938575.1). Taxonomy (NCBI): domain Eukaryota; kingdom Metazoa; phylum Chordata; class Amphibia; order Caudata; family Ambystomatidae; genus Ambystoma; species Ambystoma mexicanum. The sequence goes on along the minus strand of NC_090941.1, from coordinate 107,679,236 downwards.
TGCTGCATATTTAGCATGAACATCAGCTGTGTCGTTACCTCTTGATATTGGGTCGTCACCATTGGTGTGGGCCTGACACTTCACAAGTGCTACTTCTTCTGGGTAATTAATCACTTCAATTAATTTCGCTAGTAGGAGAGCATGCTGTACTGGGGTACCGTCAGCCCTCCTAAATCCTCTCCTTTCCCATTTTATTAATCCTGAGTGTACTGTAGATGTTACATATGCACTATCCAAATATATTGTAACTCTTTTGTCACTTCCCTCTTCTAGGGCCAAGATGAGCGCTACCAGCTCCGCTGCTTGTGCTGAATAATGTTGGGGGAGTTTTACACATTTAACTGGAACAAAGGTCCAGTCTTCTCTGAGCCTCACCAAAGCTGCTCCTGTTTTTCGTATTCCATCACTTTGATCAATAGTTGACGACCCATCTATGTACATAACCTCACCCCCCTCTAATACATTTTCCTCTACTTTCCTTGTTCCTGAGTAATTTTCAATAGCCTCTGGGCAGTCATGTGATTATTGTTCATTCACTGCTTCTTGTGCTATAAATCGTGCTGGATTCACATTAGTGCATCTCACTATTTTTAGCTCTGGTTTAGATAATATTATTTCATACCCTGTTGCTCTTTGAGTAGCCAGTGTGGACTTTGGCTTGTTTAATATTGGAAATAGTGCATGCTCAACGTATAGTGGAACGGAGCACCCCATGGTAACGTAAAATGCCTTTTCCACTGCAAAAGCTGCAGCTGCAAGGCTTTTTTCGCACAGAAAGTGTCCCATCATTACTGGGTCTAAGTGGCCACTATAAAACGTCACTGGCTTGTGTCCCATACTGGTCTTTTGTGTCAATACTGCTCTCATCACAGCAGCGTCACAGTGTGAAAATATGTAAAACTCCTCTTGATAATTGGCGGTGGCTAGTACTGGTGCTGCTGAGATAGCATTTTTCAGTTCATTAAATACATCTGTCATTTCTCGTGTCCATTCCAATTTCTCTGCCCCCTCTGTGCCTCTCTGAGTACCTCAAGCAGTGGTCCTTTGTATGAGCTGTAATCAAAGACCCATACCCTGCAGTAGTTGCATAAGCCAAGGAACTGCTGTAGTTCTCTCACTATTTGTGGTTGTGGTGTGCTTTGTATTGCTAATGCTCTTTGTGGTGCAATGTTCCTCCATTTTTGTGAAATGATCTGTCCAATGTAAAGGACTTGCTCTTGGCAATACTGTAGCTTCTCCTTGTCTTCCTTGTATCCTTTTTCGGCTAGCACTGTAAGCATTTTAACTGAGTCTCTCCTACACTTTTCCTCAGTGGTGCTGCATATTATATCGTCAACATACTGCAGCACCGTGCTTTCCATTTCTATGTTGCCCAAATCCATTTGTATTACTCTGTTAAAGTTTGATGGTGACTCGCAGTACCCTTGGGGCAGCCTAGTGTATTCCACTTTGTGTTGCGGTATGTGAAACTTGTCAGATCTTGTGAATCAGGGTGTAACGGAATGGAGAAAAAGGCGTTCTTGAGGTCGATCACTGTGAATCGTGACGCCTCCGCCGCAATCCCGCACAGTATTGTTGCTGGGTTGGCAGCAACAGGGTACTCTGCTTCCACAATTTGATTGAGAGGCCATAAATCTTGGATAAAACGCCACGACCCCCCTCTTGCCTTACGCACTGGGTACAGTGCCATTTTGCATGGTGACTCTGATGGTACTAATATTCCTCTCTCTTTCAGGGTGGATATTGTCTCATATATCCCCTCATCAGCTTCTTTTGATAGTGGGTACTGTTTTACCCGGGGCAGCATTGCCCCATTCTTTAACTTTATTTGCACCCCTCCAATGCTCTTGATGCAGCCCATGTCATAGGGACTGGTTGTCCATAAGGATGCGGGTACTGAAGCTAAGTCTTCCTCATAAAACAGTGCCTTGGTAGGGCAGGGCACCTCCAATGCCATTTCCATTTTTTAAGCTACATCTTTAAGTGTTACCTTCAGCCATATATAAACACTCATGTCAAATACCATTTCCCCATCCCCTTTGTCATCTGAAAATAGTTCCTCATCTGATCCTGTGTAAGCCTGCATCCTTCTGCCAATGCTATTACTGCTCTCCATGCCTTCCCTTCCCCATTCTGTGTGTGTACTGCAATGTAGTCTGGTTTTGCAACAATACCCTCCACGTCTACTGATATCACTGTCCCTTCCTTTTCTTCAGTGGGTGTCTCTGGCCTGGAGAGGTATGCAGCATGTCTTCTCCATATCTTGCCCTCTATTCCTGGTAACCACGCAATTGCCATGTCTGTACCATATTGGAAAAGGTCCCCATCCACTGGCTCCACCCTTACCACTTTCTTGCCACAGTAAGCCTGTAGTATGTGTCGAGCTGTAAGTATGTTTATTCCTGGTGTGGAGCACACTATTCCCTTGTCAGTAAAAGAGATTGTCATGTTCAATCTGCTCATGATATCTCTTCCAAGAATATTTACTGGTGATTGCTTTGAAGATAACAATGGTAGAGATAAGTTGTGCGCCCCAACAGATAAGGAGATGTTATCAGTAAAAGGAACCAATCCTTTAGCCCCAGAGAATCCTTGAGTGTGCATGGCATCTCCTGAAAATGTAAACTTTCCTTTTCCCTGATGCAGGATTTAGTTGCATCTGTGTCTACTAAAAAGGAAAATGTTTTGTCAACCATCGCCGCCTGTATGCGTGGTTCCTCTGAAAGGTTAGGTGTTACCAACAGGATGGGACACAACAAGGACATCTGTGGGCTGTCCTATTGAGGGTAAAGTGACTGTCCGTTCCCTGTGTATGGGTTGTGACCCAGTATTGTCACTTTCCCAAAATGTGTCTGTTGTACTGGTGCCTCTACGGGTGATTGGGTACTATCTTGTACCTGTGTCAGTTGTTGTACTATTTGGACATGTTGTTGCTGTGCTAATGTCATTTGTTGCTGTGCTTGTTGTTGTGCTGGTTGGTGTTGCATCTGTTGTATAGGGGACGGTGTATATTCAAGTTGTGGTGTCAACGGTTGTTGTTGTGTTTATGCCTGTGTCATTTGTTGTTGTGGTAACTGTTGGTAATACTGTTGTCCCCCATTGTAGTTTTGCAGTCCCTGCTCCCACATCCTGCTTGTGCTGGTTTGCCCTGCAAATGCGTGACACGTGCCCTATCAACCCACACGTCCAACACGTTGGTGGTTCCCTTGCTTGCCATGGGTATCCCCCTGTACCATCTAAGTACCCTTGATTTCCATATGTATTGTACCCTCTGAACCCTCCCCTTGCTGTGGTACTGCGGGTCCATATCCCCGTCCTCTTCCTGTTCCTCCTCTTCCTCTAAAGCTGTTCACTTTTCCATTCCACATATGAGAGTACCCAATCCCCACATGAGGAGCATAGGAGTGTTGTGCTGTGTATGGTGGCAGTGGTGGCATTAGTTGTGTTGTTACTTGTGTTTGATGTATTTGTGCTACTGTATGCTGTTGTGTCATCTCTGATTGTTGTGTTACTTGCGTGTTATTTGTTGTAGGTCCTGTTATCAGTGCACCTTCCTTTGCATATTTTGACATCTTTTTCTGCACCAATGTTGCTTCCTCTGCCTTCCTATCCTCCTCCTTGTATTTCATCTTCTCCTGCCATAGCCTACAATGGTGTACTATCGTTAACTGTATTTCTGGCCACCTCTTCGCTTCCATTCCCACTCATTTCTTTAGCTGTTTTTGTACCGGTTCTGGGAGACCCTGTATCAGTATGTGGTAGAAAATTGCTAACGTCTTGTCCCATGGTTCCCGCGTTTCCAGGTGCCACTTCTTTTGAATCTCCTGGATGTAATTAACAGGATCTTCATTTTCACGCATTTTGCGTGACTTTATTGCTCCTATGTCTGATGTGTCTGGGTATTGTATTCTCAGTGCCTGCCATAATGCATGCCTGCAATTTGCTAATGGCGCTCTGTCATGTGATGTATCATTAATAGTCACCCCTGGGAATCCTGCCCTTTTGCAAATGTCATCTGCTGCATCACCCAATGTGGAAATTAACAACCCCTTCACATCGCCCACTGCTAGTTTTAATCCAGCAGTTTGTTTTTCCATTTCATATATCCATTTCCCAGCTCCTCCGCTCAGTGATGGTAGCCTACATTTAATGTTCTCCTTGTCCGCATGCTTCCAAGGTACATAATGTGGTCTAGCTCCCTCTCTTTATAACAGTGGCATCTGTGTGTACTCCTTCACCTTCCCCATTGTGCGTTTTTGTGGTGTTATGTGGGCATATTCAGTATTCTCTTCCACGTCGGATAGTTCTTCAATAAAGTCAGTGAGGTGTTGTGTAAACCTGCTCTCTTTTCTGGTTGCATGTCCCCTTCGCTTACCTACCTGGTCCTTGTTGTGTGGTATTGTCAGGTCCTCCACTCTACGCCCTGGAAGGTCTGTCAGTCTATTAACATATGGCGTGTGTTGCGCTGGGGATGGTGTTACAGGTCGCTTACAGGTCGCTCTGCCCGTCCTTCCTGTTTGTTTTTATTTACCCTTCCTACCTCCCCTTCTTCCTGCGCCTTGCATGTCCATTGCGACACGCAACCTATGCGCGTTATGTATAGCTTACTCAGCCCCTCCATCACTTTGCCCTGCGCATGATCCTTCCTCTTCCTCACTGCAGAATCCATCTGAAAATGTTAATCTTGTGGTTATGTTTTTTCCCTTTATTGTTACTGTATCTAAGTCTATATCATCATACTCACCTGTCATTCCCACATCTCCCCATGCTGGTGCTGTCGGTGCTCCTTTTGTGTTTTTTGCAGGTGTTCTACTCCCGTGTGCTGTGCCTGATCCTCTTATCTCTGTATTCCCCTGGTTGTTTTCTGCATCTTGACCTCCTCTTTTTCCCTGCAAAGTTCGTTCATTATTGCGTCACTTACCTCTTTAAGCATCCTGACATCTCTATCCTTTTCGTACCATGCTCCATTCCCCTTTTCCAATAGGCTCTCTAATATCCTCCCTTCCTCATACTTACGTGCACTTTCTGCAATGATTTTCCTTTTCCATAACGTCATCTCCCTATTGTTTTCCTCTTGCTCCTCTTCTTTCCTCCTAAATTCTCGCTTCTCCAAGCGTGCTACCCTGTCTGCAATCCCCTTTAGGTGGTATTCCTCCTTTTTCCTTCTCTCTATCTCTTGTTGTGTTACCCTCACTTTATCCCCCTTGCTTCCCGTCATTTTCCCCTGCTTCTCACGCTCCTCCTGCTCCAGTTGCCTTATCAACATGCTTCGTGCCTCCCTTAGTTCTGCCAGCTTTCCCTCTAACGCCGCTTCCTCAGCCCTTGTCAACCTCCCTTCTCGCTCCTTCCGTGTTCTCCTCCCGCTTCTTCTTTCTCTATCTTGCTGACCACCTCATCCTCTTCTTTTGTGATTTTCCCCCGTAGTTTCAGTAACACTTGCGCTGCAATCCATTCACCTGGTCCTATATTGGCAAAAGCCTTGCGTTCCGCTTGTGTACTCCCCGTATTCACATGTGTCTGTTGTGCTCTTGCAACACTCCCCGTATCCTGCCCTCTTTGGTAACTGTCTGGATGTGCATATGGCAGCGGGCTAAATGTGGGGTTTGAATACCCTTCTGCTGCTGTCAATTGTAACAGCGCCGTCTCCCTAAGTTCGGTTATTGGGTACAACCCTTCTGTTTCCTTCTTTACCTCCTTAGTTATGGGCACCTCACCTTCTCCTTCCTTTTTAACCTCTGCTACTGGGTATGACCGTTTGACTCTTCTTCGCTCTCCTCCGCGCTGGGGGTGCCAGAGGCGCGCTCCACCCACCCTCTTCTTTCACCTTCTCCTCCTTCACCCACTGCACTTTCAGCATCCCTGTCACCCCTGGTGTGCATCCCTGGAACAATTTCCAGAGATCGAGAACGTGTAGGTGATTTGCTAGCTTCCTTCCCTTGTAAGTGTATGAAGATATGCTAGCAGCGAATGATGTGTGTACATATCAAAGCTGCCATTGGGCGGCCACGGTATTCTTATTTTGTTGTCTGTCTCTTGTGTCCACTCAATACTGTACTTTACTCATTTGTCTCTGTGTGGTAGTAGTGTAGCGCATATGTGTTGAAGTGGGGTTGTTAGAGGGTTCCTATACCCTTGCCCCATTCCCTGATACAGAGACATTCTTAAAACCTCTACTTCCTCAGTACCACCATTACCTGGCCCCATAAACTGGGGTCTTTCAGTACCACCGTTACCTGGCCCCGTAAACTGGGGTCTTACGACTTTCCACTGCAAAGGAGGTAATTATGTTACAATACTGATATGCTGAATGCGCTGCTCTTTCCAACTCTTATCGTCTTTTCCCTTATGTTTCTCTTCCCAATGCTAGGACCCCCTATGGCCCGTGGCGTGCGAAGCCCCCTACGGCTCCGTGTCCTGAACGGCGTTCTGTAGTGCCACCCCTTTTCATGCGCCGCCGCTACTCGGCGCTCCTTCAATCGTAAATTCAGCTCCTCCCCCTTCCGTCTTCATTCCACCGCCAACAACTTCCCTGTCTCTTTATCGAGGCAGGCCGGCCTTCTCCGTGCACGGCCACCTCTCCCCTTCGCTTCTCCCTTCACCGCATGCCCCCGCTCCTCCCGCTATTCAGAGAACACCGCGCAGTCCTATGCAACTCTATGGGTTACATCACCAGTTCTAAGACAGTTGAATCCAGAGGTACGTACAACACAATATAGGAAATGATATGCGCGCTACTTTTACAATGTTATTCCCCACAATCCCCACAGCTGTCTTCCCACCACACCTGGAGTGGAGAATACGTTAATCACTTCCTTATTATAACAGACTGCACACTGCGTCGCCTCGCGTGCGATACGCTCCCGCACTGGGGAACTTAACCAGTCTACTATCTTCCGCACCGAGAAACAATGAAGTCACCTCAGCCAGGGAATGATCATCTATTCACCGAGCTATAACGCTCAACCAATAGGGATTCTCATGTACTCATCGATCAAAAACGCTAATTTGTAGGAATACCACCCCCCCTTTCCCACAGGTGCCCACAATCAAGACCAATCAGGCACGGTTCTCCAGTCACATGTGGGTGCCTTAAGCCCCACCTCTCTGACTCTGCGATACTATACAGGTCAGCCCTCGTGCCTTACCCTGCTGTGTTTCACACCTCAACCGCCGCTCACTGACAAAATCTTTACACACACTGTAAAGCCACCCGCCACCCTCGTTACAATTCCTCCCACCAACCACATAACTTTGCATTGCCGGTTGCGTGTGCCATACTCACATCGCTTTTCGCCTGCCGGTGCTGCTCGGCTGTGGGTGTCCCTCCTAAATCTGCTTGCCACCTCTCCACGTCTGGACCACATCTGGACACTCGCCAACCGCGGGCGGGATACTTCTCTAGTCGGCTCCCGACAGCCACTCTCTGGATTGCGCAGTACGGTCATCTCACAGTTCCGCGATGGTCCTGTACTCCTTCAGAGGGAGCAACGACGGAGGGGGCTGCTGTTCCGGGCCACCTTGGCGCAGGCCGCACTTTCCTCTTGCCTCACCCTCACAATCTCAGCAATGCCTCCAACTTGTTGGTGATTTCCTGGAGGGTAGGCAGGGCTGTCCGCGGATCCCTGGGGGTAGAGAGGCCCCAACTCCTCCCGCGGCCCCCAATGAGTATGAGACACACGCAAGAGCAAGGTGTTACTGCTGTTTATTAGACAAAACGGTAGGGATAGGCTCTGGAATCACAAGTCACCCAGGAATACTTCTCACAAGAATGGGCTCACAGGCCCTTTTTCATGATGTGTGACACCTCATCGTGCATCACCTGGGAAACTTCCCCCAAAACCTAACGCCATCTCGGGTTGGTTCACCAAATAGTAGGGTTAGTATAGGAACATATAGGTGGGTTCGTGGTTGGCGGAGAAGGGGTCAGGTGGTATGCTTGGGTCTATGTGGATAACAAACAAATGATATTGAATATGACCGATAGTGGAACCTCCAGCAGCACCCTCAGCAACTGTCTCTCATGAAACAATGATGGATGGCTGCCAACAAACAAGCACTCTACCCAAACAAAGCGGAAATAATGATAGTATTACCTCATGCTGTACCTGGAACACCTCTCCAAGGCCATTTGAGAAAGGTAACTGCCAGAAACCATCGAAGGTGATCTGGAACCTAGGCATATTAATGTTAATGTTAAAGGACATTTGTACCGTGCACTATTACCACCAGAGTGGTACCCTTGCGCTCTGGTGGCTCTGAAAGAGGGAGGGAGGGTGGGTTAGTGGGGTGAGTTCGAAAAGTGCAAGAGTGCAGTGATGTGCTATTGGCGGCCTCGGCCCGGTGGGTCCATTGGCTGGGCTTGGGGTGTTTGCGGCCGGTAGTCGTCGTGCACTGTTGTGCGAGTCTATGAGTGTTTTTATGTTTTGTTGTTGCAGTGTAGTGAAGTTTGTGCGGTTTGTTGTGCTGTAGGTTTGTGGTTGTGTTTGGTTTGGAGTTTGAGAGGTGTATGCAGGGGAGGAAATTGTTAGTGGAATTGGTTAGCTGGCATCTCTATCCTGAATTGAAGAGGTGGGTTTGCATAATCTCTCACAGATGGGGTGCATGTGTACCTTGTGCCTCTGGTTCGGTCTGGGCCTGTTGTGAATTCGCGGCCCATTTCACATTTAGTTGCACCTCCACCAGCCACTAATGGACAACAGACCGACGTTGGAACCCCAAGTCAGTGCAATAGTAAAAAGTCTTCCATCCCTGCTCTAGCCAACAGATTATGCCCCACTGCTCCTTTGCACACAGAACACTGGCTGCTGTCATGTTTCTGATTCTTTCAAGAACAGACTATGCAAACAACATTTACCTAGGTTTAGCACACTACCTCACATAAAAAAGGTCCACTGATCCAAAACACAGCAGCTAGGCTACAACTCAGACTCAACAGGAGGGAAAACATTACACTCTCTCAGTATTTAATGATCACAAACTAACATCTCTAACTACAACTAAAATACTGAGCCAATGGCCAACCACCACCACAAAATATAAACGTGATTCTGCCCTTCTGTACACAAAGTCATGTAAGTGGATTCAATTCAACACTACAGCTAAGTCAATGCCTATTCTGGGATGCTGAGGGAAACCCTTATTGATATATTTTTATGTCCAGTTTGTTTACTCTGGATGACAACCCTTATATAACACCCATCTCTTAGAATCCCCCTGACCCCACTGAGCCAAGAAGTAGGTTTGTTTTGCAAATTAAAAGATTTATTTGAAAATTAAACAATATATATCTATCACACTTTTATAGTAAATTAATATTTGATATCACACTTGAGAATATGATGTTGATCAACAATGGATAATGTTATAGTGGTACACTATTTTTAATGGCTTAGAAGTTGATATAGAGAGGATAAAGTAGTTGCGAATGCCTTTATGGCTTCAAGGACAATGCAATGATGAATGGAAATGCAGTACAGAAAATAAACTTGATATGACTTCAACAAAAGACAATGTAATCACTTTTCTTTGACAATTCACCCGCCCCCCCCTCTATGCAAGGTAAAGAGATGGGAGGAAAGCACACAGTTCTCAGGAATGCAATCAAATATAATTCAGTTCCCCCCTAGCAAGCTTAGAGGAAAACAGGTAGGAGTTTTAAACACAGGCAATATACTTTGATGTGGTTGCAATTAAGTGAAAAATATGCTAAAAAGGCTTTCAATTCCCTATAGGGCGTTCAGCGTAGTTGATAGATACTTTGAATCAGTTCAGGCCAACCCTATAAATGATTCAGGGATGGTTATTAGGTTGAAAACAGATTTCAGGGATGGAAGCAAAAACAATATTTTTACACGTGGCTGAAATTAAGCAAAATGTCAAATCGCGGCAAATTTAGTCGGGTGCGTCAAGCGCAATTACGGAGGCACTATAAGGAGTAGGAAATCAGTTCTAGGCTCGTTGGAAAGCTTTGCATCTTAGCTTTAAACTCGATCCTAGCATAAACGGTTCTGGAGATACGGCCAATTTAGTAAAGGTAGTTTTTCGGATTTGAAATTTTAAAGCTCAGAATGACAGATGTTTTCTGTTTTAAAGATGACAGAATGACATGATTCTAGGAGGCAATTCTAATAGGCTAAAATAGTTTGGATTAGATTATTTTAAACTAAGAGATTGGTTTTGGCACAGTGCTAGCTGGGTACTCACACTAGATTTTGGACAGGAATGCGACTTCGTCACCGATCGGGTCAGGATTGGCTGGACTTCTGCTAGCCGTTCTTCACAGCGATCTGGCCTCTGGTTCTCTCTAGTTCCGGATACAGCACTGCTTTCTGGATACTGCTACAGGTTCTTGCAAAAGTTCTTGGCAAAGAATTCAAACAGCTTGCCCGGCTGTTGAATAGTTTGGTTGGTTTTGAGGCCTGCTGAAGAGGATTCAGCTTGTGGATTCAGGCCTCTCTGCTACAAATTCTGGAGTTAATTTCTGGTCTCTGGAGATTGATGGATTTGAAGTCTGGATCTCTGGATGTGAAGTCTGAAGTCTCCCGGCAAAGCGTCCCGCAAGAAAGTGGAAAGTGAATGTCTCTACCTGGGTTTCAATGTTCCTTTATGTGTTTTGAAAATGGGTGTGTGCCTGGGCCTAGCTAAGCCTGCCCCTCTCACTTATCATTGGCCAAGCTTTCCTCTCTCCCTTGATTGGGGGAAAGAAATGGAGTGTCAGAGTGATGCTGTAGGTTTTATGGTCAGAGGAATCTCCCCTTGTCAAATTGCACACAAATCTATTTCTGATCAAAATACATATTTATCTATGTACCATTTTTCTAATAATATAGGTCCAGTTAACATATTTTCTGTAGTACCAAACCATCCGATCCCTGTCTTTGTACGATGTTGTGTGCACTTATGACAGAATTCTCCCCTTTTCATCCAGATAATGACCTCTAAACCTTTCCAGATTTTACACAAATGTGCACCAGGGATATGGGTTTCAGATGATAAAGTGTCAGATTTTTAACATGCATACATTTGGAGTAACAACCTTTTCTTCCGCTACTATCCCCAAGAACATACCACAGGGTCCTAACACCTCTTAAAATGTGCACAGAAAAATCCCAAGAATGATGATGTTATTTATATAATTTTTACAAGTCCGCACTATGAATTATCCATCTTTTTAAAATCATGCTCTGGCCCCAAAGGGTTGTGGTTTTCCAAAGCACATGGTGGAATTTCTGGTTTATCCACTTCCCCCAAGCTCAGTATGCCCTCACAGGCTCTGCCCCTCCCAGTTTCTCCCAAGAGGAAGCCATTTTACGACCCCCCCCCAATATAACATTTGCCTGAGTCCAGGACAGGGCTTTGTTCAACTTCCTGCAGTCTGCAGGTACCACTCCCCTAATTCAATCAGAGAGGTGTCACCTCCTTTTGGTGGGCTAAGCAGGATGCAGCCAGGCCTGGGAAGAGTTGTTGAGTCAGTTCAACTCCTGTCGGGGGTAGTTGTCAGGTAGAATTCAGCTAAATGTCACTTTAGTTCCCAGTTTTCTACATTCAAATCAAACTGACAATTTTTGCACATGCAGCTAGAATGCTGATTCTAAGTTCAAAACTATGACATTTAAACAATTGCATCCTATGTGACACTCACAAGTAGGTCACTCATTTATTCTAAACATTTTGATTTTAGTGGCTTTAAACCCAAATTCACTTAAGCTGCTGACATCCCCAGCTATTTTTTATATATTATATATACATTAAATAATTACTTCCTTCAAGTCATTTCAGAATATAGTTTTACATTGTATCCACCTCTTAGCAAGTCTTTCCTTTGCCTGGTTTGGGTTCATTTGTTCAGCTTTACACAAAAGTCTGGTGGTTTTAAAACGCCGGCTTTCTGATAGTGGTGAGCACCAGTATTGCATCCATTTTTGACATTAAGAAAATGAATTCCACACAGTTCTGGGTTGCTTTTGGCAATCAGCATTGCCATTCCCAATGGTTTCAAGCTACTGTGTGTGTAGCCCAATGGTGGTTTTAGGCAGTGCCCTCCTGTGCTCACAACATAGGCAAAATGGGTGGCAGCCTATTCTTCATGTTTTCCCTGTGCACTCTCTGGGGAGTTCTGGCCATCATGATGTTTTCAATGCCAGTAATGCCCAGTTTTATGGTAGGGCTTGGATGCATGGGTATAAACATCCCACAAGCCCAACCTCTTGCGATGGCCATTCTGACCTTTCACTGATGGAACTCGCAAGATCTGGTATGTTCGCCTCATCTTCTTCCAGTTCCGTAGAGGGCACAGTTCAGCATCTTTTCCTCCATCCGGTTGGATCGATCTGTTCTCCTCGCCTGTCCTGATGGGAATATTGGGCGGTACCCCGGGCCCCTCGGATCTATGCTCCCGTTCTCCGGGTCGTTCTCCTTGGTCAGTCACCGTGGTTTCATCTCTCCTAGGATGATAAAGCAAAAGCGGCAATACCTATTCGTAGACATTTCTCCACCACTATTAATGGTGGGGCGGCATATACATTTTATACATCAAGATACATTTTTCAGTCTTATTTTAAAACAAGATATAACATGAAACATTTTTTTTTCAAATCATAATATTTTAGAGACTGTATGTGGGATATTTTAGGATGGGAACTGAATTAATCTGGAGCGGTCCCCTCTGGTATTGCAGAGGACTCCTCCAGTTGCTGCAGAGTGTGCCTGGGATGGCAACACTTTAGCTGATTTATATGTACCCACTTGTCTTCCCCTTCCGCCGGACTACCTTTGGGGATGCAGATTTTATAGGCTACAGGGGAGATTTTGTCTATAATTTCAAACGGACCCTTCCACGTAGGCAAACATTTTCGCTGTTTGGCCTGGTTTCTTTGGAAATTGTATAGATAGACCCGGTCTCCCACAGTATATTCCTTCCTGGTGGTCTTCAGGTCGTAGTGGGTTTTCATGCTATCAGCTGATCTTTCTAGATTCCGCTGAGCATAGGCAAAAGCATGCTGAAGGTGTTTCCTTAAATTCTCCACATACTCATGAGTTGTGGAGGCATTTATCAGTGTCTGCTCTTGGGTTCTGTAGAGCAAATGCTGGGGAAGCACCATCTTGCGTCCGGTCATCAACTCAAATGGTGACATTTTAGTTGCAGATGAAGGGGTAGATCTGATGGATATTAGGACCAGAGGTAATCGGATATCCCAACTTGGCCCAGAATCTGCCACAAACTTTTTTAAGATGCTCACAATGGTTTGGTTGTAGCTCTCTACTGCTCCAGAAGAAGCTGGCCTGTAAGCAATATGTAGCTTCCTTTTGACCACCAGTATCTCCCACATCTTTGTCATTACCTCGCTGGTGAAATGGATACCTCTGTCTGACTCAATCCTTTGAGGTAGACCAAAACGGGAAAAGATGTGGTTAATCATCAGGGCAGCTGCTGTTTCTGCCTTGCAATTTGGGGCCGGGAGACATTCCACCCACTTGGTAAACAAGCATGTGATGGTCAACATGTACTTGTTTCCTCTAGACGAGCGAATTACAGGGCCTACAAAGTCAATTTGCAAACCTGACCATGGCAGTGTCATCCCCCTCTTTTGGAGAGGCGCCCGGTGTGTGAGGGATGATGGCTGAAATTGTGCACACACAAGACATCCCTTCAAGTATTGGTCGAGGTCCTGCCCCATGTGTGGCCAGTATGCAACCTCTCTTAAGATTTCCAGTGTTGTGTGAAACCCCCTATGACCGGCGGTGGCCGCATCATGGGCGTGACTTAACATCAGGCTTCGGAATGAGGTAGGGACCACCCACTGATCATGGCCAGCTTGGGATTTCCTTACCAACAAACCGTCTTGGATTCGGAACATCTTTGGACATTTCATCAACACTCTTAGGTCCTCTTTCCCAATGTAATCGGTATCCGTCAGGGGAAAGTTCTCAGGGTCCTCAATGTGTTGGTAAAACTTACCAATTATTGGATCCTCTTTCTGAGCTGTAATCAAATCAGCATCAGGGTCTCCTTACTCCATTGTGCAGTTGAAAGATCATTGTGAGCATTTGTCTGGGACCTAGTGATAGCAATGACCTGAATTTCCCCCAACAGGGACTCTATTTCTATTAGATCCCCTTGGATGGCCCCGGTTTTGGCCAGCTGATCAGCTAAGTCATTTCCAGTTTTGTCTGGTCCCTCTACTTTGGAATGACCCTTGATTTTTTTCCAGTAGATGGCCATCCCATTCGAGGTGACCAGATCATCAATGTTTTGAATTAACTTCCCATCTTTCAAAGGTTTGTTATTAGTACATAGCATGCCTCTGGTTTTCCAGTTAACCAGGTGCTCCACGAACCCATTCCGTACATAATCCGAATCTGTGATTATGACCAGTTCATGGAGTTGATGTTGGACAGCAGTGAGGATGGCTTGATGCACAGCCATCAATTCTGCCACCTGACTACTTCGGGGACCAATTTTGTATCCAGCGGAGGGTTCTGGGGACTCATTCACCCATGCGTTCCCTACGCCGGCCACAAGTTCTTTTTCCCCGTTGTTGTCAACATGGTAAGAGCATCCATCCACATAGACAGTGGGCATTCCCTCACACTTGGCGTCTTCAAAGACTTTGTGTGGGGAATTAAGGTATGCCTCCATGTTGTCCTTGATTTTTAGACTTTCGTCCTCGAGATAGTTTTCTCTGGCACAAACATGCAAGTCAGCCAGACCTTGCGCGAGGGGACTCTTCTTGTTTTGGCCATATCGGACCTCCACAGGAAAGCCTTGCATTGACAGAATCCAGGAAGTAATTCGGGAATTACTCACATTTCCGGCCCGGATTCTGTCACTTTGGAGATATTGCAGAGGCTGATGTGGAGTCTCCACTATGATGTGTTCCCCCTGGATGAACAGGCGGTAATTCCTCAATGCCCACACCGTTGCCAGGAGTGCCTTCTCACAATCGTTGAATTTTTCCTCCACAGAGGATAAAGTTTTGCTCGCATAGGAGATTACTAACTTTATTGACCTTGTCATGCTTTTGGTATAATACGCTGTCAAGCACGTATTAGAGAACCCTGTCTCCAGGAAGAACTCCTTGTTTCTGACAGGGTAAGCTAGGCAAGGCGCTTGTGAGAGGCTTCTCTTGAGTTGTTTTACTGTCTCGGATTGTTCTGGACCCCATTCCCACTTGACCCCCCCTTCAAGAGATGAATCAGGGGTCTAGTGATCTCTGCGTAGCCTTCAATTAACTTTCTGCTGTAATTAGTCAGTCCAAGGAGGCTCCTTAGTTCCCACAGAGTTGTGGGGTCTTTCAGTTTCTGAAGTGCTTCCACTTTCTTTTCTTGGGGGCAGACACCCTGAGGAGTGATCTCATGCCCCAAGAAATTAACATGGGTTCTACACCACTGTGCCTTCTGAAAGGAAATTTTTGCTCCGGCGGCCCTCAACTGCATCAGAACATGACGGATCTCCGCTATGTGTTCCTCCACAGATGAACTTTTGATGAGGACATCATCTACATAAGCCAGGTTACCCCTCACACCCAGGTTGGGCATGGCCTTGTGTAGGAAAATGTTGAATTCAATGCCGGAGTTGAGGTATCCGAAGGGAGTCCGGGTCCATGTGTACTGCTGGCTCCCAAAGGTAAAAGCCAGTTTGTATTGGTCCTCCCTACTGACAGGCACGGTCCAGTATCCATTGGTCAGGTCTATTGCTGTGAATACCTGTGACCCCTGGATCTGGGCCAGCCCTTGGTCAATGTAGGGCAGAGGCCATCAGGAAGTATGGACCTGTTTGTTGAGCTCCCTAAGGTTGGCGCAGAGTCTCCACTGGCCGTTTGGCTTCAATATTCCCAGCAGCGGATTATTGAAAGTGCTGTGGACTGGACGGATTATTCCCCGGGACTCAAGGTTCTTAATTATTTCAGTAAGGGACTCCATGGATGCGAGAGGCAAGCGATATTGCTTCACAAACACTGGAGTCATGCCAGGGTCTGTTGGAATTGTTGTCGTGTGGATGTCGGTGCGTCCACAGTCATATGAGTCTATCGCAAAGAGATCTTGGAAATCCAAGAAAACTTGTTTCAACTTTTGCTTCTGTTCCAGAGTCACGCAGGCACCAGCCAGGTTCATTCTCTCTTCCACCATCTGCCTGAAGCCTGGAAAGACTTCTGGTTTTCCTATCTCAGCGGCCGCCTCCAGCTGGGTGGAGAAGTCCCTGGTCAGAGTGCTGATTTGGACTGGAGGCTTCAGGTGGGAAAGGCAGCCCTCATGGACCTGGAAAATCACCTCATCCCTCCTGAAGTCACAAGTCACATCTTCCTTACCATAAGGGCAAGAAGTGTACACCAGGAAGTTCCCCCCAAGCCGGGTAAAGATCCTGTATGGTGTTGTATTGTCATCACTGTCACTGTCAAAACAGTCCTTGGGGATTGGTCCTAACAGTTCATTTCCTAAATCAATGGAGAAATGTCGGTCATCAACCGCCATTCCAATAATGGTGCCTGCGGCTAGAGTAATACTCTGTAGGTCACTGTTATCCACCTCTATTGGAATGGTGTCATGTTCTATGTTGACTAATGGTGTTGGGTTTACCCCTAACCCTTGCTGTTGGAGAGAAGCATTTAGATGAATATAAGCATCAGGGTATTTCAATTTTTGTCCTCTTTTAACTTTCACTTCCAGGGAGAAATGTCGGGTCCTTTCTGGGATGGTGACTTCCTCTTTAAGCTGAATTTCAACTGCATAAGGTAGCAATTGAGCTGACCTAAATGCTTTTTCTTGATCATCAAAGCCCATGGGATTATCCGCTAATCGGGACCAAGCTTTGAAGTTTATTAGGTCCAAACTAATGGCGAAGTGATTGAGAATGTCACTGCCTAAGTAAAAGGCGGCAGTGACGTCTCGCACGACACAACAATTATGGACTATGCTCTTGTTGCCAATGGAGATTTTGAGCATACATCTGCTTGGCAGGAGATGTTTGGAATTGGGTGTTTCCAGATCCATTTCCCATTTTGTCTATCAGTTTGAATGTCGGAATGGCTGGATCTTTTGGGAGTTGGCGGAACATGGCTTCGCTGATGAAGCTCTTACCGTTGTTCACACAAACTCGGGCGAGAACAGAGTCCTTCTCATCATTTAATGAACAGGGATGAACAACTGATCTCCAATTTGCTGAATATCAGCCAGGCTCTGAGCTGATTTCACATCTTTCTGGACTATAGGAGTGGGAGTGTCTGATTGTGGATTGGTAAAGAATTTCAAAGTGTTTCCTTCCAGTGTGGAATACCACCTTAAACTGGAAGGAAGGCTGATTTTCAGAAATAGAGAGGACCCCCCATCACCAGTCTGTTGCCCTACTGCTATTACTGTCACGTCTGGAATTTGGTTGTTCTGAAAGTGAAATTCTACTTGGCCAGATTTTTGTTCAACCATGTGGCAGGTGCCATTTAAACTAACATGGGTAACACTCTGTTCAAATATTATTGGTCGGCTACTCTGGGTCCAGAGGACCTTGTTTACACAATCTATTTGGGGTGACAACCTTCTCAGGAGGTCATTCCCTAGTAAACAAGGGGTGCCCTCTGGAGTCACTACTATGACCGGGTGTTTCACCTTGTGTCGCCCAATTTTGATGTCCAAATCTGCAGTCCCCTCGACAGGAATTTCCTTCCCGTCAAAGTTCTGCAGTTGTCCAGGAAGAGAGGTGAGAGGAATTCGGTAATTCTCCCCCCTTCCTGCATTTAGTTCATCAAAGGCCCCTTTGGACAGAAGGGTAGCTTGGGATCCAGTGTCCACCAGTGCCCAAATTGTACCCTGCCCCTGTACTTGTACCGGGGCATAGTATCTTCCCTCCTTCTCCTTAAGGGGGCACAGATAATGCACATTTTTGGACAACTGGTGGGCTAATTTTCTGGTTTTGGACATGGCGAGATAAGAGATTTGGGCAGAATTCTGTGGAGAGCCTGGGGAATCTGAAAGAAAAAGTTGGCAACTGGAAATGGTTTCGGGTTCTGGGCTGCCCCCCCCTTTTTGGAGGCAGCCATCAGGAAAGGTTTGACCCATGGGATTTTGGTATTGTCGGTTCTGGGATAGAATGATGGGCGGCGACAGCTCAATCCCCACATCTACCCAGTCTATTGATTCAGTTTTAGGTTCCCCTGGTTCCGGTTCTGGGCCGCCCCTGCCTTTTGGGAGGCAGTCACCAGGATGGGTTTTAACCAGGGGTTTTTGGTTTTGTTGGTTCTGGGATAGAATGATGGGCGGCGACAGCTCAATCCCCACATCTACCCAGTCTGGATTGGAATCTCTTGGGACCCATTTTTCCTTGGGAGGAGTTCCCCCATCTCTGAAGGAGAAGATCCTTTTCCCAGGATCCTCTGAGGATCCCTCTCCCTAAAATTGGAAGACCTGTACCTCCTCCACAAAGTGGGTCTGTTTGGGTCCTTTGTTTCTCCTACCCCCCCTCCCCCCTCTGCTCCTTGGGAGGCAGGCTTTCAGGGGCAGGAGATTTTGTTTCTGGTTCCTGGTTTTCCAGGGGCTGTTTACAAGTTGAGAAGGAAGCTTCCTCCAAGCCTGTACACCCCTCTTCCCCTTGTGTCTCCTCCATGGGAACTGGTGGGTTATCGGGGTGCTGCCCCCGTCATTGTTCTGGAGCACCAGGTCCAGAGTTTGGGGCATTCTGCGGTGGCATGCTCATCTGAGGGTTCTGTTGAGCCCTCAGTATGTGACCCGATCCGTGCCATATTTTGACCTGGCGCTCAAGTTGGGAAACCCGCTCAGGTTGATACGGGGTTCTGTTTTCTCCCCTGGACTGATCCCGGGAAGGGTAGCTATCCCTTCTCTGGTAATACCCTGGGTTGGGAAGATTTGGGTACCCCTCCACCCTTGGCCTCCCCTCTCCCGGATTAGGTGGTCTGGGCTCAGGGAATTGGGGAAAGAAGTGTGGATGGTTTTGGGGTTGGACATTGGGTGGATACCTGGGAAAAAAGTTCTGCCCAGTGTTTGGGGAATTTCTGCCCTCCTGTAGGAAGTTAGGAGGGAAGTTCCCCGGGTTAGGCGCTTGGTTGGACCCCCACCTTTGGGCTGGAGGAGTCCACACATAACCCAGGATGGGTTGGTTTCCCTTGTAGCAGGGACTTACATAGTCAGGGGAGCGGGGGACCCTATTTGTGGGACTACTCCTTGACTCCCTGTCTGTGACTGGCCCCGAGGGTCCTTCTGGGCTGTGAGTTATTTGGCGCAGGCAGGTTTTTAGGCCCTCCCATCTCCAAATCTAAAACGGGGGCAACCTTTACCTCTGCCACCTTGGCAGCAGCAGGGGTGCTGTTGGTTTTGGGGTTTTTCTGCACATTACTTTTATTTTCTATGGGCTTCTGCACCTCATAGATCCGGGTGGCTTGCTCAATGACCCAGTCTAAAGATCTTTTCTCGTGAAAATCTCTAAAGAGCTGGGTCATTATGTACTTGGGAAGAGCATGGAAAAATGTGTTGATGAATTCTCTGCTGTCCGTGCGCACCCTTCTGGTGGTCTGCGCAAAGGCACGCTTCAATTCTTGCACGAATTCTTGTGGGGCCTGATCCTCCCCACATTGCAAATTGTAGACTGCCTTGCGAGCCTCTTGGGGATTTCTATGTACAGAAAAATGTTTCAAGATGGCCGCCCTATATGTGGACCATCTTGAATGGTTTTGGTCCTCCAGACCCGCAAAGAAACTGGAGTATTCAGGGGAGAATGTCCATTTGACGTACTGGATGCAGCTACTGCTGTCCTTCAAATGGAAAGTCTTCATCATTTGTTCATAGAGCTCCAAGTGTTCCCAAACAGAATACTTGGCGTTCTTATGATAAGGCGTGATGACACTCCTGATTGCCTTAATCTGTTTGAGGGGTCCTTAAGCAAGGCCCCTTTCACCTTATTGGCCTTTTTGGTTCGGGTAACCCTGGTCCATTCATCCTCTGATTCAGAAGCACTGCTCCCAGAGGTGCCCGTCTGATCTTCCAGGTTTTCCTGGATTCTGCGAGCCTGGGAATAGCTGGCAGAATGTGGGGACCTGGTCTCCTGTGTCCTGTGACGCTCAGAGGAGTCTTCAGATCCCTCCTTGCTACCAGGATTTGATGGGTACCCCCCAGTGACCTAACTGGGCAGAGGTTTTTAGGATGCCCTTAGGGGGCCTAATTTCCTGGGGTTCCCCACTAAATTGCACTGTTCTTAGGTGCCCATACCCGGGTGCCCGCCTATCCATTCCTGGGTGGTACTGGCCTATGAGCCCCATACTTTTGGCTGGATAGTAATCTGCCATTCCTGTGGCCCTGTGCTCATGCGTGCCAGGGGACATGGGGGTGGCAGAGTCCAGGGACTGAGAGAGATGAAGGCCTCTGGTACCAGGGCTTCTGAGGTTATGCTCAGGTGTTTCCCTTTCCCAGCGAACTTCATCTCTGTCAGCCCCTGCTCCTTGTTGCAATGCAAGAGCCTGCGCTTTCAGTTCCTCAGTTAAGGCCTTACTAGACTCTATCAGTCTCTCCTGCATGGCTACCTGTTGCTGGAGCCTATCATTGTGCTGACAGAGAGCCTCATTTTCTCTCTGTGCCTCCTGATTGGTCCTGGATTACTGGGCCAGTCTCTGCTGCAGGAGGGTTACCTCCTGAGTCCCATCCCTACTGGCCTGCTCCTTTCTTGCCAGAGCCTCCTCCACCCTCCTGGTGTGACCTAGCAAGCCCTGATGCTCTTTTTGGAGGTCACCCAGCCCCTGGAGGGCCAAGTGATTTTCTTCAATTTTTCTTTTTAAATGGCAGACTTCCTGGCCTAAGGTATCCCTTTCCTGACCAAGAGCCTGCATTTGTGACGCCAGGTCGTCCATCTGCCTTTGAAAGGCACCAGCTTTCTGGTGTTCTTCATCAAACTCTGCCTGGGTATCCAGGTCTTTCAAAATCAATTTATTGCTTTCCTCTTTCTCTCTGTCGAGTTGGATTTGCAGGGTGGCTACCTGCTCTGTGCATGCCCTGTTGAAATTGATCTGTTGCTCCAGCTTTTTCTGGCTCTGCAGTAAGGAGTCCAAACTGTCTTGGTGCTCCTTCTGCAAAGCCAGAATTCTGGTATCCTGGTCTGTCTTTTCCTGTTGCAGTATATCCATGTCCTCTTTAATTTTAATGATATACAGCCTACTATCATTTTCTGACTCCTGGCTCCTCTGCAGCCTCTGCTCAGAAGAGACCAGGTCAGATTGGGCCTTCTCTAATGCCAACAGTTGCCTACTTGCCAGATCTTGGCCTTCAGCACATTTGTCCTGCATGGCTCCCATATATAGATACAAATATGCCGCTATCATAACCATCTTGTGTTCATTTTTAGCTTTAGGAGCCATGTATAGTTCGCTCAGGGCCACATGTAAGGGACCCTGATCTCTCCAGATATCTAACCCAGTTGTCGTGACCTGTTGTGTGATTGCCTGCAACCACGCATCCTGGCCCTGCTCAGTCCATTCACCTCTCACAAATAGCTTATGTAAGAAGTGCTCTCTGGCTATTTTAATGTCTACCAGTGTCGTCATTCTGGAATTTGAGTTCCTTCCTGACTTACAGAAGTTTGTATTTTATTTTGCAAAACAGACCGTTTCCTTAGAGCGTTCCTTTGAGGAGTGCTTTCACAGTGTAAAACAGTGTGGTGATCTAACCGGATATGTGTATCCGGTCAGTTGGCACATTGTATTAAGCTGCACAAGTGGTAATTCTAATCCAGAATCCCCGGCTATGAGCCCCCACTTTGTAAGCGGATTCAATTCAACACTACAGCTAAGTCAACGCCTATTCTAGGATGCTGAGGGAAACCCTTATTGATATATTTTTATGTCCAGTTCGTTTACTCTGGATGACAACCCTTATATAACACCCCTCTCTTAGAATCCCCCTGACCCCACTGAGCCAAGAACTAGGTTTGTTTTGCAAATTAAAAGGTTTATTTGAAAATTAAACAATATATATCTATCACACTTTTATAGTAAATTAATATTTGATATCACACTTGAGAATATGATGTTGATCAACAATGGATAATGTTATAGTGGTGCACTCTTTTTAATGGCTTAGAAGTTGATATAGAGAGGATAAAGTAGCTGAGAATGCCTTTATGGCTTCAAGGACAATACAATGATGAATGAAAATGCAGTACAGAAAATAAACTTGATATGACTTCAACAAAAGACAATGTAATCACTTTTCTTTGACAATTCACCCCCCCCCTCTATGCAAGGTAAAGAGATGGGAGGAAAGCACACATTTCTCAGGAATGCAATCAAATATAATTCAGTTCCCCCCTAGCAAGCTTAGAGGAAAACAGGTAGGAGTTTTAAACACAGGCAATATACTTTGATGTGGTTGCAATTAAGTGAAAAATATGCTAAAAAGGCTTTCAATTCCCTATAGGGGGTTCAGGGTAGTTGATAGATACTTTCAATCAGTTCAGGGCAGCCCTATCAATGATTCAGGGATGGTTATTAGGTTGAAAACAGATTTCAGAGATGGAAGCAAAAACAATATTTTTACACGTGGCTGAAATTAAGCAAAATGTCAAATCGTGGCAAATTTAGTCGCGTGCGTCGAGTGCAATTACGGAGGCACTAGAAGTCGGTTCTAGGCTCGTTAGAAAGCCTAGAATCTTAGCTTTAAGATGATAGTTAGAACTCGCTCCTAGCACAAACGGTTCCGGAGATACGGCCGAATTAGTAAAGGTAGTTTTTCGGATTTGAAATTTTAATGCTCAGAATGACAGATGACAGTTTTCAGTTTTAAAGATGACAGAATGACACGATTCTAGGAGGCAGTTCTAATAGGATAAAATAGTTTGGATTAGATTATTTTAAACTAAGAGATTGGTTTTGGCACAGTGCTAGCTGGGTATTCACACTAGATTTTGGACAGGAATGCGACTTCGTCACTGATCGGGTCAGGATTGGCTGGACTTCTGCTAGCAGTTCTTCACAGCGATCTGGTCTCTGGTTCTCTCTGGTTCCGGATACAGCACTGCTTTCTGGATACTGCTACAGGTTCTTGCAAAAGTTCTTGGCAAAGGTTTCAAACAGCTCGCCCGGCTGTTGAATAGTTTGGTTGGTGGTTTTGAGGCCTGCTGAAGAGGATTCAGCTTGTGGATATAGGCCTCTCTGCTACAAATTCTGGAGTTAATTTCTGGTCTCTGGAGATTGATGGATTTGAAATCTGGATCTCTGGATGTGAAGTCTGAAGTCTCCCGGCAAAGCGTCCCGCAAGAAAGTGGAAAGTGAATGTTTCTACCTGGGTTTCAATGTTCCTTTTATGTGTTTTGAAAATGGGTGTGTGCCTGGGCCTAGCTAAGCATGCCCCTCTCACTTATCATTGGCCAAGCTTTCCTCTCTCCCTTGATTGGGGGAAAGAAATGGAGTCTCAGAGTGATGCTGTAGGTTTTATGGTCAGAGGAACCTCCCCTTGTCAAATTGTACACAAATCTATTTCTGATCCAAATACATATTTATCTATGTACCATTTTTCTAATATTATAGGTCCAGTTAACATATTTTCTGTAGCACCAAACCATCCGATCCCTGTCTTTGTACGATGTCGTGTGCACTCATGACAGAATTCACCCCTTTTCATCCAGATAAAGACCTCTAAACCTTTCCAGATTTTACACAAATGTGCACCAGGGATATGGGTTTCAGATGATAAAGTGTCAGATTTTTAACATGCATACATTTGGAGTAACAACCTTTTTTTCCGCTACTATCCCCAAGAACATACCACAGGGTCCTAACACCTCTTAAAATGTGCACAGAAAAATCCCAAGAATGATGATGTTATTTATATAATTTTTACAAGTCCGCACTATGAATTATCCATCTTTTTAAAATCATGCTCTGGCTCCAAAGGGTGTGGTTTTCCAAAGCACATGGTGGAATTTCTGGTTTATCCACTTCCCCCAAGCTCAGCTTGCCGTCACAGGCACTGCCCCTCCCAGTTTCTCCCAAGAGGAAGCCATTTTACGACCCCCCCCCAATATAACATTTACCTGAGTCCAGGACAGGGCTTCGTTCAACTTTCTGCAGTCTGCAGGTACCACTCCCCTAATTCAATCAGAGAGGTGTCACCTCCTTTTGGTGGGGGAAGCAGGATGCAGCCAGGCCTGGGAAGAGTTGTTGAGCCAGTTCAACTCTTGTCGGGGGTAGTTGTCAGGCAGAATTCAGCTAAATATCACTTCAGCTCCGCGTTTTCTACATTCAAATCAAACTGACAATTTTTGCACATGCAGCTAGAATGCTGATTCTAATTTCAAAACTATGACATTTAAACAATTGCAACCTATGTGACACTCACAAGTAGGTCACTCATTTATTCTAAACATTTCGATTTTAGTGGCTTTAAACCCAAATTCACTTAAGCTGCTGACATCCCCAGCTATTTTTTATCTATACATTAAATAATTACTTCCTTCAAGTCATTTCAGAATATAGTTTTACATTGTATCCACCTCTTAGCAAGTCTTTCCTTTGCCTGGTTTGGGTTCATTTGTTCAGTTTTACACAAAAGTCTAGTGGTTTTAAAACACCGGCTTTCTGATAGTGGTGAGCACCAGTATTGCATCCATTTTTGACATTAAGAAAATGAATTCCCCACAGTTCTGGGTTACTTTTGGCAATCAGCATTGCCATTCCCAATGGTTTCAGGCTACTGTGTGTGTAGCCCACTGGTGGTTTTAGGCAGTGCCCTCCTGTGCTCACAACATAGGCAAAATGGGTGGCAGCCTATTCTTCATGTTTTCCCTGTGCACTCTCTGGGGAGTTCTGGCCATCATGATGTTTTCAATGCCAGTAATGCCCAGTTTTATGGTAGGGCTTGGATGCATGGGTAAAAACATCCCACAGTCATTAATGCCTCCTACATTTTGCCCCAAAAAAGCTTACACCGACGCAGAGCACAGGGTACTTCTGATCTGCAACCTCAATACACAGCACTGCAATCTTGCTTTTTCCTGTCCTTCCAACTAATAAAAACCCATCCAACAATGTCCAGTTCCGCCAGAGAGCCTGGAGACTATGCAAATGGCAGCAGTGCGTGCTACAAATCCTAATAATGTGACAAAATGTAATTGTACTTAAGACAGATCCTGGCGAGCAGACGAAGGGAATAGATAAGGGAATCAGTCAAAGGTATATGGAGCTGTTTCGTGGGGAATTTCCCCTAAAATGTGGTTATAGAATGCAAATATGATAGGACTGATGTGCAATGTAGGACCTGTATGTGTAAACAACAACACAAGAAAGCCTCTGCTAAGAAAATCGCAATATGCATTAACACCTGAGGCACACGTGGGAGTTTCCATTGTAATTAGTTTGTTATTAGAATACACAAACCTAGTAGTAATTTAAGTAATAATCCAATCCTACGTCAAAAGAAACCCACTTGTAATATTTACAGATTTGTGCAAAATGTAAGTGCAGTGAATGCTGGGGTTTTACCATCTTTCCTTGTGGTCCCCAACCCAGTAACTATTCTCTCAAGGAGACCACCCACAGCAACACATTTTATGGTTGTTGGTTTATGTTTGGTCGTGTTTTTCCTGTCCCTATCCACAGAGCTAGTCAGTGGGCCTCATTGCAAATTTTACTGGCGACCGGGAATGGGCAATACCGGGTCATTACAGCCCTGCCGGACCCAGTATTTGCCCATTCCCTGGCTCCGGTTAAAAATGCTCCCCATTCCATTGAGCCAATAGGGCTCAATGGGAATGGGGAGGCTGGATGCACCGGCACCATTACGAATGGGGCCGCTGCATCCAACAATCTCTGCTCGCAGGTGCTGGTCCACCTGCCAGGTTCCGAAAGGCACCCGCGAGCAGAACTCGTAGTTTGCCGGTCTGGTAACTACGGTACCAGCAAACTTACCGTTAATGTAGTTACCGGACCGGCAAACTTTAAATGAGGCCCAGTACCTCTTACCCTTTACAGATGCTGGGGGACAATTTACCTGGCCTTGTTTACCTAATGGGTACACTGAGAGCCACATCTTATTTAGTAAAACCCTGCAAAAGGACATTACGTTCTCGCAAGGCTCTGCATTAGAGCAATATGTAGATGACGTAATGATTTTGTCACCATTTTATGAAGCATTCAAAGAAGACACACTGCTACTGCTTACTGCTTTGGCATAAAAGTGCATGAAGCACTTAAGCAAAAATTGTTCCGCGAAAAAGTCCCTTATATTGGACATGAAATAACTGCTGGGAGCAGAAATATCACTGGGGTCCAGAGTTCAAGCAATTCTCAAGTGCCCAAAAGCAACAACTAGAAATCAAATGAGATCCTTTATTTGGATGCCAATGGTTATTGCTGGCAGCGGGCACCATGGTCACGCTGCTATCGTAAAGCCATTTCAAGAAATACACCAGCGTAATAGTTTAGACTGGTGACACAGAAAAGGCCTTCGAAGAAATCAAGCAAGCATCAGCAAACCCTCTTGCTCTCTGGTAACTGAGTTATAAAATAACATTTCGGCAGTACTGGATTTGAAGGAAGGTTATTTGCATTTGCATTTTATTGAATTTATATAGCGTTTTAATCCAAAATGCTTTACAAGAGGAACACGCAAGATACAACAAACATTAGATACAACAAGCATTAGATAACAAATTGAATCAAACCAGAAAACAGTACAAGAAACAATTTACATTATAGATGAGAATTGGTCAGTGGTCGAAGTGAGCGGGAGCGGTCGGGAGCGGTGCTCCTCTACTTTTTTAAATGACCTTTTACAGCTCCTATACTAAAAGAAACCGTTCCGGAATGGTTTCGTTTTAAAATAAAAGTGTAGGAAGAAGTTGAAACCTTCACTTTCAGTGCACTGCACTGAACGTTTCCTTAAACATCAGGTGCGAGTGTTTGGGGGGGTGTATTGTGTGTGGGAGGGGTCGTGGCAATGGGGTTTGTTGGGAGTGGGTGCAGGCCAGCAGGGAACATAGTTCCACTACTTATTTTCGTACACTTCGACCACTGGGATTGGTGAGCGAGAAGAAGGAACAAGGCGTGAGAGGGAAAAAGAGGAATGAGTAGTGGTAAAAGCAGAAGTAAAGAGGAAGCAAACAGTGAAAGGGAGAAGAATGGAAGAGATAAGAATCAGAGATGCTGGAAGGAGGGTAGTAGGGCATAGAGTGGAAGGGTTAGGGAGGTGAATGGAAGATACAAGATTTTAGAGAGGTGCGCAAGGTAGGTTAGGAGGCCATGGAGCGTTATGCGTAAGTAAGTAAGGAGGGTATGCGTTATGTGTAAGTAACAAGTAGCAATATTTTTCCAGAACTTTAACAATGAATTCACCTGTCAGACAATAACTAGAATTATAGCTGGGTAACTACGAACAATGATGTACTGAGTGACACCTGATAAACAACGAGAGTGAAGCTTGAGTTAACTACAATGTCACTCGAAGCTATGGGGTGGAATGCTCACTATTTCAGAACGACCCAGCTATATTGGTAGTTTGCTTATGGCCCACCTGCGTCTCTTTTCCAGCACTTGCGTTGTTCCCATGTACCACATTTGCAGGATCTGGAGTGGGTAGGCATGAGTGATGCATGTATAACTTTAAAACATTCCAGTTTCATTCTCTCCTTAGCTCACAGAACTCCAACATAGAAAAATGGCAGAGAACATGCCATATGCCTGCAATGTGCTGCCACTGAAGTTGATTTTGAATTCCATAACCGTCTTCCATGACGTCAACGGAGGAGGACACAGCCTTCCGAAATGTATATAGTTGCAAATGGTTTTATATGGAAGCAATACACAAAAGAAACATTTCACATTATAGGACCTTTAAAAAATATGACCAAAGAGGCAGCACAGAAACCGAACCATTTCTACTTTAATCAAGCTGACTTTCATTTCCAAACAGTGCGATGGAAATATGGAGATTATTAGAATCGTGTTCCTGTAGTTCCAGCTCCCAATATAGCTTATCGAACGCTGCCAAAAAGACTCCAGATTTAATATACCAGTTAGCTTGCAGCAAGCTTAGTCAGGCTGCATTAAAGCGCACCGACAGGGGAGTCACATTACCTTCCAACCGCAGAATGAAGATAAATGACTGAGTCCGTTTCACAGGGGAGCTGCTGTTGGATTGGAATGCAAAATGTGCTAATGTTAAAGGGCGATTCCGCATGCCGTCAATAACTTCGGTAAAGGCAAATACATCTCAGTACTTCTTTCCTCGACTAGAAACAACCACACAGCAGAGGCAGTGTGACGTCTGATTAGTAAATGGTAATGGAAATGTCCTTGTTAACCATTCACCGAGGCGCTGTGTAACTCTGTAGAGAGGTTTTCTCTCAGCATACGTATGTTAGCTGAAGTCATCTTTCCAAACACAGGATTATGTTTAAAGGAGGATAGCCCTATTTCACGCCGGAAGTTGTGTAGGTGCTTAAAAGTCAAGGGGATGGTGTTGTGAATAGAGTGGGAGCAGTGTCCGGTCTTTCCCACAACCTCCTTCCCGCATACAGCCACCTCCAATAATTGCATAGAGCCACGGCTGGGTGTGGCAGCTTTTATTCTTCTTTACACACTGATCTTCCTGAGCTCTTGTAGCCCCTCCTTTTCCTTCCTCCAGGCCCTGTGTCCATGTCCTTCCTCTCCCTCTTAAGGTCACCCTTGGTTTTAAGGGGGACTGACTTTGTTTACTCTGCAACACCTCTCCCATGCTTTTCATCATTGTGGGGTCGGTGTCAATCAGAGCTTCTTCTTTGGTGCCATTGGATCGTGTCTCCAAATTGCCCCCCGATTCGTAGGGGTATTCTCGGTAGTCTCCTTCAGGTGGGCTTTCTTTCCTCCTGTGTTCCCACTCGTGAAAGTCTCCCTTTGCTCTTCTTCTGCCATTATGAGGGTCCTGTTTATCCTTTAGTGGGATGGTTATCCCCTTTCTGCACACCCACTCAAAGTGATGGCTTCTCCCACACCTGGCACACTGGTGCCCTATTACCAGGCATTATTCACTGTGGGGAAATCACAAACCACACCTGTAGCAGATACTTTCTCAGCCACCCCTACGAGGTGGGGTGTTGCTGTATTTTCTCGTGAAGTTTGTGAAGTCGCAGTGCAGAGTCTTTCGTAATCTTATTACAAATTTGCCTAATGTTTCCAGAGGTAGCTAAGTATATGTTGGCATTTGTTGAACAGTTACCTTTCAAAATCCTTGTCTGGTTTAGTGAGTAGTTCCCATTGAGTACGGTGATGGCCATCTTGTAGGTCACTTTCTCTTGTGGTGGGTTTATTTTAAGAATTCCGTTGATCTAATACACCCAGCAGAGTCGTGGGATAATCCTCTCCCAATGCTTTCATGTAGTTGGTGATTTCCTGTTGCCACTCTTCCCATCTGGGCCCTTGGTCATGTTGTGGCTGCAGTTGGAATGGCTGTGATCATCTCAGAAATGCTGCTCTCAAAATACTTGCCATGCTGCACGTTATTGGGGTTCCCTGTTATTCCCCCATTTTGTGCTGTTTGCTTTACCTGTTCTCTGCAGCTGCTCCCTGTTGCTCTTCTTTTGGTTCTTATATGCCCCCCGGGCTCTTCAGTGAGTGTCCTCTCGTGGTGCAACACTATTTTCCATGTGTCCCCTAGCAGATGGCTCCCCTTTTCTCTGGTCTTATCACTCCCTCATTTCCCTGTGGGCGTATTGTTAAGACGGATTTCTGAACTCTGTCCTGGTGGCGCAGAAGTTCAGAAGGCCAACCTAATTACTTGGAACAGGGTAACCTCTGGACAAGCCAGACCAATCAAGGTAGCGATCGCGGCGGTCAAGACTAGGTCTCAAGAGGGGTGAGGGTGACTGAAGGCCCGCAATGAGCACACAAAGCAAGAGCGCTAACAAACTACTCCAAACAGTTGTTATATCAAAAATAGATACACATTTATTTTAAGGCCTTTAAAATAATGACCGTAGCGAGAAAATCACAATATCACAATATTAAACCAACACATACCATATCAACACAATATATATACAAATATACGGTCGCAAGCGTTTAAAGCACGAAATATGTAGTCCACCTGCCAGGGAAGGAAAACAGGCAGTGCGATAATGCTTTCGACTCAGTTCGCCTTCATAGGCACCTAACTAGATGGAAGTCCGAGCCCTGCGAAGAGTGGAGCCTTGTGCTCAAAGTACCTGCCACGCCGGTGCCGACGGGCACAAGGGGAAGCTCTTCGGAGGAAGTCAGGCGGTTCACGTTAGTGCACAGCAGAAGAAGAACAGGTTCCGCAACTCAAGCGCAGCCTCCACAGCGGGCAGAAGCAGAGCGCGAGCGCGGCAAAAGGGTGCTGTTTTTACACAGCAGGGAAAAGCAATGGGATACTGCAGGAGGGCGACCAGATCCTAGATATACTACTCACCGGTCCCCGAAGCAAGCAGACCCAGGCTCCTCCACGGTAGTTTCAGCAGCTGGCAGGTTCAGAAGAGCAGGGAACGCTTTGTAGTCGCGTAGAGCAAAAAGACGTCCCAATCGACGAAACCGGCACAGTTTTGTTGCCGCACCGGACAACGGAGCGGCCGTGTGTATTCGAGCCAAATGAACACTCCTCCCTTCAGACCTGGGGACGCCAAGCGTACGAAGCGTGGGAGAGTGACAAGGACTCGAAATACAACACAACCTGGCGGCAGTTACAGAGCAGGACTCCCTTGTAAGCTGGTCAGTCAACTGGATGGCCCAGAGACACTTCCGAAGGCTTACTTGGCAGGAGATGATGAAGTCGCCGGGAATAGCTGTTCCTGCTATTCCAAAGGTCGAAGCACCAGTACAGGCCTTCTGGTTCGATCAAAGGAGGACAGGGGCTCTCCGGACGACAGCAGTGCAAAGGAGGATTCCTTCAGCGGGTCACCAGCGATTCCTCGGTCCAGCCTCGTAGTTGCAGGATACTTGGCTCCTGTATTCCTTCGTTCGTGAGAACTCAGGAGATCGACATGGTAGTGGTGTTTCCAGCCCCCTCTTATCCATGGTTCCCTTCGCGCCAAAACGGAGGGGAGCCAATGGGAGATCCGCTCATCAAAACACATACCATACGTGGACCAATCACGGACCACGGTGGTCCCAGGCATTCACACCACCCTAGACTCTCTGGCACCCAGGATGTGTATTGGGACCAGACATCCCAGCCCACACCCTGGAGGCACACAAACGACATGTAGAAGCCCGCGAAAGCAACCACGTTTCGCGGGAAAGTACATGCCCAAATAAGGAAGGCCCCGGGTCGCCGGACCTGGGGAAGGTGAAGGGAGCAAGACGGACAGTGGACAGGACAAAGGAGCCTCGCGGCCTGGCCATTTTGGGAGCCAGGCCACCATTTTGGGTTCAGTGCAAAAACGTGCTCAGAACGCCAAAAGGAGCTCAAAATAAACAAAACGATCGCTGCCACCATTCCAGTCCCTGAATGACTTGCACCGATCAAATACCATCCTAAAAGATTATCTAGGGCCTGTAGAAGGCTAGAGACCCAAGAGAGCTGTAACTTAGCTTACAGTGCCCTCTTGTGTCGTGTTGCACTAAAGCTGCGACACGATAAAAGAAACTACGGGAAACCACGTTCCCCGGTACTGACTGTCTTAAGGGCATGTCAGTTTCCCCGTAAGAAAGGAGCGAAAGCCCAGAGAAGTGCGGCAGAAGGCTGTACTTCTCTGGCAAAGTCAGGAACAAGGTTAAAAACAATAGCAAAAAGTTTAGGGGTTGCCACATGGAAGGAAAATTCCCTACAATTACGAAATCTTTCCTAACACTCGCCCCTCCCAGACTATGGACAGGGGGAACTAATCCACCCCTGGATGAGTCTCTTGTTCAGGTCGGTTAAACATTCTGGACAACCCATCAGCATTGCTATGTTGGACACCTGGCCTATGCTCAATAGTGAAGTCGAAGCCTTGTAGACTTATGGACCACCTAAGCAACTTTGGATTCTCCCCCTTCATGTTCATTAGCCACTTTAACGGCTTATGGTCAGTCTGCACAGTGAAGTGGGTCCCATAGAGGTAGGGCCTCAGCTTCCTTAGGGCCCACACAACAGAGAAACATTCTTTCTCTACCGTGGACCATCTGAGCTCTCTGTCCTTAAGCTGGCGACTAATAAAACCGATAGGGTGTTCCTTACCCTTCTCATCTACTTGTGATAGTACAGCTCCTATCCCAGTGTCAGAGGCATCCGTCTGCACGATAAAAGGTCTTTGATAATCAGGGGCCCTGAGCACAGGGGCCTGGCACAAGGAGTCTTTTAAGCCATTGAAGGCCTTCTCACACTCGTCGGTCCAAGTTACCTTCTTGGGTTTCTTCGGAGTTGTGAGGGCAGTCAGAGGAGCAGCTATGGTGCCATAGTCTGCCACAAAATTGCGATAATACCCCGTGAGTCCTAAGAAGGCTCTCACTTGGGTTTGCGTAGTGGGGGTAGGCCAGTCTTGTACTGCTTGTACTTTACTGGGTAGAGGCTGTATCCTCCCTCCACCTACTTCATGTCCAAGGTAAACCACTGAGCCTTGTCCAATCTGGCATTTACTAGCCTTTATGGTCAAGTGGGCTTTCTGAAGAGCCTGGAGCACAATCCTGAGGTGTTTCACATGGTCTTCCCAGGTGGCACTGAAAACTGCTATATCGTCCAGATATGCAAGACAGAATTCGTCCAACCCATTCAACACATGATTCACAAGCCTCTGGAAAGTGGCAGGTGCATTCTTCAACCCGAACGGCATTACCCGGAATTGGTAAAGGCCGTCTGGTGTAGAAAATGCTGTATTCTCCCTGGCATGTTCTGCTAACGCTATTTGCCAATAGCCAGCAGTGAGGTCAAACGTGCTGAGGTACTTGGAGGCACCCAAAGTATCCACCAGCTCATCTGTTCGAGGCAAGGGGTGGGCATCTGTCTTGGTGACAGCATTCAGAGCCCTGTAATCCACGCAGAACCTCAATTCAGAAGTGCCTGCCTTTGGAACCAGAACCACAGGACTGGACCAAGGACTACTAGAGGGTTCAATCACCCCAAGGTCTAACATTTTGTTGACCTCGGTCTTAATATAAGACCGTACTTTATCCGACATCCTGTATCCCCTACTTTTGGTAGGTACACTGTCTCCTGTGTCAATGTTATGTTTGCACCAAGGTGTCAAACCAGGGGACTGTGAAAACAGGGGGGAAAACTGCCTAAGCAAACTTTTCACCTCAGCCTGCTGATCAGAAGTCAGGTGAGGGGCCACTCGGACACCCTCAACGGAGCTATCTGAAGGACCGCTCTGGAACAGGTCGGGAGAGGTTCAGACTCCTCTTCCTCAACGTCTGACGCCAGTAGCAGTGCTGCGATTTCGACTCTTGGGACGAAAGCCTTCAGCCTATTCACGTGGAACACTTTTGGAGCCTGTCCAGGCCTTCCAAGGTCCACTAAATAGTTTACCTCACCCAGGGGCTCCACCACTGTGTAAGGGCCTGACCATTTGTCCTGTAAAGCGCGAGGCCTTATTGGATTCATGATCAGGACTTGCTGACCAGGTGTAAAGTTGATGAGGGAAGCTTTCTGGTCATACCAATATTTCACCAGCGCTTGCCCTGCCTTCAATTTATCACTAGCCAAGCCCATCAGAAGTACCATCCGTTTTCTGAGCCCTAGCACATAGTCAACTACATTGGTAGTAACAGGGGGAGTGGGCATCTCCCATCCCTCCTTGACAATGGCTAAGGGTCCCCGTACGGGATGACCGAACAGAAGTTCGAAGGGGCTGAAGCCAACACCCTCCTGTGGTACCTCTCGGTAGGCAAACAGTAAGCATGGTAACAGAAGATCCCATTTTCTTCTCTGAGGCTCCTCCAGAGCCCCAATCATGCTCTTTAACGTTCTGTTGAAACGTTCCACCAGACCATTGGTCTGGGGGTGGCATGCAGAAGAGAACTTGTAGGTGACCCCACATTCTTTCCACATAGCCTGCATATACTTCGACATAAAGTTGCTGCCACGATCTGACACAACTTCTTTAGGGAAGCCAACCCTAGTAAATATGCCGAGTAAAGCTTTTGCAACTGACTTGGCAGTTACAGTTTTCAATGGGATGGCCTCAGGATACCTGGTTGCATGGTCGACCAGCACCAGGATAAACCTATTGCCCGAGGATGTTTGCGGGTCAAGGGGACCGACGATGTCGATCCCTACCCTTTCAAATGGTACCCCCACAACTGGGAGCGGTACCAACGGAGCTTGGATTGTCGCGCCAACCTTACCAGACAACTGGCAGGAGGCGCAACTCCTGCAGTGACTTTCCACTTGCACCCCCATCTTGGGCCAGTAGAAGTGCATGGATAACCTTTGCTTGGTCCTCTTCATACCAAGGTGACCAGCAAGGGGAACTTCATGCGCCAACTGCAGGAGGAAGGGTCTAACAGCAAGGGGAACCACCAACCTCCTATGGTCTCCTTCTGTAGACTCTGTGGGCTCACTATACAGGAGTCCACCTTCCCAATAAATCCTATGCTTCCCAGGAGGTTCACCCTCAAGCTGGGAGCAGGCCTGTCTCCTTAGACCTTCCAGAGATGGGCACTCACGTTGGCCTTTACTGAATTCGTCCCTATCAGGACCTCCTTCAACTAACAAGTCTTTTAGTTCCGGATGGTCGTTGGGGTCGAATACTTCAGGCATCGCCACCTCCTCGTCAGGCCCGGGCGATTGACCAACTTCCTCCACCGCAGTGGTAGGCGAGCTCGGGGGAATATTCTCTTTCCCCCGTCTTGACTTGTAGACTCCTTTCGCCTTGGGTTGCCCCTTCGGCTGGGGCGGCGTATTGGACTTGGCCAATGCTGCCCGTGCTTGAGACCGTGTGTAGGGTCGTTCGGCAGTGTCTCCTACGAGCCCTAAAGCTCTGAGATCATTACCTAATAAGACCTTTCCCGGGACGTTTCTCTGAATGCTCACTGGAATCCTGACTGCTGTACCATTTAAAGTTAGATTAACAGGGATCACGGGAAACATACGGAGGGGGCCGTCAGCCAACTTAGTGGGCATCAGAGTAGCTCTGGCAACTTCCTCTGAGTCTACCAAGGTAGAATCCACTACAGTTCGACTGCACCCACTATCCCTAAGAGCTGGAGTATCCACCCCATTGATCAGCACACTGTCTTTAAAGTAGTGCTTGGTATTATCTGGAATCCTAGCATACGCCTCGGCGACTTTAGGCTCCCAGGAACCCAGGGACACTAAAACTACCTCGGCCTCTATTCCGCTGGGAAACGAGTCCGAGGAGAAGGATGCTCCTGTAATCTCTTCTTCCTCGTAGGAGGAGAAGGCCAGATTAGCGGAGTGGACCCCCAAAGGTCTAACCTTACAACGGGGATCCCCCTTCACATGGTCAGTTGCTCCACAAGAAAAACAAGCCCCAGTGGGTCTGTTTACGTAGGGAGGCTTATTGTAACCAGAGTTCTGTTTCGGAGGCGCACCTCCACTACCCTGTGAGTTCTCTTGTGTCTTACCCTTGTTTTTCTTTTTGTGGCCCTTTTGGGAAGAAGATTTAGCAGATTCCCCACCCTCCATATCTTTGGACTTTTTCCCTTCCTCCTGCTTACCAGGATGAGTTTTGTCCTTATGGGACACTCGATGTGACACCCATAAGTCTGCTGCAATGGCCAGCTTCTTAGGATCTATCTCCTTCGAATCGGCCAAATGCTGCTTAAGCTCCGGGGAAGAAGAAGCAAAAATATGTTCCAGCATGACAAGATTTATCATGCCGTCGAAGGTAGAAACCTTATAGCCTTCGACCCAGCCAGTTAAGTTTTTCAAAGATTCAGCGACATAAGATACCCAAGTACCACCTTCCTTTTTCTTATACTCTCGAAAACGCTTTAAATATTGGGCCGGAGTCTTCCCAAACTTTAAAATGAGAGTCTGCTTTAACATTGCGAAATCAGCCCGCTCAGCCTTCGACATTTCCATAATGGCACTACAGCCAGAATGGGGGAGTCTACTGAGCAACCACGCAATCTTATCAGCATTGTCAACTTCTTGAACCTCGCATGCATACTCAAACGCATTCAGCCAGTCCATAATGTCATTCCTTTCTTCATACACACTGAGCAGATCTTTTGGAAACCGTGGATGAGAGGAGGCCCCAGACCCATGTCCAGGACCCTTGGATCCATTTGCAACCTGAAGCTTGGCCAGTTCCAACTGGTGATCCCTGTCTTTTTGTTTTTCTGCCTGTTCGATTTTTAGTTTAGCTATGCTGAATTCAAGCTCCTGCTGCCTAAACCGCAGCTCTTGCTTCTTGAATTCAAGCATAGCCTCCCCATCAGCACTGGCAGAGGAAACATTAGACAGCTCGTCCTCCCTGTCCTCGTGGTCGCGGTGGAACAGTGCGGCGGCAGAACCGTCGGTTCTACCAGTGAGAGCAGCCCCACCACCTTCCGCACTGTCCTCAGAAGTAATAGCGTCAAGCTGCGCTTCTTGCCACGCCACGATTCTTTGGATCATTTCAAATTTAGTGCCTTGAGAGGAAACACCTCTCTCCGCACACATCTTTTTCAGCGTTTCTGATTTGGAAGCATTTAAAGTTAACAACGTACTTGTTTCCATACTGTTTGATAGGACTATGGCCTTTTTAAAGTTATACTATAACAATTCACTACGTGTACTGTTTGGAATAACCTGAAATGCCTTAGTTCGAGCGCAAAACTGGATACCTTCAGTCGTACCCCACCGCTGCCACCAATTTGTTAAGACGGATTTCTGAACTCTGTCCTGGTGGCGCAGAAGTTCAGAAGGCCAACCTAATTACTTGGAACAGGGTAACCTCTGGACAAGCTAGACCAATCAAGGTAGCGATCGCGGCGGTCAAGACTAGGTCTCAAGAGGGGTGAGGGTGACTGAAGGCCCGCAATGAGCACACAAAGCAAGAGCGCTAACAAACTACTCCAAACAGTTGTTATATCAAAAATAGATACACATTTATTTTAAGGCCTTTAAAATAATGACCGTAGCGAGAAAATCACAATATCACAATATTAAACCAACACATACCATATCAACACAATATATATACAAATACACAGTCGCAAGCGTTTAAAGCACGAAATATGTAGTCCACCTGCCAGGGAAGAAAAACAGGCAGTGCGATAATGCTTTCGACTCAGTTCGCCTTCATAGGCACCTAACTAGATGGAAGTCCGAGCCCTGCGAAGAGTGGAGCCTTGTGCTCAAAGTACCTGCCACGCCGGTGCCGACGGGCACAAGGGGAAGCTCTTCGGAGGAAGTCAGGCGGTTCACGTTAGTGCACAGCAGAAGAAGAACAGGTTCCGCAACTCAAGCGCAGCCTCCACAGCGGGCAGAAGCAGAGCGCGAGCGCGGCAAAAGGGTGCTGTTTTTACACAGCAGGGAAAAGCAATGGGATACTGCAGGAGGGCGACCAGATCCTAGATATACTACTCACCGGTCCCCGAAGCAAGCAGACCCAGGCTCCTCCACGATAGTTTCAGCAGCTGGCAGGTTCAGAAGAGCAGGGAACGCTTTGTAGTTGTGTAGAGCAAAAAGACGTCCCAATCGACGAAACCGGCACAGTTTTGTTGCCGCACAGGACAACGGAGCGGCCGTGTGTATTCGAGCCAAATGAACACTCCTCCCTTCAGACCTGGGGACGCCAAGCGTACGAAGCGTGGGAGAGTGACAAGGACTCGAAATACAACACAACCTGGCGGCAGTTACAGAGCAGGACTCCCTTGTAAGCTGGTCAGTCAACTGGATGGCCCAGAGACACTTCCGAAGGCTTACTTGGCAGGAGATGATGAAGTCGCCGGGAATAGCTGTTCCTGCTATTCCAAAGGTCGAAGCACCAGTACAGGCCTTCTGGTTCGATCAAAGGAGGACAGGGGCTCTCCGGACGACAGCAGTGCAAAGGAGGATTCCTTCAGCGGGTCACCAGCGATTCCTCGGTCCAGCCTCATAGTTGCAGGATACTTGGCTCCTGTATTCCTTCGTTCGTGAGAACTCAGGAGATCGACATGGTAGTGGTGTTTCCAGCCCCCTCTTATCCACGGTTCCCTTCGCGCCAAAACGGAGGGGAGCCAATGGGAGATCCGCTCATCAAAACACATACCATACGTGGACCAATCACGGACCACGGTGGTCCCAGGCATTCACACCACCCTAGACTCTCTGGCACCCAGGATGTGTATTGGGACCAGACATCCCAGCCCACACCCTGGAGGCACACAAACGACATGTAGAAGCCCGCGAAAGCAACCACGTTTCGCGGGAAAGTACATGCCCAAATAAGGAAGGCCCCGGGTCGCCGGACCTGGGGAAGGTGAAGGGAGCAAGACGGATAGTGGACAGGACAAAGGAGCCTCGCGGCCTGGCCATTTTGGGAGCCAGGCCACCATTTTGGGTTCAGTGCAAAAACGTGCTCAGAACGCCAAAAGGAGCTCAAAATAAACAAAACGATCGCTGCCACCATTCCAGTCCCTGAATGACTTGCACCGATCAAATACCATCCTAAAAGATTATCTAGGGCCTGTAGAAGGCTAGAGACCCAAGAGAGCTGTAACTTAGCTTACAGTGCCCTCTTGTGTCGTGTTGCACTAAAGCTGCGACACGATAAAAGAAACTACGGGAAACCACGTTCCCCGGTACTGACTGTCTTAAGGGCATGTCAGTTTCCCCGTAAGAAAGGAGCGAAAGCCCAGAGAAGTGCGGCAGAAGGCTGTACTTCTCTGGCAAAGTCAGGAACAAGGTTAAAAACAATAGCAAAAAGTTTAGGGGTTGCCACATGGAAGGAAAATTCCCTACAATTACGAAATCTTTCCTAACACGTATCACTCTCCTGTGTACTCATGGGTGGATTTCTTCCTTTGCCAGGTGCGGCTTGGTACCTTCACAACATGGGCGGACTGCCCTTGTACTACATTGTGGGCGGATTGCCCCTCAATTGTTGGTAGGGTGCCCTCTCTTTATGGGCAGATTGCCCTCCCCTGTCTTGTGGGCGGTCTGTCCTTCCCTGAAGCTCAGCAGGACATACTGCTCTTCCTTTCACTCTTCCTTTCACTCTGATGCTGGGAACAGCCCAGCTACTGGCAGATGGCCCTGTCCTCTACTTTTGCGGCACACTGCAGGTTTCCATGGGTGTGTGGATTTCCCTTCCTCCGGTTTTCTCCTCATGGGCGTAACGGTACTCAGAGTTCGGCTCAGTGCCCTTCATTGAGAAGCTGCGGCACACTACCCGCTGCTGCTATCCCCTCCTTCACTTGGCTCATCTCCTCCTTTTCTGTGGCCGGGACCAGTACACTGTGTTGGGCGAACTGTCCCCTCTTGGTTTGGGTGGATTTCCCTTATCTGCCGCTGTGGCTGGGGGGGAATGCCCCTTCGGGTACCAGGCAGATTGCCCTTTTTTTAAAATGTATTGTATATATTTTCATCTTTGATTTTCTTTTTGTGCTGCCGTTGCCGGGTCAGCCGTGAGCTGGGTGGAATGCCCCCTACTGCTGCCGTGGCTGGGATCAGCCATCTTACACTGGGCAGATTGGCCCTCCTTCCATTATGGGCGGACTGCCCTTCGTGTCACGGGCGGATTGCCCTGTTCCTATTCCCGGGGCCGGAAATGAGGGTGGACTGCTTTCCTTGTTCGTTGCCAGCGCGGACGTCTCTCCTCATTGCCAGTTGTTGGGACTAGAGTGGGAGCGGGATCCGGTCTTTCCTGCACCCTCCTTCCCGTATACAGCCACCTACAATAATTGCACAGAGTCATTGATGGATGTGACTCTTTTTATTCTCCTTTACACACTGATCTTCCCGGGCACATCTAGCCCCTCCTCTTCCTCCCTCCAGGCCCCATGTCCTTCCTCTCCCTCTTAAGGTCGCCCCTGGTTTTTAGGGGGACCGACTTTGTTTACTACACAACAAATGGTAATTCCAGTCGAAATACGGAAGCGTTTGGATAATCAATTTAGTCAGATAATACCCCATTTCATTACCTCTGTCATACGTTTGGAACCCTCCTCACCGTCGCACAAGGTGATAGTTTCCTATGACAACGTGAGTCTATCATTCTTCATCCCCCATGAAAGTAGAAGCTTCCTGAAAGAGCCATTGTTTCTGTCTCCACCCGAGAATCTATTGAGAAATCCTACATCCGTGGCTTTTAAACAGATTCTTGGTGGATTTATATCTGTGCCTTCCTACTGACAGTCCGACAAGTACCCTTCCATGTTACTTGTCTTTTTCTACATTAGTGTCGACTCTGTTTGTGTACAATTCGGAGCACACAAACATTTGGTCAGTGCTATGTAACTGAAAAAAAGATATTGACAAGGTTTGTGGTAATTTCCTGTTACATTGCACATTCAAATAGTTTAACAAAAATAAAACTGTGCTGAGCCTCTGAATAACTCACTGTAATTAGTGGGTGAAGAAAACGAACATGATTGCAAAGAGAGAATGTGCAAATGATGCAATATTGCCTAGTCTCATAGCAGAGTCATGTAATAGTGGAAGTTCCCTTTAAGGGATATTCCATGATTTGACATCATGCCGTCATCCTAAAATAAAATGGGCCGCCATGTCACACGCTCCCATAGCACGTGCGAGCATCCTTAAACAGCTGTTTTGTCTTCCTTGATCCAAAGCGTCCTGCATGCCGGCAATAATTGTAACCTATAACGTTGGCGACGAGGTAATGCTGTGACTGAAGGATACAGGCGCTGCCGTGTCTGATGCAGTCGCTTCGATCACGCTGCATGCGCGGTAGGGGTAGAGTGCCCCTGTGGTGCTTTGAGGGTGCATTTCTCTGCTGGGGGCAGCAGCGGTGAAGAAAATAAATATAATAAATGTATACTTACGTATTTCAGCGCTGACTCCCCACCCATAGATGTATGGCATCTACGAGCCTAAAGTGTGGAAGGTTTGTTTGTTTGCTTGTTTTATTATTTATAATATGCGAACATACCCTAGGGTAACAGGGCACAGCAGTTACATGTATATGCGAAAATTGGTTACAACAACGTTATTATTTACGTACAGGTATGAAATACAAAGTATATACAGAATAAATCCTATAACAGACCGATGGTACAAGTGCAACAATAAAATGAAGCATACAGCTTGCTTACATCCCAGGAGGATAGCTCAGCGGCAGCGTGCTCGACTTGGAAACAAGACGACACGGAGCAACACAGGTTCGATCCCTGGGTCCGCGCTTAGAAACCTCTGGGTATTAAGCGCGTTATAAATAACCTATCATAGCATATCATAGCATCAGCAGTATATACAAGTATAGGTGATAGTAGGATGAGTGTGTGCAGATGTACAATTAGGTGGGTGGGTGGTTCTGACTGCTCACAGTAAGACCTGGCTGCTTATTGCATTTGGTGAACATTCGCTTTCAGCCACAGGATGGTCTTGGTCCTGAAGTTTTGGTAGGGAAGGTCAGTTCTCAGTGTGGGAGGTAGGGAGTTCCATGGTAGGGAGTTCCATGGTAGGAAGCTGCTGTAATTCACGTCAACCAACTGTCATATCGCTGGTGAGTGATAAAGTGGTTGCAGCTCCTTGTTGGGGGTTCTCGTGCAGCTCAAGGACTTTAAAGTGGCAAGAAAAGTCTATTAACTGTTCTAAGGGAGGTAACAAGATGTGCTTTGTGTGCGTGCATCTCACTGTATCACATACCAGTGTGAGACATATAAAACAGACAACCTACATATAACTTGAATACATGAGAGAAGCTGTGATAACAGCTGGTAACAAAATGGGAACATATCATGGCTGATGATGCTGGAGTGGCTCCATGTCCTCCTTTAATTCCCGCACAACACGGCTCTTTCGCACCATTAGCTGAATTGGACATTCTTGATGCACCATCGAACCAAGGCCCAAGGTGGGCGACATGGGTTAAATATTTGCACATTTATTGTGATGCTACCAGTGAGACACATGATGGTTCCAAATGTTCTACTTAGGTATACACTTTGGGGGTTGTCTTATCAAGCTGTGAGGGATGCTCTTGCTAACTTCTTCAGTCTGATGGTCAATGCGGATTATGAGCTTTTCCTTTTGCAGGATGCAAAACAGAAGGGAGAAGAGACACTAGATGCATTTTATGCTTGACTACAGAAACTGCCATTGACATGTTTTTTGATCAATGAGGAAGATGAAATCAGAGTCCATGTAACGCAGGGTTGTTTTTCTGTTAAACTGAGAAAAACATATTTTGAGAGATCCAGGCATCAGCCTCGCCAGAATGGTGAAAGGAGGAAAATAATTGAGTTGGAAAACTGGCATTGAGGACAGTGTCATCAGAGGATTGTAGTGGAGACACAGTATTACTGAAGACACACAAACTGAGGGGCAAGTGAAGTCACACATATGAGCCGTAACGATTCTGCATGACTGCTCAAAAAGGATTTATGATAACAGTGCTCGATGGTAACAGTGCTCGATGGTACCCAGTCCTTGACTAAGGAACACCTCCTTCATCAAGAAGGTGCCTCATGGAGTGGGCCCAGACTCTGCTGTAGAAGTCAGGTTGGATGAAGAGGGACCAATGAGTGGGGGTGATCATGGTGAATCCCTGGGCTCCATGCCACTCAGAGGATCATAGGTACCAGATACCACAGATGGGCAGATGGAATCGATGAATGTTTTGGACCCAAATGAATGAGGCAAAGGGTCCCTCATCCAGGTATCCAAAGATGGTTCCTGCAGCTGTCCTAAATATTTTAAGAATGATGTGCTGGACAGTTAATTTTGGATGGTGAACCAAAATCGAGACTGTACATTTATGATTGGGTTTATCATTATTGTTAGTGCATTGTTCATTCAATTGTTATGATAAAGCCGGAATGTGATATTTGAAGTTCCCTTTAAGGGATACACCATGATCTGAAGTCATGCCATAATCCTAATAAATATGGGCATCCACATCACATGCTGTCAGACCACTAGCAGGCACCCTTTATACAACACTGGTTGTGTGCCTTCCTTGATACGAAGGGGACTGCGTGCGGGCAACAGTAATAACCACAGCCTATAGAAAGCCATAAAAGAGTCAACACTTATTTAGCCTTTTCGAAATTCAACTTGCATCTTCATAATAACTGAAAAGGTGTGGTGGACACTTAAAAGAAGAACTGCAGTATATACATCATCGTTTATGTCATTCCAGTTCAATGATATCCGGGGTGGTTGTTGGTGTACTGGCAGGGGAGGTTTGGGGAATAAAGTGAAAAAGTGCCCCACAGACTCAACTGGCATTTTGCTCCTTTTTTGACAATGTTTGAGAAGTGCAGAAGCGGATTTTTGGGGTACAAAGTGTTGTAAATTGTGCCTTCTAAAGAATAATTTTTTCAGTAACAGTGAACAAAAATACTAGCTACACAGTGAAGAAACGAATTCAATTTGCAACTTGACCAAAAAAACGTGCCCACTTTGACAAATAAACTGCCCCACACTAGCATCTTTGGCCTGTAGTTCGGACATTGCACTATTGCTCTGTAGGCCAGTCCGAGCTTGTGTACAGGCCTGATTAAAGGAGAGAGTCTAACTTTGCGTGGAAGGTGACCTGTGCAATGATGCAAGGGGGCTAGGCTAACAGAACGCTGACCCAACAGGCCTTCCTTTTATTGATTTATAGC
This sequence comes from Ambystoma mexicanum, assembly GCF_040938575.1. Classification (NCBI taxonomy): domain Eukaryota; kingdom Metazoa; phylum Chordata; class Amphibia; order Caudata; family Ambystomatidae; genus Ambystoma; species Ambystoma mexicanum. The sequence goes on along the minus strand of NC_090941.1, from coordinate 107,635,617 downwards.
TGTCGTATATGAGTTTGCTTTTGAACCCTGACATGTGGAGGGCATGATGTGGTACATTGTCCTGCTGTTTATGAGGTGTGAAGTCGTTCGTGTTCAGTTCGTGTGCTTTCAGATTTATTGGCATTCTATGAACCCTTATGGGCCATACTTAACGACAGTTTAACCATGACATAAACCCACGGAAGGATAACAACACATTAAACAAAAAAAAACAAGTTTCATGATGTTTAAACCTTCCCCAAAGCAGGCGGTGGACTAAGTTGTTTGCTCTTCTCTCTACTCTCCCTCAACTCTGCCCACCATTGCTCTCAAGAGGCCTCAACCTTTGTGAGTGATATCACTAATTAGATAATGAAACCTATATCCTCAATTTGCCTTGCTAGGAATGCCTCAGGAAAGTCAAAGAGCACACTCAGGACTCATATTGCAGCGGTGTTGTGCCTAGTGTGGCCTCTTCTCCTAGACCTTTGCACATCAGGCGCAGGGACGTCATTTGGGGGTTGCCAGGGGTCGCAGTTGCGACCTCTGGGGTCTCCCTTGCTGCCCATGTGGTCTCCCTTTCTAACCCTAGAAAAAAAAGATTTTTTTTTAAAAAACCTTTTTTTGTTTAACTTTTTTTTAATGTAAACTCATGGGTTGTGGCATGTGGCTCTTAATTTTTTGCAGTGGCTGACTTCCTTGTTCAGGCCTCTCAAAAAAAACGGGGTTCCACAAGTCTGTCATTTTGAGCACTGATGCTAAATAAAGGAGAATAGGAATAACACATCATTTGTCTTTCAGGATTTCTATCCAATAATTGGCAGACTCATTAAGGTTTATTTCAGGCACATTTCAGGTGGTGAGTCACTGATTTAGCCTGTTCATAAACACCTCAATTCAGCCTTTCATCCTTCTGAGGTCGATAAATGAGAACCAACACAGGTTGGGTGATTTTGTATGTACAAGCGCTTAATCATAAGTGCTATATAATAACATATCATCATTTCGCCTTGAACGTCTGCTTGCATTCACAGTAATTTGGTAATATGGTCCTATACACACTGATATTAATGATACATATGGTGATCCATTCTTCTATGAAATGTACATAACATTATAGTGATATTGCAACCATATTTCTCGTAGTGTACTTAGGGACAATATGTGATGTCCCTTCCTGTTTTGTCAAGGGGTGAAAGGTTGTGTTCCATCACTTCTCATTATGTCACTTCGAGGTGTGGGGGGTATATTACTTCACTTCCTGTGATGTCATCAGAGGTCAAAGGTCATGTGATGTCACTTCCGCTACCGCTGGCATTTTGGTGAAATGACGTCCCTGATCAGGCGTGTCAGGAAAAAAGATCATCAGCAGCCAGAATCGATGGTCATTGATCCCTGAAATCTGCAGAAAATTCAAGTGCTCGAACTGAAAAAGGCACAATGTGTCATATTTTTAAACACCTCTGAGTAAATGACACACGAAAATGACACCTCAAACGACACACCTTTTTGTTTGGCCAAAAAAGATATGTCCTGTTTTAAGAGGGCATTTGAAAGTAGCCTCATAGATGTTCTCTTTTTTTGCCTTTGCAGAATTGAGAAAATTAGGGTGCATTTTTCCTGCATTTTTACCTTCACCTCATATTCAAATGGGAAGCACTTTTAAACGCATTGAAAACAAATGCATTTACCTGTGGCAGTTTGTAAGAACTGCAGGAGGATTCTTGGAATTGACATGCATTATTTTTAAAGTGGAACATCAGCAGTATGTGCCACTGCTTTTCCACTTAAATTTGAATCCCTCAAATAGGGATGAACATGTGTTTATCTGTGTTTAGCATTTCAGAGTGAAAGGCCTTTACTGGGCCTTTTACTATGAAATCCACCCCTATTCCCACGTTAGTGGTTGGAGCCTGTAATATATTAGTGACAGGCGTGTTCCTGACCCGAATGTATACAAGGCGGTTGGTCAGTGCATCTTTTGCACCGCTATAAAGCCCCCCTGAAATGAGTAGTTCATTTATGAGAAAAAGGTGACGTGTGCTTTTGTAATACTGACAAAACTAAAAGCATCACAAGATCTCTTCCATTTTTTTCAATGTGGTTAGCTTTCGTGAATCTGGCTCTCTGTGGGAATTTGGGAGGTTATCAAATGGGACATTGGGTGCATTGTGCATGCAGAGTGCAGTTGCATAGAATATACAACCTTCATCTATGACATTTTGGGGGTAATTAATAGAATTCAGCGCACAAGTGGCGCACGCGGCTGGCGCACAGTGTGCGCGTGGGAATCCCTGCGCCAGCCGCGTGCGCCAAAACCCATTTCCGCGCACAGCGTATTCATGGATTCCAGCTACAATAACCAGCCGTGGCGCACAGTGGCGCAGCGACCCTGCAGCAGCGCCAGTTACGCCCCCAAGCACGCCTCTCGCGCAGGGAAAAGCCATCAAAATCCCCAATCCAGCGCAAAGGGCTACGCTAACCCTGTACCAGCACGGCAAGCGGTCTACGTGTATCACTGGGGTGCGCTGGAAGTACCTCCCGTCATTTCAGCTGGGTATGTGCATTTCAGGGGTGCGCGGGAAGTTTCACACGCGATTCCATCAGGGTACGTGTATTTCAGGGGTGCACGGGAAGTTCCACACGCAATTTCAGCAGGGTACATGTATTTCAGGGGTGCGCGGGAAGTTCCACATGCGATTTCAGCAGGGTACGTGTATTACAGGGGTGCGCTTGAAGTTCCACACGCGATTCCATCAGGGTACGTGTACATCAAGGGTGCGCGGGAATTTTCACACGTGAATTCAGCAGGGTACGTGTATATCAGGGGTGCGCGGGAAGTTCCACACGCGAATGTCCTGGCTACGTGTATTTCGGGATGCGCGGGAAGTTTCACACGCGATATCAGCAGGGTACGTGCATATCAGGGGTGCGCGGAAAGTATCACACGCGATTCCATCAGGGTACGTGTATTACAGGGGTGCGCGGGAAGTTCCACACGCGAATGTTCAGGCTACGTGTATTTCGGGGTGCGCAGGAAGTTTCACACGCGATATCATTAGGGTACGTGTATTCCAGGGGTGCGCGGGAAGTTCCACACGCGAATGTCCAGGCTACGTGTATTTCGGGGTGCGCGGGAAGTTTCACACGCGATATCAGCAGGGTACGTGTATTCCAGGGGTGCGTGGGAAGTTCCACACGCGATTTCAGCAGGGTACATGTATTACAGGGGTGCGCTTGAAGTTCCACACGCGATTCCATCAGGGTACGTGTACATCAGGGGTGCGCGGGAATATTCACACGTGAATTCAGCAGGGTACGTGTATATCAGGGGTGCGTGGGAAGTTCCATACGCAAATGTCCTGGCTACGTGTATTTTGGGGTGCGCGGGAAGTTTCACACGCGATATCAGCAGGGTACGTGCATATCAGGGGTGCGCGGAAAGTATCACACGCGATTCCATCAGGGTACGTGTATTCCAGGGGTGCGCGGGAAGTTCCACACGCGAATGTCCAGGCTACGTGTATTTCGGGGTGCGCGGGAACTTTCACTCGCAATATCAGCAGGGTACGTGTATTCCAGGGGTGAGCGGGAAGTTCCACACGCGAATGTCCAGGCTACGTGTATTTCGGGGTGCGCGGGAAGTTTCACACGCGATATCAGCAGGGTACGTGTATTCCAGGGGTGCGCGGGAAGTTCCACACACGATTTCAGCAGGGTACGTGTATTACAGGCGTGCGCTTGAAGTTCCACACGCGATTCCATCAGGGTACGTGTACATCAGGGGTGCGTGGGAATTTTCACACGTGAATTCAGCAGGGTACGTGTATATCAGGGGTGCGCGGGAAGTTCCACACGTGAATGTCCTGGCTACGTGTATTTCGGGGTGCGCGGGAAGTTTCACACACGATATCAGCAGGGTACGTGCATATCAGGGGTGCGCGGAAAGTATCACACGCGATTCCATCAGGGTACGTGTATTACAGGGGTGCGCGGGGAGTACCACATTTGAATTGCATGTGTGGGTCCTCCCAGGTGTTCCCTCTACACCCTTCACGGCCCCTGCAGATGGCTCACACCACAGGGGCCTACCCTGCACACCATCCACCATGACCATGCCCCCCAGCCAACCCACATGTCAACTTGCACTACTGCCCACCAACGCATGTCCCCCTGCACCCCCAGCCACCAGGGGCACCCTCCACCAGGCCCCACCCATGACTCCCACCACCCCCACCCCCCAGCAGTGCAGGGGCAGCCACCACCAGGCCCCCACCCATGTCCAACTCATGTTCCCCACCCCCCCACCCCCCAGCACTGTGGGGCACCTGCCAGCAGGCCCCCACCCATGTCCAACTCATGTCCCCACCACCCCCACCCCTCAGCAGTGCAGGGGCACCCTCCACCAGGCCCCCACCCTTGTATCCCACCACCCCCACCCCCCAGCAGTGCAGGGGCACCCTCCACCAGGCCCCCATCCATGTCTCCCACCACCCCCACCCCCCAGCACTGTGGGGCATCTGCCAGCAGGCCCCCACCCATGTCCAACTCATGTTCCCCACCACCCCCACCCCCCAGCACTGTGGGGCACCTGCCAGCAGGCCCCCACCCATGTCCAACTCATGTCCCCACCACCCCCACCCCCCAGCACTGTGGGGCACCTGCCAGCAGGCCCCCACCCATGTCCAACTCATGTTCCCCACCACCCCCACCCCCCAGCACTGTGGGGCACCTGCCAGCAGGCCTCTCCCATGTCCAACTCATGTCCCCACCACCCCCACCCCCCAGCACTGTGGGGCACCTGCCAGCAGGCCCCCACCCATGTCCAACTCATGTTCCCCACCACCCCCACCCCCCAGCACTGTGGGGCACCTGCCAGCAGGCCCCCACCCATGTCCAACTCATGTCCCCACCACCCCCCAGCACTGTGGGGCACCTGCCAGCAGGCCCCCACCCATGTCCAACTCATGTTCCCCACCACCCCCACCCCCCAGCACTGTGGGGCACCTGCCAGCAGGCCCCCACCCATGTCCAACTCATGTCCCCACCACCCCCAGCCCCCAGCACTGTGGGGCACCTGCCAGCAGGCCACCACCCATGTCCAACTCATGTCACCACCACCCCCACCCCCCAGCACTGTCGGGCACCTGCCAGCAGGGCCCCACCCATGTCCAACTCATGTTCCCCACCACCCCCACCCCCCAGCACTGTGGGGCACCTGCCAGCAGGCCCCCACCCATGTCCAACTCATGTCCCCACCACCCCCACCCCCCAGCACTGTGGGGCACCTGCCAGCAGGCCCCCACCCATGTCCAACTCATGTTCCCCTGCACCCCCACCCCCCAGCACTGTGGGGCACCTGCGAGCAGGCCCCCACCCATGTCCAACTCATGTCCCCACCACCCCCACCCCCAGCACTGTGGGGCACCTGCCAGCAGGCCCCCACCCATGTCCAATTCATGTCCCCACCACCCCCATCCCCCAGCACTGTGGGGCACCTGCCAGCAGGCCCCCACCCATGTCCAACTCATGTTCCCCACCAACCCACCCCCCAGCACTGTGGGGCACCTGCCAGCAGGCCCCCACCCATGTCCAACTCATGTCCCCACCACCCCCACCCCCCAGCAGTGCAGGGGCACCCTCCACCAGGCCCCCACCCATGTCTCCCACCACCCCCACCCCCCAGCACTGTGGGGCACCTGCCAGCAGGCCCCAACTCATGTTCCCCAGCCAACATGTCATCACAATCTAGATCCCTGGTCCCTATGGTCACCCTCCAAATGCAAAACACCCACCCGAGTATTGCATCCACCCACTCAGAAATGGCAATTACATGACAGAACACCAATTGCAAGTTTCGAAACAAACACATGTTCCTCACATACACCCAATGGGTGTCAGTGAATCTCAAAACCCATATCATGATATGCATGAAACCAATGAGATGATACTACACATTGAAGTTCGATAAAAAAAATCTGTATTAAAGGAAACATAAATAGATTCAAAAATAAAGAAACAGAAATGGGAATGCACAAAAATGAAAAGAAGCATGTCTGTGAAAAAAAGCAAAACCAAAAATCATAATCCAAAGTAATGGTGTCCAAAGTCACTGTCCACAAAAGAAAATCCAGTGGGAAATAATAATTGAAAGCCATTGCTCCATGGGTAAATTGTGAAAGAAAAATAAAATCCAACAGTGAACTATGTACAGACGAACAAGCCAGGGTCCATTATCGCAACAAAAGAAATGAAACCTATCTAACAACACTAACTAATAAAATAAACTATATACAAAAAAGTGGCCAATGTCAAAAAGGTCCAAAATAAATCAAAAAACAAAGGAAACCTAACACTACCTACATAACTATGTACAAGGGCAGCGGGCTAGTCTGACAGCTCACTTTTGTCCCACTGCGGGTGCCCCTGTGTATCCACAGCTCCTTCTCCGCCCTCTTCATCAGTTGACGATGCAGACAGGGAGAAATAAAACACAGGCATCAGGGCACTGTACAATGGACACATACACACATGACAGTTGTACATGAGTGGCATTGGCAAACCTCAGACATGCCATCACAATCCCCAACACACATGTAATTTCAACTCGCACACATGAGCCATATCACAGCCATATCGCAACTGCCACCACCATCCATACACATACAACAGCAAGAGCAGGCAAAGCTGAGCCAGACATCACATGCAACACAGGAAGTGCACCACACATGTACACACACCACCACACTTGCATGCATGTGTACACCTCTGCCAAGTGTCGCAGTGTTCAGATGGGCATCCATGTCACATCTGCCAATCAGGCTTCCACATCCCGCTGTCACATGCATCCATGTTGCATCACTGTTGCACCCTTGTCAAATACACAGAAATGCACATGTACACAGTGCTGATACATGCAGCTGAAAACAACATACATGCGTGACATCACAGACATGTCTACTTACATACACATTCATCCAAACATGTGTGCCCACACAACTGCATTTGGCTTGCAAGCCTTCACACACAAGCACCATCCATGTCTCACACATTACAGCCCTCGCATGTGTTAGCCCCACAGCCCTGTACACCCCCACCCATACTCGACCCCATACAAACAGATGTGCAATCTGCACACTACTGAAACATCACCACACGCACAGCTCACAATCAGGATGCATGTACACTTACCGCTCGACTCCAGACGGGTCTGCCTCTCAAGGACCTGGACGTGGAGCGCTGGGGGTATGCGTTCCAGGACCCTCATCTGATCTTCCGACAAGTGGCACCGGCGCCCCTTGGCATCTGCTGCCTTCAAGAGGCGCCGGTCTTTGTTCAGGCTCCTGGACCTGAAGTCCTCCCAGCACTTCTTGACATGTTGGAAGACGCGGACTGCCAGCCCCTCCGCGTTGATGGCAGTCACGATGTCAGTCCAGATCCGAGTCCGTCCTTCCTTGTCGGCACGGGAACTTCCGAAGAGGGCATCATAGTGCCCCAGGACTTGCTCCACCAGGACACCAACTTCGGTGGCACTGAAGCTGGTGCCCCTCTGCCTCTCTGGCCGGGGGTTGTCAGTGGTGCCAGATGTTGCAGTGCCCGACATGACAACCCCAGAGGCAGGAGTGGGTGGGCAACTTGATCCTGGGGCTGGGCTGTGGAGCGATGGAATCCCAGTCGGGAGTCTTCGGTTCCAGCAGGGGTGGTCACAGCAACAGCACCCCTGGCTGATGTGCAGGCAGCAAATGGCAGGGCACGTGGGCAGCAGGCAGTCAGGCAGCAGCAGATGGCAGGTGGGAGCGTGCTCGGGGCTCTGGGGGGCAGTAGTTCGGCCTTCTGGGCAGGAGCGTGGTCTTCCGTGTGCTTACGCGTGGCCAGCTTGATACAGAGTGATTTGGCACGTGAAAATTCGGCACGTCAGCGTGTAATTCGAGGAAAGGCCCTTAGCACGTAAGCGCTTCTGCACGCATACGCAATTTCATTGGACAGAAGGCCCCTCAAGCGCAAGTGCCCCTGTGATGTGACGCGCACAGGCATGCATGGGCATTTCAGCGCACGTGAAAAACTGCACGTCCGCGTGTAATACGAGGAAAGGGCCCATGCGCGTAAGTGACGTGACGCGCGCGTGCGTTTCCCTCAGCACGGGTTAAAGGCGAGCGGGCCCAGCAGTTCGCTGTAGGTGCCTTTCGTGGAGACCGACGTGTGTTGCTGCTTCCTGTTGTTTCGCGCGCCATCACAACTTCACAGCTATCAAGGACGTATCTCTTCTTTTGGCGGGGGTATTGGCTACGCGTGTTTTTCTGCATCGCGCTAGTCAGACGGTGAGTCGCACATGCTCTTTTTCCCACTGCGGGTGCCCCTGTGTATCACACCCATTTTCGATGTCATAGTAGCCTGCGTGTCCCACGCGTATGCGTTATTTTTGTTACTGGGTGCCACCGCGTACTGCGGGAGGTTGAATCCATGCACGTGGGCTGCAGTGTTGCATGCACGGTTTTACTGCAGTTTTGTGGTGCCTGAGCGTTGCATGACCCGTCACTACATCACCGGGGTCACATTCAGCCTTGCAGGTGCAGGGGGGCTGTTAACATCTTGCTTCCCACCCCCTTCACCCCAATTGCCCAGGTCAATTGTGGTGTACACCTCCCATTGGCACCACTCCATCTGTGCCGGCACTACTACATCTGTGCCATGGTTGGGAGGACACCAAAGGTGAGGGGTGCCTCAGCTGGGCATCATCCTCGTGGCGGGCGTGGTTGGGGACATGGCCGTGGTGACCAGGGAGTAGGGGGACTCCAGGGTGTCCAGGGCAGCCACATAGGGGGAAGAGGCAGGGGTGCGCCACTTGAGCACAATGTTGTGCCATGTGTCGGTGCAGTCATGCCACCACCCCCTGTGGTTACGGGGGATGCAGCTTCTGCATCTGGCACTGGCGCCAGTGTGACCCGGCAGTCCGTTCCATCGACTGACACGGGCCGAAGGGTAGTGGTAGCTGCAGGTGCAGCTTTGGACACCGCCACCCAGGCTCGGGGTCTGCCAGCGCAGGCTGCGTTGGCACTTGAAGAGCCCTTGGTAGATCTCCAACAGGCCAGGGGGGAAACCATAGGGGCATGCCGGGCTGCTCAGACCAAGACATGTGTCACTGGGGCAGTCATGTTATCTGCTGCCCCGAACAGCTGGGTGTTGGCAAGTGCAGTGGCAGATGCACCCAACAGCACCCCGGTTGTGAGTCTGCCAACCAGGACCGTTGCCGGTGAATGACCCTGCCACAGCTGATGTTGCTGCGCAGGGTCCATTAGTGGGCACTCAGCTGCCACTGACACAAGTCAGGCCTTTGGTCATCCCTCCACCTGCCACTCCCTTGGCTCAATCCACCGAACCCACTGGCCATACTAGTCAGGGCGGCATTAGCCAGCCAGGGTCTGCGCCACAGTCCAAGAGGAGGAAGGTTGCACCTGCAGCACAGGCTGGGACCCCACACACAGCCACGACCTCCTGCACATCGAGGAAGAAGCCTTTCTGTAAGCAGGAACTGGACTTCCTCGTGGACTACGTGCGGGGCCACAACCGTGACATGCTAATGGGTGCCAATAGTCAGACTACGGCTGCCCAACGTGACACCCACTGGAAGCATGTTGCGGAACATGTCAGTTCATTCGGCCATGAGGTGCGCACGGCGCAAGAGTGCAAAAAGCATTGGAATGACATCAAACGCAGCACTAAGGCTAAGCGTGCCTCTAATTACAACTTGTCTCTGGTGACTGGCGGTGGGCCTGCACCAGAGGAGGAAGAGCTCACTCCGCATGAGGCACTCGTTGCGGAGTTCATACCACCTGAATTGGTCGAAGGAGTGGGAGAGATGCTGGACTTTGATGCCCAGTCCAGTGAGTGTTGATGCGTGTTTGTTGAGGACGTGTGTGTTTCACTTGTGGGATGAGTTGTGCATGATTTCCGCTACATGTGACGTGTACATGGTTCTGATGTGTAAGTAATGCAATGCTTCTGTCATGCATGTCTCCTCTGCCTGCATGCGGGGACTCCATGTAGGCATGCTCCCTTGCCCCTCCTCCGCCACTCTGCACCCCAGTTCCACCTTTGCACTGGTGTTTTCAATCTTTCCAATGTGTACTTTCTTGTTAATGCATCCTGTGTAGATGCTAACTTCCAGCATAGAATCTGCCAAACATATACCGTGTGGTACAGCCTTAGTACTTGATGCAGGGTATCTCACTTGTACTGTGCATAGGTCAGATGTCCCGCAGGGACATGAGTGCCCATTCATGCTCCATGTGCATTGCACGCATGCCCCTATGTGTCCTTGACTGGATGATCACTGTAATACAAGTCCTTGGTTACATACATTGCCTGCCATCTCATCAGCCTTCCCATGTCAACTGTGGCTCAGTCCTGCATTGCACACATGTTTAGGGTCTGACAATCTGTGTGGCTCACAGGCCTCAGCCTGTTCAATGGCCAATGACTCTGACCAACTGTTGTTGTGTCTTCTTCACACATGGGCGGAATCCAGAGTTTTCATCCTGTGTCCTGCTTATTGTCCTAGCATCATTTGCAGTGTTGTCACTTGAATCACATTCAGCTGTTGATGCCAGTCAACACTGCCTGTCAATACACAGGTGTATGGTCAGCCTTTTGATACCTTGCTAGGCATCCCTGCTTTGGTACTGGGGTGGAGGGGTGCTTGGCTTCTAGATATGGTACACATTGAATGCACAATGCACGTGATGTCTGAATTTGACATTGCACTGCCTTCACATTTCCTGGCACACACCATGGAGTCCTTGTACATGTAGGTAGTGAGTGGCGTACACATTTTCTGCACTGCATAGACCCACTTCCATGGAAACTGCCACCTTTCAACAGGTCTGATCACAGAAGCAATTCAAAGTTGACCCAGCATGCATGGCAGGTTATATGTTGTGTGTCACATGTCTGCCTGATGCATTTGCTGTCGGTGTGTGTGTGTGTTGTGTGCTTCTGACATGTGTAGTGACCTTTTTCTCCCTATTTTTCAGTTGATGACACAATGGAGGCAGAGGATGGTGTTGTCATGCCAGACACAGGGTTGTTACCACTACATCAACCCGGCACTAGTAGGGTCGTGGGGTGGTAGGCCACGAAAATCCCCAAGTGCTACAGTCCATCTTGTCTCTGGCTGCCTATGAGTCCAGCCTTGATGACGAATCTGACGTCCATGTTGAGTTGGATGAGCATCACGTCCATGTGTCAGGGGTGAGTGATTCTGATGTGGACACTCCTCTGTCTGCGACACCTGCACTGAGGGATCAGACAGTCTTGGTTCCTCCGCCCGTGGTGGATCGGGACGCAGGGTCACCCTCCACACCAGTCACTGATGTGCCTGGGACATCACGTCGATGGGGGCATGTAGTCATGCAGCCGCAGGCGGTGCTAACACAGCGAGGACCCCCGGTCCTTGGGTCCCGCAGGGGTCAAGCCCGGCAACGTGGTCGCTGCGTGCAACCGCAGTATACTGAGTGGGAGCAAGACATGACTGCCAATTCAGAACGGCAGGGGGAAGCAATGGAGAACATCGCTGAGAGCATGGATCGTGTGGCCCGATCTGTGCTCCCCCCTGCTAGGCAGGTGCTTCTCCAGCAGCAGGCGGCACGGTCCACGGCCCTCTCCCTCAGGCTGGGCATGGCGGCCTCAGACAGGGCACGCCAGGCTGAAATGTCATCTCTGCATCAAGCAATTGCTGCTCACGCAGAGGCGCACATGGATGCCCTGAGGGAGGAGTATGCTTCCCTCAGATCCACTCTGGGTGTCCTTATGATGTCCCAGAGGCAGCAGGCAGAGGAGAGGTTTGCACAGCTTGAGCGTACCATCTCAGCTGAGCTACAGGCTTGCCGTGAGGTGCAGCGGTTGTCCAGCCAGGCCTTTCAGGAGGAACTCCGTGTTACATGTGCTACCTTGCAAGAGGAAGCACGTGTATCACGTGAGGTTCTGCATGCAGACCTACGTCACATCGCCACACAGAACCAGGCTCACCCGTCTGGCAGACTTGCTGCCGACGAGGGGCAAGCTGCGGCTAGGCGTGGCCAGGCTACTGTGCCACGTCCTCTTTTCCAGGATGAGCCAGACTCGGACGACCATCTATCTCCCACATAGGTCGGGCTGTGCAGGCGTTGAGCCCATGGAGGTTTTTTTTTTGGCTCAGCATCATCGCATGTGGATGTTGAGCAGCACCCTGTACCTCCCCCCTCCTGGGTGCCTCCCCTCCCCCCCGGGTCGTATGTGGCCATTTTTGATTTTTCTTTTAGTTTATTTAGTTAAGTTTCTGTTTGATAGTTAGTTTAATTAGGTAATGTAGGTTTTCCATAGTTAGTGTAATTAGTTAATAGTTAATATAGTTTAAAATTGCTTGTCTATTGTGCTTTCATGTGACGGTGCGGTGCTTTGTGGCTTCTGAAGGCATCCACTGTCTGTTCCAGCTGGGCCCTTCAGGCTTGTCTTGTGTATGTGTTTGCTGTTTGGGGTCCTTGACTCACATATGCCACTCCTGCCTCCCTTATCCATGGGCTCGCAAGGACGGTTCGGTGTCACAAACATTTACACAAGGGCTTTGGACTGTCATATCTGTGGCATGTCTGGTGCTGTGTGACTTGTGTTTACACCCCTAGTGGGGATGATTTTGGTGTTATTGTCCACTGTTCTGCTTTTGCTAGATGGGGTGTTTCATGATTAATGTGTACATTAATTGCTATGCATTGTTAGTATGTTTCTTATCTTTACTGTACACGTGCTTGTTGCAATTCATGCTGTAGATAGTGTTCCACACTTTGGATGTGAAAGATGGACTGATGGTGTGATTCATGATGTGATTCTCTGACATGGTCAAGTAATGGGATGCCTGAAGAGACACACACAGATGACTTTGAAGCATTAATCATGTGTTTCATGCCCTTTCTGCAGGGGGATGAGCCTCCAGAGCACCTTTGCCAGCAGACATGGCCCATTGGACGTCTGAATTCTGGACACGTTTGTTGGTGCCCACATGCACATGTGTGCACAAGCAGAGGCACAGGGATTGCAGACCTACATCCTAGAACTGCTGACGTGTTCCAAGGAACTCCAGGCAAGATGAGCAGCACAGGGTGGCCACAACACAGCAAAGCTTGCACCAGGCGAGTTGCACATGCAGGCTTAGTCACAGCACTGAGGGTGAGCTTGGACGGATATTGGTGTTGAAGCACACAATGCAGCTCAGATGTGTTGGTGGACTGATGGCTGTTGATTGTAAGGTTGTCTGGGACACCTGCAGGGGCAGTGGCACATACCCTCCGGTACACCAAGGTCCATTGAGGCACTTGTATCAACCATGTAGCCTTCCGAGACATGGAAAGGGGCAGCTCACAGGGACATACAGCAAGGGACATACTCGGGTGCAGTGCATTTCATTTCCATGTACATTTTGATACATGCACTGCCAACTTTGTTTCGGTCATGGTGGTACGCAACTTGCTCTGAAGTCATGGCTTGCTATATGGGTCTGTCTGCTTACCCAGGGAACATTGCATGTTGTGTGAATTGTGACACATTGGTGTTCCATTTGCCACGCACCCACCGGCGGCTGACTTACTGCATTGACTGTGTATGACCCGTCACAGGGGTAATGTTATATATGGGTACGAAGCATCTACAACAGATTGTCTGTTTGTAGAGTATTTTGTTGCTATGGGGCATGTTTGTTGGTGTGTTTTTGTGTAATTGGCGCATACAGGTTGTTGACTGTGGCTCTCTATGCAGCATTGCAGTGCTCCTGTAACGGGACCTGAGAGTGCGCAGGTAGGAGGCCAGCACCCAAAACCAGAGCTAAGTGTCTTGTTTTTCTTTCAAACTGCTCTGCATAGGCTTGCTGGGGGGTGCACTAATGCATGGATGTATGTGTGATTCAATTTGGTATGTTTTTTTCCCCCTAATCACCCGGAATCCCATGCAATTTTGAACCCTGTACCCTCTACCCGGTGTTCCTGCTTCCCGTACCTATCCAAGCAACGTTCCCTAACCCTCTTTCCCCACTGGGGTTGCGGATGCCTGTATAAGCCCCGAACTTGCAGGCGCCAAAACCTAGAGGGGGTGGTTGGTTCGTACCACTCCTAAGCCTGGACTACAGAAGACCATGACAATGATGTCCAAGTTTGTTTGGATTGTGTATGTGTTCATGCAGGTAGTACATTTTCATGCATTCCCTACTTTCATGTGTCATTCCTCTTCCCCTCTCCTGCCACTCATTCCAGTTATCCAGTGTGCCAACACCTGTCCCGACTGCATATCCCTGAACCTCCTTCCCCACCAGAGTCTCAGGGGCCTGTGTGAGTTTGACCTTGCAGGCACCCGGGACATGGTGGGGTGGTTGTTTCGTGACACTCCTGCGCCTGTACACGGGACCTGTGACAATACACATCCGTTCATGGTGCATCATCCTATGTTATGTACCACACATGGTTCACATCCTGTTGTGACATTGTTTTACTGTGCTACCTTGGTTGTTGCATCATTGTGGTAGTACTTGGCCTTTGTGAGGTACTGCTACGTCAAGTCATCTACTGGAGGGTGTTCGGGTTCGTTTTTATGCCTTGGATTTTGTGATTTTGGAAATGAGTGTGGATTTTGAGGGTGCAGGCACCTTTTTACACACAAGGTGGGAGATGGTGACGAAGGGTAAAGGTGATCCTGTGGCCAGGTGGAATTGAGGGTTGAAGGCTCCATGACCCAGGTGCAGTTGTTCAGTGGGTCATGGTCATTTGTGAGGGAGGGGGGGGGTGTTGTTGATAGTTGCCTTGCCCTGCAGTGTGATGGGATCTCTGACATTGTAATGGTGGTATCCTATGTACATGTTGTGTTCTGCTGATCAATGCCTGTTCATGTGTTGTGTTTACCTTTCAGGTGTGAGGGGATAGTTGTGGTTTGACATGCTGGGGTGTACACATGGTGAATGTTCACATGTGATGTGTAGAGAACACTGATGGTCACTTGAGTGCACATGCATATGTTGAGTGCATGTCCTTGCAGACCCACACACTTGCACTCTGATGCACTACATGTACTCCCACCCTTGCATATCCACATGTACACTGTTTGCCTTCTGGTGGCCACTGTGTCCCTGCAGCACATGTTCTGTGACCAATTATGGATCCTGTACATGCGTAATTTGCTTTTTGATGTGGTCTGTCGCTTAGATTGTGATGCTCAGGGTGTGCATCACACAATGGCTGTTCACTGTGCTGTGCGCTGAGCAGTGTGTTGCAGGAGTAGGACACAGCACACAGAAGCTGCAGTGTTGATTTTGCAATGCACAATGTGCATGTAGACAGGCATTCATTGTTATGTTACGTCTACAACTCTTGTAATTCAATTGGAAATTACTTATTTTGGGTGGCAGGTTGTTGGTCTGTCATTTTATCTGATTCCTGGTAAGGCATCATTGTCTGATGCCACTGTACATTTTGGACATGGCAATGTGTGCCTTATTGTTATTGTGTTGGTGTATGGGTATTGCTTGCCATGTCATGTTGTGGTTTGGGAGGGTTTGAGTGACATAACAGTGATGGCCATGGCCTGTTTTGCAGGTGTGTGTGATGCACACCTTGAATGTCAGGGTCATCCGCTTCTCAGAGCAACTAGCTGGGGGTAGATCTCTCTCCGCGGCAGGGCCCTCCCTCTGGAACAGCCTTCCTGCCTCACTTGAACTTGAGGGGAACCATCTCTGGTTCGGGAAGCACCTCAAGACCTTCCTCTTTGCTTCTGCTTTCTCTCTGACTCTCCCTTGCGGAATTCTTCACTGGAACTGCACTGGATCTGCAACTGGGCCACTCTCACCGACCTTGGTCCCTGGCCCGCCACTCTCCACTTGCACTGGCTCCCTGGCAACCCCTGCACTGCGGTACTGTCTCTCTATCCCTACAGCCCCCCCCTTCCCAGAACTTGTCTGCACTTACCTTTGCAGTTGCCACCAGCTGACCTATGTATTTGTTTGTTGGTCTACTTCCCCTGTACTGCACTCCCCCCCCTCCCCTTCCACTTGCACTTTTCCCTTCCCCCTACCCCTGCACTTGCACAATCTAAATGACACCTGGCCTAGTTGTACCGTTGTCTGTCTTCCCTTGTTCCCCCCTCCCTGCCTCATCGCACCTTGAAATACTTGTGTATAGGCCATATCATGTCATATGTCATATGTGTGCCTTTTGGTCACACAGGATAGCTTGTGTTTAAGTAGCTAGGGATGCAGATGATGTGGCACTTCCATGGCAACTATCTCAGGGTGGTAGGGTTGTGACGGTTGACTGTCTCTTTATCATCATCGATTGTCACCTGGTATGTGCCAGGCCTGTGTGCACTCCGCAGGGGTGGGAGTTTAGGTGAAAAATGTGGCCACAAGCTGGGTCCGGGCTTCCTCGCCACGTGCCCTGTCCCCCCCCATGGGCAGCGCCTGTGCCTGTGGTTGAGGATGTGGGGGCACCACCATGTCCACCGGGATGCCCTGCTGTGTTGCAACATTGTGCAGGACACATGCTGCCACAATGATCCTGCACACTACATGTGGTGAATAGAGTAGTTGCCCGCCAGAGCGGTCAAGGGAGCGGAAACGTGACTTGAGCACTCTGAATGTGCGCTCCACTATGGCCCTGGTTGCAATATGGGCGGCGTTGTATCTTACCTGGGGTGGTGTGGTGGGGTTCCGGATTGGCGTCATCATGTGGTTGCTCAGAGAGTAGGCACTGTCCCCTGGGGAGGTGATAATAGTTGAGATTATTAGGGTTTGGGTATTTGTCTGTGTGTGACTTGCATGCATGTCCAAGGGCATTTGTACTCACCTAGGAGCCATGTGTCGCCATGCTGCCCAGCTTCCAGGGCCCGGCTCAGGGCAGACATTCTGTATATGAAACTGTCATGGGTGGAGCCAGGGTAGTTTCCATAGACAGAGGTGATGATTCCCTTTGCATCGCATACCACCTGTACATTGATGGAATGCCAGTGCTTGCGGTTTCGGTAGATGTGCTCAGTGGCCCTAGGTGGACGTAGGGCCACATGAATGCAATCTATGGCACCGAGCACTTTGGGGAAGTGTGCCACCCTGAAAAAATCCAGGACAACGGCCTGCCTTTCTGCGGGTGTTCTGGGCATGTATATGTGCCTGCGGACTGAGGGGCGTGCTGTCATGATTGCCAGTACCTGGTGTAGGCAGCGTGACTGTGTGGCCTGTGAGATCCCCCCCACTATGGCAGTAGTCCGCTGAAATGACCCAGTGGCCAAAAAATGCAGGACATTGAGCACCTTCTCCAAGGGGCTCAATGCTTGGGAGCAAAGGGTGGGGGATGTAAGGTCATCTTCCCACTCCCTGACCAGGTCTAGGATGATGTGGGGTGGATACCTATACCTGCCATAGACCTGGTCATCAGGCATCCCAAAAAGGCTTGTCCGTGGTGCGAAAATGCGTGCCCTGGCTATTCTCTTCCTCCTGCGGTGTCCCACGATCAGTGCTGCGACAAATAGGGCATTCATCGTAGCTGTATATACGTGTTTGTTGTTTGCGTGCACTTTTGTACTGTGCGCAGGGACGCTTCCGCCTGCCTTCGCGTGGCGGATGCGTTGACGCCTGTGTGCGTCTTTTGCCGTGCGCGGGTTTCCTGTATTCGGATCCATAAATACGGGTTGTTCGCGTGCGTGTGGGCGTTCCGTGTAGTTCCCTGCAGTACTTCCCCAGTTACGCCTTCTTTTTCACGCGTTGTTCCCCATTCCGCGTGTTACGCCCACTGTTCCTCCCCCTTTGGTTGTGTGCGCCGCGCTATGTGCGCTTTTGCTGTGTGCATAGCGCACGCCGTGTATGCCTGCGTGCGCCATGGCTGGATTGGGTGCACGGACAGCGGGAAACACGCGCAGCATCTTCCTTGATTCGCACGTGTGCTCGTGCGCTGCATTTCTCATGCTTGCGCTCCCTTGCACCTGCTTCCGCATGGATTTTCGGCGCATGTTTTTTCCATGAATCGGCCCCTTTATGTCCTTCATGCAAAAACGAATTCCCACTCAGACAACAAAACATGTCCATCAATACACACAAAAACTCAAAGACACACACACTCGTACTGGCGCGCACACATACACAAACACACACGCATACATACTTTAGGATGGGGACAATGGGATGGAATTAACAAATTGAGGACCTTGCAGGATTGGGGCTCTTATGAGAAAGTAGTGAAAGGTAGCTGTAGGAAGAAAGGAGGCTTCCAATTGTAGCTAGGGCTCTGAATTTTAACTAAGGCTCCACATTTCAACAAAGATGAAGATTCAGCCCATTTGCCTGTAAGGGTGTGAGGCTCTGAGTTGAGTATAGTATATGTCAGTATGGTGAAAGCATAGAGCACATGCCAGCAGCAAAAGGAAAGTTTTGAATTTGGCATTATATAACGGCTGATGTTATTTTTTCCACACTACAGCTATGGTTTGAGTGCATTTTAAAATAAACTGGCATGTATTTATTGTACTACTACTAAACCCACTAACATGTTCCATTACCAATATTCAATGCAGCTCAGTCCATGGTTTGTTGGGGCAATTTGGTAAGCTGGGTGGGGGCTGTCCAAGGTTAACTGGAAGTTGAAGAAATAAACCTGGAGAATTAGATGTGTTTCTGTGGTAAATGAAATGTGGCTTAAAGTAGGCCTTTTGTTCATTTGCAGAACAGCAATGCAGCACAGGAGAAATGTTACACGTTCCTTCCGTTGCTGTTTCTAACTGTGACAAGATGAACATGTGTCACCAGAAATTTCTAGAAGGTTGGCTGGTTGACAAAGGAAGGTGGTTCTGACACATGACAACACAAAATGAGGCAGTGGCTTATTATATTTTATGTTGGCCAAACATAAGTTATGGCAGGTGATGGTCAGAGGCTTAAAAATGATGGTCTCAGAAGGCTGGCTCTCTCTGGCCGGTGCATTGTCTTAGAAGGTTGGCCTGTGCTATCTAGAGCACTCACTGTCCCTGGGGAGAAGTCTACAGCATAGGCAAGTAAGAAGGCAGACAGGGTAGGGATAAGCCTTTGTGGAGATCTAACAGATTTACTGAGAGAGGAGTGAACCAGATAAGGAAACTTGCTGTGCGGGGGGTTCTGGCAGCTCAGTGGCTTCCTGGCTTTGCTGTATGGGGGCATCCAGAATCAAGCATTATTCTTGTTGAGTTTCTAGTAAAAGTGAGGACTGAGGTGTAGGAATGACTTTTACAAGGATATTTTGTAGGCAGCTGCAGACTGGGGAATGTTGTGTTTCATTAACAAACGTGGCTAGTTATCTCATGTGTTTTTCATATGTTAAGTAGCAAGCTGTAAATATAACAGAAGGCTGTGAGTTGCCCAGAATATTTTATATCTATCAAGGTCTGTGATAACCACGTTTTGAACTGCAACACTAGCGGTGTATTTCAAGCACATTGTTGAAGTGCTCATTTATAGTGGGGAAAGCAACTGCAGACGAGTTGCGTTTGTGAATGTTTCATTTTCGTTTTTTAATCATACAAAAAGTTATGTGAGAACACCGTCAGGGTAATTCATAAAATTTCGCACAAAAGTGGCGAACGCGGCTGGAGCACAGAGTGCGCGTGCGAATGTCTGCGCCAGCCGCGTGCGCTAAAATCGATATCCGCGCACAGCGTATTCATGGATTTTAGCCTCCAAAACCAGCCGTGGCGCAGAGTGGCGTAGCAACCCTGCAGCAGCACCAGTTACGTCCCCAAGAACGCCCTTGCGCAAGGAAAAGCCATAAAAATTCCCAATTCAGCGCAAAGGGCTGCGCTAACCCTGGACCAGAATACAGGGCTGCCAAACAGCAAACGTCAAGTGGGGAACGTGTATTACTGGGGTGCGTGGGAAGTTCCACACGCGATTTCAGCAGGGTATGTGTATTTCTGGGGTGCAGCGAAGTTTAACCCGCAATTACAGCAGGGTACGTGTATTACAGGGGTGCGCGGGAAGTTCCACATGCGATTTCAGCAGGGTACGTGTATTTCTGGGGTGCGGGGAAGTTTAACATGCGATTACAGCAGGGTACGTGTATTACAGGGGTGCGCGGGAAGTTCCACACGCGATTTCAGCAGGGTACGTGTATTTCTGGGGTGCGGAGAAGTTTAACATGCGATTACAGCAGGGTACGTGTATTACAGGGGTGCGCGGGAAGTTCCACACGCAATTTCAGCAGGGTACATGTATTTCTGGGGTGCGGGGAAGTTTAGCACGCGATTACAGCAGGGTATGTCTATATCAGGGGTGCGCGGGAAGTTCCACACGCGATTTCAGCAGGGTATGTGTATTTCTGGGGTGCGGCGAAGTTTAACCCGCAATTACAGCAGGGTACGTGTATTACAGGGGTGCGCGGGAAGTTCCACATGCGATTTCAGCAGGGTACGTGTATTTCTGGGGTGCGGGGAAGTTTAACATGCGATTACAGCAGGGTACGTGTATTACAGGGGTGCGCGGGAAGTTCCACACGCGATTTCAGCAGGGTACGTGTATTTCTGGGGTGCGGAGAAGTTTAACATGCGATTACAGCAGGGTACGTATATTACAGGGGTGCGCGGGAAGTTCCACACGCAATTTCAGCAGGGTACATGTACTTCTGGGGTGCGGGGAAGTTTAGCACGCGATTACAGCAGGGTACGTCTATATCAGGGGTGCGCAGGAAGTTCCACACGCGATTTCAGCAGGGTACGTGTATTTCTGGGGTGCGGGGAAGTTTAACATGCGATTACAGCAGGGTACGTGCATTACAGGGGTGCGTGGGACGTTCCACACGCGATTTCAGCAGGGTATGTGTATTTCTGGGGTGCGGGGAAGTTTAACACGCGATTACAGCAGGGTACGTGTATTACAGGGGTGTGCGGGAAGTTCCACATGTGATTTCAGCAGGGTACGTATATTTCTGGGGTGCGGGGAAGTTTAACACGCAATTTCAGCAGGGTACGTGTATTACAAGGGTGCGCGGGAAGTTCCACACGCGATTTCAGCAGGGTATGTGCATTTCTGGGGTGCAGGGAAGTTTAACACGCGATTTCAGCAGGGTACGTGTATTACAGGGGTGCGCGGGAAGTTCCACTCGCGATTTCAGCAGGGTACGTGTATTTCTGTGGTGCGGGGAAGTTTCACACGCAATTTCAGCAGGGTACATGTATTACAGGGGTGCGCGGGAAGTTCCACTCGCGATTTCAGCAGGGTACGTGTATTTCTGGGGTGCGGGGAAGTTTAACATGAGATTTCAGCAGGGTACGTGTATTACTGAGGTGCGCGGGAAGTTCAACACGCGATTTCAGCAGGGTACGTGTATTTCTGGGGTGCAGGGAAGTTTAACACACAATTTCAGCAGGGTACGTGTATTACAGGGGTGTGCGGAAAGTTCCACACGCGATTTCAGCAGGGTACGTGTATTACTGGGGTGCGGGCAAGTTTCACACGCGATAGGCCCTGTGCGAGTGGGGTACGTGTATTTTGGGGGTGCAGGGGAGTCCTACACATGAATTGGCAGTGTCGGTCCTCCCAGGTGTTCCCTCTACACCCTCCACAGCCCCTGCAGGTAGACCACACCACAGGGGACTACCCTGCACCCCTGGTCATGTCCCGCAGGCAGTCCAGCCACCATGGGCATGCCCCCCCAGCCAAGCCACATGTCACCTTGCACTAGTGATCACCAACGCATTACCCCCTTGCACCCCCACCCCCCAGCAGTGCAGGGCACCTGCCAGCAGGCCCCCACTCATGTCCCACTCATGTCCCCTTGCACACCCACCCCCCAGCAGTGTGGGGCACCTGCCAGCAGGCCCCCACTCATGTCCCTTTGCACACCCACCCCCCAGCAGTGTGGGGCACCTGCCAGCAGGCCTCCACTCATGTCCCCTTGTACACCCACCCCCCAGCAGTGCGGGCCACCTGGCAGCAGGCCCCCACTCATGTCCCCTTGCACACCCACCCCTAGCAGTGCGGGGCACCTGCCAGCAGGCCCCCACTCATGTCCCCTTGCACCCCCACCCCCCAAGCAGTGCAGGGCACCTGCCAGCAGGCCCCCACTCATGTGACCCAGCACCCCCACCGCCCAGCAGTGCAGGGCACCTGCCTGCAGGCCCCTACTCATGTCCCCCAGCAGCCCCACCCCCCAGCTAGAAGGCCCCCACTCATGTCCCACTCATATCCCCTTGCATCCCCACCCCCCAGCACTGAGGGGCACCTGCCAGCAGACCCCCACTCATGTCCCCTTGCACCCCCACCCCCCAGCAGTGCAGGGCACCTGCCTGCAGGCCCCCACTCATGTCCCCCAGCACCTCCACCCCCCAGATAGAAGGCCCCCACTCATGTCCCACTCATGTCCCCTTGCACCCCCACCCCCCAGCACTGCGGGGCACCTGCCAGCAGGCCCCCACACATGTCCCCTGCACCCCCACCCCCCATCAGTGCGGGGAACTTGCCAGCAGGCCTCGACACAACACGTCATCACAATCTAGATCCCTGGCCCTTATGGCCAGCCTCCACATGCCAAAGACCCACCCAAGTATTGCATCCACCCACATAGAAATGCCAATTACATGATACAACCCCAATGACAAGTATTTAAATGAACACATGTCCGTCACACACACACAATTGGTGCAAGTGAATGTCAAAACCAATATCATGACATGCATGAACCAATGAGATGATACCACAAATGGAAGTATAAAAAATATATATATTAAAGATAACATGAACGTAAATCAAATTAAACACACAACAATGGAAATAACAAAAAAAAAATGGTCCTAGTCCGATAAATTATGAAAATCAAGAAAACATAAGCAAAAGAAATCCAAAAAGAAATGTTGTCCAAAGTCACAGAAAATAAAAAGTAAAAACCATTGCTCCATGGTGAACACAAAAAAAAATATTAAAAAAGATGAATCCAATGTAAAACTATGTACAATTGAAGGTCCATGAGCCCAACTTAAGAAATGAAACCTACCAAAAACTACTACCTAATAAAAAAAACTATATACAAAAATGTGGTCCATTGTCCAAGCGGTCCAAAATAAAGAAAAAACCAAAGGAAACCTAATACTAACTAACTAACTATTTACAAGGGCAGCGGGCAGGTCCAACGGCTCACATGTTGATGTCCCGGGCCAGGGCATCATCGAACTCCTGCTCGATGTCCCGGAGGCGGTCCTCTTCCATGGCCCCGAGGGTTCGCAGGGACGATGACATCTGGAACTCCAGGTCCCTGCGAATGGCCTCGAGGCACTCGGCCCGCCTCAGGGCCCTACGCATGGAGTTCTCCGCCCTGACCATCGTGAGCCGTGCCTCTTCCGCCCGCTGCCGTTCCGCATCTATCGCATGGCCCAACCGCTGCCACACAGAAGACACTTCCCGTCCAGGGTCATGCTGCCCTCCGGCCGATGCCTGCCCCTCCAATGTTGATGGCCCCAAGCCATCATTGCTCCCACCTACAGCCTGCTCCTGCTGCTGCTGCTGCTGTCAAAGTGCCCTGTCCGATGCTGCCTGCACATCCTCCATCTGCTGGTCTCCAGTTGTGGTGTCCACCCCTGCTGGACCGCCAACTCCCGACTGTGGCAGGGATGGGATCTCCACCAAGCTGGCTGTGTTGGTCAGGCCAGGTCCACAGGGGGCCCTGGTGGAATCTGGCCCGGAAGACGATGTGGAGAACGACCGGCGCATAGCCTCCACAGAGGAGGAGAGGTCCGCCAGAGTGCGCGTCACATGTAGGAACCCACCGACCAGGGCCCCTCCCAGCAGTGCCACGTCACGACGCTGCTCTTCGTGATGGCGTGCGTTCTCCGCCCAGGAAGAACGCACGTCATCATGAATGACACGTGTGCGCAACGCGACACCCACCAGGACAGATCCCATACGGTCGCGGGACCCCTTGCCAGCAGGTAGTGGAGAGGCAGGTGATATGGCACTCTCCCCTACCTGCAGACGGGCCTGGGACAGGGCCTCCCTGCTGGTGCATGATGATGCAGTCACAGGGTCAAGGACAGCGACATGCACAGGCCCCTCCGTGGTGACCTGTGCTGCCTCCTGAACCTGGCCCTGGACTGCACCACTTGCACCAGTGGTACTACCCCCACCAGGCCCCATGTGCGGCTCAGTAGCGGGCTCCTCCTCCTCTGTGGAGACCACCAACCTGGATGTCTCCACACCGTCTTCCGCCATTGGAAGCCCCTGTGGGGGCTCACCCGGCCCTTCCGCCACAGCCGTTGTGGCAGACGTGGCACCAGCCCCCTCGCTCCCGGATGATGGTAATTCCTGGGAGGGTGGCTGGGCCATGCGTCGCCGCCCGGTGGAGGCATCCCCGCCGCTTGGCTCCACAGCGCCGTCTCCTCCCGCTTCTTCACTTGACGCTGCGTAGAGGGAGACATAGAACACAAGCATCAGGGTACAGCACAAAATACCCTAGACAGGAAGCAATAACATATGAGTGGCACTGTCAAATGTCACTTCCATCCTGTCCTTCCACAACACATGGGTCAATGCATGCAACACACATGCAGAAACACTCCCGGCGCCTGCAATCAACATCAACACCCATGTACAAGGGCCCCTGTAAACCAAGATGTTGCCTTCAAAGTCACATGCATCCATGGCGTTTCAAAGTCAAACACACACTTCTCTGGTGCACAAACACACACACACACGTGCACCATACATGTATATGACATCAGCACCCATTCCTCATCCCCCCTCCATGTCCAGGAACAGAGCCTGGAATGCTTTCAGGTGTGCATTCTGCATAGAGGTCCCCATGTTGCATTCAAACACATGCACCTACCATGTGGTTCACACATAACTGGTCCCACATGCATGACCATGATGTCCCTGCAAACACACATATCCATACATGGCCTATGTCACACATACAGGCAAGTATCAGACTACCAGCACACTGCAACATGCCCTGTCTCACAAAGCAATGCTTGGCCACTTACCGCTCAACTCCAGACGGGTCTGCCTCTGAAGGATCTGGGCGTGGAGCGCTGGGCCTACGCGTTCCAGGACCCTCATCTGGATGTTGCTCAGGCTGACCCGGCCCCCCTCTGCGAGGCGCCGGGCCTTGTTGAGGGTCCTGGACCTGAAGTCCTCCCAGCGCTTCTTGACATTTTGGAATTCGCAGACTGCCACCCCCTCCGCATTGATGGCAGTCACGATGTCCGTCCAGATCCTGGTCCGTCCTTCCTTGTTGGCGCGTCTTGTTCCGAAGAGGGCATCATAATTCCCCAGGACATGCTCCACTAGGACACCAACTTCGGTGGCAGTGAAGCACGTCAGCACACGTACGCGATATCATTGGACCAAAGGCCCTTAGCGCGTAAGTGCATCTGTGATGTATTGTGCACGGGCGTTGCCCTTTCGCATGTAAAACTTGCCGCGCACCCCTGAAATTCACGTACTCCCTCGACCAGGGCCCTTTCGCGTGTGAAACTTCACGCGAACCCCGTAATACACGTACCCTGCTGAAATCGCGGGTGAAACTTCACTCGAACCCCAGGAATACACGTACCCTGCTGAAATCGCGGGTGAAACTGCACGCGAACCCCAGGAATACACGTACCCTGCTGAAATTGCGGGTGAAACTGCACGCGAACCCCAGGAATACACTTACTCCACTCAACAGGGCCCTTTTGTGTGTAAAACTTCATGCTGTACCCCAGAACTACACGTACCCCGCTCGCTCGCACAGGGCCAATATTCCTAGGGTTCGCGTGAAGTTTCACACGCGATAGGCCATGTGCGAGTGGGGTACGTGTATTACTGGGGTTCGCGGGAAGTTTGACCCGCGATAGGCCCTGTGCGAGTGGGGTACGTGTATTTCAGGGGTTCGCAGGAAGTTTCACACGCGATTTAGCTGTCAGAGCGGGGTACGTGAATTTCGGGGGTGCGCAGGGAGTCCTACACGTGAATTGGCAGTGTGGGTCCTCTCAGGTGTTCCCTCTGCACCCACCATAGCCCCTGCAGGTAGACCACACCACAGGGGACTACCCCGCACCCCTGGTCATGTCCCGCAGGCAGCCCATCCACCAGGGCCATGCACCCCAACCAAGCCACCTGTCCGCTTGCACCACTGATCACCAACTCATGTCCCCCTGCACCCCCAGCCCCCAAGCAGTGCAGGGCACCTGCCAGCAGGCCCCCACTCATGTCCCACTCATGTCCACTTGCACCCCCACCCCCCAGCAGTGCGGGGCACCTGTCAACAGGCCCCCACTCATGTCCCACTCATGTCCCCTTGCACACCCAGCCCCCGGCAGTGTGGGGCACCTGCCAGCAGGCCCGCACTCATGTCCCCTTGCACACCCACCCCCCAGCAGTGCGGGGTACCTGCCAGCAGGCCCCCACTCATGTCCCCTTGCACACCCACCCCCCAGCAGTGCGGGGCACCTGCCAGCAGACCCCCACTCATGTCCAACTCATGTCCCCTTGCACCCCCACCCCTCAGCAGTGCGGGGCACCTGCCAGCAGGCCCCCACTCATGTCCAACTCATGTCCCCTTGCACCCCCACCCCTCAGCAGTGCGGGGCACCTGCCAGCAGGTCCCCACTCATGTCCCACTCGTGTCCCCTTGCACACCCACCCCCCAGCAGTGTGGGGAACCTGCCAGCAGGCCCCCACTCATGTCCCCTTGCGCACCCACTCCCAGCAGTGCTGGGCACCTGCCAGCAGGCCCCCACTCATGTCCCACTCATGTCCCCTTGCACACCCACCCAAAAGCAGTGTGGGGCACCTGCCAGCAGGCCCCCACTCATGTCCCCTTGCATACCCAACCCCCAGCAGTGCGGGGCACCTACCAGCGGGCCCCCACTCATGTCCCCTTGCACACCCACCCCCCAGCAGTGCGGGGCCCCTGCCAGCAGGCCCCCACTCATGTCCCCTAGCACACCCACCCCCAGCAGTGCGGGGCACCTGCCAGCAGGCCCCCACTCATGTCCCCTTGCACCTCCACCCCCCAGCAGTGCGGGGCACCTGCCAGCAGGCCCCCACTCATATCCCACTCATGTCCCCATGCACACCCACCCCCCAGAAGTGTGGGGCACCTGCCAGCAGGCCCCTGTTAGGCGGAAACCTGTGCAGTTCCCTCTGGGACCCCTGCAAAAGATTTAGGACTACAGGTGTTTGGCAGTAAACCCACTTGGTAGCAGTCTGTACCACACAGATTCACTTGGTAGCTGTGGCTGAGCAGTCAGACTTCCCTCAAGAAGAGTTAGGCAGCATGTGGAGTATACAAAATAGGGCAATTTACACAGTAGAACAAGCAAACACGGAACAAAGCTTGGGTGTAAAGATATATAGTGATTTATTTATAACAACACATCTATGGAAAACACTCTGGCACTAATACGGCAAACAACTTCAATCATAGTTACTATAAGTAAATCAATCCTCCTAACAATAGTTCGACAAGTCTAGGTTCAACGGCACCACTTATTTGCAGACAGAGGTGAATGCTTTAACCTAGATGGCACTCTAGTATTCGTTAGGACGGGAGAGAAAAGGCGGCATGAAATCAACTCGGTACCAACACTTTTACGAACAAATGCAAGGCAAGCAAGGCAGGGTCTACTGTAGATCGCAAAGTTCAGAGGTCAGGCCCACTCGGAGAGAGGCAAGGCAATATGTCCCAAAAAGTATCACAGTGGAAATGCACTTCGAGTCTTTGTCGCAAATTGTCACAGAAAGATTGGACCAGTTCAGAACAGAAAGTTTAAGAAGGCTTGGAGGCGACCCAATGGAGAGGCGAGGATTAAGACACCTCACGCTAACCGTCACAAGGGAAGCCAGGTGGACACAGTACCTTGTATGTAGAGAGACAGCTCCGGTGGGGGTAGTTGTTCCTGGTGGTGGATGCAAGTCGGGGCTTTGCCAAGAGAAGAGATGGTCTCGTCGTCGAAGGAAAGTTGAAGATTGTTGCACCACCGGGAAGAGACCAGCCGCGGAGTGCTCCGTCACAAGGCACCACCTTTTGGTCGCGGTATGGGTTAGTGGCTATCCGGTTGCCGGGGTGCTCAGCACGGGCAATTCGACCACTATGCCCTGGAAGCGAAGAAAAAGCAAAGGGGACTGGTTGTGCCCACCAGTCAGGGGAAGAAGACTCTCCGGCGGGGAGATCTCCTCTGTCGTTGGGAAGTGGTGAGTCGGTTCAGCAGGGCTACACCGGAGGTGTCGTCGTTGCAGGTCGGCTCAGCTTTACCCTCGTCAGATTCTTAGGTCCTGTGGCGACTTCTCAAGATCCAGTCCCAAAATCCCTGCTTTTATACAGAAAACCCCCATTCATTCAGCCTAGCCGTCAATCAAAACACGCTAAGTGGTGAGTGGGGTGGCTCACCACTTGGGCCAATCACACCAGAGTGCGACTTGAGTTGGCAAGGCAACTCAGTCCAGGGTGCCTAAACCCCCTCCCACACCCCCTGTGGTACCCAGACAGAATGGCACCACTTTGGAGGGCCTCTGTGCAGAAGCCCGCCAAAAGTGGAACAAAGGGCTCAACCTTTGGTTTAGGAGTCACAGAGACAAACACAGATGCCATTTTAAAAACCAAGTTCTGGCAGAAAATACCAACTGATATATTTATTTAAGATAAATAAACCGGTGGTATGTTAGAGATTAACGAGAAAAAGTATTAAACTCCAACAATGGGAAGAATCCCATAGAGTTATACTCGGGGTCGAATATAACAAGTAGTTTCCACTGCCACCAGCCTAAACTCGACGAGGGGGGACGGGACAGTGCCCCTCGAAAAACAGACGCAGGGGTAATCGAATTACCCCTACTAGTATGTCCACAATAGGATGGTTTGTACTAGTTCTGTTAGTACATTTAGGTCTAGTAAAGCCAATGGTGACTTTACATGCCCTGGGAGACAGTAGTCAGTCCCAGGGTATGGAGTCTATGGTGGGGATCCTCTAGGACGCCCCAGTGTTACGGCACGGAGGATGCGGTGTAACACACATAGAAAAACATATGAGACCCTATGGAGTAAAAGACCCCATAGCCCATAGAACACATTGACATTCAAAGGAATTAACCATATTTATGTCCAAGAGTGGGAGAAAAAGAGTCACACTCTTGGCAGGATGGAAAAAACAAACTCCAGAAATCCAGCAAAGCTGCTGGGGGACTCACTAGGTTAGGAAATTCAGCCTAAACAGAGAATTCTCCCTAACACTCGCCCCCCCCCCCAGACTAAGGGACAGGAGGATTTAATCCACTCCTGGATGAATCTCATACCTCTAGTCGATGACATACATCCTAGAGAGACCATCAGCATTTTGGTGGTGACACCTTGACCTGTGCTCAATGGTGAAATCAAACCCTTACAGGCAGATCGACCATCTCAGTAGTTTTGGGTTTTCCCCTTTCACTTCTGATTTCTTGGAGACAGCAGCTGACAATTACAGTGGAGCAGGAGTGATATCTTTCTTCATCATCTCCTGGAGAGTACCTCGCATGGTTCTCTCCTTTGCAGGTCTGGTTAGCTCCAGTAACCGTTTACTAGGAGGTCTGGGGGTATGCGACACAACTCCGAGAGTTTTCAAGTCGTTACCCAACAGAATGCGTCCTGGTACCTCACTCTGTATGCTGACCGGTATCTACACAGTCATGTTGTTACACTGGATGAGAACTGGTAATTGGGGAAGCATCTGCACAGGCCCTCCAGCTAACTTGGTGAGGCGTTTGGGTGCATTAGCAACATCCTCAGCCTGAAAAAACGATTTATCCACCACAGTTATGCTGGCCCCAGTGTCTCTAATGGCAGGAGTCTCCTGACCATTCACCTGGACACTGTCCTTATAATACTCTTTAGTATTATCGGGGATGGAGTTATAGACATCTAAATTCTGTTGTTCCCACAAACCCAGAGACACTAAAGAAACACTGGCGGGGACTCCAATGGGTTCATCAGCCAGCAGTAGAAAGTTTCCACTTGCCATTTGGACTTCCTCCTCTGGAGCGAAGGCTAAGGAGACAAGCTGGACCCCTGAAGGTTTACCCTTACATCTGGGATCTCCTTTCACGTGGTCAGTCGAGCCACAAACAAAGCATTTACCGAATGCTTTCTGGAATGGTGGCTTGTTCTGGCCTCCTTCCGGTATGGCACCAGAAGGCACACTATTCTGCTGTGGTTTTCCTTGTGGCTTACCCTTCTGGTTTTGTTTGGGGCCCTCTTTGGAATTTGAGTTATTCAAGTTCTCTTTTGAGTCTTTTTTAGGCTGTTTTCCCTCATCCTTTTTCTGAGTTGCCACAGAATCCTTATGAGTAGCCCTGTTGGCAACCCACAAGTCAGCAGCCTTAGCTAGCTTCTTGGAATCCAATTCCCTTGAATCAGCCAAGTGCTGTCTGAGCTCAGGAGAACAGGCATCATAAATAGACTCCAACATAAAAAGATTCTTCATACCCTCATAAGTGTTCACTTTGTAACCCTTAATCCATCCCTCTAAGTTTTTCAACCCTTCACTCACCCAGGTAGCCCAAGGGGTACCATCATGCTTTTTGAGGGTTCTAAACCTCTTAAGATACTGGGAAGGGGTCTTCCCGAACCTAGCTATCAAAGCTAGTTTCACACTTTCGTACTCTTTCCTATCCTCCTCCCCCAACTCCATTACCACATCAGTTGCAACAGGGGGGAGCCTAGAGAACAACCAGGTAAGCAACTCATTACCTGTGATGTTCTGGAGCCCATGATTGTACTCAAACAAACTCAGCCAATCCAACACATCCAACTTTGGTTCATACATACCAATTAATTCCTTCGGCATCCGGGGTCTTTTGGGACTGGAGCTTCTAGAGGAGCCACAGGCAGAAGCAGTTTCGAGAGACAACTTTTTCATTCCTAACTCATACTTGAGCTCCATTTATCAGAGCCTAAACATGTATTGCATTTCTTGGTGCTTCTGTTCAGTTTGAGCAGTAATCCTTCTGAATTCCAAGTCTATTTTAATGTTTTCTAGTTCAAGGACTTGAGGACTTAGTGTGTGACCTGTTATAGGCCCTGTAGGTACAGCTGGTAAGGCAGACAGAGGAGCAGGGGAGACAGTTTCGTGAGCCTCTCCTTCCTCTTCAGCCTCTTCATCACTATCATCAGAACTCTGATTCAGATCAATACCATTACTGTTTACTACATTCGCTGGAGAAGTTGGTTCCTCTGAACCAGTACCCAGACTTTGGTTTTCCAGCAATCTCGCTATCAGTTCCACTTTCTTGCCTCTTACAGAAAGATTCTCTTGTCTACAGAGAGCTCGTAAACTCTCAGTATTTTCACCTGACAAGGACTCTTGACTGTAAACTTCCATAGTAGACATGTTTTTGAAAGTTGCTTTTTAGTGCTAAGCTTTGTGGTTAGTTATCCTAAAGTGTTGAAAAGCACTCTAAACTGTATACTCGATACAAATCCCACCGCTGTACACCAGTGTTAGGCGGAAACCTGTGCAGTTCCCTCTGGGACCACTGCAAAAGATTTAGGACTACAGGTGTTTGGCAGTAAACCCACTTGGTAGCAGTCTGTACCACACAGATTCACTTGGTAGCTGTGGCTGAGCAGTCAGACTTCCCTCAAGAAGAGTTAGGCAGTATGTGGAGTATACAAAATAGGGCAATTTACACAGTAGAACAAGCAAACACGGAACAGAGCTTGGGTGTAAAGATATATAGTGATTTATTTATAACAACACATCTATGGAAAACACTCTGGCACAAATACGGCAAACAACTTCAATCACAGTTACTATAAGTAAATCAATCCTCCTAACAATAGTTCGACAAGTCTAGGTTCAACGGCACCACT
Organism: Ambystoma mexicanum; assembly: GCF_040938575.1. Classification (NCBI taxonomy): domain Eukaryota; kingdom Metazoa; phylum Chordata; class Amphibia; order Caudata; family Ambystomatidae; genus Ambystoma; species Ambystoma mexicanum. The sequence continues at coordinate 107,603,797 of NC_090941.1, read as the reverse complement.
TATTTGCAGACAGAGGTGAATGCTTTAACCTAGATGGCACTCTAGTATTCATTAGGACGGGAGAGAAAAGGCGGTATGAAATCAACTCGGTACCAACACTTTTACGAACAAATGCAAGGCAAGCAAGGCAGGCTCTACTGTAGATCGCAAAGTTCAGAGGCCAGGCCCACTCGGAGAGAGGCAAGGCGATATGTCCCAAAAAGTATCACAGTGGAAATGCACTTCGAGTCTTTGTCGCAAATTGTCACAGAAAGATTGAACCAGTTCAGAACAGAAAGTTTAAGAAGGCTTGGAGGCGACCCAATGGAGAGGCGAAGATTAAGACACCTCACGCTAACCGTCACAAGGGAAGCCAGGCGGACACAGTACCTTGTATGTGGAGAGACAGCTCCGGCGGGGGCAGTTGTTCCTGGTGGTGGATGCAAGTCGGGGCTTTGCCAAGAGAAGAGATGGTCTCGTCGTCGAAGGAAAGTTGAAGATTGTTGCACCACTGGGAAGAGACCAGCCGCGGAGTGCTCCATCACAAGGCACCACCTTTTGGTCACGGTACGGGTTAGTGGCTATCCGGTTGCCGGGGTGCTCAGCACGGGCAATTTGACCACTATGCCCTGGAAGCGAAGAAAAAGCAAAGGGGACTGGTTGTGCCCACCAGTCAGGGGAAGAAGACTCTCCGGCGGGGAGATCTCCTCTGTCGTTGGGAAGGGGTGAGTCGGTTCAGCAGGGCTACACCGCAGGTGTCGTCGTTGCAGGTCGGCTCAGCTTTACCCTTGTCGGATTCTTAGGTCCTGTGGCGACTTCTCAAGATCCAGTCCCAAAAGCCCTGCTTTTATGCAGAAAACCCCCATTCATTCAGCCTAGCTGTCAATCAAAACACGCTAAGTGGTAGCGGGGTGGCTCACCACTTGGGCCAATCACACCAGAGTGCGACTTGAGTTGGCAAGGCAACTCAGTCCAGGGTGCCTAAACCCCCTCCCACACCCCCTGTGGTACCCAGACAGAATGGAACCACTTTGGAGGGCCTCTGTGCAGAAGCCCGCCAAAAGTGGAACAAAGGGCTCAACCTTTGGTTTAGGAGTCACAGAGACGAACACAGATGCCATTTTAAAAACCGAGTTCTGGCAGAAAATACCAACTGATAGATTTATTTAAGATAAAATAAACCGGTGGTATGTTAGAGATTAACGAGAAAAAGTATTAACCTCCAACAATGGGAAGAATCCCATAGAGTTATACTCGGGGTCGAATATAACAAGTAGTTTCCACTGCCACCAGCCAAAACTCGACGAGGGGGGATGGGACAGTGCCCCCTCGAATAACAGACACAGGGGTAATCGAATTACCCCTACTAGTACGTCCACAATAGGATGGTTTGTACTAGTTCTGTTAGTACATTTAGGTCTAGTAAAGCCAATGGTGACTTTACATGCCCTGGGAGACAGTAGTCAGTCCCAGGGTATGGAGTCTATGGTGGGGATCCTCTAGGACGCCCCAGTGTTACGGTACGGATGGTGTGGTGTAAAACACATAGAAAAACATATGAGACCCTATGGAGTAAAAGACCCCATGGAGTAAAAGACCCCATAGCCCATAGAACACATTGACATTCAAAGGAATTAACCATATTTATGTCTACACATTCATTTCCAAGAGTGGGAGAAAAAGAGTCTCACTCTTGGCAGGATGAAAAAACAAACTCCAGAAATCCAGCAAAGCTGCTGGGGGACTCACTAGGTTAGGAAATTCAGCCTAAACAGAGAATTCTCCCTAACACTCCCATACGCACAACAACATCAGTGCCATGGTTGGGAGGCGACCAAGCGGTAAGGGAGGCAAAGGTGGCCGACCTTCAAAAGGTGGAAGTGGTGAGCGCGGTAGGGGACGTGGCCAGGATTTGCAGGGTGCCCCTAGATCCCCAATCAGGGATACCCATGCTCCCCCCCCATGTTTAAGGGAAACGTGGCTGAGACCATCCCAGCTCAGCCCCTGTTGGACCAGCCCATTGTGGCACCTGACCTGGCACAGGATGACTCCCTGGCTGACTTCCAGGTCAGCAAGTCTAGGCCACGTGTGGCAGTGCAAGTTGTCCCCAAGGCACGTGGATCTGGGGCAGCTATGTCATCTGCTGCCCCAAGTATGCAAGGTGGTGAGGCTGCAGGGGCAGCTGCAGCTCCATTCGCCCCAGCTCTGACTCTCCCATCCAGGACAGTGTCAGTCCCGGTCCATCATACTGATGTTCCCCCTGCCAACATCACACTTCAGATAATGCCTGCACCAAGTCCTGTGGTCAATGTGCATTTGCACACTCCAACAACCGAGTCCACCGGTGATTCTGCCCATACTGACCAGAGCGGCGTTAGCCACTCTGGCTCCGCTCCACCTTCTAAAAAGCGGAAGAACGGTGCTCTGGCATGACAGGCTGAGACCACAGGCATGGCTACACACTCCGGCACGTCAAGGAAGCCTTGCTTTATTGACGCAGAGCTTAATGCACTTGTGAGCTATGTGTCGCAACATAGCCACGAAATGGTGGTGACTGCAGGGTCCAAGACCACACCTGGTCAACGTAAGGCACACTGGCAGACCATCACCAACCACATAAGTGCCATTGGATTTGTGAGGTGCTCAGTTGATGATTGCTACAAGTGGTGGAACGACCTGAAACGCAGAGCAAAGGACAAGCGGGCCTCAAATCATGCCGCTACTCTGGTGACTGGCGGTGGGTCTCCACAAGAGGACAACAAACTCACTGAACATGAGTCTGTTGCTGGGACCTTCGTCAGAGAGGAACAGATCCGAGGTGTGGGAGAACTACCTGATTACGAAGCATTGTCCGGTGAGGGCCCATGCGTGTGTATGCATTTTGGATGACAGGTTCTGATTGAGTGCCAGGTGAGGGTGTGTACTTCAGAGTGTTATGGGTCACCCATTTTCTTCCTCACATGGGATCACGTGCCTTGTATTTGGCTATGACTGCATCCCTTCTGCCCACAGTATCCTATTAGGTCCACAATTGTGTAGTTGACCTTGTACTGCCATCTTGCAACTACATTGGTGTTAAGCGGAAACCTGTGCAGTTCCCTCTGGGACCACTGCAAAAGATTTAGGCCTACAGGTATTTGGCAGTAAACCCACTTGGTAGCAGTCTGTACCACACAGATGCACTTGATAGCTGTGGCTGAGCAGTCCGACTTCCCTCAAGAAGAGTTAGGCAGTATGTGGAGTATACAAAATAGGGCAATTTACACAGTAGAACAAGCAGACACGGAACAGAGCTTGGGTGTAAAGATATATAGTTATTTATTTATAAAAACACATCTATGAAAAACACACTGGCACTAATACGGCAAACAACTTCAATTACAATTACTATAAGTATGTCACTTCTCTAACAATATGTCGACAAGTCTAGGTTTATCGGCACCACTTATTTGCAGACAGAGGTGAATGCTTTAACCTAGATGGCACTCTAGTATTCATTAGAATGGGAGAGAAAAGGCAGGGTATGAAACCAACTAGGTAAAAACACTTTTACGAAACAATGCAAGGCAAGTAAGGCAGGATCTACCGTAGATCACAAAGTTCAGAGGCCAGGCCCACTCGGGGAGAGGCAAGGCGCTATGTCCCAAAAGTATCACAGTGGAAATGCAATTCGAGTCTTTGTTGCAAATTGTCACAGAAAGATTGGACCAGTTCAGAACAGAAAGTTAAGAAGGCTTGGAGGCAACCCAATGGAGAGGCAAGGATTAAGACACCTCACGCTAACCGTCACAAGGGAAGCCAGGCGGACATGGTACCTTGTATGGGGAGAGACAGCTCCGGCAGTGGCAGTTGTTCCTGGTGGTGGATGCAAGTCGGGGCTTTGCCAAGAGATGAGATGCTCTCGTCGTCGAAGGAAAGTTGAAGATCGTTGCACCACCAGGGAAAAGACCAGCCGCGGAGTGCTCTGTCACAAGGCACCACCTTTTGGTCACGGTACAGGCTAGTGGCTATCCGGTTGCCGGGGAGCTCAGCACGGGCAATTCGACCACTACGCCCTGGAAGCGAAGAAAAAGCAAAGGGACTGGTTGTTCCCACCAGTCAGGGGAAGAAGACTCACCAGCCGGGAGATCTCTCCTGTCGTTGGGAATTGGTGAGACGGTTCAGCAGGGCTCCACCGGAGGTGTCGTCGTTGCAGGTCGGTTCAGCTTTACCCTCGTCAGATTCTTAGGTCCTCTGGCGACTTCTGAAGATCCAGTCCCAAAAGCCCTGCTTTTATGCAGCAAACCCCAATTCATTCAGCCTAGCTGTCAATCAAAACACGCTAAGTGGTGAGCGGGGTGGCTCACTACTTGGGCCAATCACACCAGAGTGCGACTTGAGTTGGCAAGGCAACTCAGTGCAGGGTGCCTAAACCCCCTCCCACACCCCCTGTGGTACCCAGACAGAATGGCACCACTTGGAGGGCTTCTGTGTAGAAGCCCGCCAAAAGTGGAACAAAGGGCTCAACCTTTGGTTCGGAGTTACAGAGACGAACACAAATGCCATTTTAAAAACCGAGTTCTGGCGGAAAATACCAACCGGTAGTTTTATTTAAGACAAATAAACCGGCGGTATGCTAGAGACTAACAGGAAAAAGTATTAGCCTCCAACAATGGGAAGAATCCCATAGGATTACATTCGGGGTCGAATATAATAAGTAGTTTCCACTGCCACCAGCCAAAACTTGACGAGGGGGGATGGGACAGTGCCCACTCGAATAACAGCCCCAGGGGCAATCGAATTACCTCTACTAGTACGTCCACAATGGGATGGTTTGTACTAGTTCTGCTAATAAATTTAAGTCTAGTAAAGCCAATGGTGACTTTACATCCCCTGGGAGACAGTAGTCAGTCCCAGGGTATGGAGTCTATGGTGGGGATCCTCTAGGACGCCCCAGTGTTATGGCACGGAGGGTGCGGTGTAACACACATAGTAAAACATATGAGACCCTATGGAGTAAAAGACCCCATAGCCCATAGAACACATTGACATTCAAAGGAATTAAACCACATTCATGTCCAAGAGTGGGAGAAAAGAGTCTCACTCTTGGCAGGATGAAAAAAAAAAAAAACTCCAGAACTCCAGCAAAGCATCTGGGGGACTCACTAGGTTAGGAAATTCAGCCTAAACAGAGAATTCTCCCTAGCACTCGCCCCCCCAGACTAAGGGACAGGAGGATTTAATCCACTCCTGGATGAATCTCATACCTCTAGTCGATGACATACATCCTAAAGAGACCATCAGAATTTTGGTGGTGACACCCTGACCTGTGCTCAATGGTGAAATCAAACCCTTGCAGGCAGATCGACCATCTCAGTAGTTTTGGGTTTTCCCCTTTCATTTGCATTAACCATCTCAAGGGTTGGTGGTCAGTCTGAATGACAAAAGTAGAACCATACAAGTATGGCCTAAACTTCTTCAGAGCCCACACGATAGCAAAGCATTCTCTTTCGATTGTTGCCCACCTTGTTTCAGGATCCTTCAGCTTGCGGCTGATGAAGCAAACGGGGTGCTCCCTACCTTTCCCATCCAGTTGACTGAGTACGGCACCTATTCCTACATTAGAAGCATCTGTCTGTACAATGAAAGTTTGGTGGTAATCAGGAGCTCTGAGTACTGGGGCTTGGCAAAGAGCCTTTTTCAGGTTTTCAAAAGCCTGATTGCACTCCTCGTTCCATCTAACCTTTTTAGGAAATTTGGGAGAGGAGATGACATTCAGAGAAGAAGCTATTTTCCCATAGTTCTCAATGAAATTCCTGTAATACCCAGTGAGACCTAAGAAGGCTCTCACTTGGGTCTGAGTAGTAGGTGTTGTCCAATTTTGCACAGCTTCAATCTTACTGAGCAAAGGCCTTATTTCTCCACCTCCTACCTCATGTCCAAGATAGACTACCTTGCTCTGTCCAATTTGGCATTTACTCGCCTTTATGGTCAGATTGGCTCATCCAAGAGCCTGCAAAACATGTCTTAGGTGGGTTACATGTTCTTCCCAGGAATTGCTGAACACTGCTATGTCATCCAAGTATGCCATACAGAAGTGCTCCATCCCATTCAGAACCTGGTTTACCATCCGTTGAAATGTAGCAGGTGCATTTTTCAATCCAAAAGGCATTACCTTAAACTGGTATAAGCCAACGGGGGTAGAAAATGCAGTTTTCTCCTTGGCATGGTCTGTCAGGGCTATTTGCTAATAGCCTGACGTCAAGTCAAATGTGCTGAGGAACTTGGCTGAACCAAGTTTATCCACCAACTCATCTGTTCTTGGCAAAGGGTGGGCATCAGTCTTGGTGACTGCATTAAGAGCTCTATAATCCACGCAGAATCTAAGTTCTTTAGATCCTGCCTTTGGTACTAACACAACTGGGCTAGACCATGGACTAGTAGAGGGCTCTATTACCCCGAGATCAAGCATCTTGCTGACCTCACCTTTGATGTGGGTTTGTACATTTTCTGACATGCGGTATCCTCTGCTTTTGACTGGCAGACAGTCACCAGTGAGTATGTCATGCTGGCCCCAAGGGGTCAAGCCTGGTGAAAGCGAGAACAGAGAGGCAAACTGATTCAACATAGATTTGCACTCTTCTTGCTGCTCGGGTGTCAGATTGGAGGAGAGATTTACTCCTTCAATTTTTTCATCTAAAGGTAAGCCTCTGAGGAGATCCGGAAGAGCTTCACTCTCTTCTTCTTCCTCGGATGATGCTAGAAGCAACGCTCCTACATCAGGTCGGCAGACATACGCTTTGAGTCGGTTGGTGTGGAAGACTGTCAGAGCCTTCTTGGGATTGCCCATGTCCACCAGATAGTTGACCTCTCCGAGTTTACCCACCACTCTGAAGGGTCCCATCCATTTGTCTTGCAAGGCCCTCTGCCTTGTTGGGATCATAACGAGAATGAGCTGGTCTTGAGCGAACTCAACCATGTTAGCCTTTTGGTTGTGCCAGTGCTTGACCAATGCTTGTCCAGCTTTCAAGTTATCGCTTGCTTCCGTCATCATGTGCGGCATTCTCCTCCGGAGACCTATCACGTAGTCAGTCACTCTGACTGGCTTGGGGGAAGGAGCACTCTCCAACCCCTCCTTAATCAGGGCCAATGGACCTCTGACGGGATGACCATAGAGAAGTTCGAAGGGAGAATAACCTACTCCCTCCTGAGGGTCTTCTCTATAAGCAAAGAGAAGGCACGGCAGTAGAAGGTCCCATTTTCGCTTAAGGGGTTCCTCTAAAGCACCTATCATGCTCTTCATGGTTCGGTTGAACCGTTCTACCAACCCATTGGTTTGTTTGTGGTATGCTGTTGAGAACTTGTAAGTAACTCCACAGGTTTTCCACATGGCCTTCATGTAGTGGGACATAAAGTTTGACCCCCTGTCAGAGATTACTTCCTTAGGAAACCCGACCCTAGTAAAAATACCAAGGAGGGCCTTAGCCACAGCCGGAGCTGTAACAGTCCTCATAGGAATTGCCCCAGGATACCTAGTAGCATATTCTACTACAACAAGTATAAACCTGCTGCCTGAGGAGGTTGGAGGATGAAGGGGACCAACAATGTCAATCCCTACTCTCTCAAATGGGACTCCCACAACTGGGAGAGGCACTAAAGGTGCCACATTCTTGGAGCCAACCTTACCAGAGGTCTGGCAGGTGTGGCAGCTCCTGCAGTGTTTTTCTACTTCGGCCCCCATCTTTGGCCAATAAAAGTAGAGAGAAAGCCTTTCCTTAGTCTTCTTGAAACTCAAGTGACCAGCCAAAGGAATCTCGTGGGCTAACTGCAAGAACTGTCGTCTGTTCTCTTGGGGTACTACAAGCCGCTTGTAGTCTCCAGGTGCAGACTCGGTCGGTTCACTGTAGAAGAGGCCATCTTCCCAGTGCAACCTGTATTTCCCAGGCTCTTGCCCTTCAGCCTGAGCTTCTGCCTGGTGGCGAAGACCTTCCAGAGTTGGACATTCTCTCTGTCCCTTCCTGAAGTCTGCCCTGCTGGGTCCACCTTCTGCCAGTAAAGACTGCAGCTCAGGATGGTCACAGGATCCAGATCTCCAATGAGTTCCTGGCCTTCCATTAGCTCTTCTTCAGAGTCTAATTCTACCACACAGGGTTGTACCTCCCTCTCAGCCTCAGCTGGAGGGGGAGTTACGGGTGTAACTTTGGACAAGTCCTTGTTGGCTGCACTGAAATGCTGGCTGCTGGTTTCGGTATAGAAGTCTTAGGTTTCCCTTTTGCTTCTGATTTCTTTGAAACAGCAGCTGACAATTCCAGTGGAGCAGGAGTGATATCTTTCTTCATCATCTCCTGGAGAGTACCTCTCATGGTTCTCTCCCTTGCAGGTCTGGTTAGCTACTGTAACCGTTTACTAGGAGGTCTGGGGGTGTGTGACACAACTCCGAGAGTTTTCAAATCGTTACTCAACAGAACACGTCCTGGTATCTCACTCTGTATGCTGACAGGTATCTTCACAGTCATGTCGTTACACTGGATGAGAACTGGTAATTGGGGAAGCATCTGCACAGGCCCTCCAGCTAACTTGGTGAGGCGTTTGGGTGCCTTAGCAACATCCTCAGCCTGAAAAAAAGATTTATCCACCACAGTTATGCTGGCCCCAGTGTCCCTAATGGCAGTAGTCTCCTGAACATTCACCTCGACACTGTCCTTATAATACTCTTTAGTATTATCGGGGATGGAGTTATAGACATCTAAATTCTGTTGTTCCCACAAACCCAGAGGCACTAAAGAAACACTGGCTGAGACTCCAATGGGTTCGTCAGCCAGCAGTAGAAAGTTTACACTTGCCATTTGGACTTCCTCCTCTGGAGCGAAGGCTAAGGAGACAAGCTGGACCCCTGAAGGTTCACCCTTACATCTGGGATCTCCTTTCACATGGTCAGTCGAGCCACAAACAAAGCATTTTCTGAATGCTTTCTGGAATGGTGGCTTGTTCTGGCCTCCTTCTGGTTTGGCACCAGAAGGTACACTATTCTGCTGCGGTTTTCCTTGTGGCTTACCCTTCTGGTTTTGTTTGGGGCCCTTTTTGGAATTTGGGTTATTAGAATTCTCTTTTGAGTCTTTTTTAGGCTGTTTTCCCTCATCCTTTTTCTGAGTTGCCCCAGAATCCTTATGAGTGGCCCTGTTGGCAACCCACAAGTCAGCAGCCTTAGCTAGATTCCTGGAATCCAATTCCTTCGAATCAGCCAAGTGCTGTCTGAGCTCAGTAGAACAGGCATCATAAATAGCCTCCAACATTAAAAGATTCTTCATACCCTCATAAGTGTTCACCTTGTAACCCTTAATCCCTCCCTCTAGGTTTTTCAACCCTTCACTCACCCAGGTAGCCCAAGGGGTACCATCATGCTTTTTGAGGGTTCTAAACCTCTTAAGATACTGGGAAGGGGTCTTCCCGAATCTAGCTATCAAAGCTAGTTTCACACTTTCGTACTCTTTCCTATCCTCCTCCCCCAACTCCATTACCACACAGTTGCAACAGGGGGGAGCCTAGAGAACAACCAGGTAAGTAGCTCATTACCTGTGATGTTCTGGAGCCCATGATTGTACTCAAACAAACTCAGCCAATCCAACACATCCAACTTCGGTTCACACATACCCACTAATTCCTTAGGCATCCGGGTTCTTTTGGGACTGGAACTTCTAGAGGAGCCAGAGACAGAAGCAGTTTCAACAGGCAACTTTTTCATTTCTAACTCATGCTTGAGCTCCATTTCTCTGAGCCTAAGAATTTGTTGCATTTCTTGGTGTTTCTGTTCAGTTTGAGCAGGTAATCCTTCTGAATTCCAAGTCTATTTTCATTTTTTCTAGTTCAAGGACTTGAGGACTTAGTGTGGGGCCTGTTATAGGCCCCGTAGGTACAGCTGGTAAGGCAGACAGAGAAGCAGGGGAGACAGTTTTGCTAGCCTCTCTTTCCTCTTCAGCCTCTTCATCAGTATCATCAGAACTTTGATTTAGATCAACACCATTACTGTTATCTACATTTGCTGGTGAAGTTGGTTCCTCTGAACCTGTACCCAGACTTTGGTTTTCCAGCAATCTCGCTATCAGTTCTACTTTCTTGCCTCTTACAGAAAGATTTTCTTGTCTACAGAGAGCTCTCAAACTCTCAGTATTTTCACCTGACAAGGACTCTTGACTGTAAACTTCCATAGTAGAAATGTTTTTGAAAGTTGCTTTTTAGTGCTGAGCTTTGTGGTTAGTTATCCTAAAGTGTTGAAACGCAATCTAAAGTGTATACTCGATACAAATCCCACCGCTGTACACCAGTGTTAAGCGGAAACCTGTGCAGTTCCCTCTGGGGCCACTGCACAAGATTTAGGCCTACAGGTGTTTGGCAGTAAACCCACTTGGTAGCAGTCTGTACCACACAGATTCACTTGGTAGCTGTGGCTAAGCAGTCCGACTTCCCTCAAGAAGAGTTAGGCAGTATGTGGAGTATACAAAATAGGGCAATTTACACAGTAGAACAAGCAGACACGGAACAGAGCTTGAGTGTAAAGATATATAGTTATTTATTTATAAAAACACATCTATGAAAAACACACTGGCACTAATACGGCAAACAACTTCAATTACAATTACTATAAGTATCTCACTCCTCTAACAATATGTCGACAAGTCTAGGTTTATCGGCACCACTTATTTGCAGACAGAGGTGAATGCTTTAACCTAGATGGCACTCTAGTATTTGTTAGAACGGGAGAGAAAAGGCAGGGTATGAAACCAACTTGGTACCAACACTTTTACGAAACAATGCTAGGCAAGTAAGGCAGGATCTACCATAGATCACAAAGTTCAGAGGCCAGGCCCACTCGGGGAGAGGCAAGGCGCTATGTCCCAAAAGTATCACAGTGGAAATGCAATTCGAGTCTTTGTTGCAAATTGTCACAGAAAGATTGGACCAGTTCAGAACAGAAAGTTAAGAAGGGTTGGAGGCGACCCAATGTAGAGGCAAAGATTAAGACACCTCACGCTAACCGTCACAAGGGAAGCCAGGCGGACACGGTACCTTGTATGTGGAGAGACAGCTTCGGCGGGGCAGTTGTTCCTGGTGGTGGATGCAAGTCGGGACTTTGCCAAGAGATGAGATGCTCTCGTTGTCAAAGGAAAGTTGAAGATCGTTGCACCACCAGGGAAGAGACCAGCCGCGGAGTGCTCCGTCACAAGGCACCACCTTTTGGTCGCGGTACGGGCTAGTGGCTATCCGGTTGCCGGGTGCTCAGCACGGGCAATTCGACCACTACACCCTGGAAGCAAAGAAAAAGCAAAGGGACTGGTTGTTCCCACCAGTCAGGGGAAGAAGACTCTCCAGCCGGGAGATCTCCTCTGTCGTCGGGAATTTGTGAGACGGTTCAGCAGGGCTCCACCGGAGGTGTCGTCGTTGCAGGTCAGCTCAGCTTTACCCTCGTCGGATTCTTAGGTCCTGTGGTGACTTCTGAAGATCCTGTCCCAAAAGCCCTGCTTTTATGCAGCAAACCCCCATTCATTCAGCCTAGCTGTTAATCACAACACGCTAAGTGGTGAGCGGGGTGGCTCACCACTTGGGCCAATCACACCAGAGTGCGACTTGAGTTGGCAAGACAACTCAGTCCAGGGTGCCTAAACCCCCTCCCACACCCCCTGTGGTACCCAGACAGAATGGCACCACTTTGGAGGGCTTCTGTGTAGAAGCCCGCCAAATGTGGAACAAAGGGCTCAACCTTTGGTTCGGAGTTACAGAGACGAACACAGGCGCCATTTTAAAAACCGATTTCTGGCAGAAAATACCAACCGGTAGATTTATTTAAGACAAATGAACCGGCGGTATGTTAGAGACTAACAGGAAAAAGCATTAGCCTCCAACAATGGGAAGAATCCCATAGGATTATGTTCGGGGTCGAATATAATAAGTAGTTTCCACTGCCACCAGCCAAAATTCAACGAGGGGGGACGGGACAGTGCCCCCTCGAATAACAGACCCAGGGGCAATCAAATTACCCCTACTAGTACGTCCACAATAGGATGGTTTGTACTAGTTCTGTTAGTAAATTTAGGTCTAGTAAAGCCAATGGTGACTTTACATGCCCTGGGAGACAGTAGTCAGTCCCAGGGTATGGAGTCTATGGTGCGGATCCTCTAGGACGCCCCAGTGTTGCGGCACGGAGGGTGCGGTGTAACACACATAGTAAAACATATGAGACCCTATGGAGTAAAAGACCCAATAGCCCATAGAACACATTGACATTCAAAGGAATTAAACCACATTCATGTCCAAGAGTGGGAGAAAAGAGTCTCACTCTTGGCAGGATGGAAAAAAAACAAACTCCAGAACTCCAGCAAAGCTGCTGGGGGACTCACTAGGTTAGGAAATTCAGCCTAAACAGAGAATTCTCCCTAACAATTGGTCAGAATTTGTAAGTGTGCCTTCAGGATAATATTTTCCACTCTCCCCTATTTTGCTAAACATGTATCAACCATATTGTGACATATGTGATATGCTTCAGTCATTATTTACTGGCCACACTGGAGCAATGCTTTACCTGGTTATGTATACAATGAGACCATTCAGGCTGATGGAGTATTGGCCAGCACAAATGTTTAGATGAGTGCCTGTTTGCATGTGTAAAATGACAGATGTTTCCTGCGATGTCAATGTGAGGAAAAATAGATCAGCCAACTATTACTGTATTCTTGTACCTTGCATGTGTTGCAGTGAGTGGCACATGTGTACTTAGTCACAGTATGCAGCATTTTTCATGTCATCATGTCCATCTCACATGGATGGGTGACAGTACTCAATCACTGACATATGGCTGTACTTGTCAAATGTACCATGGCTGTGCTAAATGCCATCTGTGTGCTGCCATGTGTCATGTATGTGTATTGGACATGCCACTCACAGGCAAATGTGTGATGGCAGTGCTACCCAGCATGCAGCAAATGTGTTGATCTCCCATATTGGTGTCATCAGTGTCTGCTTTTTGCCTCCCCTTACTACTCAGTGACAGTGCAGGCATGGGAGGGTTATAGTCATGTGGGACATGTGTGAATCATGTACTGGTTCTGTAGCTTGACAGGCCTATTTGTGTGCTATGGTGCTAATGCCTGTTTCCATTTTTTCTCTTTCATGTTTTTGCAGGGGATGACACACTTGATGCTGTTGAGGTTCAGGGGATGGTGCAGACCCAGGAGGAATCCCAGGCACGACCGGGCACCAGCGGGGGACGTGGTGTGGTGGTGGGTGAGAACCCAATCCTCCTGCAGACCATACTTTCCAGGGGTGTCTCTGGGTGCACCTCCCCAGACCTCTATTCAGGTGCTTATTCGGATGATGAGACCTATGTGCCGTCACAGGTAAGTGTTTCTGGCAGGGATTCTGTTCTGGCCAACCCACCTTCACCAGGGGTAAATCCCTCTATGGGGATGTCAGTGTTGGTAGAGGCGCCTTTGGCGGTTACGGATGCAGGGTCACACTCCACAGCATCTGATCCAGTTCCTGGGCCAGCAGATCAGAGGGGGAATGCAGTCCTGCAGCCTCAGGCCGTGCCAGCACAGAAAGGTGCACATCGCCTTGCCCCAAACAGGTGTGGTGCCCGTCGATGGGGTGGACGTACGCCACCAGGCAATAGCGTATGGGAGAACTCCATGTACGCTATGGCAACCCAACAGTCAGCATCAGTTGAAATGATGGCTCAGGCAATGGAGAGGGTGGCCACTTCCATTATCCCCCCTGAAAGGCAGATGGAGCAACTACAGCAGGCAACAGACTCCATTTGCCAATCACACAGGGAAGACATGTTGGCGTCCAACAGGGACCGAGACTCTGCGCCAATCCATCTTAATAGAGTCCCATGCCCACAGGGAAGCCCTGAGTGAAGAACTCCATAACCTCAGGCAGACTCTTCTTGAGCTTGAGACTTCCGTTAATTTTAGGGCAGAACAGCGGCTGGAGCACCTCACAAGTACGCTCTCAGCTGAGATGCGGGCAACTCGGGAGGAGATCCGGGCATCACGTCAGGTGTTGCATAGGGATCTCCGCACTATAATCCTCCAGAACGAGACCTTCCACACCTGCATGCTTGCTGCCATGGAGGACCATACCAGGGCTTTGCGTGGGCTGCCTCCCATAGCACCACCACCTCCTGATGCAGCAGCAGAGGGTCATGAGAGCGACGGCAGCAGTTCTCCCACATTGGCATAGCCGTGCAGGCCATGAGCCCATGAGGTGTGGCTGTTGGTGCGCACCCTGTCCTTGGACCTCCTGGGTGGCCTCCCCCACCCAACCCCCACATGGCCATTTTTGATTTTTGATTTTTGATTTTTTGAATTTTGAATTTTGATTTTTAAAAAAAAATAATTTGACAGTGTGTTGCCTTGTGTGGCTCCCATGGGCATCCACTGTATTCCGGCTGGGCACATGCAGGCGTGTCCTGAGTTTGGGTTAGATGCTTGGGTTCATGAGACACACACCCCTCCTGCTTCCCGTTTCCATGGGCTTGCAAAGGGTGTGACCAAGTAACAGTGATGTACACAGTGACGTTGGGCTCCCATGAGCTGTGTGGGCAGTCTGTAGTCAATACTGTGTAGACATTCCTTGTGTATATTGTTGTTGTATTGTACACTGCATGGTGTATTAATGTATGATTTTGCTTCCATGTCTCCCTCTGAATTTGCAGGTTCATTCCTCATGTCTTCACAAGGCCGTCTACTTTGGAGATGGAGTTCATGTTGTATGCAGTACACAGACCAGTTTTGAAGGCTGCAAGACTACAGTTTGAAGGATGCGATGTGGTGGCATATTCAGGTTGTATGACTACAACTACTTTAACTTAGTACTGTCATGTTTTAGACATGTTTGAACTTGTCTAGATGCATTGTTTAGTTGGTAAGTATTTGGTCATGTTTGTTGTTAGTTCAACATTACTAGGAGCATATTGTGTGTGGCCAGTTTCCGGTAGGGATTGTGACACTTGTGTCAGGTTTTTGGGATTGCTTTGTTTGTTCTCACATAGCATGACATGCCATGGTGTGTTGGGTGGCGGTGCTGGGGAGGGGTTGGGTGACATGGCACTATTCTCATGTTGTATTTTGCAAGGGGGTCATGCATTTAGCAGCGTATGTGTCTTTTGATGACACAGCATTAGTGGTGTTTCTGTAGGTAGGGATGCACACATTGTGACACTTCCAGGTGACCAATCTCAGGCTGGTATGGTTGTGACAGTTGACTCTCCCTCATGTCATCATCATTGATTGTCAGCTGGTATGTGGCAGGGCTGTGTGCACTTCACAG
Source organism: Ambystoma mexicanum (assembly GCF_040938575.1). Taxonomy (NCBI): domain Eukaryota; kingdom Metazoa; phylum Chordata; class Amphibia; order Caudata; family Ambystomatidae; genus Ambystoma; species Ambystoma mexicanum. The sequence continues at coordinate 107,588,515 of NC_090941.1, read as the reverse complement.
GGGTGTGATTCTAAGTGAAGTAATTAGCCACTGGCTGCCTCACCCCGTGCCCTTTCCCTGCCCATGCGCAGCGGACGTGCATGTGGTTGGGGATGTGGGGGCACCACCATGTCCACCGGCAGGCCCCGGCGTGTTGCAACATTGTGCAGGACACATGCTGCCACTATGATCCTGCACACTACTGGGGGAGCGTATAACAGCTGTCCACCAGAACGGTCAAGGGAGCGAAAGCGTGACTTGAGCACTTCGAATGTGCGCTCCACTATGCCCCGGGTTGCAATATGGGCTGTGTTGTATCTTACCTCGGGTGGCGTGGTTTGGTTCCGAATTGGCGTCATCATGTGGGTGCTCAGAGGGTAAGCACTGTCCCCTGGGGAGGTGGTGATGGGTATCATTAGTGGGGTTGTGACATTACTCAGTATCTGGCATGCATGCATGTGCTGTGGCATTTATACTCACCAAGCAGCCATGTATCGCCATGCCGCCCAGCTTCTAGGTCCCGGTTTAAGGTTGACATTCTGTAAATGACACTGTCGTGGGTGGACCTTGGATAGTTGGCATATACTGAGGTGATGATTCCCTTGGCATCACATACTACCTGCACGTTGATGGAATGCCAGTGCTTGCGGTTTCTATAGATGTGCTCTGATGCCCTGGGGGGACGTAGGGCCACATGGGTGCAATCAATGGCTCCTAGGACTTTGGGGAATTGTGCCACCCCGTAGAAATCCTGGACGACAGCCTGCCTTTCTGCAGGTGTTCTGGGCAGGTATATGTGCCAGTGCACTGATGGGCGTGCAGTCATGATGGCCAAGACCTGGTGTAGGCAGCGTGACTGTGTGGCCTGTGACACCCCCCCCACTATGGCACTTGTCCGCTGAAATGATCCGGTGGCCAAAAAGTGCAGTACATTGAGGACCTTCTCCAGGGGGCTGAGTGCTTGGGAGCAGAGGGTGGGTGATGTGAGGTCATCCTCCCACTCACTGACCAGGTCGAGTATTATGTGAGGTGGAAACCTGTACCTCCCATACACCTGGTAATCAGGCATGCCAGAAAGGCAGGTTCTGGGTGTGAAAAGTCTGGGCCTGACTATCCTCCTCCTCCTCCTGCGGTATCCCACGACCACTGCTGCTAGGAACGGTATGTTCATCCTGGCGTCTGAGCTTGCTTGTTGTTTGCGCGCACTTTTATGCTGCGCGGGTCCACGTACGCCTCCTTCCTGCTGGCGTACGTGTTTCCGGATTAGCGCGTCTTTTTTGGCACGTGTGTGTGGGCGTTCCGCGCATTTGCCTCCTGCACTTCCCCGCCCAACCCAGATTTACACGTACCCCGCTCGCACAGGCCCAATCACGTGTGAAACTTCCCGCGCACCCACGAAATACATGCTATTGTTGACACAGCGGGTGTCCGTGTTTGCCGCGTACCCCATTGCACGTCATTTGTCCTGGAGGGCCACAGTGTGGGAAATTGAGTGGGGGCCTGCTGGCAGGTGCCCCTGACTGCTGGGGGGTGGAGGTGCAGGGGGACATAAGTGGGACATGAGTGGGGTCCTGCTGCCAGGTGCCCCTGACTGCTGGGGGGTGGGGGTGCAAGGGGAAATAAGTAGGGGCCTGCTGGCACGTGCCCCTGACTGCTGGGGAGTGGGGGTGCAAGGGGACATGAGTGGGGGCCTGCTGGCAGGTGCCCCTGACTGCTGGGGGGTGGGGATGCAGGGGGACATGAGTGGGACATGAGTGGGGTCCTGCTGCCAGGTGCCCCTGACTGCTGAGGGGTGGGGTGCAAGGGGACATAAGTAGGGGCCTGCTGGCAGGTGCCCCTGACGGCTGGGGGTGGGGGTGCAAGGGGACATGAGTGGGGGCCTGCTGGCAGGTGCCCCTGACTGCTGGGGGGTGGGGGTACAGGATGACATGAGTGGGACATGAGTGGGGGCCTGCTGGCAGGGACCCCTGACTGCTGGGGGGTGCGGGTACAAGGGGACATGAGTGGGGGCCTGCTGGCAGGTGCTCCTGACTGCTGGGGGGTGGGGGTGTGTTAGGCAGAAACCTGTGCAGTTCCCTCTGGGACCACTGCAAAAGATTTAGGACTACAGGTGTTTGGCAGTAAACCCACTTGGTAGCAGTCTGTACCACACAGACTCACTTGGTAGCTGTGGCTGAGCAGTCAGACTTCTCTCAAGAAGAGTTAAGCAGTATGTGGAGTATACAATATAGGACAATTCTTCACAGTAAGACAAGCAAACACGCAACAAGTCTTCAGTGTAAAGATATAAAGGTATTTATTTATAACAGAACATCTATGGAAAACACTATGGCACTATCACGGCAAACAATTCCATTACAATTACTCTACAAAGAAGAATCGATCAAACACCCTAACAATATTTCGACAAGTCTAGGTTCTACCGGCATCACTTATTTGCAGACAGAGGTGTATGCCTCAACCTAGATGGCACTCTGATATCAGTTAGGATGGGAGAGAAAAATAGTAGGTTACGAAATCCACACAGTTCAATACTTTACGGGAAAAATGCAAGGCAAGAAGACAAGAACCACAATAGATCATAAAGTTCAGAGGCCAGGCCCACTCGGAGAGAGGCAAGGCGATTTGTCCCAAAAAGTCTCTTTGTGGAAATGCGTTCGAGCCTGTGTAGCAAATTGTTATTGGAAGATTGAACCAGTTCAGAACAATGCGTGAGAAAAAGCTTGGAGGCGACCCAACGGAAAGGAGAGGATTAAGACACCTCACTCTATCCGATCAAAAGGGAAGCCAGGCGGACACGGTACCTTGCTTGTGGAGGGCAGCTCCGGCGGGGGCAGTTGTTCCTGGTGTGGGATGCACGTCGGGTCTTTGCCAAGAGTAGAGGTGATCTCGTCGTCGAAGAAAATTGAAGTCCGGTGCAACACCAGGGAAGAGACCAGCCGCGGAGTGCTCCTTCACAAGGCACCACCTTTTGGTCGCGGTACAGGGGTAGTGGCTATCCGGTTGCCGAGGTGCTATGCAGGGGCAATTCGACCACTGCGTCCTGAGGCGAAGAAAAAGCAAAGGGGACTGGTTGTTCCCACCAGTCAGGGGAAGAGACTGTCCGGCAGGGAGATCTCCTCTGTCGTCGGGAAGTTGTGAGTCGGTTCCGCAGGGCTCCAGGTGTCGTCGTGCAGGTCGGCTCAGCATTACCCTCGTCGGATTCTTAGGTCCTGTGGCGACTTCTGAAGATCCAGTCCCAAAAGCCCTGTTTTTATGCAGAAAACCCCCATTCATTCAGCCTAGCTGTCAATCAACACACGCTAAGTGGTGAGCGGGGAGGCTCACCATTTGGGCCAATCACACCAGAGTGTGACCGGAGTTGGCAAGGCAACTCGGTCCAGGGTGCCTAAACCCCCTCCCACACCCCTGTGGTAACCCAGACAGAATGGCACCACTTTGGAGGGTCTCTGTACAGAGTCCCGCCAAAAGTGGAACAAAGGGCTCGACCTTTGGTTTAGGAGTCACAGAGACGAACACAGATGCCATTTTACAAACCGAGTTCTGGCAGAAAATACCATCCGATAGACTTATTTAAGATAAGTAGACCGGGGGTACGTTAGAGTTTAACGAGAAAAAGTATCAATCTCTAACAATGGGAAGAATCCCATAGGGTTATATTCGGGGTCGAACATAACAAGTAGTTTCCACTGCCACCAGCCAAAACTCGACGAGGGGGGACGGGACAGTGCCCCCTCGAATAACAGATCCAGGAGTAATCGAATTACCCCTACTAGTACGTCCACAATAGGATGGTTTGTACTAGTTCTGTTAGTAAATTTAGGTCTAGTAAAGCCAATGGTGACTTTACATGCCCGGGGAGACAGTAGTCAGTCCCCGGGTATGGAGTCTATGACGGAGGTCCGCTAGGACGCCCTAGTTGTTACGGCACGTAGGGTGCGGTGTAACACACATAGAAAAACATATGAGACCCTATGGAGTAAAAGACCCCATAGCCCATAGAACACATTGACATTCAAAGGAATTACACACAAACATGTCCAAGAGTGGGAGAAAAAGACTCTCACTCTTGGCAGGATGGAAAAAAACAAACTCCAGAAATCCAGCAAAGCTGCTGGGGGACTCACTACGTTAGGAAATTCAGCCTAAACAGAGAATTCTCCCTAACAGGGTGCAAGGGGACATGAGTGGGGGCCTGCTGGCAGGGGCCCCTGACTGCTGGGGTGTGGGGGTGCTGGGGACATGAGTGGGACATGAGTGGGGGCCTGCTGGCAGGTGCACCTGACTGCTGGGGGGTGGGGGTGCAGGGGGACATGAGTGGGACATGAGTGGGGGCCTGCTGCCAGGTGCCCCTGACTGCTGGGGGGTGGGGGTGCAGGGGGACATGAGTGGGGGCCTGCTGGCAGGGCCCCTGACTGCTGGGGGGTGGGGGTGGGGGTGCAGGGGGACATGAGTGGAGGCCTGCTGGCAGGTGCCCCTGATTGCTGGGGGGTGGGGGTGCAAGGGGACATGAATGGGGGCCTGCTGGCAGGGGCCCCTGATTGCTAGGGGGTAGGGGTGCTGGGGGACATGAGTGGGGGCTGCTGGCAGGTGCCCATGACTGCTGGGGGGTGGGGGTGCTGGGGGACATGAGTGGGACACGAGTGGGGGCCTGCTGGCAGGGGCCCCTGACTGCTGGGTGTTGGGGGTACAAGGGGACATGAGTGGGGGCCTGCTGGCAGGTGCCCCTGACTGCTGGGGGGTGGGGGTGTAAGGGGACATGAGTGGTGGCCTGCTGGCAGGTGCCCCTGACTGCTGGAGGTGGGGGTGCTGGGGGACATGAGTGGGGACCTGCCGGCAGGGGCTCCTGACTGCTGGGGGTGCAAGGTGACATGAGTGTGGGCCTGCTGGCAGGGGCCCGTGACTGCTGGGGGTGGGAGTGCAAGGGGTCATGAGTGGGGGCCTGCTGGCAGGTGCCCCTGACTGCTGGGGGGTGGGGGTGCAATGGGACATGAGTGGGGGCCTGCTGGCAGGTGCCCCTGACTGCTGGGGGGTGGGCGTGCAGGGGGACATGAGTGGGGACCTGCTGGCAGGTGCCCCTGATTGCTGGGGGTGCAGGTGCAAGGGGACATGAGTGGGGGCCTGCTGGCAGGTACCCCTGACTGCTGGGTGGTGGGGGTGCAGGGGGACATAAGTGAGACATGGGTGGGGGCCAGCTGGCAGGTGCCCCTGACTGCTGGGGGGTGGGGGTGCAGGGGGACATGAGTGGAGGCCTGCTGGCAGGTGCCCCAGACTGCTGGGGGGTGGGGGTACAAGGGGACATGAGTGGGGGCCTGCTGGCAGGTGCCCCTGACTGCTGGGGGTGGGGGTGCAGGGGGACATGAGTGGGACATGAGTGGGGGCCTGCTGGCAGGGGCCCCTGACTGCTGGGAGGTGGGGGTGCAAGGGGACATGAGTGGGGGCCTGCTGGCAGGGGCCCCTGACTGCTGGGGTTGGGGGTGCAAGGGGACATGAGTGGGGGCCTGCTGGCAGGGGCCCCTGATTGTTGGGGGGTGGGGGTGCTGGGGGACATGAGTGGGGGCCTGCTGGCAGGTGCCCCTGACTGCTGGGCGGTGGGGGTGCTGGGGGACATGAGTGGGACATGGGTGGGGGCCTGCTGGCAGTGCCCCTGACTGCTGGGGGGTGGGGGTGCAGGGGGACATGAGTGGGGGCCTGCTGGCAGGGCCCCTGACTACTGGGGGGTGGGGGTAGGGGTGCAGGGGGACATGAGTGGAGGCCTGCTGGCAGGTGCCCCTGATTGCTGGGGGGTGGGGTGCAAGGGGACATGAATGGGGGCCTGCTGGCAGGTGCCCCTGACTGCTGGGGTGTGGGGGTGCAGGGGGACATGAGTGGGACATGAGTGGGGGCCTGCTGCCAGGTGCCCCTGACTGCTGGGGGGTGAGGGTACAGGGGGACATGAGTGGGACATGAGTGGGGGCCTGCTGGCAGGGTCCCCTGACTGCTGGGGGGTGGGGCTGCAAGGGGACATGAGTGGGGGCCTGCTGGCAGGTGCCCCTGACTGCTGGGGGGTGGGGTGCAAGGGGACATGAGTGGGGGCCTGCTGGCAGGGGCCCCTGACTGCTAGGGGGTGGGGGTGCTGGGCAACATGAGTCGGATATTAGTGGGGGCCTGCTGGCAGGTGCCCCTGACTGCTGGGGGTGGTGGTGCAGGGGGACATGAGTGGGGGCCTGCTGGCTGGGCCCCTGACTGCTGGGGGAGGGGGTGCAAGGGGACATGAGTGGGGGCCTGCTGGCTGGTGGCCCTGACTGCAGGGGGGGTGGGGGTGCAGGGGGACATGAGTGGGGCCTGCTGGCAGGAGCCCCTGACTGCTGGGGTGTGGGGGTGCTGGGGACATGAGTGGGACATGAGTGGGGGCCTGCTGGCAGGCGCCCCTGACTGCTGGGGTGGGGGTGCAGATGGACATGAGTGGGACATGAGTGGGGGCCTGCTGCCAGGTGCCCCTGACTGCTGGGGGTGGTGGTGCAGGGGGACATGAGTGGGACATGAGTGGGGGCCTGCTGGCAGGGGCCCCTGACTGCTGGGGGTGGAGGTGCAGGGGGACATGAATGGGGGCCTGCTGGCAGGGGCCCCTGATTGCTGGGGGGTGGGGGTGCTGGGGGACATGAGTGGGGGCCTGCTGGCAGGTGCCCCTGACTGCTGGGGGTGGGGGTGCTGGGGGACATGAGTGGGACATGAGTGGGGGCCTGCTGGCAGGGGCCCCTGACTGCTGGGGGGTGGGGGTGCAAGGGGACATGAGTGGAGGCCTGCTGGCAGGGGCCCCTGATTGCTGGGGTGTGGGGGTGCTGGGGGACATGAGTGGGGGCCTGCTGGCTGGGCCCCTGACTGCTGGGGGGTGGGGGTGCAAGGGACATGAGTGGGGGCCTGCTGGCAGGTGCCCCTGACTGCTGGGTGGGTGGGGGTGTGTTAGGGAGAATTCTCTGTTTAGGCTGAATTTCCTAACCTAGTGAGTCCCCCAGCAGCTTTGCTGGATTTCTGGAGTTGGTTTTTTTCCATCCTGCCAAGAGTGAGACTCTTTTCTCCCACTCTTGGACATGTATGTGTGTAATTCCTTTGAAATGTCAATGTGTTCGATGGGCTATGAGGTCTTTTACTCCATAGGGTCTCATATGTTTTTCTATGTGTGTTGCACCGCACCCTACGTGTCGTAACACGGGGGCGCCCTAGCGGGTCCCCCACCATAGACTCCATAACCGGGGACTGACTACTGTCTCCCCGGGCAAGTAAAGTCACCATTGGCTTTACTAGACCTAAATTTACTAACAGAACTAGTACCAACCATCTTATTGTGGACGTACTAGTGGGGGTAATTCGATTACTCCTGGATCTGTTACTCGAGGGGGCACTGTCCCATCCCCCCTCGTCGAGTTTTGGCTGGTGGCAGTGGAAACTACTTGTTATGTTCGATCCCGAATATAACCCTATGGGATTCGTCCCATTGTTGGAGATTGATACTTTTTCTCATTTATCTCTGACGTACCACCGATCTAATTATCTTAAATAAGTTTATTGAGTGGTATTTTCTGCCAGAACTCGGTTTTAAAATGGCGTCTGTGTTCGTCTCTGTGACTCCTAAACCAAAGGTTGAGCCCTTTGCTCCACTTTTGGCGGGACTCTGTACAGAGACCCTCCAAAGTGGTGCCATTCTGTCTGGGTTACCTCAGGGGCGTGGGAGGGGGTTTAGGCACCCTGGACCGAGTTGCCTTGCCAACTAAGGTCGCACTCTGGAGTGATTGGTCCAGGTGGTGAGCCTTCCCGCTCACCACTTAGCATGTGTTGATTGACAGCTAGGCTGAATGAATGGGGGTCTTCTGCATAAAAGCAGGGCTTTTGGGACTGGATCTTCAGAAGTCGCCACAGGACCTAAGAATCCGACGAGGGTAACGCTGAGCCGACCTGCAACGACAACACCTCCGGTGGAGCCCTGCTGAGCTGACTCAACACTTCCCGACGACAGAGGAGATCTCCCTGCCGGAGAGTCTCTTCCCCTGACTGGTGGGAACAACCAGTCCCCTTCGCTTTTTATTCGCCTCAGAACGTAGTGGTCGAATTGCCCGTGCAGAGCACCTCGGCAACCGGATAGCCACAACCCCTGTACTGTGACCAAAAGGTGGTGCCTTGTGACGGAGCACTCCGCGGCTGGTCTCTTCCCTGGTGGTGCACCGGACTTCACTTTCCTTCGTCGACGAGATCATCTCTACTCTTGGCCAAGACCCAACGTGCATCCACCACCAGGAACAACTACCCCCGCCGGAGCTGCCCTCCACAACAAGGTACCGTGTCCGCCTGGCTTCCCTTTCGTTCGGTTCAAGTGAGGTGTCTTAATCCTCTCCTTTCCGATGGGTCGCCTCCAAGCTTTGCTCATTCTTTGTTCTGAACTGGTTCAATCTGCCGATAACAATTTGCTATAAAGACTTGAATGCATCTCCACTAGAGACTTTTTGGGACATCGCGCCTTGCCTCTCTCCGAGTGGGCCTGGCCTATGAACTTTACGATCTATTGTGATTCTTGCCTTCCTGCCTTGCATTTTATCCGCATAGGATTGAACTGTGTTGATTTCATAACCTGCCTATCTTTTTCTCTCCCGTCCTAACTAATATTCGAGTGTCATCTAGGTTGAGGTATACACCTCTGTCTGGAAATAAGTGGTAGCGGTAGAACCTAGAGTTGTCGATATTTTGCTAGGGGGATTGATCGTTTTCTACTTCGTAGATTAATTGTGTTTGATTTGTTTGCCATGATTTGCTTTAGTGTTTTCCATAGATGTTGTGTTATAAATAAATACCTTACTACCTCTACACTAAGCCTCGTTGCGTGTTTGCTTGTCTTACTGTGAAGAATTGCCCTATGTTGTATACTCCACATACTGCTCAACTTTTCTTGAGAGAAGTCTGACTGCTCAGCCACAGCTACCAAGTGAATCTGTGTGGTACAGACTGCTACCAAGTGGGTTCACCGCCAACGCCTGTAGTCCTAAATCTTTTGCAGTGGTCCCAGAGGGAACTGCACAGGTTTCCGCCTAACAGGGTGCAGGGGGACATGAGTGGGGCCTGCTGGCAGGAGCCCCTGACTGCTGGGGTGTGGGGGTGCTGGGGACATGAGTGGGACATGAGTGGGGGCCTGCTGGCAGGTGCCCCTTACTGCTGGGGGGTGGGGGTGCAGGTGGACATGAGTGGGACATGAGTGGGGGCCTGCTGCCAGGTGCCCCTGAATGCTGGGGGTGGTGGTGCAGGGGGACATGAGTGGGGGCCTGCTGGCAGGTGCCCCTTACTGCTGGGGGGTGGGGGTGCAGGTGGACATGAGTGGGACATGGGTGGGGGCATGCTGGCAGGGGCCCCTGACTGCTGGGGGGTGGAGATGCAAGGGGACATGAGTGGGGGCCTGCTTGCAGGGGCCCCTGATTGCTGGGGGTGGTGGTGCTGGGGGACATGAGTGGGGGCCTGCTGGCAGGTGCCCCTGACTGCTGGGGGTGGGGGTGCTGGGGGACATGAGTGGGACATGATTGGGGGCCTGCTGGCAGGGGCCCCTGACTGCTGGGGGGTGGGGGTGCAAGGGGACATGAGTGGGGGCCTGTGGCAGGGGCTACTGATTGCTGGGGGGTGGGAGTGCTGGGGGGCATGAGTGGGGGCCTGCTGCCAGGTACCCCTGACTGCTGGGGGGTGGGGGTGCAGGGGGACATGAGTTGGACATGAGTGGGGGCCTGCTGGCAGGGGCCACTGACTGCTGGGGGGTGGGGGTGCAAGGGGACATGAGTGGGGGCCTGCTGGCAGGTGTCCCTGACTGCTGGGGGGAGGGGTGCAAGGGGAAATGAGTGGGGGCCTGCTGGCAGGGGCCCTTGACTGCTGGGGGGTGGGGGTGCTGGTGAACATGAGTCGGACATTAGTGGGGGCCTGCTGGCAGGTGCCCCTGACTGCTGGGGGTTGGGGGTGCAGGGGGACATGGATGGGAAATGAGTGGGGGCCTGCTGCCAGGTGCCCCTGACTGCTGGGGGGTGTTGGTGCAGGGGCACATGAGTGGGGGCCTGCTGGCAGGGCCCCTGACTGCTGGGGGGTGGGGGTGCAAGGGGACATGAGTGGGGGCCTGCTGGCAGGTGCCCCTGACTGCTGGGGGGGTGGGGGTGCAGGGGGACATGAGTGGGGCCTGCTGGCAGGAGCCCTTGACTGCTGGAGTGTGGGGGTGCTGTAGACATGAGTGGGACATGAGTGGGGGCCTGCTGGCATGTGCCCCTGACTGCTGGGGGGTGGGGGTGCAGGTGGACATGAATGGGACATGAGGGGGGCCTGCTGCCAGGTGCCCCTGACTGCTGGGGGCGGTGGTGCAGGGGGACATGAGTGGGACATGAGTGGGGGCCTGCTGGCAGGGGCCCCTGACTGCTGAGGGGTGGGGGTGCAAGGGGACATGAGTGGGGGCGTGCTGGCAGGGGCCCCTGATTGCTGGGGGGTGGGGGTGCTGGGGGACATAAGTGGGACATGGGTGGGGGCCTGCTGGCAGGTGCCCCTGACTGCAGGGGGGTGGGGGTGCAGGGGGACATGAGTGGGGGCCTGCTGGCAGGTGCCCCTGACTGCTGGGGGGTGGGGGTGCAGGGGGACATGAGTGGGACATGAGTGGGGGCCTGCTACCAGGTGCCCCTGACTGCTGGGTGGTGGGGGTGCAGTGGGACATGAGTGGGACATGAGTGGGGGCCTGCTGGCAGGGGCCCCTGACTTCTGGGGGGTGGGGGTGCAAGTGGACATGAGTGGGGGCCTGCTGGCAGGTGCCCCTGACTGCTGGGGGTTGGGGTGCAAGGGGACATGAGTGGGGGCCTACTGGCAGGGGCCCCTGACTGCTGGGGGGTGGGGGTGCTGGGGACATGAGTGGGACATGAGTGGGGGCCTGCTGGCAGGTGTCCCTAACTGCTGGGGTGTGGGGATGCAGGGGGACATGAGTGGGACATGAGTGGGGGCCTGCTGCCAGGTGACCCTGACTGCTGGGGGGTGGTGGTGCAGGGGGACATGAGTGGGACATGAGTTGGGGGCTGCTGGCAGGGGCCCCTGACTGCTGGGGGGTGGGGGTGCTAGGGGACATGAGTGGGGGCCTGCTGGCAGGTGCAGCTGTCTGCTGGGGGTGTGGGGTGCAGGGGGACATGAGTGGGGCCATCTGGCAGGGGCCCCTGTCTACTGGGGTGTGGGGGTGCTGGGGACATGAGTGGGACATGAGTGGGGGCCTTCTGGCAGGTGCCCCTGACTGCTGGGGGGTGGGGGTGCAGGTGGACATGAGTGGGACATGAGTGGGGACCTGCTGCCAGGTGCCCCTGACTGCTGGGGGTGGTGGTGCAGGGGGACATGAGTGTGACATGAGTGGGGGCCTGCTGGCAGGGGCCCCTGACTGCTGGGGGGTGGGGTTGCAGGGGGACATGTGTGGGGGCCTGCTGGCAGGGGCCCCTGACTGCTGGGGGGTGGGGGTGCTGGAGGACATGAGTGGGAGCCTGCTGGCAGGTGCCCCTGACTGCTGGGGGGTGGGGGTGCTGGGGGACATGAGTGGGACATGAGTGGGGGCCTGCTGGCAGGGGCCTCTGACTGCTGGGGGGTGGGGTGCGGGGGGACATGAGTGGGACATGAGTGGGGGCCTGCTGGCAGGTGCCCCTGACTGCTGTGGGGTGGGGGTGCAGGGGGACATGAGTGGGACATGAGTGGGGGCCTGCTGGCAGGGACCCCTGACTGATGGGGGGTGGGGGTGCTGGGGGACAAGAGTGGGAGCCTGCTGGCAGGTGCCCCTGACTGCTGGGGGGTGGGGGTGCTGGGGGACATGAGTGGGACATGAGTGCGGGCCTGCTGGCAGGGGCCCCTGACTGCTGGGGGGTGGGGTGCGGGGGGACAGGAGTGGGACATGAGTGGGGGCCTGCTGGCAGGTGCCCCTGACTGCTGTGGGGTGGGGGTGCAGGGGGACATGAGTGGGACATGAGTGGGGGGCTGCTGGCAGGGGCCCCTGACTGCTGGGGGGTGGGGGTGCAAGGGGACATGAGTGGGGGCCTGCTGGCAGGGGCCCCTGATTGCTGGGGGGTGGGGGTGCTGGGGGACATGAGTGGGGGCCTGCTGCCAGGTGCCCCTGACTGCTGGGGGGTGGGCGTGCAGGGGGACATGAGTGAGACATGAGTGGGGGCCTACTGGCAGGGGCCCCTGACTGCTGGGGGGTGGGGGTGCTGGGGGACATGAGTGGGGGCCTGCTGCCAGGTGCCCCTGACTGCTGGGGGGTGGGGGTGCAGGGGGACATGAGTGGGACATAAGTGGGGGCCTGCTGGCAGGGGCCCCTGACTGCTGGGGGGTGGGGGTGCAAGGGGACATGAGTGGGGGCCTGCTTGCAGGTGTCCCTGACTGCTGGGGGGTGGGGGTGCAGGGGACATGAGTGGGACATGAGTGGGGGCCTGCTGGCAGGGGCCCCTGATTGCTGGGGGGTGGGGGTGCTGGGGGACATGAGTGGGGGCCTGCTGCCAGGTGCCCCTGACTGCTGGGGGGTGGGGGTGCAGGGGGACATGAGTGGGACATAAGTGGGGGCCTGCTGGCAGGGGCCCCTGACTGCTGGGGGGTGGGGGTGCAAGGGGACATGAGTGGGGGCCTGCTTGCAGGTGTCCCTGACTGCTGGGGGGTGGGGTGCAAGGGGACATGAGTGGGGGCCTGCTGGCAGGGGCCCCTGACTGCTTGGTGGTGGGGGTGCTGGGGAACATGAGTCGGACATTAGTGGGGGCCTGCTGGCAGGTGCCCCTGACTGCTGGGGGGTGGGGGTGCAGGGGGACATGAGTGGGACATGAGTGGGGGCCTGCTGCCAGGTGCCCCTGACTGCTGAGGGGTGGTGGTGCAGGTGGACATGAGTGGGGGCCTGCTGGCAGGGCCCCTGACTGCTGGAGGGGTGGGGGTGCAAGGGGACATGAGTGGGGGCCTACTGGCAGGTGCCCCTGACTGCTGGGGGCTGGGGGTGCAGGGGGACATGAGTGGGGCCTGCTGGCAGGAGCCGCTGACTCCTGGGATGTGCGGGTGCTGGGGACATGAGTAGGACATGAGTGGGGGCCTGCTGGCTGGTGCCCCTGACTGCTGGGGGGTGGGGGTGCAGGTGGACATGAGTGGGACATGAGTGGGGGCCTGCTGCCAGGTGCCCCTGACTGCTGGGGGTGGTGGTGCAGGGGGACATGAGTGGGACATTAGTTTGGGCCTGCTGGCAGTGGCCCCTGACTGCTGGGGGGTGGAGGTGCAAGGGGACATGAGTGGGGGCCTGCTGGCAGGGGCCCCTGATTGCTGGGGGGTGGGGGTGCTGGGGTACATGAGTGGGGGCCTGCTGGCAGGTGCCCCTGACTGCTGGGGGGTAGGGGTGCTGGGGGACATGAGTTGGACATGAGTGGGGGCCTGCTGGCAGGGGCCCCTGACTGCTGGGGGCTGGGGGTGCAAGGGGACATGAGTGGGGGCCTGCTGGCAGGTGCCCCTGACTGCTGGGGTTGGGGTGCAAGGGGAAATGAGTGGTGGCCTGCTGGCAGGTGCCCCTGACTGCTGGGGGTGGGGGTGATGGGGGACATGAGTGGGACATGAGTGGGGACCTGCTGGCAGGGGCCCCTGACTGCTGGGGGGTGGGGGTGCAAGGGGACATGAGTGGGGGCCTGCTGGCAGGGAGCCCGTGACTGCTGGGGGTGGGAGTGCAAGGAGTTATGAGTGGGGGCCTGCTGGCAGGTGCCCCTGACTGCTGGGGGGTGGGGGTGCAATGGGACATGAGTGGGGGCCTGCTGGCAGGTGCCCCTGACTGCTGGGGGGTGGGGGTGCAGGGGGACATGAGTGGGACATGAGTGGGGGCCTGCTGGCAGGTGCCCCTGACTGCTGGGGGGTGGGGGTGCTGGGGGACATGAGTGGGACATGAGTGGGGGCCTGCTGGCAGGGGCCCCTGATTGCTGGGGGGTGGGATGCGGGGGGACATGAGTGGGACATGAGTGGGGACCTGCTGGCAGGTGCCCCTGACTGCTGGGGGGTGGGGGTGCAGGGGGACATGATTGGGACATGAGTGGGGGCCTGCTGGCAGGGGCCCCTGACTGCTGGGGGGTGGGGGTGCAAGGGGACATGAGTGGGGGCCTGCTGGCAGGGGCCCCTGATTGCTGGGGGGTGGGGGTGCAAGGGACATGAGTGGGGGCCTGCTGGCAGGGGCCCCTGATTGCTGGGGGGTGGGTGTGCTGGGGGACATGAGTGGGGGCCTGCTGCCAGGTGCCCCTGACTGCTGGGGGGTGGGCGTGCAGGGGACATGAGTGGGACATGAGTGGGGGCCTGCTGGCAGGGGCCCCTGACTGCTGGGGGGTGGGGGTGCAAGAGGACATGAGAGGGGGCCTGCTGGCAGGGGCCCCTGATTGCTGGGGGGTGGGGGTGCTGGGGGACATGAGTGGGGGCCTGCTGCCAGGTGCCCCTGACTGCTGGGTGGTGGGGGTGCAGGGGGACATGAGTGGAACATGAGTGGGTGCCTTCTGGCAGGGGCCATTGACTGCTGGGGGGTGGGGGTGCAAGGGGACATGAGTGGGGGGCTGCTTGCAGGTGTCCCTGACTGCTGGGGGGTGGGGTGCAAGGGGACATGAGTGGGGGCCTGCTGGCAGGGGCCCCTGACTGCTGGGTGGTGGGGGTGCTGGGGAACATGAGTCGGACATTAGTGGGGGCCTGCTGGCAGGTGCCCCTGACTGCTGGGGGGTGGGGGTGCAGGGGGACATGAGTGGGACATGAGTGGGGGCCTGCTGCCAGGTGCCCCTGACTGCTGAGGGGTGATGGTGCAGGGGGACATGAGTGGGGGCCTGCTGGCAGGTGCCCCTGACTGCTGGGGGGGGGTGGGGGTGCAGGGGGACATGAGTGGGGCCTGCTGGCAGGAGCCCCTGACTCCTGGGGTGTGCGGGTGCTGGGGACATGAGTGGGACATGAGTGGTGGCCTGCTGGCAGGTGCCCCTGACTGCTGGGGGTGGGGGTGCAGGTGGACATGAGTGTGACATGAGTAGGGGCCTGCTGCCAGGTGCCCCTTACTGCTGGGGGTGGTGGTGCAGGGGGACATGAGTGGGACATTAGTGGGGGCCTGCTGGCAGTGGCCCCTGACTGCTGGGGGATGGGGGTGCAAGGGTACATGAGCGGGGGCCTGCTGGCAGGGGCCCCTGATTGCTGGGGGGTGGTGGTGCTGGGGGACATGAGTGGGGGCCTGCTGGCAGGTGCCCCTGACTGCTGGGGGGTAGGGGTGCTGGGGGACATGAGTGGGACATGAGTGGGGGCCTGCTGGCAGGGGGCCCTGACTGCTGGGGGGTGGGGGTGCAAGGGGACATGAGTGGGGGGCCTGCTGGCAGGTGCCCCTGACTGCTGGGGTTGGGGTGCAAGGGGAAATGAGTGGTGGCCTGCTGGCAGGTGCACCTGACTGCTGGGGGTGGGGGTGATTGGGGACATGAGTGGGACATGAGTGGGGACCTGTTGGCAGGGGCCCCTGACTGCTGGGGGGTGGGGGTGCAAGGGGACATGAGTGGGGGCCTGCTGGCAGGGAGCCCGTGACTGCTGGGGGGTGGGAGTGCAAGGGGTCATGAGTGGGGGCCTGCTGGCAGGTGCCCCTGACTGCTGGGGGGTGGGGGTGCAATGGGACATGAGTGGGGGCCTGCTGGCAGGTGCCCCTGACTGCTGGGGTGCAGGGGGACATGAGTGGGACATGAGTGGGGGCCTGCTGGCAGGTGCCCCTGACTGCTGGGGGGTGGGGGTGCAAGGGGACATGAGTGGGGGCCTGCTGGCAGGTACCCCTGACTGTTGGGGGGTGGGGGTGCAGGGGGACATAAGTGGGACAATGGTGTGGGCCTGCTGGCAGGTGCCCCTGACTGCTGGGGGGTGGGGGTGCAGGGGGACATGAGTGGAGGCCTGCTGGCAGGTGCCCCTGACTGCTGGGGGGTGGGCGTGCAAGGGGACATGAGTGGGGGCCTGCTGGCAGGAGCCCCTGACTGCTGGGGGGTGGGGGTGCAAGGGGACATGAGTGGGACATGAGTGGGGGCCTGCTGCCAGGTGCCCCTGACTGCTGAGGGGTGATGGTGCAGGGGGACATGAGTGGGGGCCTGCTGGCAGGTGCCCCTGACTGCTGGGGGGGTGGGGGTGCAGGGGGACATGAGTGGGGCCTGCTGGCAGGAGCCCCTGACTCCTGGGGTGTGCGGGTGCTGGGGACATGAGTGGGACATGAGTGGTGGCCTGCTGGCAGGTGCCCCTGACTGCTGGGGGTGGGGGTGCAGGTGGACATGAGTGTGACATGAGTAGGGGCCTGCTGCCAGGTGCCCCTTACTGCTGGGGGTGGTGGTGCAGGGGGACATGAGTGGGACATTAGTGGGGGCCTGCTGGCAGTGGCCCCTGACTGCTGGGGGATGGGGGTGCAAGGGTACATGAGTGGGGGCCTGCTGGCAGGGGCCCCTGATTGCTGGGGGGTGGGGGTGCTGGGGGACATGAGTGGGGGCCTGCTGGCAGGTGCCCCTGACTGCTGGGGGGTAGGGGTGCTGGGGGACATGAGTGGGACATGAGTGGGGGCCTGCTGGCAGGGGGCCCTGACTGCTGGGGGGTGGGGGTGCAAGGGGACATGAGTGGGGGGCCTGCTGGCAGGTGCCCCTGACTGCTGGGGTTGGGGTGCAAGGGGAAATGAGTGGTGGCCTGCTGGCAGGTGCACCTGACTGCTGGGGGTGGGGGTGATTGGGGACATGAGTGGGACATGAGTGGGGACCTGTTGGCAGGGGCCCCTGACTGCTGGGGGGTGGGGGTGCAAGGGGACATGAGTGGGGGCCTGCTGGCAGGGAGCCCGTGACTGCTGGGGGGTGGGAGTGCAAGGGGTCATGAGTGGGGGCCTGCTGGCAGGTGCCCCTGACTGCTGGGGGGTGGGGGTGCAATGGGACATGAGTGGGGGCCTGCTGGCAGGTGCCCCTGACTGCTGGGGTGCAGGGGGACATGAGTGGGACATGAGTGGGGGCCTGCTGGCAGGTGCCCCTGACTGCTGGGGGGTGGGGGTGCAAGGGGACATGAGTGGGGGCCTGCTGGCAGGTACCCCTGACTGTTGGGGGGTGGGGGTGCAGGGGGACATAAGTGGGACAATGGTGTGGGCCTGCTGGCAGGTGCCCCTGACTGCTGGGGGGTGGGGGTGCAGGGGGACATGAGTGGAGGCCTGCTGGCAGGTGCCCCTGACTGCTGGGGGGTGGGCGTGCAAGGGGACATGAGTGGGGGCCTGCTGGCACGAGCCCCTGACTGCTGGGGGGTGGGGGTGCAGGGTGACATGAGTGGGACATGAGTGGGGGCCTGCTGCCAGGTGCCCCTGACTGCTGGGGGGTGGGGGTGCAGGGGGACATGAGTGGGACATGAGTGGGGGCCTGCTGGCAGGGGCCCCTGACTTCTGGGGGGGTGGGGGTGCAAAGGGACATGAGTGGGGGCCTGCTGGCATCGGCCCCTGACTGCTGGGGGGTGGGGGTGCTGGGGACATGAGTGGGACATGAGTGGGGGCCTGCTGGCAGGTGTCCCTGACTGCTGGGGTGTGGGGGTGCAGGGGGACATGAGTGGGACATGAGTGGGGGCCTGCTGCCAGGTGACCCTGACTGCTGGGGGGTGGTGGTGCATGGGGACATGAGTGGGACATGAGTGGGGGCCTGCTGGCAGGGGGCCCTGACTGCTGGGGGGTGGGGGTGCAAGGGGACATGAGTGGGGGCCTGCTGGCAGGTGCAGCTGTCTGCTGGGGGGTGTGGGGTGCAGGGGGATATGAGTGGGGCCGGCTGGCAGGGGCTCCTGACTGCTGGGGTGTGGGGGTGCTGGGGACATGAGTGGGGCATGAGTGGGGGCCTGCTGGCAGGTGCCCCTGACTGCTGGGGGGTGGGGGTGCAGGTGGACATGAGTGGGACATGAGTGGGGGCCTGCTGCCAGGTGCCCCTGACTGCTGGGGGATGGGGGTGCTGGGGACATGAGTGGGACATGAGTGGGGGCCTGCTGGCAGGGGCCCCTGACTGCTGGGGGTTGGGGGTGCTGGGGGACAATAGTGGGGGCCTGCTGGCAGGTGCCCCTGACTGCTGGGGGTGGGGCTGCTGGGGGACATGAGTGGGACATGAGTGGGGGCCTGCTGGCAGGGGTCCCTGACTGCTGGGGGGTGGGGTGCTGGGGGACATGAGTGGGACATGAGTGGGGGCCTGCTGGCAGGTGCCCCTGACTGCTGGGGGGTGGGGGTGCAGGGGGACATGAGTCGGGGCCTGCTGCCAGGTGCCCCTGACTGCTGGGGGGTGGTGGTGCAGGGGGACATGAGTGCGACATGAGTGGGGGCCTGCTGGCAGAGGCCCCTGACTGCTGGGGGGGTGGGGGTGCAAGGGGACATGAGTGGGGGCCTGCTGGCAGGTGCCCCTGACTGCTGGGGGGTGGGGGTGCATGGGGACATGAGTGGGGGTCTGCTGGCAAGGGCCCCTGACTGCTGGGGGGTGGGGGTGCAAGGGGACATGAGTGGGGGCCTGCAGGCAGGTGCCTCTGACTGCTGAGGGGTGGGGGTGCAAGGGGACATGAGTGGGGGGCCTGCTGGAAGGGCCCCCTGACTGCTGGGGGGTGGGGGTGCAGGGGGACATGAGTGGGAGTGTTAGGGAGAATTCTCTGTTTAGGCTGAATTTCCTAACCTAGTGAGTCCCCCAGCAGCTTTGCTGGATTTCTGGAGTTTGTTTTTTCCATCCTGCCAAGAGTGTGACTCTTTTTCTCCCACTCTTGGACATTAATGTGGTTAATTACTTTGAATGTTAATGTGTTCTATGGGCTATGGGGTCATTTACTCCATAGGGTCTCATATGTTTTTCTATGTGTGTTACACCGCACCCTCCGTGCTGTAACACTGGGGCGTCCTATAGGATCCCCACCATAGACTCCATACCCTGGGACTGACTACTATCTCCCAGGGCATGTAAAGTCACCATTGGCTTTACTAGACCTAAATTTACTAACAGAACTAGTACAAACCAACCTATTGTGGACGTACTAGTAGGGGTAATTCGATTACCCCTGGGTCTGTTATTCTAGGGGGCACTGTCTCGTCCCCCCTCGTCGAGTTTTGGCTGGTGGCAGTGGAAACTACTTGTTATATTCGACCCCGAATATAACTCTATGGGATTCTTCCCATTGTTGGAGGTTAATACTTTTTCTCGTTAATCTCGAACATACCACCGGTTTATTTATCTTAAATAAATCTATCGGGTGGTATTTTCTGCCAGAACTCGTTTTTTAAAATGGCGTCTGTGTTCATCTCTGTGACTCCTAAACCTAAGGTTGAGCCCTTTGTTCCACTTTTGGAGGGCTTCTGCACAGAGGCCCTCCAAAGTGGTGCCATTCTGTCTGGGTACCACAGGGGGTGTGGGAGGGGGTTTAGGCACCCTGGACTGAGTTGCCTTGCCAACTCAAGTCGCACTCTGGTGTGATTGGCCCAAGTGGTGAGCCACCCCGCTCACCACTTAGTGTGTTTTAATTGACAGCTAGGCTGAATGAATGGGGGTTTTCTGCATAAAAGCAGGGCTTTTGGGACTGGATCTTCAGAAGTCGCCACAGGACCTAAGAATCTGAAGAGGGTGAAGCTGAGCTGACCTGCAACGACGACACCTCCGGTGGAGCCCTGCTGAACCGACTCACCACTTCCCAACGACAGAGGAGATCTCCCCGCCGGAGAGTCTTCTTCCCCTGACTGGTGGGCACAACCAGTCCCCTTTGCTTTTTCTTCGCTTCCATGGCGTAGTGGTTGAATTGCCCATGCTGAGCACCCCGGCAACCGAGTAGCCACTAACCCATACCGCGAACAAAAGGTGGTGCCTTGTGACGGAGCACTCCGCGGCTGGTCTCTTCCCTGGTGGTGCAACGAGCTTCAACTTTCCTTTAGACGACGAGAGCATCTCTTCTCTTGGCAAAGCCCTGACTTGCATCCACCACCAGGAACAACTGCCCCCGCCGGAGCTGTCTTTCCACATACAAGGTACCGTGTCCGCCTGGCTTCCCTTGTGACGGTTAGCGTGAGGTGTCTTAATCCTCGCCTCTCCATTGGGTCGCCTCCGAGCCCCAAGCCTTCTTAAACTTTCTGTTCTGAACTGGTCCAATCTTTCTGTGACAATTTGCAACAAAGACTCGAAGTGCATTTCTATTTTGATACGTTTTGGGACATATCGCCTTGCCTCTCTCCAAGTGGGCCTGGCCTCTGAACACTGCCTTACTTGCCTTGCATTTGTTCGTAAAAGTATTGGTACCAAGTTGATTTCATACCCTGCCTGTTCTCTCCCGTCCTAACGAATACTAGAGTGCCATCTAGGTTAAAGCAGTCAACTCTGTCTGCAAATAAGTGGTGCCGTTGAACCTAGACTTGTCGAACTATTGTTAGGGGGATTGATTTACTTATAGTAATTGTGATTGAAGTTGTTTGCCGTGTTAGTGCCAGAGTGTTTTCCATAGATGTGTTGTTATAAATAAATCACTATATATCTTTACACCCAACCTCTGTTCCGTGTTTGCTTGTTCTACTGTGTAAATTGCCCTATTTTGTATACTCCACATAATGCCTAACTCTTCTTGGGGGAAGTCTGACTGCTCAGCCACAGCTACCACGTGAATCTGTGTGGTACAAACTGCTACCAAGTGGGTTTACTGCCAAACACCTGTAGTCCTAAATCTTTTGCAGTGGTCCCAGAGGGAACTGCACAGGTTTCTGCCTAACAGAGACATGAGTGGGGGCCTGCTGGCGAGGGCCCCTGACTGCTGGGGGGTGGGGGTGCAAGGGGACATGAGTGGGGGCCTGCAGGCAGGTGCCTCTGACTGCTGAGGGGTGGGGGTGCAAGGGGACATGAGTGGGGGGCCTGCTGGAAGGGCCCCCTGACTGCTGGGGGGTGGGTGTGCAGGGGGACATGAGTGGGAGTGTTAGGCAGAATTCTCTGTTTAGGCTGAATTTCCTAACCTAGTGAGTCCCCCAGCAGCTTTGCTGGATTTCTGGAGTTTGTTTTTTCCATCCTGCCAAGAGTGTGACTCTTTTTCTCCCACTCTTGGACATTAATGTGGTTAATTACTTTGAATGTTAATGTGTTCTATGGGCTATGGGGTCCTTTACTCCATAGGGTCTCATATGTTTTTCTATGTGTGTTACACCGCACCCTCCGTGCCGTAACACTGGGGCGTCCTAGAGGATCCCCACCATAGACTCCATACCCTGGGACTGACTACTATCTCCCAGGGCATGTAAAGTCACCATTGGCTTTACTAGACCTAAATTTACTAACAGAACTAGTACAAACCAACCTATTGTGGACGTACTAGTAGGGGTAATTCGATTACCCCTGGGTCTGTTATTCTAGGGGGCACTGTCTCGTCCCCCCTCGTCGAGTTTTGGCTGGTGGCAGTGGAAACTACTTGTTATATTCGACCCCGAATATAACTCTATGGGATTCTTCCCATTGTTGGAGGTTAATACTTTTTCTCGTTAATCTCTAACATACCACCGGTTTATTTATCTTAAATAAATCTATCGGGTGGTATTTTCTGCCAGAACTCGTTTTTTAAAATGGCGTCTGTGTTCGTCTCTGTGACTCCTAAACCTAAGGTTGAGCCCTTTGTTCCACTTTTGGAGGGCTTCTGCACAGAGGCCCTCCAAAGTGGTGCCATTCTGTCTGGGTACCACAGGGGGTGTGGGAGGGGGTTTAGGCACCCTGGACTGAGTTGCCTTGCCAACTCAAGTCGCACTCTGGTGTGATTGGCCCAAGTGGTGAGCCACCCCGCTCACCACTTAGTGTGTTTTAATTGACAGCTAGGCTGAATGAATGGGGGTTTTCTGCATAAAAGCAGGGCTTTTGGGACTGGATCTTCAGAAGTCGCCACAGGACCTAAGATTCTGAAGAGGGTGAAGCTGAGCTGACCTGCAACGACGACACCTCCGGTGGAGCCCTGCTGAACCGACTCACCACTTCCCAACGACAGAGGAGATCTCCCCGCCGGAGAGTCTTCTTCCCCTGACTGGTGGGCACAACCAGTCCCCTTTGCTTTTTCTTCGCTTCCATGGCGTAGTGGTTGAATTGCCCATGCTGAGCACCCCGGCAACCGAGTAGCCACTAACCCATACCGCGAACAAAAGGTGGTGCCTTGTGACGGAGCACTCCACGGCTGGTCTCTTCCCTGGTGGTGCAACGAGCTTCAACTTTCCTTTAGACGACGAGAGCATCTCTTCTCTTGGCAAAGCCCCGACTTGCATCCACCACCAGGAACAACTGCCCCCGCCGGAGCTGTCTTTCCACATACAAGGTACCGTGTCCGCCTGGCTTCCCTTGTGACGGTTAGCGTGAGGTGTCTTAATCCTCGCCTCTCCATTGGGTCGCCTCCGAGCCCCAAGCCTTCTTAAACTTTCTGTTCTGAACTGGTCCAATCTTTCTGTGACAATTTGCGACAAAGACTCGAAGTGCATTTCTATTTTGATACGTTTTGGGACATATCGCCTTGCCTCTCTCCAAGTGGGCCTGGCCTCTGAACACTGCCTTACTTGCCTTGCATTTGTTCGTAAAAGTATTGGTACCAAGTTGATTTCATACCCTGTCTGTTCTCTCCCGTCCTAACGAATACTAGAGTGCCATCTAGGTTAAAGCAGTCAACTCTGTCTGCAAATAAGTGGTGCCGTTGAACCTAGACTTGTCGAACTATTGTTAGGGGGATTGATTTACTTATAGTAATTGTGATTGAAGTTGTTTGCCGTGTTAGTGCCAGAGTGTTTTCCATAGATGTGTTGTTATAAATAAATCACTATATATCTTTACACCCAACCTCTGTTCCGTGTTTGCTTGTTCTACTGTGTAAATTGCCCTATTTTGTATACTCCACATAATGCCTAACTCTTCTTGAGGGAAGTCTGACTGCTCAGCCACAGCTACCAAGTGAATCTGTGTGGTACAGACTGCTACCAAGTGGGTTTACTGCCAAACACCTGTAGTCCTAAATCTTTTGCAGTGGTCCCAGAGGGAAATGCACAGGTTTCTGCCTAACAGAGACATGAGTGGGGGCCTGCTGGCAGGTGCCCCTGACTGCTGGGGGGTGGGGGTGCAAGGGGACATGAGTGGGGGCCTGCTAGCAGGTGCCCCTGACTGCTGGGGGGTAGGGGTGCATGGGGACATGAGTGGGGGCCTGCTGGCAGGGGCCCCTGACTGCTGGGAGGTGGGGGTGCAAGGGGACATGAGTGGGGGCCTGCAGGCAGGTGCCTCTGACTGCTGAGGGGTGGGGGTGCAAGGGGACATGAATGGGGGGCCTGCTGGAAGGGCCCCCTGACTGCTGGGGGGTGGGGGTGCAGGGGGACATGAGTGGGAGTGTTAGGGAGAATTCTCTGTTTAGGCTGAATTTCCTAACCTAGTGAGTCCCCCAGCAGCTTTGCTGGATTTCTGGAGTTTGTTTTTTCCATCCTGCCAAGAGTGTGACTCTTTTTCTCCCACTCTTGGACATTAATGTGGTTAATTACTTTGAATGTTAATGTGTTCTATGGGCTATAGGGTCCTTTACTCCATAGGGTCTCATATGTTTTTCTATGTGTGTTACACCGCACCCTCCGTGCCGTAACACTGGGGCGTCCTAGAGGATCCCCACCATAGACTCCATACCCTGGGACTGACTACTGTCTCCCAGGGCATGTAAAGTCACCATTGGCTTTACTAGACCTAAATTTACTAACAGAACTAGTACAAACCATCCTATTGTGGACGTACTAGTAGGGGTAATTCGATTACCCCTGGGTCTGTTATTTTAGGGGGCACTGTCTCGTCCCCCCTCGTCGAGTTTTGGCTGGTGGCAGTGGAAACTACTTGTTATATTCAACCCCGAATATAACTCTATGGGATTCTTCCCATTGTTGGAGGTTAATACTTTTTCTCGTTAATCTCTAACATACCACCGGTTTATTTATCTTAAATAAATCTATCGGGTGGTATTTTCTGCCAGAACTCGGTTTTTAAAATGGCGTCTGTGTTTGTCTCTGTGACTCCTAAACCTAAGGTTGAGCCCTTTGTTCCACTTTTGGAGGGCTTCTGCACAGAGGCCCTCCAAAGTGGTGCCATTCTGTCTGGGTACCACAGGGGGTGTGGGAGGGGTTTAGGCACCCTGGACTGAGTTGCCTTGCCAACTCAAGTCGCACTCTGGTGTGATTGGCCCAAGTGGTGAGCCACCCCGCTCACCACTCAGTGGCCCTCATTACGACCCTGGCGGAATTCGGAAAACGATGGCGGAAATGCAATACCGCCATCGAATAGCGCTCGGTGCGACTATGACCCGTCACCGCAAAGTACGATGCCATTAGCGACACCATAGTGAACGCCAACGCTAACTGCACCAAGCACGCGCGCGCGCGCCATGCCAAACCGTAAACACCACCATGGCGCAACGGTACGCCAATTCCGACCCCAGCGGACATGTACCTAACGCCATCAAGCATGGCGGAATGCACCATTCCGCCATGGTGAGAAGTACGGCATCGCGAATCAACCGTAAACGGCCCCACTGACTGCCCATACACCGCTCCCTGCCCACAAAGTACAACTCCCCGTAGGTGCAACGAAGCCACAATGCAACCAGTGAAATGCACAAGTCACCCATGCATGCCAACGAACAAATGAACCTCAAGAGGGGCCAATGGGAGCTGCAGGGCACAGATGGCACGAATACAGAAGCCATCCCAATGGACATGACCACAGTCCCCCACCAAGAAACGCACGCAAACACAGGCACCTGTGACCAGCAATATTCAGAAAATCACAACATTCCACCAGTCCACCTGGCTGACCGGCATCTGTCACACAAAACCCAATCCCCCGCCCCTGAGCATGACAACATACAAACTGTCATATTGGCAGCCCCCATCCCTGACCTCACGGGCTTCGTAGGCAAACGCGCCCAGTACAGGACCACGCAACAAAACTCCGAAGCTGGAACCCAATGCAGATCCCCTCACAATACATCGCTCCCCAAATAGGAATATGCCACATCACTTGCAAAGAAGAACGCTACACGGCCCATATCAGAATAGAATTTTAATGCACATCAATATCACCAAGCCCATACAGCCATCAGGCCATGAACTCCAAAACACATTTCACCATTGTGGGCTGCATCCGCAAGAAATGACCAGCCACTACTTGTGTGACGCCCTGTTCCCTCATGGTACACAGAGCCACATTCACGTACGAAAAGGCAACATGGAAGCGCACAGAACTGCAGGGCCGTCCCAATGGGGAGGCACTAGTCCAGCTGAAAGGCCGAAATGTTGCTCCGAGCCACCAGTACTGCGTAAGGGCATGTGGCCCATTGGCGATCGTCCCATAAGATCGTAATGCTGCTCCACTGATTAACACGAAGCAGCAGGTGTCGGGAGTAAAACCCATCTGCAGGAGTGGCATACAGATGGCAGTGGCAAAAGGGGAGGAGATACCTGTCAACCAAAAGAAAAGAAAAAGAACAGAATGGCCATCAGTACTACATTCCAACAACTCACTGCAATGATCACACTAAATCCACAGCCACATGCATGCTAGCCCACTCCAAAGGATCATCACCACCCCAAAACTACTTGCGAATCATAACTATCTATATCGAGGTGAAAACACCATCACAAACGAGTGTACCTGTGCATGCGTCTGTGAAAACAGAATCCTTCAGATGGGATTGGTAACGTGCATGGACACAAGTGTCTGAAGGCGCGTCGAGACAGGGAGGGCTCAACAAGGCCAGATAGACGATGGTCCCACTATGGCAGCCCTGCATCACATAGCGCAGGGGGGGCGGACAGATCCCAAGAAGCCCTGTACATGGCAAACTCTGTATCAAATCACCTGCCCATGCATCCATTCATCATTCCCTCATCCCGTAATGAAAACGCCTGAATATTTACTCACATAACATTAGAAATATCCATTGAGTCTGTGCGTTATGCAGCCTGCAAAATCCACAGTGCCCCAGCACGTAATTCCAGTCTAGTGAAGTAACATGTATTTGGGAACGTCCTGCCTTATCGTCCACTACGCAATTGCGCATCCCATGCTATTCATATCAATCATAGCATTCTCGCCATGGCCCCTGTCCCAAGGACATTGAACAATAGAACGTTATATTTGCAGTCAGACCTGTGGGCATCTCCTCGCCGCTAGCTGAAAACCGAAAGCGCCGCCCTTCGAATTCCTCATTTGCAACATCACGTCGAAGAGGCATCTGTGGCCGTTTGAATACACTAATTAATCCATCGAGTGCGGCTGTGTGTGAAAATGGCAACTGCCTTCACCCACGAATGGGACGCCCCGCCCGTCGTTGCAACTCGGTACAGTGATGAATGAGGGCCCACCGTTACTCGAGTACTACGTTCCACTGACCCTTCACAACTCTGTTCGCGACTGCACAGATAGTATGTGAAACAATGGGACCACAGCAGAATGAACATATCAACCAATGTTACACGGCCATCGGGTACAAATACAAGATTGCAATAGCAAGATGCCATTCCACGAATTGCAGCGTTGTGCGCGGGACGTGCTCGGGCAAAGGGGAGAGCAGTTTGCACAGGTGGAATGAATCACCACAGGTGGAGGCCATTCAGCCTGGAAACACATAAATTGCATAGCCAGTCTCCTCCCACAACCACACCGAAATGCTACCGGCAGGACTCGCGATGTTGGCCCTGGGGGACCTGATAGCACTGCAAGTACTCCAACTCCAAGAAGAAGACGAACACCAACTACAACCGGCCGCACGGAGGAGACGCAGGAGGAGGAGGAGGCCAAGGCAGGGCCAGCAAGGGCCGCCAGCACAGCCACTACCACCACGCAGGCAGCCCGCAATCCCACGCCTCCGAGCACATCCGTTCAACCTCACTGATGAGCAGATCCACACCCTCTACCGTCTGGACCGGGACACCATAACCGCCATTGTGGACATGACACAGGCTGACCTTGTCAGCATGATAGATAGCCCAACCGCCATCCCACCCCTACTGAAGGTGGTGTCTGTACTCCACTTCCTGGCCACAGGCACCTACCAGCACACAGTCGGACAGTTGCATGGCATTTCTCAGCCACTGTTCTCACGGACACTATTGCAAGTGCTCGATGCCCTCCTGAAGCACGCAGATGACTACATCTCCCTACCACGCTCGGAGCTGGAAATTACCAACACAAAAGTGGGATTCCATGCACTTGCCGGCATACCGGGTTGCATTGGTGCCATCGACTGCACCCATGTGGAATTGGTCGTCCCACATGCCATGGAGGCCCAGTACCGCAACCGAAAACAATTTCATTCTCTGAATGTACAAATGGTGTGTGACTCCAACAGGATCATTACACATTGTTGTGCCCGATTCCCTGGATCAACCCATGATTCTATGGTCTTGAGGAACTCTACAATACCACGCTACATGGAGCGACACACAGGGAACAGATCCTGGCTACTCGGTGGGTCTCATTTCATGCATGATGATGTGGGGTATGTGATTCGGCAATGACCTGGCAGGAAGGGGGCGGGGGGGTGTGCGTACGTAGCAATGGCATTCCACATCATACGTTTATCGTCCACATACAGGTGATGCTGGATATCCACTGAAGAGATGGCTCCTCACACCAGTCCGGAACCCACGGGACCAGCATGAGGAGGACTACAACCATGCCCACTCACGTACCCGTGTAGTCATTGAACAGGCATTCGGCCTACTGAAGGGTCGTTTCCGCTGCCTCAGCAGGTCTGGCGGGGCACTCCTGTACCGCCATGTGAAGGTTGCAAAGATGGTGATGGCATGTGTCATGCTCCACAACATGTGCGTACGTAGAAATGTGCCCATGCCCCCTGACGCAGAACTGCAAGCACCTGAAGATGGTCATGATGAGGGTGGGGATGTGGCAGCACCTCAAGGAGTCTGCGAGGCACCGGAGGCCCGTGACATTCGTCAGCATCTCATTGATGTATGCTTCTAGCACTCACGCCTGGTGGCTGATACATGGACACGGGACTCGTGGCACTGTGTGTGTCTGGGACAT
Organism: Ambystoma mexicanum; assembly: GCF_040938575.1. Lineage (NCBI taxonomy): Eukaryota > Metazoa > Chordata > Amphibia > Caudata > Ambystomatidae > Ambystoma > Ambystoma mexicanum. Next base: position 107,560,490 of record NC_090941.1, on the reverse strand, counting down.
GCACAATATGGACTGTACGCCTATGATGGCCTAGTACACAAAGATCAATGTCCACACATCTCATTGGTTGATCGTGCACTTTTTATGGCATATGTGATATCATGTTGTACACCCTATCGACCCGCCACCCAAGTGAGCCCAACACACCCCCTCCACCCTCCCACCTCCCCCCCGAACACCAGTGTCCAAAGATGCTCATCGTCAGTGGGCAGTCGCTATTGCAAGCCCCCTCTGCGGGTATCAGGGGCACCCCTGCCTGTGGAGGGCAGGTTCCTCCCAGATCTACGTTGGGGGCTGCCCTGGACGGAACTTGCAACGGATGATGTCTCTGCCTGCTCACGTCCATGCATGTCCCTAAGGGTTTGCGAGAGCTCAGTGAGCACACGGCGCACTGCGGCAAGTTCACCACATACGTCGTTGGACGTCGCATGCAGTTCCCCCCTCAGGCTCTCGGTGCTTCTCTCCATTTGGACTCTCAGGCTCTCGGTGCTACTCTCCATTTGTGCCCTTAGTGTCTCTGTACCTCTCTCCATTTGTGCCCTAAGTGTCTCAGTTGATGTTTCTATGTCTGCCTTAGTGCCCCCACATTCATCGGCATGGTCCTTGAGGAGCGTGGCCAGTTGCTGCTGTTGCACTATTAACTGGTCGAGGGACTGTTGCCTCTGCTGGGCCATGGCCATTTGCGGGGGTGTCACAGAGGGGCTGTTGTCCTCATGTTGCCCTGCCACAGGGCTTGTGGGGGATGGCCAGTCGTCGTCTTGTGGGTGCCCCTGCGTGGTATCCTCATGTAGTACGGGATGGAACAGACAGGGGGATTGGGACAGGTCATGGATGGATCTGACTTCGACATCCCCGTCTTCTGTGTCGGAGCATGCTGCCATCAATGGGGTGTCACCTATGGTGCTGCTGCCACCGGAGGCAGTGCCTTCTGTGGCATCCGTTGGGGGGACCTGTGGTGGTGGTGTTGTGGGCATGCTGGCTGCTGGGGTGCCTGTTGATGTTCCCTCCTCTGTGCTGCCACCTGATTTGTGCTGCTGCCGTGTCTTGATGCGTGCAGCTGAGGTGGAGGGTCTTTGGCCGTTGGTCTTGGCCCTCTTTGCAGGTGTGCTGGTAGGGGTGTCCTGCAGCTCGTCGTTTGGATCGGACCCTGTGGTGGAGTAAAGGAGGGCGAGGGTTATTGGTGGGTCTGTGGGAATTGGAATGGCATTGTATCACATGCATTGGGGTGGTACCTGAGGGTGATTTGGGTCGGGGCCTTGGAGGTGCTTCCATTTGTGTGTGGAGTGAGGGTGCAGTTGTTTGGCAGCCTGCAGTTAGGGTGTGCCTGCTGCACGTGTAGTGCGTGTTGTAGGGGTTTTTAATTATTTATGTATTTATTGTGGGTTTTAACGTGCGCTATCAGGACGATGTGTGTGGACGTTCTCCTGGACATGTGTTTCTGTTGCACTATGGGGACACATGGTGCTTCACATGGATGGACTTTGTGGTTTTGGCATTGTTTCATTAGGCCCACCTACCTGATTCTTCGGATGTCTGCACTCCTTTCTCCATCCCTCCGACTCCCTCTATGCTCTCCATTCCGATGGTGGAGGCACAGATTTCTTCCCAGGGGGTCAGCTTGATGGGTGATTCCCACCACTTCCCCGGTGGCTGTGGCAATGTTGCGGTTGGCAGAGAGTATGCTGCGGACGCGTATCCGCAGGTCGTCCCATCGCTTACGGCATTGCTGTGGGGTGCGGGGTGCGGTCCCCACCGCACTTACCCGCTGTGCCACCAGAGCCCATATGGCCTTCTTGTTTGCGAGTGCCGTCCTGGTCATTTGCGTGGAGAAGACGACGGCAGCATTCTCCTGGAGGGTCTCTGTTAGCACGGTGAGTTCCTCACGGGAGAAGTGGACCTGCCGCTTGCGGTCGCACGCTTTCTTCGCTACTTTTCCCATTTTTCTTGGTTTCGCTAGGGTGGATGACGGGTTGGGTTGTGTCTCAGGGTAGTGATTTTAGTGGTTGTGTGGTTTTAGTGGTTTTATAGGTGTACGGCGGGTTGTTTCCCGTTCCGGGCCCGTGTTTTAACTTCCGTTTCCGTATATTTCCGGTCACCGTACTTTACGGTAGGCGCACACTGCGGTTCCGCTGTGATGGGTTGCGGTATTGCACCTAGGGCGCCGTACGGCGGCGGTGTGGGCCGTTTTGGGTTCATTTCCGCCATCGCGGACTTTGCACTTCCGCCATGCCGTGGTGCTCGTGTCCGATGGGTCGGAATGGGCCGCACTTTGCTCCTTCTTGCAATGGCGGAAACGCTATTTACGCTGTGGCGGTCCGGTCAGTCACTTTCCGCCAGGGTCGTAATGAGTGTGTTTTGATTGACAGCTAGGCTAAATGAATGAATGGGGGTTTTCTGCATAAAAGCAGGGCTTTTGGGACTGGATCTTCAGAAGTCGCCACAGGACCTAAGAATCTGACGAGGGTAAAGCTGAGCCGACCTGCAACGACGACACCTCCGGTGGAGCCCTGCTGAACCGACTCACCACTTCCAAACGACAGAGGAGATCTCCCCGCCGGAGAGTCTTCTTCCCCTGACTGGTGGGCACAACCAGTCCCCTTTGCTTTTTCTTCGCTTCCATGGCGTAGTGGTTGAATTGCCCATGCTGAGCACCCCGGCAACCGAGTAGCCACTAACCCGTACCGCGACCAAAAGGTGGTGCCTTGTGACGGAGCACTCCGCGGCTGGTCTCTTCCCTGGTGGTGCAACGAGCTTCAACTTTCCTTTAGACGACGAGAGCATCTCTTCTCTTGGCAAAGCCCCGACTTGCATCCACCACCAGGAACAACTGCCCCCGCCGGAGCTGTCTTTCCACATACAAGGTACCGTGTCCGCCTGGCTTCCCTTGTGACGGTTAGCGTGAGGTGTCTTAATCCTCGCCTCTCCATTGGGTCGCCTCCGAGCCCCAAGCCTTCTTAAACTTTCTGTTCTGAACTGGTCCAATCTTTCTGTGACAATTTGCGACAAAGACTCGAAGTGCATTTCTACTTTGATACTTTTTGGGACATATCGCCTTGCCTCTCTCCAAGTGGGCCTGGCCTCTGAACTTTGCGATCTACAGTAGAGCCTGCCTTACTTGCCTTGATATTTGTTCGTAAAAGTATTGGTACCGAGTTGATTTCATACCCTGCCTTTTTCTCTCCCTTTCTAACGAATACTAGAGTGCCATCTAGGTTAAAGCATTCACCTCTGTCTGCAAATAAGTGGTGCCGTTAAACCTAGACTTGTCGAAATATTGTTAAGGGATTGATATATACTTATAGTAACTGTGATTGAAGTTGTTTGCCATATTAGTGCCAGTGTGTTTTCCATAGATGTGTTTTTAAATAAATAATTATATATCTTTACACCCAAGCTCTGATCCGTGTCTGCTTGTTCTACTGTGTAAATTGCCCTATCTTGTATACTCCAAATACGGCCTAACTCGTCTTGAGAGAAGTCTGACTGCTCAGCCACAGCTATCACGTAAATCTGGGTGGTGCAGACTGCTACCAATTGGGTTTACTGCTAACTCCTGTAGACTTAAACTTTTTGCAGTGGACCCAGAGGGAACTGCACAGGTTTCTGCCTAACAGAGTGGGGGCCTGCTGGCAGGTGCCCCTGACTGCTGGGGGGTGGGGGTGCAAGGGGACATGAGCCTGCTGGCAGGGGCCCCTGACTGCTGGGGGGTGGGGGTGCTGGGGGACATGAGTGGGGGCCTGCTGGCAGGTGCCCCTGACTGCTGGGGGTTGGGGGTGCTGGGGGACATGAGTGGGACATGAGTGGGGGCCTGCTGGCAGGGGCCCCTGACTGCTGGGGTGGGGTGCTGGGGGACATGAGTGGGACATGAGTGGGGGCCTGCTGGCAGGTGACCCTGACTGCTGGAGGGTGGGGGTGCAAGGGGACATGAGTGGGGGCCTGCTGGCAGGGGCCCCTGACTGCTGGAGGTGCAAGGGGACATGAGTGGGGGCCTGCTGGCAGGGGCCCCTGACTGCTGGGGGGTGGGGTGCAAGGGGACATGAGTTGGGGCCTGCTGGCAGGTGCCTCTGACTGCTGGTGGGTGGGGGTGCTGGGGTACATGAGTGGGACATGAGTGCGGGCCTGCTGGCAGGGGCCCCTGACTGCCGGGGGGTGGGGGTACAAGGGGACATGAGATAGGGGCCTGCTGGCAGGGGCCCTGTTTTTCCCATCCTGCCAAGAGTGTGACCCTTTTCCTCTCACTCTTGGACATGTATGTGTGTAGTTCCTTTGAGATGTCAATGTGTTCGATGGGCTATGGGGTCTTTTACTCCATAGGGTCTCATAAGTTTTTCTATGTGTGTCACTCTGCACCCTACGTGTCGTGACACGGGGGCGCCCTAGCAGGTCCCCCCACCATAGACTCCATACCCGGGGACTGACTACTGTCTCCCCGGGCATGTAAAGTCACCATTGGCTTTACTAGACCTAAATTTACTAACAGAACTAGTACCAACCATCTTATTGTGGACGTGCTAGTAGGGGTAATACGATTACTCCTGGATCTGTTACTCGAGGGGGCACTGTCCCGTCCCTCCTCGTCGAGTTTTGGCTGGTGGCAGTGGAAACTACTTGTTATGTTCGACCCCGAGCATAACCCTATGGGATTCGTCCCATTGTTGAAGATTGATACTGTTTTTCGTTAATCTCCAACGTACCACCGATCTACTTATCTTAAATAGGTTTATCGAGTGGTATTTTCTGCCAGAACTCGGGTTGTAAGATGGCGTCTGTGTTTTTCTCTGTGACTCCTAAACCAAAGGTTGAGCCCTTTGTTCCACTTTTGGCGGGCCTCTGGACATAGACCCGCGAAGGTGGCGCCATTCTGTCTGGGTTACCTCAGGGGTGTGGGAGGGAGTTTAGACACCCTGGACCGAGTTGCCTTGCCAACTCAGGTCGCACTCTGAAGTGATTGGCCCAGGTGGTGAGCCTTCCCGCTCACCACTTAGCATGTGTTGATTGACAAGCTAGGCTGAATGAATGGGGGACGTCTGCATAAAAGCAGGGCCTTTGGGACTGGATCTTCAGGAAGTCGCCACTGGACCTAAAGAATCCGACGAGGGTAACGCTGACTCAACCTGCACGACGACACCTCCGGTGGAGCCCTGCGGAATCGTCTCACAATCTCCCGACGACAGAAGAGATCTCCCTGCCGGAGAGGCTCTTTCCCTGGCTGGTGGGAACAACCAGTCTTCTTCTTCTTTGTGCTTTTTGGTCGCCCAGGACGCAGTGGTCGAATTGCCCGTGCAGAGCACCCGGCAACCGGATAGCCACTACTCCTGCACCGTGATCGAAAGGTGGTGCCTTGTGACGAAGCACTCCGCGGCTGGTTTCTTCCCTGGTGGTGCACCGGACATCTTCTCTTCGACGACGAGAGCATCTCTTCTCTTGGCCAAGACCCGTCGTGCATCCACCACCAGGAACAACTGCCCCGGTCGGAGCTGTCTTCCACAACAAGGTACCGTAACCGCCTGGCTTCCCTTTTCGATCGGTTCGTGTGAGGTATCTGATTCCTCTCCGTTCCGTTGGGTTGCCTCCAAGCGTTATTCACTCTTTGTTCTGAACTGGTTCCACCTGTCGCTAACCAATTTGCTAAACGAGACTTGAATGCATCACCCGTAGAGACTTTCCAGGACATCGTGCCTTGCCTCTCACCGAGTGGGCCTGGCCGCCGAACTGTATGATCTAGTGTGATTAATGCTTTCTTGCCGTGCATTTTTATCCGCTTCAGTGCGAACCGTGTTGACTTCGTTACCTGCCTTTCTCTTCTCTCCCTTCCTCACTAAATATTCGAGTGTCATCTGGGTTGAGGTATACACCTCTGTCTGAAAATAAGTGGTGCCGTAGAACCTAGAGTTGTCGATAGTGTGTTTCGGGGGATTGAGCTTATTCCATTCTGCAGAGTAATTGTATTTTGAATTATTTGCCGTGTTCCGCTTTAGTATTTTTCATAGACGTGCTGTTATCAATAAATAACTTACTATCTTTATACTAAAGCCTGGTTGCGTGTTTACTCGTGTTGCTGCAGAGAATTACCCTATCTTGTATGCTCCCTATACTGACCAACTTTTCTTGAGAGAAGTCTGACTGCTCAGCCACAGCTACCAATTGAATCTGTGTGGTACAGACTGCTACCAAGTGGGTTCATCGCAACACCTGTAGTCCTAAATCTTTTGCAGTGGTCCCAGAGGGAACTGCACAGGTTTCCGCCTAACACTGGTGTACAGCGGTGGGATTAGTATCGAGTATACAGTTTAGAGTGTTTTTCGACGCTGTAGAACGACTAACCACAAAACGTTACAAAAGCAACTTTCAAAAAACATGTCTACAATGGAAATTTACAGCCAAGAGTCTTTGTCGGATAAAAATACTGAGAGTCTGCGAGCTCTCTGTAGACAAGAGAATCTTCCTGTAAAAGGCAAGAAGTTAGAACTGATAGAGAGATTGCTGGCGAACCAAAGTCTGGGTACTGGTTCAGAGGAACCAAACTCTCCAGCAACTGTAGATAACAGTAATGGTGTTGATCTGAATCGTAATTCTGATGATAGCGATGAAGAGGCTAACGAGGACGGCGAGGCTAACGAAACTGTCTCACCTGTTCCTCTACCTGCCTTACCAACTGTGCCTATGGGACCAATACCAGGTCCCACGAGTAATTCTGCTTATTTTGAACTTGAAAAAATGAAGCTCGAATTAGAACATAAACGATTCTTGGCTCAAGCTGAGCAGAGACAAGCGGAGTTAAGACTCAGAGAAATAGAGCTTAATCATGAGTTACAAATGAAAAAGTTGTCTATGGAAAATGCTTCTCTCTCCTCTGGTTCCTCTAGGAGCTCCAGTCCCAAAAGACCCCGGATGCCGAAGGAATTAGTGGGTATGTACGAACCGAGATTGGATGTGTTGGATTGGTTGAAACTGTTTGAATACAATCATGGGCTCCAGGACATCACCGGGAATGCGTTGCTTCCCTGGTTGTTCTCTAGGCTTCCTCCTGTTGCGACTGATGTGGTAATGGAATTGGGGGAGGTGGATAAGACGGATTACGAAAGTGTGAAACTAGCTTTGATAGCTAGATTCGGGAAGACCCCTTCCCAGTATCTTAAGAGGTTTAGAACCCTCAAAAAGCATGATGGTACCCCTTGGGCTACCTGGGTGAGTGAAGGGTTGAAAAACTTAGAGGGATGGATTAAGGGTTACAAAGTTGACACTTACGAGGGTATGCGAAATCTTTTTATGTTGGAGTCGATTTATGATGCCTGTTCTCCTGAGCTCAGACAGCACTTGGCTGATTCGAAGGAATTAGATTCCAGGGCTCTAGCTAAGGCTGCTGACTTGTGGGTTGCCAACAGGGCTACTCACAAGGATTCTGGGGCAACTCAGAAAAAGGACGAGGGAAAACAGCCTAAAAAAGACTCAAAAGAGAATTCGAATAACTCACATTCCAAAGAGGGCCCCAAACAAAACCAGAAGGGTAAGCCACCGGGAAAACCACAGCAGAATAGTGTGTCTTCTGGTGCCAAACCGGAAGGAGGTCAGAACAAGCCACCATTCCAGAAAGCATTCGGGAAATGCTTTGTTTGTGGCTCGACTGATCACGTGAAAGGAGATCCCAGATGTAAGGGTAAACCTTCAGGGGTCCAGCTTGTCTCCTTAGCCTTCGCTCCAGAGGAGGAAGTCCAAATGGCAAGTGGAAACTTTCTACTGCTAGCTGACGAACCCATTGGAGTCTCAGCCAGCGTTTCTTTAGTATCTCTGGGGTTGTGGGAACAACATAATTTAGATGTCTATAATTCTATCCCCGATAATACTAAAGAGTATTATAAGGACAGTGTCCAGGTGAATGGTCAGGAGACACCTGCCATTAGGGACACTGGGGCCAGCATAACTGTGGTGGATAAATCGTTTTTTCAGGCTGAGGATGTTGCTAAGGCACCCAAACGCCTCACCAAGTTAGCTGGAGGGCCTGTGCAGATGCTTCCCCAATTACCAGTTCTCATCCAGTGTAACAACATGACTGTAAAGATACCTGTCAGCATACAGAGTGAGGTACCAGGACGCGTACTGTTGGGTAACGATTTGAAAACTCTCGGAGTTGTATCGCATACTCCCAGACCTCCTAGTAAACGGTTACAGGAGCTAACCAGACCTGCAAGAGAGAGGACCCTGCGCGGTACTCTCGGGGAGATGATGAAGAAAGAAATCACTCCTGCTCCATTGGAAATGGCGGCCGCTGTCTCTAGGAACACAGAAGTAAAAGGGAAACCTAAAACTTCCAAACCGAAACCAACAGCCCACATTCCGATGCAGCCGACACGGACTTCCCCGCGGTTGTCCAACGTCACACCCGTAACTCCACCTCCAGCTGCGGCTGAGGGGGAAGTACAACCCTGTATGGTAGAATTAGACTCTGAAGAAGAGCTAATGGAAGGCCAGGAACTCATTGGAGATCTGGATCCTGTTGACCATCCTGAGCTGCAGTCGTTACTGGCAGAAGGTGGACCCAGCAGGGCAGACTTCAGTAAGGGACAGAGAGAATGTCCAACTCTGGAAGGTCTTCGCCGTCAGGCAAAAACTCAGGCTGAAGGGCAAGAGCCTGGGAAACATAGGTTGCACTGGGAAGATGGCCTCTTCTATAGTGAACCAACCAAGTCTGCACCTGGAGACTACAAACGCCTTGTAGTACCCCAAGAGAACAGACCACAGTTCTTGCAGTTAGCCCACGAGATTCCTTTGGCTGGTCACTTGAGTTTCAAGAAGACTAAGGAAAGGCTCTCACTCTACTTCTATTGGCCAAAAATGGGGGCCGAAGTAGAAAAACACTGCAGAAGCTGCCATACCTGCCAAATCTCTGGTAAGGTTGGGTCCAAGAATGTGGCACCGTTAGTGCCTCTTCCCGTTGTGGGAGTCCCATTTGAGAGAGTAGGGATTGATATCGTTGGTCCCCTTGATCCTCCAACCTCCTCAGGCAACAGGTTTATACTTGTTGTAGTAGACCATGCTACTAGGTATCCTGAGGCAATTCCTATGAGGACTGTTACAGCTCCGGCTGTGGCTAAGGCCCTCCTTGGTATTTTTACTAGGGTCGGATTTCCTAAGGAAGTTATCTCTGACAGGGGGTCAAATTTTATGCCCCACTACATGAAAGCCATGTGGAAAACCTGCGGAGTAACTTACAAGTTCTCAACGGCTTACCACCCACAAACCAATGGGTTGGTAGAACGGTTCAACCGAACCAGGAAGAGCATGATAGGTGCTCTAGAAGAACCCCTTAAGCGTAAGTGGGACCTTCTATTGCCATGCCTTCTTTTTGCTTATAGAGAAGTCCCTCAGGAGGGAGTAGGCTACTCTCCCTTCGAACTACTCTATGGTCATCCCGTCAGAGGTCCGTTGGCCCTGATTAAGGAGGGGTTGGAGAGTGCTCCTTCCCCCAAGCCAGTCAGAGTGACTGACTACGTGATAGGTCTCCGGAGGAGAATGTCGCACCTGATGACAGAAGCAAACGATAACTTGAAAGCTGGACAAGCATTGGTCAAGCACTGGCACGATCAAAAGGCTAACATGGTTGAGTTCGCTCAAAACCAGCTTGTTCTTGTTATGATCCCCACAAGGCAGAGGGCCTTGCAAGATAAATGGATGGGACCCTACCGAGTAGTGGGTAAGCTCGGCGAGGTGAACTATCTGGTGGACTTGGGTAACCCCAAGGAGGCTCCGACAGTCTTTCACACCAACCGACTTAAAGCGTATGTCTCACGACCTGATGTAGGAGCGTTGCTTCTAGCATCGGCCGAGGAAGAAGAAGAGAGTGAACCTCTTCCGGATCTCCTCAGAGGCTTACCTTTAGATGAAAACATTGAAGGAGTAAATCTCTCCTCCAATCTGACACCCGAGCAACAAGAAGAGTGCAAGTCTATGTTGAATCAGTTTGCCTCTCTGTTCTCGCTCTCACCAGGCTTGACCCCTTGGGGCCAGCACGAGATACTCACTGGTGACTGTCTGCCTGTCAAAAGCAGAGGATATCGCATGTCAGAAAACGTAAGAACCCACATCAAAGGTGAGGTCAGCAAGATGCTTGATCTCGGGGTAATAGAGCCCTCTACTAGTCCATGGTCTAGCCCAGTTGTGTTAGTACCAAAGGCCGGATCTAAAGAACTTAGATTCTGCGTGGATTATAGAGCTCTTAACGCAGTCACCACGACTGATGCCCACCCTTTGCCAAGAACAGATGAGTTGGTGGATAAACTTGGCGCCGCCAAGTTCCTCAGCACATTTGACTTGACGTCAGGCTATTGGCAAATAGCCCTGACCAACCATGCCAAGGAGAAAACTGCATTTTCTACCCCCGTTGGTTTATACCAATTTACGGTAATGCCTTTCGGACTAAAAAATGCACCTGCTACGTTTCAACAGATGGTAAACCAAGTTCTAACCGGGATGGAGGACTTCTACATGGCATACTTGGATGACATAGCAGTGTTCAGCAATTCCTGGGACGAACATGTAACCCACCTGAGAGATGTTTTGCAGGCTCTTAGACGAGCCAATCTGACCATAAAGGCGAGTAAATGCCAAATTGGACAGAGTAAGGTAGTCTACCTTGGGCATGAGGTAGGCGGTGGCGAAATAAGGCCTTTGCTCAGTAAGATTGAAGCTGTGCAAAATTGGACAACACCGACTACTCAGACTCATGTGAGAGCCTTCCTAGGCCTCACCGGGTATTACAGGAATTTCATAAAGAACTATGGGACCATAGCTTCTCCACTGAATGTCATCTCCTCGCCCAAATTCCCTAAAAAGGTTAAATGGAACGAGGAGTGCAATCAGGCTTTTGAAAACCTGAAAAAGGCTCTTTGCCAAACCCCAGTACTCAGAGCTCCTGATTACCGCCAACACTTCATTGTGCAGACAGACGCTTCCAATGTAGGGATAGGTGCCGTACTCAGTCAACTGGATGGGAAAGGTAGGGAGCACCCCGTTTGCTACATCAGCCGCAAGCTGAAGGATCCTGAAACAAGGTGGGCAACAATCGAAAGAGAATGCTTTGCCATCGTGTGGGCTCTGAAGAAGTTTAGGCCGTACTTGTATGGTTCTACTTTTGTTATTCAGACGGACCACCAACCCTTGAGATGGTTAATACAAATGAAAGGGGAAAACCCAAAACTACTGAGATGGTCGATCTGCCTGCAAGGGTTCGATTTCACCATTGAGCACAGGTCAGGATGTCACCACCAAAATGCTGATGGTCTCTCTAGGATGTATATCATCGACTAGAGGTATGAGATTCATCCAGGAGTGGATTAAATCCTCCTGTCCCTTAGTCTGGGGGGGGCGAGTGTTAGGAAGAATTCTCTGTTTAGGCTGAATTTCCTAACCTAGTGAGTCCCCCAGCATCTTTGCTGGATTTCTGGAGTTTGTTTTTCCCATCCTGCCAAGAGTGTGACCCTTTTCCTCTCACTCTTGGACATGTATGTGTGTAGTTCCTTTGAGATGTCAATGTGTTCGATGGGTTATGGGGTCTTTTACTCCATAGGGTCTCATAAGTTTTTCTATGTGTGTCACTCTGCACCCTACGTGTCGTGACACGGGGGCGCCCTAGCAGGTCCCCCCACCATAGACTCCATACCCGGGGACTGACTACTGTCTCCCCGGGCATGTAAAGTCACCATTGGCTTTACTAGACCTAAATTTACTAACAGAACTAGTACCAACCATCTTATTGTGGACGTGCTAGTAGGGGTAATACGATTACTCCTGGATCTGTTACTCGAGGGGGCACTGTCCCGTCCCTCCTCGTCGAGTTTTGGCTGGTGGCAGTGGAAACTACTTGTTATGTTCGACCCCGAGCATAACCCTATGGGATTCGTCCCATTGTTGAAGATTGATACTGTTTTTCGTTAATCTCCAACGTACCACCGATCTACTTATCTTAAATAGGTTTATCGAGTGGTATTTTCTGCCAGAACTCGGGTTGTAAGATGGCGTCTGTGTTTTTCTCTGTGACTCCTAAACCAAAGGTTGAGCCCTTTGTTCCACTTTTGGCGGGCCTCTGGACAGAGACCCGCGAAGGTGGCGCCATTCTGTCTGGGTTACCTCAGGGGTGTGGGAGGGAGTTTAGACACCCTGGACCGAGTTGCCTTGCCAACTCAGGTCGCACTATGAAGTGATTGGCCCAGGTGGTGAGCCTTCCCGCTCACCACTTAGCATGTGTTGATTGACAAGCTAGGCTGAAGGAATGGGGGACGTCTGCATAAAAGCAGGGCCTTTGGGACTGGATCTTCAGGAAGTCGCCACTGGACCTAAAGAATCCGACGAGGGTAACGCTGACTCGACCTGCACGACGACACCTCCGGTGGAGCCCTGCGGAATCGTCTCACAATCTCCCGACGACAGAAGAGATCTCCCTGCCGGAGAGGCTCTTTCCCTGGCTGGTGGGAACAACCAGTCTTCTTCTTCTTTGTGCTTTTTGGTCGCCCAGGACGCAGTGGTCGAATTGCCCGTGCAGAGCACCCGGCAACCGGATAGCCACTACTCCTGCACCGTGATCGAAAGGTGGTGCCTTGTGACGAAGCACTCCGCGGCTGGTTTCTTCCCTGGTGGTGCACCGGACATCTTCTCTTCGACGACGAGAGCATCTCTTCTCTTGGCCAAGACCCGTCGTGCATCCACCACCAGGAACAACTGCCCCGGTCGGAGCTGTCTTCCACAACAAGGTACCGTAACCGCCTGGCTTCCCTTTTCGATCGGTTCGTGTGAGGTATCTGATTCCTCTCCGTTCCGTTGGGTTGCCTCCAAGCGTTATTCACTCTTTGTTCTGAACTGGTTCCACCTGTCGCTAACCAATTTGCTAAACGAGACTTGAATGCATCACCCGTAGAGACTTTCCAGGACATCGTGCCTTGCCTCTCACCGAGTGGGCCTGGCCGCCGAACTGTATGATCTAGTGTGATTAATGCTTTCTTGCCGTGCATTTTTACCCGCTTCAGTGCGAACCGTGTTGACTTCGTTACCTGCCTTTCTCTTCTCTCCCTTCCTCACTAAATATTCGAGTGTCATCTGGGTTGAGGTATACACCTCTGTCTGAAAATAAGTGGTGCCGTAGAACCTAGAGTTGTCGATAGTGTGTTTCGGGGGATTGAGCTTATTCCATTCTGCAGAGTAATTGTATTTTGAATTATTTGCCGTGTTCCGCTTTAGTATTTTTCATAGACGTGCTGTTATCAATAAATAACGTACTATCTTTATACTAAAGCCTGGTTGCGTGTTTACTCGTGTTGCTGCAGAGAATTACCCTATCTTGTATGCTCCCTATACTGACCAACTTTTCTTGAGAGAAGTCTGACTGCTCAGCCACAGCTACCAATTGAATCTGTGTGGTACAGACTGCTACCAAGTGGGTTCATCGCAACACCTGTAGTCCTAAATCTTTTGCAGTGGTCCCAGAGGGAACTGCACAGGTTTCCGCCTAACAGGGCCCCTGACTGCTGGGGGGTGGGGTGCAAGGGGACATGAGTTGGGGCCTGCTGGCAGGTGCCTCTGACTGCTGGGGGGTGGGGGTGCTAGGGTACATGAGTGGGACATGAGTGGGGGCCTGCTGGCAGGGGCCCCTGACTGCCGGGGGGTGGGGGTACAAGGGGACATGAGTAGGGGCCTGCTGGCAGGGGCCCTGACTGCTGGGGAGTGGGAGTGCAAGGGGTCATGAGTGGGGGCCTGCTGGCAGGTACCCCTGACTGCTGGGGGTGGGGGTGCAAGTGGACATGAGTGGGGGCCTGCTGGCAGGTGCCCATAACTGCTGGGGGGTGGGGTGCAGGGGGGCATGAGTGGGACATGAGTGGGGGCCTGCTGGCAGTTGCCCCTGACTGCTGGGGGGTGGGGGTGCAAGGGGACATGAGTGGGGGCCTGCTGGCAGGTGCCCCTGACTGCTGGGGGGTGGGGGTGCAGGGGGACATGAGTGAGACATGGGCGGGGGCCTGTTGCAGGTGCCCCTGACTGCTGGGGGGTGGGAGTGAAGGGGGACATGAGTGAGACATGGGTGGGTGCCTGCTGGCAGGTGTCCCTGACTGCTGGGGGGTAGGGGTGCAAGGGGACATGACTGGGGGCCTGCTGGCAGGTGCCCCTGACTGCTGTGGGGTGGGGGTGCAAGGGGACATGAGTGAGGGCCTGCTGGGAGGTGCCCTTGACTGCTGGGGTGTGGCGGTGCATGGGGACATGAGTGGGAAATGGGTAGGGGCCTGCTGGCAGGGGCCCATAACTGCTGGGGAGTGGGGGTGCAGGGGGACATGAGTGGGACATGAGTGGGGGCCTGCTGCCAGGTGCCCCTGACTGCTGGGGGGTGGGGGTGCAAGGGGACATGAAGCGGGGCCTACTGGTAGGTGCGCCTGACTGCTGGGGGGTGAGGGTGCAAGGGGACATGAGTGGGGGACTGCTGGCAGGGGCCCCTGACTGCTGGGGGGTGGGGGTGCTGGCGGACATGAGTGGGACATGAGTGGGGGCCTGCTGGCAGGTGCCCCTGACTGCTGGGGGGTAGGGTGCAGGGGGCATGAGTGGGACATGAGTGGGGGCCTGCTGCCAGGTGCCCCTGACTGCTGGGGGGTGGTGGTGCAGGGGGACATGAGTTTGACATGAGTGGGGGCCTGCTGGCAGGGGCCCCTTAATGCTGGGGTGTAGGGGTGCAAGTGGACATGAGTGGGGGCCTGCTGGCAGTTGCCCCTGACTGCTGGGGGGTGAGGGTGCAGGGGGACATGAGTGGGGGCCTGCTGGCAGGGTCCCCTGACTGCTGGGGGGTGGGGGTGCTGGGGGACATGAGTGGGGGCCTGCTGGCAGGTGCCCCTGACTGCAGGGGGGTGGGGGTGCTGGGGAACATGAGTGGGACATGATTGGGGGCCTGCTGGCAGGTGCCCTGTACTGCTGGGGGTGGGGGTGCAGGGGGACATGAGTGGGACATGAGTGGGGCCTGCTGCCTGGTGCCCCTGACTGCTGGGGGGTGGGGGTGCAAGGGGGCATGAGTGGGGGCCTGCTGGCAGGGACCCCTGATTGCTGGGGGTGGGGGTGCAAGGGGACATGAGTGGGGGCCTTCTGGCAGGGGCCCCTGACTGCTGGGGGGTGGGGGTGCAAGGGGACATGAGTGGGGGTCTGCTGGCAGGTGCCCCTGACTGCTGGGGGGTGGGGGTGCAAGGGAACATGAGTGGGGGCCTGCTGGCAGGGGCCCCTGAATGCTGGGGGTTGGGGGTGTTGGGGGACATGAGTGGGGGCCTGCTGGCAGAGACCCCTGACTGCTGGGGGTGGTGGTGCAAGGGGACATGGGTGGGGGCCTGCTGGCAGGTGCTCCTGACTGCTGGGGAGTGGGGGTCCTGGGGGACATGAGTGGGGGCCTGCTGGCAGGTGCCCCTGACTGCTGGGGGGTGGGGGTGCAAGGGGACATGAGTGTTGATATGCTGGCAGGGGCCCCTGTCTGCTGGGGGATGGGGGTGCAGGGGGACATGAGTGGTGGCCTGCTGACATGTGCCCCTTACTGCTGAAGGGTGGTGGTGAAGGGGTACATGAGTGGGACATGAGTGGGGGCCTGCTGCCAGGTGCCCCTGACTGCTGAGGGGTGGGGGTGCAGGGGGACATGAGTGGGACATGAGTGGGCGCCTGCTGGCAGGGGCCCCAGACTTCTGGGGGGTGGGGGTGCAGGGGGACATGAGTGGGACATGAGTGGGGGCCTGCTGGCAGGTGCCCCTAACTGCTGGGGTGTGGGGTGCAGGGGGACATGAGAGGGACATGAGTGGGGGCCTGCTGGCAGGTGCCCCTGACTGCTGGGGAGTGGGGGTGCAAGGGGACATGAGTGGGGGCCTGCTGGCAGGTGCCCCTGACTGGTGGGGGTGGGGGTGCAAGGGGGCTTGAGTGGGGGCCTGCTGGCAGGGACCCCTGACTGCTGGGGGTGGGGGTGCAAGGGGACATGAGTGGGGGCCTTCTGGCAGGGGCCCCTGACTGCTGGGGGGTGGGGGTGCAAGGGGACATGAGTGGGGGTCTGCTGGCAGGTGCCCCTGACTGCTGGGGGGTGGGGGTGCAAGGAAACATGAATGGGGGCCTGCTGGCAGGGGCCCCTGAATGCTGGGGGTTGGGGTGTTGGGGGACATGAGTGGGGGCCTGCTGGCAGGTGCCCCAGACTGCTGGGGTGTGGGGGTGCTAGGGGACATGCGTGGGACATTAGTGGGGGCCTGCTGGCAGGTGCCCCTAACTGCTGGGGTGTGGGGTGCAGGGGGACATGAGAGGGACATGAGTGGGGGCCTGCTGGCAGGTGCCCCTGACTGCTGGGGAGTGGGGGTGCAAGGGGACATGAGTGGGGGCCTGCTGGCAGGTGCCCCTGACTGGTGGGGGTGGGGGTGCAAGGGGGCTTGAGTGGGGGCCTGCTGGCAGGGACCCCTGACTGCTGGGGGTGGGGGTGCAAGGGGACATGAATGGGGGCCTTCTGGCAGGGGCCCCTGACTGCTGGGGGGTGGGGGTGCAAGGGGACATGAGTGGGGGTCTGCTGGCAGGTGCCCCTGACTGCTGGGGGGTGGGGGTGCAAGGAAACATGAATGGGGGCCTGCTGGCAGGGGCCCCTGAATGCTGGGGGTTGGGGTGTTGGGGGACATGAGTGGGGGCCTGCTGGCAGGTGCCCCAGACTGCTGGGGTGTGGGGGTGCTAGGGGACATGAGTGGGACATTAGTGGGGGCCTGCTGGCAGGTGCCCCTAACTGCTGGGGTCTGGGGGTGCAGGGGGACATGAGTGGGACATGAGTGGGCGCCTTCTGGCAGGTGCCCCTGACTGCTGGGCAGTGGGGGTGCAAGGGGACATGAGTGGGGGTCTGCTGGCAGGTGCCCCTGACTGGTGGGGGTGTGGGTGCAAGGTTACATGAGTGGGGGCCTGCTGGCAGGGACCCCTGACTGCTGGGGGTGGGGGTGCAAGGGGACATGAGTGGGGGCCTGCTGGCAGGTGCCCCTGACTGCTGGGGAGTGGGGGTCCTGGGGGACATGAGTGGGGGCCTGCTGGCAGGTGCCCCTGACTGCTGGGGGGTCGGGGTGCAAGGGGACATGAGTGGGGATATGCTGGCAGGGGCCAATGTCTGCTGGGGGATGGGAGTGCAGGGGGACATGAGTGGTGGCCTGCTGACAGGTGCCCCTTGCTGCTGAAGGGTGGTGGTGCAGGGGTACATGAGTGGGACATGAGTGGGGGCCTGCTGGCAGGTGCCCCTGACTGCTGGGGAGTGGGGGTGCAAGGGGACATGAGTGGGGGCCTGCTGGCAGGTGCCCCTGACTGGTGGGGGTGGGGGTGCAAGGGGGCTTGAGTGGGGGCCTGCTGGCAGGGACCCCTGACTGCTGGGGGTGGGGGTGCAAGGGGACATGAGTGGGGGCCTTCTGGCAGGGGCCCCTGACTGCTGGGGGTGGGGGTGCAAGGGGACATGAGTGGGGGTCTGCTGGCAGGTGCCCCTGATGGCTGGGGGGTGGGGGTGCAAGGGAACATGAATGGGGGCCTGCTGGCAGGGGCCCCTGAATGCTGGGGGTTGGGGTGTTGGGGGACATGAGTGGGGGCCTGCTGGCAGGTGCCCCAGACTGCTGGGGTGTGGGGGTGCTAGGGGACATGAGTGGGACATTAGTGGGGGCCTGCTGGCAGGTGCCCCTAACTGCCGGGGTCTGGGGGTGCAGGGGGACATGAGTGGGACATGAGTGGGGGCCTTCTGGCAGGTGCCCCTGACTGCTGGGCAGTGGGGGTGCAAGGGGACATGAGTGGGGGTCTGCTGGCAGGTGCCCCTGACTGGTGGGGGTGTGGGTGCAAGGTTACATGAGTGGGGGCCTGCTGGCAGGGACCCCTGACTGCTGGGGGTGGGGGTGCAAGGGGACATGAGTGGGGGCCTGCTGGCAGGTGCCCCTGACTGCTGGGGAGTGGGGGTCCTGGGGGACATGAGTGGGGGCCTGCTGGCAGGTGCCCCTGACTGCTGGGGGGTCGGGGTGCAAGGGGACATGAGTGGGGATATGCTGGCAGGGGCCAATGTCTGCTGGGGGATGGGGGTGCAGGGGGACATGAGTGGTGGCCTGCTGACAGGTGCCCCTTGCTGCTGAAGGGTGGTGGTGCAGGGGTACATGAGTGGGACATGAGTGGGGGCCTGCTGCCAGGTGCCCCTGACTGCTGAGGGGTGGGGGTGCAGTGGGACATGAGTGGGACATGAGTGGGGCCTGCTGGCAGGGGCCCCAGACTGCTGGGGGGTGGGGGTGCAGGGGGACATGAGTGGGACATGAGTGGGGGCCTGCTGGCAGGTGCCCCTAACTGCTGGGGTGTGGGGGTGCAGGGGGACATGAGTGGGACATGAGTGGGGGCCTGCTGGCAGGTGCCCCTAACTGCTGGGGAGTGGGGGTGCAAGAGGACATGAGTGGGGGCCTGCTGGCAGGTGCCCATTACTGGTGGGGGTGCAAGGGGGCATGAGTGGGGGCCTGCTGGCAGGGACCCCTGACTGCTGGGGGTGGGGGTGCAAGGGGACATGAGTGGGGGCCTGCTGGCAGGTGCCCCTGACTGCTGGGGAGTGGGGGTCCTGGGGGACATGAGTGGGGGCCTGCTGGCAGGTGCCCCTGACTGCTGGGAGGTGGGGGTGCAAGGGGACATGAGTGGGGATATGCTGGCAGGGGCCCCTGTCTGCTGGGGGATGGAGGTGCAGGGGGACATGAGTGGTGGCCTGCTGACAGGTGCCCTTACTGCTGAAGGGTGGTGGTGCAGGGGTACATGAGTGGGACATGAGTGGGGGCCTGCTGCCAGGTGCCCCTGACTGCTGAGGGGAGGGGGTGCAGGGGGACATGAGTGGGACATGAGTGGGGGCCTGCTGGCAGGGGCCCCTGACTGCTGGGGAGTGGGAGTGCAAGTGGTCAAGAGTGGGGGCCTGCTGGCAGGTACCCCTGACTGCTGGGGGGTGGGGTGCAGGGGGGCATGAGTGGGACATGAGTGGGGGCCTGCTGGCATTTGCCCCTGACTGCTGGGGGGTGGGGGTGCAAGGGGACATGAGTGGGGGCCTGCTGGCAGGTGCCCCTGACTGCTGGGGGGTGGGGGTGCAGGGGAACGAGTGAGACATGGGTGGGGGCCTGTGGCAGGTGCCCCTGACTGCTGGGGGGTGGGAGTGAAGGGGGACATTAGTGAGACATGGGTGGGGGCCTGCTGACAGGTGTCCCTGACTGCTGGGGGGTAGGGGTGCAAGGGGACATGAGTGGGGGCCTGCTGGCAGGTGCCCCTGACTGCTGGGCAGTAGGGGTGCAAGGGAACATGAGTGGGGGCCTGCTGGCAGGTGCCCCTGACTGGTGGGGGTGTTGGTGCAAGGGGACATGAGTGGGGGCCTGCTGGCAGGGACCCCTGACTGCTGGGGGTGGGGGTGCAAGGGGACATGAGTGGGGGCCTGCTGGCAGGTGCCCCTGACTGCTGGGGAGTGGGGGTCCTGGGTGACATGAGTGGGGGCCTGCTGGCAGGTGCCCCTGACTGCTGGGGGGTCGGGGTGCAAGCGGACATGAGTGGGGATATGCTGGCAGGGGCCCCTGTCTGCTGGGGGGTGGGGGTGCAGTGGGACGAGTGAGACATGGGTGGGGGTCTGTGGCAGGTGCCCCTGACTGCTGGGGGGTGGGAGTGAAGGGGGACATGAGTGAGACATGGGTGGGGGCCTGCTGACAGGTGTCCCTGACTGCTGGGGGGTAGGGGTGCAAGGGGACATGAGTGGGGGCCTGCTGGCAGGTGCCCCTGACTGCTGGGCAGTGGGGGTGCAAGGGGACATGAGTGGGGGCCTGCTGGCAGGTGCCCCTGACTGGTGGGGGTGTGGGTGCAAGGGGACATGAGTGGGGGCCTGCTGGCAGGTGCCCCTGACTGCTGGGGGGTGGGGGTGCAGGGGGACGAGTGAGACATGGGTGGGGGCCTGTGGCAGGTGCCCCTGACTGCTGGGGGGTGGGAGTGAAGGGGGACATGAGTGAGACATGGGTGGGGGCCTGCTGACAGGTGTCCCTGACTGCTGGGGGGTAGGGGTGCAAGGGGACATGAGTGGGGGCCTGCTGGCAGGTGCCCCTGACTGCTGGGCAGTGGGGGTGCAAGGGGACATGAGTGGGGGCCTGCTGGCAGGTGCCCCTGACTGGTGGGGGTGTGGGTGCAAGGGGACATGAGTGGGGGCCTGCTGGCAGGGACCCCTGACTGCTGGGGGTGGGGGTGCAAGGGGACATGAGTGGGGGCCTGCTGGCAGGTGCCCCTGACTGCTGGGGAGTGGGGGTCCTGGGGGACATGAGTGGGGGCCTGCTGGCAGGTGCCCCTGACTGCTGGGGGGTCGGGGTGCAAGCGGACATGAGTGGGGATATGCTGGCAGGGGCCCCTGTCTGCTGGGGGATGGGGGTGCAGGGGGACATGAGTGGTGGCCTGCTGACAGGTGCCCCTTGCTGCTGAAGGGTGGTGGTGCAGGGGTACATGAGTGGGACATGAGTGGGGGCCTGCTGCCAGGTGCCCCTGACTGCTGAGGGGTGGGGGTGCAGTGGGACATGAGTGGGACATGAGTGGGGCCTGCTGGCAGGGGCCCCAGACTGCTGGGGGGTGGGGGTGCAGGGGACATGAGTGGGACATGAGTGGGGGCCTGCTGGCAGGTGCCCCTAACTGCTGGGGTGTGGGGGTGCAGGGGGACATGAGTGGGACATGAGTGGGGGCCTGCTGGCAGGTGCCCCTAACTGATGGGGAGTGGGGGTGCAAGAGGACATGAGCGGGGGCCTGCTGGCAGGTGCCCATTACTGGTGGGGGTGGGGGTGCAAGGGGGCATGAGTGGGGGCCTGCTGGCAGGGACCCCTGACTGCTGGGGGTGGGGGTGCAAGGGGACATGAGTGGGGGCCTGCTGGCTGGTGCCCCTGACTGCTGGGGAGTGGGGGTCCTGGGGGACATGAGTGGGGGGCCTGCTGGCAGGTGCCCCTGACTGCTGGGAGGTGGGGGTGCAAGGGGACATGAGTGGGGATATGCTGGCAGGGGCCCCTGTCTGCTGGGGGATGGAGGTGCAGGGGGACATGAGTGGTGGCCTGCTGACAGGTGCCCCTTACTGCTGAAGGGTGGTGGTGCAGGGGTACATGAGTGGGACATGAGTGGGGGCCTGCTGCCAGGTGCCCCTGACTGCTGAGGGGAGGGGGTGCAGGGGGACATGAGTGGGACATGAGTGGGGGCCTGCTGGCAGGGGCCCCTGACTGCTGGGGAGTGGGAGTGCAAGTGGTCATGAGTGGGGGCCTGCTGGCAGGTACCCCTGACTGCTGGGGGTGGGGGTGCAAGGGGACATGAGTGGGGGCCTGCTGGCAGGTGCCCCTGACTGCTGGGGGGTGTGGTGCAGGGGGGCATGAGTGGGACATGAGTGGGGGCCTGCTGGCAGTTGCCCCTGACTGCTGGGGGGTGGGGGTGCAAGGGGACATGAGTGGGGGCCTGCTGGCAGGTGCCCCTGACTGCTGGGGGGTGGGGGTGAAGGGGGACGAGTGAGACATGGGTGGGGGCCTGTGGTAGGTGCCCCTGACTGCTGGGGGGTGGGAGTGAAGGGGGACATGAGTGAGACATGGGTGGGGGCCTGCTGACAGGTGTCCCTGACTGCTGGGGGGTAGGGGTGCAAGGGGACATGAGTGGGGGCCTGCTGGCAGGTGCCCCTGACTGCTGGGGGTGGGGGTGCAAGGGGACATGAGTGAGGGCCTGCTGGCAGGTGCCCTTGACTGCTGGGGTGTGGGGGTGCATGGGGACATGAGTGGGGGCCTGCTGCCAGGTGCCCCTGACTGCTGGGGGTGGGGGTGCAGGGGGACATGAGTGGGAAATGGGTAGGGGCCTGCTGCAGGGGCCCCTGACTGCTGGGGAGTGGGGGTGCAGGGGGACATGAGTGGGACATGAGTGGGGGCCTGCTGCCAGGTGACCCTGACTGCTGGGGGGTGGGGGTGCAAGGGGACATGAGTGGGGGCCTGCTGGCAGGGGCCCCTGACTGCTGGGGGGTGGGTGTGCTGGCGGACATGAGTGGGACATGAGTGGGGGCCTGCTGGCAGGTGCCCCTGACTGCTGGGGGGTAGGGTGCAGGGGGACATGAGTGGGACATGAGTGGGGGCCTGCTGCCAGGTGCCCCTGACTGCTGGGGGGTGGTGGTGCAGGAGGACATGAGTGGGACATGAGTGGGGGCCTGCTGGCAGGGGCTCCTGACTGCTGGGGGGTAGGGGTGCAAGTGGACATGAGTGGGGGCCTGCTGGCAGTTGCCCCTGAGTGCTGGGGGTGAGGGTGCAGGGGGACATGAGTGGGGGCTTGCTGGCAGGGTCCCCTGACTGCTGGGGGGTGGGGTGCTGGGGGACATGAGTGGGGGCCTGCTGGCAGGTGCCCCTGACTGCAGGGGGGTGGGGGTGCTGGGGAACATGAGTGCGACATGAGTGGGGGCCTGCTGGCAGGTGCCCTGCACTGCTGGGGGTGGGGGTGCAGGGGGACATGAGTGGGACATGAGTGGGGGCCTGCTGCCAGGTGCCCCTGACTGCTGGGTGGTGGGGGTGCAGGGGGACATGAGTGGGGGCCTTCTGGCAGGGGCCCCTGACTGCTGGGGGCTGGGTGTGCAAGGGGACATGAGTGGGGGTCTGATGGCAGGTGCCCCTGACTGCTGGGGGGTGGGGGTGCAAGGGAACATGAGTGGGGGCCTGCTGGCAGGGGCCCCTGAATGCTGGGGGTTGGGGGTGTTGGGGGACATGAGTGGGGGCCTGCTGGCAGGTGCCCCAGACTGCTGGGGGGTGGGGGTGCTAGGGGACATGAGTGGGACATTAGTGGGGGCCTGCTGGCAGATGCCCCTAACTGCTGGGGTGTGGGGGTGCAGGGGGACATGAGTGGGACATGAGTGGGGGCCTGCTGGCAGGTGCCCCTGACTGCTGGGGAGTGGTTGTGCAAGGGGACATGAGTGGGGGCCTGCTGGCAGGTGCCCCTGACTGGTGGGGGTGCAAGGGGACATGAGTGGGGGCCTGCTGGCAGGGACCCCTGATTGCTGGGGGTGGGGGTGCAAGGGGACATGAGTGGGGGCCTGCTGGCAGGTGCCCCTGACTGCTGGGGAGTGGTGGTCCTGGGGGACATGAGTGGGGGCCTGCTGGCAGGTGCCCCTGACTGCTGGGGGGTGGGGGTGCAAGGGGACATGAGTGGGGATATGCTGGCAGGGGCCCCTGTCTGCTGGGGGATGGGGCTGCAGCGGGACATGAGTGGTGGCCTGCTGACAGGTGCCCCTTACTGCTGAAGGGTGGTGGTGCAGGGGTACATGAGTGGGACATGAGTGGGGGCCTGCTGCCAGGTGCCCCTGACTGCTGAGGGGTGGGGGTGCAGGGGGACATGAGTGGGACATGAGTGGGGGCCTGCTGGCAGGGGCCCCAGACTGCTGGGGGGTGGGGGTGCAGGGGGACATGAGTGGGACATGAGTGGGGGCCTGCTGGCAGGTGCCCCTGACTGCTGGGGGGTGGGGGTGCAAGGGGACATGATTGGGGGTCTGCTGGCAGGGGTCCCTGACTGCTAGGGGTCGGGGTGCTGGGGGACATGAGTGGCACATGAGTGGGGCATGCTGGCAGGTGCCCCTGACTGCTGAGGAGTGGGGGTGCAGGGGGACATGAGTGGGACATGAGTGGGGGCCTGCTGGCAGTGGCCCCGGACTGCTGGGGGTGGGGGTGCAAGGGGACATGAGTGGGGGCCTGCTGGCAGGTGCCCCTTACTGCTGGGGGGTGGGGGTGCAGGGGTACATGAGTGGGACATGAGTGGGGGTCTGCTGCCAGGTGCCCCTGACTGCTGAGGGTTGGGGGTGCAGGGGGACATGAGTGCGACATGAGTGGGGGCCTGCTGGCAGTGGCCCCGGACTGCTGGGGGTGGGGGTGCAAGGGGACATGAGTGGGGGCCTGCTGGCAGGTGCCCCTGACTGCTGGGGGGTGGGGGTGCAAGGGGACATGAGTGGGGGCCTGCTGGCAGGGTCCCCTGACTGCTGGGGGGTGGGGGTGCTGGGGGACATGAGTGGGGGCCTGCTGGCAGGTGCCCCTGACTGCTGGAGGCTGGGGGTGCTGGGGGACCTGAGTGGGGCATGAGTGGGGGCCTGCTGGCAGGTGCCCCTGACTGCTGGGGTGTGGGGGTGCAGGGGGACATGAGTGGGATATGAGTGGGGCCTGCTGGCAGGTGCCCCTGACTGCTGTGGGGTGGGGTGCAAGGGGACATGAGTGGGGCCTGCTGGCAGGTGCCCCTGACTGCTGGGGGTGGGGGTGCAAGGTGACATGAGTGGGGGTCTGCTGGCAGGGGCCCCTGACTGCTGGGGGTGTGGGGGTGCAAGGGGACATGAGTGGGGCCCTGCTGGCAGGTGCCCCTGACTGCTAGGGGGTGGGGGTGCTGGGGGACATGAGTGGGGGCCTGCTAGCAGGGGCCCTGACTGCTGGCGGTTGTGGGTGCTAGGGGACATGAGTGGGGGCCTGCTGGCAAGTGCCCCTGACTGCTGGGGGGTATGGGTGCAAGGGGACATGAGCGGGGGCCTGCTGGCAGGGGCCCCTGACTCCTGGGGGGTGGGGGTGCTGGGGGACATGAGTGTGGGACTGCTGGCAGGTGCCCCTGACTGCTGGGGGTGGGGGTGCAGGGGGACATGAGTGGGGGCCTGCTGCCAGGTGCCCCTGACTGCTGGGGGGTGGGGGTGCAGGCGGACATGAGTGGGATATGAGTGGGGGCCTGCTGGCAGGGGCCCCTGACTGCTGGGGGGTGGGGGTGCAAGGGGACATGAGTGGGGGCCTTCTGGCAGGTGCCCCTAACTGCTGGGGGGTGGGGGTGCAAGGAGACATGAGTGGGGACTGCTGGGAGGGGCCCCTGACTGCTGGGGGGTGGGAGTGCTGGGGGACATGAGTGGGGGCCTGGTGGCAGGTGCCCCTGACTGCTGGGGGGTAGGGGTGCTGGGGGACATGAGTGGGGGCCTGCTGGCAGGTGCCCCTGACTGCTGGGGGGTGGGGGTGCAGGGGGACATGAGTGGGACATGAGAGGGGGCCTGCTGGCAGGTGCCCCTGACTGCAGGGGGTGGGGGTGCTGGGGAACATGAGTGCGACATGAGTGGGGGCCTGCTGGCAGGTGCCCTGCACTGCTGGGGGTGGGGGTGCAGGGGGACATGAGTGGGACATGAGTGGGGGCCTGCTGCCAGGTGCCCCTGACTGCTGGGTGGTGGGGGTGCAGGGGGACATGTGTGGGGGCCTTCTGGCAGGGGCCCCTGACTGCTGGGGGCTGGGTGTGCAAGAGGACATGAGTGGGGGTCTGATGGCAGGTGCACCTGACTGCTGGGGGGTGGGGGTGCAAGGGAACATGAGTGGGGGCCTGCTGGCAGGGGCCCCTGAATGCTGGGGGTTGGGGGTGTTGGGGGACATGAGTGGGGGCCTGCTGGCAGGTGCCCCAGACTGCTGGGGGGTGGGGGTGCTAGGGGACATGAGTGGGACATTAGTGGGGGCCTGCTGGCAGGTGCCCCTAACTGCTGGGGTGTGGGGGTGCAGGGGGACATGAGTGGGACATGAGTGGGGGCCTGCTGGCAGGTGCCCCTGACTGCTGGGGAGTGGGGGTGCAAGGGGACATGAGTGGGGGCCTGCTGGCAGGTGCCCCTGACTGGTGGGGGTGGGGGTGCAAAGGGACATGAGTGGGACATGAGTGGGGGCCTGCTGGCAGGGACCCCTGATTGCTGGGGGTGGGTGTGCGAGGGGACATGAGTGGGGGCCTGCTGGCAGGTGCCCCTGACTGCTGGGGAGTGGTGGTCCTGGGGGACATGAGTGGGGGCCTGCTGGCAGGTGCCCCTGACTGCTGGGGGGTGGGGGTGCAAGGGGACATGAGTGGGGATATGCTGGCAGGGGCCCCTGTCTGCTGGGGGATGGGGTTGCAGCGGGACATGAGTGGTGGCCTGCTGACAGGTGCCAATTACTGCTGAAGGGTGGTGGTGCAGGGGTACATGAGTGGGACATGAGTGGGGGCCTGCTGCCAGGTGCCCCTGACTGCTGAGGGGTGGGGGTGCAGGGAGACATGAGTGGGACATGAGTGGGGGCCTGCTGGCAGGGGCCCCAGACTGCTGGGGGGTGGGGGTGCAGGGGGACATGAGTGGGACATGAGTGGGGGCCTGCTGCCAGGTGCCCCTGACTGCTGGGGGGTGGGGGTGCAAGGGGACATGATTGGGGGTCTGCTGGCAGGGGTCCCTGACTGCTAGGGGTCGGGGTGCTGGGGGACATGAGTGGCACATGAGTGGGGCATGCTGGCAGGTGCCCCTGACTGCTGAGGAGTGGGGGTGCAGGGGGACATGAGTGGGACATGAGTGGGGGCCTGCTGGCAGTGGCCCCGGACTGCTGGGGGTGGGGGTGCAAGGGGACATGAGTGGGGGCCTGCTGGCAGGTGCCCCTTACTGCTGGGGGGTGGGGGTGCAGGGGTACATGAGTGGGACATGAGTGGGGGTCTGCTGCCAGGTGCCCCTGACTGCTGAGGGGTGGGGGTGCAGGGGGACATGAGTGCGACATGAGTGGGGGCCTGCTGGCAGTGGCCCCGGACTGCTGGGGGTGGGGGTGCAAGGGGACATGAGTGGGGGCCTGCTGGCAGTGGCCCCTGACTGCTGGGGGGTGGGGGTGCAAGGGGACATGAGTGGGGGCCTGCTGGCAGGGTCCCCTGACTGCTGGGGGGTGGGGGTGCTGGGGGACATGAGTGGGGGCCTGCTGGCAGGTGCCCCTGACTGCTGGAGGCTGGGGGTGCTGGGGGACCTGAGTGGGGCATGAGTGGGGGCCTGCTGGCAGGTGCCCCTGACTGCTGGGGGGTGGGGGTGCAGGGGGACATGAGTGGGATATGAGTGGGGGCCTGCTGGCAGGTGCCCCTGACTGCTGTGGGGTGGGGGTGCAAGGGGACATGAGTGGGGCCTGCTGACAGGTGCCCCTGACTGCTGGGGGTGGGGGTGCAAGGTGACATGAGTGGGGGCCTGCTGGCAGGGGCCCCTGACTGCTGGGGGTGTGGGGGTGCAAGGGGACATGAGTGGGGGCCTGCTGGCAGGTGCCCCTGACTGCTAGGGGGTGGGGGTGCTGGGGGACATGAGTGGGGGCCTGCTAGCAGGGGCCCTGACTGCTGGCGGTTGTGGGTGCTAGGGGACATGAGTGGGGGCCTGCTGGCAGGTGCCCCTGACTGCTGGGGGGTATGGGTGCAAGGGGACATGAGTGGGGGCCTGCTGGCAGGGGCCCCTGACTCCTGGGGGGTGGGGGTGCTGGGGGACATGAGTGGGGGACTGCTGGCAGGTGCCCCTGACTGCTGGGGGTGGGGGTGCAGGGGGACATGAGTGGGGGCCTGCTGCCAGGTGCTCCTGACTGCTGGGAGGTGGGGGTGCAGGCGGACATGAGTGGGATATGAGTGGGGGCCTGCTGGCAGGGGCCCCTGACTGCTGGGGGGTGGGGGTGCAAGGGGACATGAGTGGGGGCCTGCTGGCAGGTGCCCCTAACTGCTGGGGGGTGGGGGTGCAAGGAGACATGAGTGGGGACTGCTGGCAGGGGCCCCTGACTGCTGGGGGGTGGGAGTGCTGGGGGACATGAGTGGGGGCCTGGTGGCAGGTGCCCCTGACTGCTGGGGGGTAGGGGTGCTGGGGGACATGAGTGGGACATGAGTGGGGGCCTGCTGGCAGGTGCCCCTGACTGCTGGGGGGTGGGGGTGCAGGGGGACATGAGTGGGACATGAGAGGGGGCCTGCTGGCAGATGCCCCTGACTGCTGGGAGTTGGGGGTGCAAGGGGACATGAGTGGGGGCCTGCTGGCAGGTACCCCTGACTGCTGGGGGTGGGGGTGCTGGGGGACATGAGTGGGGGCCTGCTGGCAGGTGCCCTACACTGCTGGGGGGTGGGGGTGCAGGTGGACATGAGTGGGGCCTGCTGGCAGGTACCCCTGACTGCTGCGGGGTGGGGGTGCAAGGGGACATGAGTGGGGGCCTGCTGGCAGGGGCCCCTGACTTCTGGGGTGTGGGAGTGCAAGGGGACATGAGTGGGGGCCTGCTGGCAGGTGCCCCTGACTGCTGGGGGGTAGGGGTGATTGGGGACATGAGTGGTGGCCTGCTGGCAGGGGCCCCTGACTGCTGGGGGGTGGCGGTGCAAGGGGACATGTGTGGGGGCCTACAGGCAGGTGCCCCTGACTGCTGGGGGGTGGGGGTGCAAGGGGACATGAGTGGGGGCCTGCTGGAAGGGCCCCCAGACTGCTAGGGGGTGGGGGTGCTGGGGGACATGAGTGGGGGCCTGCTGGCAGGTATCCCTGACTGCTGCAGGGTGGGGGTGCAAGGGGACATGAGTGGGGGCCTGCTGGCAGGGGCCCCTGACTGCTGGGGTGTGGGAGTGCAAGGGGACATGAGTGGGGGCCTGCTGGCAGGTGCCCCTGACAGCTGGGGGGTAGGGGTGATTGGGGACATGAGTGGTGGCCTGCTGGCAGGGGCCTCTGACTGCTGGGGGGTGGCGGTGCAAGGGGACATGAGTGGGGGCCTACAGGCAGGTGCCCCTGACTGCTGGGGGGTGGGGGTGCAAGGGGACATGAGTGGGGGCCTGCTGGAAGGGCCCCCAGACTGCTAGGGGGTGGGGCTGCTGGGGGACATGAGTGGGGGCCTGCTGGCAGGTGCCCCTGACTGCTGGGGGGTGGGGGTGCAAGGGGACATGAGTGGGGGCCTGCTGGCAGGGGCCCCTGACTGCTGGGGCGTGGGGGCACTAGGGACATGAGTGGGACATGAGTGGGGGTCTTCTGGCAGGTGCCCCTGACTGCTGGGGGTGGGGGTGCAAGGGGACATGAGTGGGGGCCTGTTGGCAGGTGCCCCTGACTGCTGGGGGGTGGGGGGGTAAGGGGACATGAGTGGGGGCCTGCTGGCAGGGGCCCCTGACTGCTGGGGCGTGGGGGCACTAGGGACACGAGTGGGACATGAGTGGGGGCCTTCTGGCAGGTGCCCCTGACTGCTGGGGGGTGGGGGTGCAGGGGGATATGAGTGGGACATGAGTGGGCGCCTGCTGCCAGGTGCTCCTGACTGCTGGGGTGTGGGGGTGCTGGGGGACATGAGTGGGGGCCTGCTGGCAGGTGCCCCTGACTGCTGGGGGGTGGTGGTGCAGGGGGACATGAGTGGGACATGAGTGTGGGCCTTCTGGCAGGGGCCCCTGACTTCTGGGGGGTGGTGGTGCAGGAGGACATGAGTGGGGGCCTGCTGCAGGTGCCCCTGACTGCTGGGGGGTGGGGGTGCAGGGGGACATGAGTGGGGGGCTGCTGGCAGGGGCCCCTGACTGCTGGGGGGTGGGGGTGCTGGGGGACATGAGTGGGGGCCTGCTGGCAGGTGCCCCTGACTGCTGGGGGGTGGGGGTGCTGGGGGACATGAGTGGGGGCCTGCTGGCAGGTTCTCCTGACTGCTGGGGGCTGGGGGTGCTGGGGGACATGAGTGGGGGCCTGCTGGCAGGTGCCCCTGACTGCTGGGGGGTGGGGGTGTAGGGGGACATGAGTGGGACATGAGTGGGGGCCTGCTGCCAGGTTCCCCTGACTGCTGGGGGTGGGGGTGCAAGGGGACATGAGTGGGGGCCTGTTGGCAGGTGCCCCTGACTGCTGGGGGGTGGGGGTGCAAGGGGACATGAGTGGGGGCCTGCTGGCAGGGGCCCCTGACTGCTGGGGGGTGGGGGTGCTGGGGGACATGAGTGGGACGTGAGTGGGGGCCTGCTGCCAGGTGCCCCCGACTGCTGGGGGGTGGGGGTGCAGGGGGACATGAGTGGGACATGAGTGGGGGACTGCTGGCAGGGTCCCCTGACTGCTGGGGTGTGGGGGTGCTGGGGGACATTAGTGGGGGCCTGCTGGCAGGTGCCCCTAACTGCTGGGGTGTGGGGGTGCAGGGGGACTTGAGTGGGACATGAGTGGGGGCCTGCTGGCAGGTGCCCCTGACTGATGGGGGGTGGGGGTGCAAGGGGACATGAGTGGGGGCCTGCTGGCAGGTGCCCCTGACTGGTGGGGGGTGGGGGTGCAAGGGGACATGAGTGGGGGCCTGCTGGCAGGGACCCCTGACTGCTGGGGGTGGGGGTGCAAGGGGACATGAGTGGGGGCCTGCTGGCAGGTGACCCTGACTGCTGGGGAGTGGGGGTCCTGGGGGACATGAGTGGGGGCCTGCTGGCAGGTGCCCCTGACTGCTGGGGGGTGGGGGTGCAAGGGGATATGAGTGGGGGTATGCTGGCAGGGGCCCCTGTCTGCTGGGGAATGGGGGTGCAGGGGGACATGAGTGGAACATGAGTGAGGACCTGCTGCCAGGTGCCCCTGACTGCTGAGGGGTGGGGGTGCAGGGGGACATGAGTGGGACATGAGTGGAGGCCTGCTGGCAGGTGCCCCTGACTGCTGGGGGGTGGGGGTGCAAGGGGACATGAGTGGGGTCCTGCTGGCAGGGGCCCCTGACTGCTGGGGGGTGGGGGTGCTGGGGGACATGAGTGGGACGTGAGTGGGGGCCTGCTGCCAGGTGCCCCCGACTGCTGGGGGGTGGGGGTGCAGGGGGACATGAGTGGGACATGAGTGGGGGCCTGCTGGCAGGGTCCCCTGACTGCTGGGGTGTGGGGGTGCTGGGGGGCATTAGTGGGGGCCTGCTGGCAGGTGCCCCTAACTGCTGGGGTGTGGGGGTGCAGGGGGACTTGAGTGGGACATGAGTGGGGGCCTGCTGGCAGGTGCTCCTGACTGATGGGGGGTGGGGGTGCAAGGGGACATGAGTGGGGGCCTGCTGGCAGGTGCCCCTGACTGGTGGGGGGTGGGGGTGCAAGGGGACATGAGTGGGGGCCTGCTGGCAGGGACCCCTGACTGCTGGGGGTGGGGGTGCAAGGGGACATGAGTGGGGGCCTGCTGGCAGGTGCCCCTGACTGCTGGGGAGTGGGGGTCCTGGGGGACATGAGTGGGGGCCTGCTGGCAGGTGCCCCTGACTGCTGGGGGGTGGGGGTGCAAGGGGATATAAGTGGGGGTATGCTGGCAGGGGCCCCTGTCTGCTGGGGAATTGGGGTGCAGGGGGACATGAGTGGAACATGAGTGAGGGCCTGCTGCCAGGTGCCGCTGACTGCTGAGGGGTGGGGGGCAGGGGGACATGAGTGGGACATGAGTGGAGGCCTGCTGGCAGGTGCCCCTGACTGCTGGGGGGTGGGGGTGCAAGGGGACATGATTGGGGTTCTGCTGGCAGGGGTCCCTGACTGCTAGGGGTCGGGGTGCTGGGGGTGGGGGTGCAAGGGGACATGAGTGGGGGCATGCTGGCAGGTGCCCCTGACTGCTGAGGGGTGGGGGTGCTGGGGGACATGAGTGGGACATGAGTGGGGGCCTGCTGCCAGGTGCCCCTGACTGCTGGGGGGTGGGGGTGCAAGGGGATGTGAGTGGGGGCCTGCTGGCAGGTGCCCCTTACTGCTGGGGGGTGGGGGTGCAGGGGTACATGAGTGGGACATGAGTGGGGGTCTGCTGCCAGGTGCCCCTGACTGCTGAGGGGTGGGGGTGCAGGGAGACATGAGTGTGACATGAGTGGGGGCCTGCTGGCAGGGGCCCGGACTGCTGGGGGTGGGGGTGCAAGGGGACATGAGTGGGGGCCTGCGGGCAGGTGCCCCTGACTGCTGGGGGGTGGGGGTGCAAGGGGACATGAGTGGGGGCCTGCTGACAGGGGCCCCTGACTGCTGGGGGGTGGGGGTGCTGGGGGACATGAGTGGGGGCCTGCTGGCAGGTGCCCCTGAATGCTGGATGGTGGGGGTGCTGGGGGACATGAGTGGGACATGAGTGGGGGCCTGCTGGCAGGTGCCCCTGACTGCAGGGGGGGTGCAGGGGAACATAAGTGGGATATGAGTGGGGGCCTGCTGGCAGGTGCCCCTGACTGCTGGGGGGTGGGGGTGCAAGGGGACATGAGTGGGGGCCTGCTGGCAGGGACCCCTGACTGCTGGGGGTGGGGGTGCAAGGGGACATGAGTGGGGGCCTTCTGGCAGGTGCCCCTGACTGCTGGGGAGTGGGGGTCCTGGGGGACATGAGTGGGGGCCTGCTGGCAGGTGCCCCTGACTGCTGGGGGGTGGGGGTGCAAGGGGATATGAGTGGGGGTATGCTGGCAGGGGCCCCTGTCTGCTGGGGAATGGGGGTGCAGGGGGACATGAGTGGAACATGAGTGAGGGCCTGCTGCCAGGTGCCCCTGACTGCTGAGGGGTGGGGGTGCAGGGGGACATGAGTGGGACATGAGTGGAGGCCTGCTGGCAGGTGCCCCTGACTGCTGGGGGGTGGGGGTGCAAGGGGACATGAGTGGGGGCCTGCTGGCAGGGGCCCCTGACTGCTGGGGGGTGGGGGTGCTGGGGGACATGAGTGGGACGTGAGTGGGGGCCTGCTGCCAGGTGCCCCCGACTGCTGGGGGGTGGGGGTGCAGGGGGACATGAGTGGGACATGAGTGGGGGCCTGCTGGCAGGGTCCCCTGACTGCTGGGGTGTGGGGGTGCTGGGGGGCATTAGTGGGGGCCTGCTGGCAGGTGCCCCTAACTGCTGGGGTGTGGGGGTGCAGGGGGACTTGAGTGGGACATGAGTGGGGGCCTGCTGGCAGGTGCCCCTGACTGATGGGGGGTGGAGGTGCAAGGGGACATGAGTGGGGGCCTGCTGGCAGGTGCCCCTGACTGGTGGGGGGTGGGGGTGCAAGGGGACATGAGTGGGGGCCTGCTGGCAGGGACCCCTGACTGCTGGGGGTGGGGGTGCAAGGGGACATGAGTGGGGGCCTGCTGGCAGGTGCCCCTGACTGCTGGGGAGTGGGGGTCCTGGGGGACATGAGTGGGGGCCTGCTGGCAGGTGCCCCTGACTGCTGGGGGGTGGGGGTGCAAGGGGATATAAGTGGGGGTATGCTGGCAGGGGCCCCTGTCTGCTGGGGAATTGGGGTGCAGGGGGACATGAGTGGAACATGAGTGAGGGCCTGCTGCCAGGTGCCGCTGACTGCTGAGGGGTGGGGGGCAGGGGGACATGAGTGGGACATGAGTGGAGGCCTGCTGGCAGGTGCCCCTGACTGCTGGGGGGTGGGGGTGCAAGGGGACATGATTGGGGTTCTGCTGGCAGGGGTCCCTGACTGCTAGGGGTCGGGGTGCTGGGGGTGGGGGTGCAAGGGGACATGAGTGGGGGCATGCTGGCAGGTGCCCCTGACTGCTGAGGGGTGGGGGTGCTGGGGGACATGAGTGGGACATGAGTGGGGGCCTGCTGCCAGGTGCCCCTGACTGCTGGGGGGTGGGGGTGCAAGGGGATGTGAGTGGGGGCCTGCTGGCAGGTGCCCCTTACTGCTGGGGTGTGGGGGTGCAGGGGTACATGAGTGGGACATGAGTGGGGGTCTGCTGCCAGGTGCCCCTGACTGCTGAGGGGTGGGGGTGCAGGGAGACATGAGTGTGACATGAGTGGGGGCCTGCTGGCAGGGGCCCGGACTGCTGGGGGTGGGGGTGCAAGGGGACATGAGTGGGGGCCTGCGGGCAGGTGCCCCTGACTGCTGGGGGGTGGGGGTGCAAGGGGACATGAGTGGGGGCCTGCTGACAGGGGCCCCTGACTGCTGGGGGGTGGGGGTGCTGGGGGACATGAGTGGGGGCCTGCTGGCAGGTGCCCCTGAATGCTGGATGGTGGGGGTGCTGGGGGACATGAGTGGGACATGAGTGGGGGCCTGCTGGCAGGTGCCCCTGACTGCAGGGGGGGTGCAGGGGAACATAAGTGGGATATGAGTGGGGGCCTGCTGGCAGGTGCCCCTGACTGCTGGGGGGTGGGGGTGCAAGGTGACATGAGTGGGGGCCTGCTGGCAGGGGCCCCTGACTGCTGGGGGGTAGGGGTACAAGGGGACATGAGTGGGGGCCTGCTGGCAGGTGCCCCTGACTGCTAGGGGGGGGGTGCTGGGGGACATGAGTGGGGGCCTGCTAGCAGGGGCCCTGACTGCTGGCGGTTGTGGGTGCTAGGGGACATGAGTGGGGGCCTGCTGGCAGGTGTCCCTGACTGCTGGGGGGTAGGGGTGCAAGGGGACATGAGTGGGGGCCTGCTGGCAGGGAGCCCTGACTGCTGGGGGGTGGGGGTGCAGGGGGACATGAGTGGGACATGCGTGGGGGCCTGCTGGCAGGGGCCCCTGACTGCTGGGGGGTGGGGGTGCAAGGGGACATGAGTGGGGGCCTGCTGGCAGGTGCCTCTGACTGCTGGGGGGTGGGGGTGCAAGGAGACATGAGTGGGGGCCTGCTGGCAGGGGCCCCTGACTGCTGGGGGGTGGGAGTGCTGGGGGACATGAGTGGGGGCCTGGTGGCAGGTGCCCCTGACTGCTGGGGGGTAGGGGTGCAGGCGGACATGAGTGGGATATGAGTGGGGGCCTGCTGGCAGGGGCCCCTGACTGCTGGGGGGTGGGGGTGCAAGGAGACATGAGTGGGGGCCTGCTGGCAGGGGCCCCTGACTGCTGGGGGGTGGGAGTGCTGGGGGACATGAGTGGGGGCCTGGTGGCAGGTGCCCCTGACTGCTGGGGGGTCGGGGTGCAGGGGGACATGAGTGGGACATGAGTGGGGGCCTGCTGGCAGATGCCCCTGACTGCTGGGGGTTGGGGGTGCAAGGGGACATGAGTGGGGGCCTGCTGGCAGGGGCCCCTGACTGCTGGGGGGTCGGGGTGCAGGGGGACATGAGTGGGACATGAGTGGGGGCCTGCTGGCAGATGCCCCTGACTGCTGGGGGTTGGGGGTGCAAGGGGACATGA
Source organism: Ambystoma mexicanum (assembly GCF_040938575.1). Taxonomy (NCBI): domain Eukaryota; kingdom Metazoa; phylum Chordata; class Amphibia; order Caudata; family Ambystomatidae; genus Ambystoma; species Ambystoma mexicanum. The sequence goes on along the minus strand of NC_090941.1, from coordinate 107,525,779 downwards.
GTGGGGGCCTGCTGGCAGGTACCCCTGACTGCTGGGGGTGGGGGTGCTGGGGGACATGAGTGGGGGCCTGCTGGCAGGTGCCCTGCACTGCTGGGGGGTGGGGTTGCAGGTGGACATGAGTGGGACATGAGTGGCGGCCACTTGGCAGGGTCCCCTGACTGCTGGGGTGTGGGGGTGCTGGGGGACATTAGTGGGGGCCTGCTGGCAGGTGCCCCTGACTGCTGGGGGGTGGGGGTGCAGGGGGACATGAGTGGGACATGAGTGGGACCTGCTCGCAGGTGCCCCTGACTGCTGGGGGGGTGGGGGTGCAAGGGGACATGAGTAGGGGCCTGCTGGCAGGGGCCCCTGACTGCTGGGGAGTGGGGGTGCAAGGGGACATGAGTTGGGCCTGCTGGCAGGTGCCCCTGACTGCTGGGGGGTAGGGGTGATGGGAGACATGAGTGGTGGCCTGCTGGCAGGGGCCCCTGATTGCTGGGGGGTGGCGGTGCAAGGGGACATGAGTGGGGGCCTGCAGGCAGGTGCCCCTGACTGCTGGGGGGTGGGGGTGCAAGAGGACATGAGTGGGGGCCTGCTGGAAGGGCCCCCAGACTGCTGGGGGTGGGGGTGCTGGGGGAAATGAGTGGGGGCCTGCTGGCAGGTGCCCCTGACTGCTGGGGGGTGGGGGTGCAGGGGGACATGAGTGGGACATGAGTGGGGGCCTGCTGCCAGGTTCCCCTGACTGCTGGGGGTGGGGGTGCAAGGGGACATGAGTGGGGGCCTGCAGGCAGGTGCCCCTGACTGCTGGGGGGTGGGGGTGCAAGAGGACATGAGTGGGGGCCTGCTGGAAGGGCCCCCAGACTGCTGGGGGTGGGGGTGCTGGGGGACATGAGTGGGACGTTAGTGGGGGCCTGCTGCCAGGTGCCCCCGACTGCTGGGGGGTGGGGGTGCAGGGGGACATGAGTGGGACATGAGTGGGGGCCTGCTGGCAGGGTCCCCTGACTGCTGGGGTGTGGGGGTGCTGGGGGGCATTAGTGGGGGCCTGCTGGCAGGTGCCCCTAACTGCTGGGGTGTGGGGGTGCAGGGGGACTTGAGTGGGACATGAGTGGGGGCCTGCTGGCAGGTGCCCCTGACTGATGGGGGGTGGGGGTGCAAGGGGACATGAGTGGGGGCCTGCTGGCAGGTGCCCCTGACTGGTGGGGGGTGGGGGTGCAAGGGGACATGAGTGGGGGCCTGCTGGCAGGGACCGCTGACTGCTGGGGGTGGGGGTGCAAGGGGACATGAGTGGGGGCCTGCTGGCAGGTGCCCCTGACTGCTGGGGAGTGGGGGTCCTGGGGGACATGAGTGGGGGCCTGCTGGCAGGTGCCCCTGACTGCTGGGGGGTGGGGGTGCAAGGGGATATGAGTGGGGGTATGCTGGCAGGGGCCCCTGTCTGCTGGGGAATGGGGGTGCAGGGGGACATGAGTGGAACATGAGTGAGGGCCTGCTGCCAGGTGCCGCTGACTGCTGAGGGGTGGGGGTGCAGGGGGACATGAGTGGGACATGAGTGGAGGCCTGCTGGCAGGTGCCCCTGACTGCTGGGGGGTGGGGGTGCAAGGGGACATGATTGGGGTTCTGCTGGCAGGGGTCCCTGACTGCTAGGGGTCGGGGTGCTGGGGGTGGGGGTGCAAGGGGACATGAGTGGGGGCATGCTGGCAGGTGCCCCTGACTGCTGAGGGGTGGGGGTGCTGGGGGACATGAGTGGGACATGAGTGGGGGCCTGCTGCCAGGTGCCCCTGACTGCTGGGGGGTGGGGGTGCAAGGGGATGTGAGTGGGGGCCTGCTGGCAGGTGCCCCTTACTGCTGGGGGGTGGGGGTGCAGGGGTACATGAGTGGGACATGAGTGGGGGTCTGCTGCCAGGTGCCCCTGACTGCTGAGGGGTGGGGGTGCAGGGAGACATGAGTGTGACATGAGTGGGGGCCTGCTGGCAGGGGCCCCGGACTGCTGGGGGTGGGGGTGCAAGGGGACATGAGTGGGGGCCTGCGGGCAGGTGCCCCTGACTGCTGGGGGGTGGGAGTGCAAGGGGACATGAGTGGGGGCCTGCTGGCAGGGGCCGCTGACTGCTGGGGGTGGGGGTGCTGGGGGACATGAGTGGGGGCCTGCTGGCAGGTGCCCCTGAATGCTGGATGGTGGGGGTGCTGGGGGACATGAGTGGGACATGAGTGGGGGCCTGCTGGCAGGTGCCCCTGACTGCAGGGGGGGGGTGCAGGGGAACATAAGTGGGATATGAGTGGGGGCCTGCTGGCAGGTGCCCCGGACTGCTGGGGGGTGGGGGTGCAAGGGGACATGAGTGGGGCCTGCTGGCAGGTGCCCCTGACTGCTGGGGGGTGGGGGTGCAAGGTGACATGAGTGGGGGCCTGCTGGCAGGGGCCCCTGACTGCTGGGGGGTAGGGGTACAAAGGGACATGAGTGGGGGCCTGCTGGCAGGTGCCCCTGACTGCTAGGGGGGGGTGCTGGGGGACATGAGTGGGGGCCTGCTAGCAGGGGCCCTGACTGCTGGGGGGTGGGAGTGCTGGGGGACATGAGTGGGGGCCTGGTGGCAGGTGCCCCTGACTGCTGGGGGGTAGGGGTGCAGGCGGACATGAGTGGGATATGAGTGGGGGCCTGCTGGCAGGTGTCCCTGACTGCTGGGGGGTAGGGGTGCAAGGTGACATGAGTGGGGGCCTGCTGGCAGGGAGCCCTGACTGCTGGGGGGTGGGGGTGCAGGGGGACATGAGTGGGACATGCGTGGGGGCCTGCTGGCAGGGGCCCCTGACTGCTGGGGGGTGTGGGTGCAAGGGGACATGAGTGGGGGCCTGCTGGCAGGTGCCTCTGACTGCTGGGGGGTTGGGGTGCAAGGAGACATGAGTGGGGGCCTGCTGGCAGGGGCCCCTGAATGCTGGGGGGTGGGAGTGCTGGGGGACATGAGTGGGGGCCTGGTGGCAGGTGCCCCTGACTGCTGGGGGGTAGGGGTGCAGGCGGACATGAGTGGGATATGAGTGGGGGCCTGCTGGCAGGGGCCCCTGACTGCTGGGGGGTGGGGGTGCAAGGAGACATGAGTGGGGGCCTGATGGCAGGGGCCCCTGACTGCTGGGGGGTGGGAGTGCTGGGGGACATGAGTGGGGGCCTGGTGGCAGGTGCCCCTGACTGGGGGGTCGGGGTGCAGGGGGACATGAGTGGGACATGAGTGGGGGCCTGCTGGCAGATGCCCCTGACTGCTCGGGGTTGGGGGTGCAAGGGGACATGAGTGGGGGCCTGCTGGCAGGGGCCCCTGACTGCTGGGGGGTCGGGGTGCAGGGGGACATGAGTGGGACATGAGTGGGGGCCTGCTGGCAGATGCCCCTGACTGCTGGGGGTTGGGGGTGCAAGGGGACATGAGTGGGGGCCTGCTGGCAGGTACTCCTGACTGCTGGGGGTGGGGGTGCTGGGGGACATGAGTGGGGGCATGCTGGCAGGTGCCCTGCACTGCTGGGGGGTGGGGGTTGCAGGTGGACATGAGTGGGACATGAGTGGCGGCCTGCTGGCAGGGTCCCCTGACTGCTGGGGTGTGGGGGTGCTGGGGGACATTAGTGGGGGCCTGCTGGCAGGTGCCCCTGACTGCTGGGGGGTGGGGGTGCAGGGGGACATGAGTGGGACATGAGTGGGGGCCTGCTGCCAGGTGCCCCTGACTGCTGGGGGGTGGTGGTGCAGGGGGAAATGAGTGGGACATGACTGTGGGCCTTCTGGCAGGGGCCCCTGACTGCTGGGGGGGTGGGGGTGCAAGGAGACATGAGTGGGGGCCTGCTGGCAGGTGCCCCTGACTGCTGGGGGGTGGGAGTGCAGGTGGACATGAGTGGGGGCCTGCTGGCAGGTGCCCCTGACTGCTGGGGGTGGGGGTGCTGGGGGACATGAGTGGGGGCCTGCTGGCAGGTGCCCCTGACTGCTGGGGGGTGAGGGTGCTGGGGACATGAGTGGGACATGAGTGGGGGCCTGCTGGCCGGTGCCCTGCACTGCTGGGGGGTGGGGGTGCAGGGGGACATGAGTGGGTCATGAGTGGGGGCCTGCTGGCAGGTGCCCCTGACTGCTGGGGGGTGGGGGTTCAGGGGAACATGAGTGGGATATGAGTGGGGGCCTGCTGCCAGGTGCCCCTGACTGCTGGGAGGTGGGGGTGCAGGGGGACATGAGTGGGGCATGATTGGGGGCCTGCTGGCAGGGGCCCCTGACTGCTGGGGGGTGGGGGTTCAAGGGGACATGAGTGGGGGCCTGCTGGCAGGTGCCCCTGACTGCTGGGGGGTGGGGGTGCAAGGAGACATGAGTGGGGGCCTGCTGGCAGGTGCCCCTGACTGCTGGGGGACGGGAGTGCAGGGGGACATGAGTGGGGGCCTGCTGCCAGGTGCCCCTGACTGCTGGGGGGTGGGGGTGCAAGGGGATGTGAGTGGGGGCCTGCTGGCAGGTGCCCCTTACTGCTGGGGGGTGGGGGTGCAGGGGTACATGAGTGGGACATGAGTGGGGGTCTGCTGCCAGGTGCCCCTGTCTGCTGAGGGGTGGGGGTGCAGGGAGACATGAGTGTGACATGAGTGGGGGCCTGCTGGCAGGGGCCCCGGACTGCTGGGGGTGGGGGTGCAAGGGGACATGAGTGGGGGCCTGCGGGCAGGTGCCCCTGACTGCTGGGGGGTGGGGGTGCAAGGGGACATGAGTGGGGGCCTGCTGGCAGGGGCCCCTGACTGCTGGGGGGTGGGGGTGCTGGGGGACATGAGTGGGGGCCTGCTGGCAGGTGCCCCAGAATGCTGGATGGTGGGGGTGCTGGGGGACATGAGTGGGACATGAGTGGGGGCCTGCTGGCAGGGGCCCCTGACTGCTGGGGGGTGGGGGTGCTGGGGGACATGAGTGGGGGCCTGCTGGCAGGTGCCCCTGAATGCTGGATGGTGGTGGTGCTGGGGGACATGAGTGGGGGCCTGCTGGCAGGTGCCCCTGACTGCTGGGGGGTGGGGGTGCAAGGGGACATGAGTGGGGCCTGCTGGCAGGTGCCCCTGACTGCTGGGGGGTGGGGGTGCTGGGGGACATGAGTGGGGGCCTGCTAGCAGGGGCCCTGACTGCTGGCGGTTGTGGGTGCTAGGGGACATGAGTGGGGGCCTGCTGGCAGGGGCCCTGACTGCTGGCGGTTGTGGGCGCAAGGGGACATGAGTGGGGGCCTGCTGGCAGGGAGCCCTGACTGCTGGGGGGTGGGGGTGCAGGGGGACATGAGTGGGACATGCGTGGGGGCCTGCTGGCAGGGGCCCCTGACTGCTGGGGGGTGGGGGTGCAAGGGGACATGAGTGGGGGCCTGCTGGCAGGTGCCTCTGACTGCTGGGGGGTGGGGGTGCAAGGAGACATGAGTGGGGGCCTGCTGGCAGGGGCCCCTGACTGCTGGGGGGTGGGAGTGCTGGGGGACATGAGTGGGGGCCTGGTGGCAGGTGCCCCTGACTGCTGGGGGGTAGGGGTGCAGGCGGACATGAGTGGGATATGAGTGGGGGCCTGCTGGCAGGGGCCCCTGACTGCTGGGGGGTGGGGGTGCAAGGAGACATGAGTGGGGGCCTGCTGGCAGGGGCCCCTGACTGCTGGGGGGTGGGAGTGCTGGGGGACATGAGTGGGGGCCTGGTGGCAGGTGCCCCTGACTGCTGGGGGGTCGGGGTGCAGGGGGACATGAGTGGGACATGAGTGGGGGCCTGCTGGCAGATGCCCCTGACTGCTGGGGGTTGGGGGTGCAAGGGGACATGAGTGGGGGCCTGCTGGCAGGGGCCCCTGACTGCTGGGGGGTCGGGGTGCAGGGGGACATGAGTGGGACATGAGTGGGGGCCTGCTGGCAGATGCCCCTGACTGCTGGGGGTTGGGGGTGCAAGGGGACATGAGTGGGGGCCTGCTGGCAGGTACCCCTGACTGCTGGGGGTGGGGGTGCTGGGGGACATGAGTGGGGGCCTGCTGGCAGGTGCCCTGCACTGCTGGGGGGTGGGGGTTGCAGGTGGACATGAGTGGGACATGAGTGGCGGCCTGCTGGCAGGGTCCCCTGACTGCTGGGGTGTGGGGGTGCTGGGGGACATTAGTGGGGGCCTGCTGGCAGGTGCCCCTGACTGCTGGGGGGTGGGGGTCCAGGGGGACATGAGTGGGACATGAGTGGGACCTGCTCGCAGGTGCCCCTGACTGCTGGGGGGGTGGGGGTGCAAGGGGACATGAGTAGGGGCCTGCTGGCAGGGGCCCCTGACTGCTGGGGGGTGGGGGTGCAAGGGGACATGAGTTGGGCCTGCTGGCAGGTGCCCCTGACTGCTGGGGGGTAGGGGTGATGGGAGACATGAGTGGTGGCCTGCTGGCAGGGGCCCCTGATTGCTGGGGGGTGGCGGTGCAAGGGGACATGAGTGGGGGCCTGCAGGCAGGTGCCCCTGACTGCTGGGGGGTGGGGGTGCAAGAGGACATGAGTGGGGGCCTGCTGGAAGGGCCCCCAGACTGCTGGGGGTGGGGGTGCTGGGGGACATGAGTGGGGGCCTGCTGGCAGGTGCCCCTGACTGCTGGGGGGTGGGGGTGCAGGGGGACATGAGTGGGACATGAGTGGGGGCCTGCTGCCAGGTTCCCCTGACTGCTGGGGGTGGGGGTGCAAGGGGACATGAGTGGGGGCCTGTTGGCAGGTGCCCCTGACTGCTGGGGGGTGGGGGTGCAAGGGGACATGAGTGGGGGCCTGCAGGCAGATGCCCCTGACTGCTGGGGGGTGGGGGTGCAAGAGGACATGAGTGGGGGCCTGCTGGAAGGGCCCCCAGACTGCTGGGGGTGGGGGTGCTGGGGGACATGAGTGGGGGCCTGCTGGCAGGTGCCCCGGACTGCTGGGGGGTGGGGGTGCAGGGGGACATGAGTGGGGGCCTGCTGGCAGGGGCCCCTGACTGCTGGGGGGTGGGGGTGCTGGGGGACATGAGTGGGGGCCTGCTGGCAGGTGCCCTTGACTGCTGGGGGGTGAGGGTGCTGGGGGACATGAGTGGGACATGAGTGGGGGCCTGCTGGCCGGTGCCCTGCACTGCTGGGGGGTGGGGGTGCAGGGGGAATTGAGTGGGACATAAGTGGGGGCCTGCTACCAGGGGCCCGTGACTGCTGGGGGGTGGTGGTGCAGGGGGACATGAGTGGGGCCTGCTGGCAGGTGCCCCTGACTGCTGGGGGGTGGGGGTGCAGGGGGACATGAGTGGGGGTCTGCTGGCAGGGGCCCCTGACTGCTGGGGGGTGTGGGTGCTGGTGGACATGAGTGGGGGCCTGCTGGCAGGTGCCCTTGACTGCTGGGGGGTGAGGGTGCTGGGGGACATGAGTGGAACATGAGTGGGGGCCTGCTGGCCAGTGCCATGCACTGCTGGGGGGTGGGGGTGCAGGGGGACATGAGTGGGGGCCTGCTGGCAGGGGCCTCTGACTGCTGGGGGGTAGGGGTGCAAGGGGACATGAGTGGGGGCCTGCTGGCAGGGGCCCCTGAATGCTGGGGGAGGTAGGGGTGCAAGGGGACATGAGTGGGGGCCTGCTGGCAGGTACCCCTGACTGCTGGGGAGTTTGGTTACAAGGGGACATGAGTGGGGGCCTGCTGGCAGGGGCCCCTGACTGCTGGGGGGTGGGGGTGCAAGGGGACATGAGTGGGGGCCTGCAGGCAGGTGTCCCTGACTGCTGGGGGGTGGGGCTGCAAGGAGACATGAGTGGGGGGCCTGCTGGAAGGGCCCCCTGACTGCTGGGGGGTGGGGGTGCTGGGGGACATGAGTGGGGGCCTGCTGGCAGGTGCCCCTGACTGCTGGGGGGTGGGGGTGTAGGGGGACATGAGTGGGACATGAGTGGGGGCCTGCTGCCAGGTTCCCCTGACTGCTGGGGGTGGGGGTGCAAGGGGACATGAGTGGGGTCCTGCTGGCAGGGGCCCCTGACTGCTAGGGGGTGGGGGTGCTGGGGGACACAAGTGGGACATGAGTGGGGGCCTGCTGCCAGGTGCCCCTGACTGCTGGGGGGTGGGGGTCCAGGGGGACATGAGTGGGACATGAGTGGGGGCCTGCTGCCAGGTGCCCCTGACTGCTGGGGGGTGGTGGTGCAGGGGGACATGAGTGGGACATGACTGTGGGCCTTCTGGCAGGGGCCCCTGCTGGGGGGTGGGGGTGCAAGGAGACATGAGTGGGGGCCTGCTGGCAGGTGCCCCTGACTGCTGGGGGTGGGAGTGCAGGTGGACATGAGTGGGGGCCTGCTGGCAGTTGCCCCTGACTGCTGGGGGTGGGGGTGCTGGGGGACATGAGTGGGGGCCTGCTGGCAGGTGCCCCTGACTGCTGGGGGGTGAGGGTGCTGGGGACATGAGTGGGACATGAGTGTGGGCCTGCTGGCCGGTGCCCTGCACTGCTGGGGGGTGGGGGTGCAGGGGGACATGAGTGGGTCATGAGTGGGGGCCTGCTGGCAGGTGCCCCTGACTGCTGGGGGGTGGGGGTTCAGGGGAACATGAGTGGGATATGAGTGGGGGCCTGCTGCCAGGTGCCCCTGACTGCTGGGAGGTGGGGGTGCAGGGGGACATGAGTGGGGCATGATTGGGGGCCTGCTGGCAGGGGCCCCTGACTGCTGGGGGGTGGGGGTTCAAGGGGAAATGAGTGGGGGCCTGCTGGCAGGTGCCCCTGACTGCTGGGGGGTGGGGGTGCAAGGAGACATGAGTGGGGGCCTGCTGGCAGGTGCCCCTGACTGCTGGGGGGTGGGAGTGCAGGGGGACATGAGTGGGGGCCTGCTGGCAGGTGCCCCTGACTGCTGGGGGTGGGGGTGCTGGGGGACATGAGTGGGGGCCTGCTGGCAGGTGCCCCTGACTGCTGGGGGGTGAGGGTGCTGGGGACATGAGTGGGACATGAGTGGGGGCCTGCTGGCCGGTGCCCTGCACTGCTGGGGGGTGGGGGTGCTGGGGGACATGAGTGGGACATGAGTGGGGGCCTGCTGCCAGGTTCCCCTGACTGCTGGGGGTGGGGGTGCAAGGGGACATGAGTGGGGTCCTGCTGGCAGGGGCCCCTGACTGCTAGGGGGTGGGGGTGCTGGGGGACACAAGTGGGACATGAGTGGGGGCCTGCTGGCAGGTGCCCCTGACTGCTGGGGGGTGGGAGTGCAGGGGGACATGAGTGGGGGCCTGCTGGCAGGTGCCCCTGACTGCTGGGGGTGGGGGTGCTGGGGGACATGAGTGGGGGCCTGCTGGCAGGTGCCCCTGACTGCTGGGGGGTGAGGGTGCTGGGGACATGAGTGGGACATGAGTGGGGGCCTGCTGGCCGGTGCCCTGCACTGCTGGGGGGTGGGGGTGCTGGGGGACATGAGTGGGACATGAGTGGGGGCCTGCTGCCAGGTTCCCCTGACTGCTGGGGGTGGGGGTGCAAGGGGACATGAGTGGGGTCCTGCTGGCAGGGGCCCCTAACTGCTAGGGGGTGGGGGTGCTGGGGGACACAAGTGGGACATGAGTGGGGGTCTGCTGCCAGGTGCCCCTGACTGCTGGGGGGTGGGGGTCCAGGGGGACATGAGTGGGACATGAGTGGGGGCCTGCTGCCAGGTGCCCCTGACTGCTGGGGGGTGGTGGTGCAGGGGGACATGAGTGGGACATGACTGTGGGCCTTCTGGCAGGGGCCCCTGACTGCTGGGGGGTGGGGGTGCAAGGAGACATGAGTGGGGGCCTGCTGGCAGGTGCCCCTGACTGCTGGGGGGTGGGAGTGCAGGGGGACATGAGTGGGGGCCTGCTGGCAGGTGCCCCTGACTGCTGGGGGTGGGGGTGCTGGGGGACATGAGTGGGGGCCTGCTGGCAGGTGCCCCTGACTGCTGGGGGGTGAGGGTGCTGGGGACATGAGTGGGACATGAGTGGGGGCCTGCTGGCCGGTGCCCTGCACTGCTGGGGGGTGGGGGTGCAGGGGGACATCGGTGGGACATGAGTGAGGGCCTGCTGGCAGGGGCCCCTGACTGCTGGGGGGGTACGGGTGCAAGGGGACATGAGTGGGGGCCTGCTGGCAGGTGCCCCTGACTGCTGGGGGGTGGGGGTTCAGGGGAACATGAGTGGGGGCCTGCAGGCAGGGCCCCCTGACTGCTGGGGGGTGGGGGTGCAGGGGGACATGAGTGGGGGCCTGCTGCCAGGTGCCCCTGACTGCTGGGAGGTGGGGGTGCAGGGGGACATGAGTGGGGCATGATTGGGGGCCTGCTGGCAGGGGCCCCTGACTGCTGGGGGGTGGGGGTTCAAGGGGACATGAGTGGGGGCCTGCTGGCAGGTGCCCCTGACTGCTGGGGGTGGGGGTGCAAGGTGACATGAGTGAGGGCCTGCTGGCAGGGGCCCCTGACTGCTGGGGGGTGGGGGTGCTGGGGGACATGAGTGGGGGCCTGCTGGCAGGTGCCCCTGACAGCTGAGGGGTGGGGGTGCTGGGGGACATGAGTGGGACATGAGTGGGGCCTGCTGGCAGGTGCCCCTGACTGCTGGGGGGTGGGGGTGCAGGGGGACATGAGTGGGCCATGAGTGGGGGCCTGCTGGCAGGTTCCCCTGACTGCTGGGGGCTGGGGGTGCAAGGGGATATGAGTGGGGGCCTGCTGGCAGGTGCCCCGGACTGCTGGGAGGTGGGGGTGCTGGGGGACATGAGTGGGGGCCTGCTGGCAGGTACCCTGCACTGCTGGGGGGTGGGGGTGCAGGGGGACATGAGTGGGGGCCTGCTGGCAGGGGCCCCTGACTGCTGGGGGGTGGGGGTTCGAGGGGACATGAGTGGGGGCCTGCTGGCAGGTGCCCCTGACTGCTGGGGGGTGGGGGTGCAAGGGGACATGAGTGAGGGCCTGCTGGCAGGGGCCCCTGACTGCTGGGGGGTGGGGGTGCTGGGGGACATGAGTGGGGGCCTGCTGGCAGGTTCCCCTGACTGCTGGTGGGTGGGGGTGCAATGGGACATGAGTGTGTTAGGGAGAATTCTCTGTTTATGCTCAATTTCCTAACCTAGTGAGTCCCCCAGCAGATTTGCTGGATTTCTGGAGTTTGTTTTTTTCATCCTGCCAAGAGTGAGGCTCTTTTCCTCCCACTCTTGGACATGAATGTAGTTGATTTCTTTGAATGTCAATGTGTTCTATGGGCTATGGGGTCTTTTACTCCATTGGGCCTCATGTGTTTTGCTATGTGTGTTACACCGCACCCTCCGTGCCATAACACTGGGGTGTCCTAGAGGATCCCCACCATAGACTCCATACCCTGGGACTGACTACTGTCTCTCAGGGCATGTAAAGTCACCATTGGCTTTACTAGACCTAAATTTACTAACAGAACTAGTACAAACCATCCTATTGTGGACGTACTGGTAGGGGTAATTTGATTACCCCTGGGTCTGTTGTTCGAGGGGGCACTGTCCCGTCCCCCTCGTCGAGTTTTGGCTGGTGGCAGTGGATACTACTTTTTATATTCAACCACAAATATATTCCTATGGGATTCTTCCCATTGTTGGAGGCTAATACTTTTTCACATTAGTCTCTAACATACCGCCGGTTTATTTGTCTTAAATAAATCCACCGGTTGGTATTTTCTGCCAGAACTCGGTTTTTAAAATGGCGTATGTATTCGCCTCTGTAACTCCGAACCAAAAGTTGAGCCCTTTGTTCCACTTTTGGCGGGCTTCTGCACAGAAGACCTCCAGAGCGGTGACATTCTGTCTGGGTACCACAAGGGGTGTGGAAGGAGGTTTAGGCACCCTGGACTGAGTTGCCTTGCCAACTCAAGTCGCACTCTTGTTTGATTGGCCCAAGTGGTGAGCTGCCCCGCTCACCACTTAGCATGTTTGATTGACAGCTAGGCTGAATGAATGGGGGTTTTCTGCATAAAAGCAGGGCTTTTGGGACTGGAACTTCAGAAGTCGCCACAGGACCTAAGAATCCGACGAGGGTAAAGCTGAGCCGACCTGACACGACGACACCTCCGGTGGAGCCCTGCTGAACCGACTCATCACTTCCCAACGACAGAGGAGATCTCCCTGCTGGAGAGTCTTCTTCCCCTGACTGGTTGGAACAACCAGTCCCTTGCTTTTTCTTCGCTTCCAGGATGTCTTTTGGTCGAATTGCCTGTGCTGAGCACCCCGGCAACCGGATAGCCACTAACCACTGTACCACAACCAAAAGGTGGTGCCTTGTGACTGAGCACTCCGCGGCTGGTCTCTTCCCTGGTGGTGCAACGATCTTCAACTTTCCTCGACGACGAGATCATCTCATCTTCTGGCAAAGCCCCGACTTGCATCCACCACCAGGAACAACTGCCCCCGCCGGAGCTGTCTCTTCACTCTCAAGGTACTGTGTCCGCCTGGCTTCCCTTGTGACGGTTAGCGTGAGGTGTCTTAAATCCTTACCTTTCCATTGGGTCGCCTCCAGACCTTCTTAACTTTTTGTTCTAAAACTGGTTCAACCTTTCTGTAACATTTTGCTACAAAGACTTGAAGTGCATTTCCACTGTGATACTTTTGGGACATACAGCCTTGCCTCTCTCCGAGTGGGCCTGGCCTCTGAACTTTGTGATTTACAGTAGACCCTGCCTTGCTCGCCTTGCATTTGTTTCGTAAAAGTGTTGGTACTGAGTTGGTTTCATACCCTGCCTTTTTCTCTCCCTTTCTAACGAATACTAGAGTGCCATCTAGGTTAGAGCATTCACCTCTGTCTGCAAATAAGTGGTGCCGTTGAACCTAGACTTGTCGAAATATTGTTAAGGGATTGATATATACTTATAGTAACTGTGATTGAAGTTGTTTGCCATATTAGTGCCAGTGTGTTTTCCATAGATGTGTTTTTAAATAAATAATTATATATCTTTACACCCAAGCTCTGATCCGTGTCTGCTTGTTCTACTGTGTAAATTGCCCTATCTTGTAGATTCCAAATACGGCCTAACTCGTCTTGAGAGAAGTCTGACTGCTCAGCCACAGCTATCAGGTAAATCTGGGTGGTGCAGACTGCTACCAATTGGGTTTACTGCTAACTCCTGTAGACTTAAACTTTTTGCAGTGGACCCAGAGGGAAATGCACAGGTTTCTGCCTAACAGAGTGGGGGCCTGCTGGCAGGTGCCCCTGACTGCTGGGGGGTGGGGGTGCAAGGGGACATGAGTGGGGGCATGCTGCCAGGTGCCCCTGACTGCTGGGGGGTGGGGGTGCTGGGGGACATGAGTGGGGGCCTGCTGGCAGGGGCCACTGACTACTGGGGGATGGGGGTGCAAAGGGACATGAGTGGGGGCCTGCTGGCAGGTGCCCCTGACTGCTGGGGGGTGGGGGTGCAAGGGGACATGAGTGGGGGCCTGCCGGCAGGGGCCCCTGACTGCTGGGGGGTGGGGGTGCTGGGGGACATGAGTGGGGGCCTGCTGGCAGGTACCCCTGACTGCTGGGGGGTGGGGGTGCAGGGGGACATGAGTGGGACATGAGTGGGGGCCTGCTGCCAGGTGCCCCTGACTGCTGGGGGGTGGGGGTTCAAGGGGACATGAGTGGGGGCCTGTTGGCAGGTGACCCTGACTGCTGGGGGGTGGGGGTGCAAGGGGACATGAGTGGGGGCCTGCTGGCAGGGGCCCCTGACTGCTGGGGGGTGGGGGTGCTGGGGGACACGAGTGGGACATGAGTGGGGGCCTGCTGGCCGGTGCCCCTGACTGCTGGGGGGTTTGGGTGCAGGGGGACATGAGTGTGACATGAGTGGGGGCCTGCTGCCAGGTGCCCCTGACTGCTGGGGGGTGGTGGTGCAGGGGGACATGAGTGGAACATGAGTGTGGGACTTCTGGCAGGGGCCCCTGACTGCTGGGGTGTGGGGGTGCAAGGGGACATGAGTGGGGGCCTGCTGGCAGGTGCCCCTAACTGCTGGGGGGTGAGGGTGCTGTGGGACATGAGTGGGACATGAGTGGGGGCCTGCTGGCCGGTGCCCTGCACTGCTGGGGGGTGGGGATGCAGGGGGACATGAGTGGGGGCCTGCTGGAAGGGGCCCCTGACTGCTGGGGGGTAGGGGTGCAAGGGGACATGAGTGGGGGCCTGCTGGCAGGGGCCCCTGACTGCTGGGGGGTGGGTTTGCAAGTGGACATGAGTGGGGGCCTGCTGGCATTTACCCCTGACTGCTGGGGGGGTGGGGGTGCAAGGGGACATGAGTGGGGGCCTGCTGGAAGGGGCCCCTGACTGCTGGGGGTGGGGGTGCAAGGGGACATGAGTGGGGGCCTGATGGCAGTTGCCCCTGATTGCTGGGGGGAAGGGGTGATGGGGGACATGAGTGGGGGCCTGCTGGCAGGGGCCCCTGACTGCTGGGGGGTGGGGGTGCAAGGGGACATGAGTGGGGGCCTGCTGGCAGGGGCCCCTGACTGCTGGGGGGTGGGGGTGCTGGGGGACATGAGTGGGGGTCTGCTGGCAGGTGCCCCTGACTGCTGGGGGGTGAGGGTGCTGGGGGACATGAGTGGGACATGAGTGGGGGCCTGCTGGCCGGTGCCCTGCACTGCTGGGGGTGGGGGTGCAGGGGGACATGAGTGGGGGCCTGCTGGAAGGGGCCCTTGACTGCTGGGGGGTAGGGGTGCAAGGGGACATGAGTGGGGGCCTGCTGGCAGGGGCCCCTGACTGCTGGGGGGTGGGTTTGCAAGTGGACATGAGTGGGGGCCTGCTGGCAGGTACCCCTGACTGCTGGGGGGGTGGGGGTGCAAGGGGACATGAGTGGGGGCCTGCTGGAAGGGGCCCCTGACTGCTGGGGGTGGGGGTGCAAGGGGACATAAGTGGGGGCCTGATGGCAGTTGCCCCTGATTGCTGGGGGGAAGGGGTGATGGGGGACATGAGTGGGGGCCTGCTGGCAGGGGCCCCTGACTGCTGGGGGGTGGGGGTGCAAGGGGACATGAGTGGGGGCCTGCAGGCAGGTGCCCCTGACTCCTGAGGGGTGGGGGTGCAGGGGGACATGAGTGGGACATGAGTGGGGGCCTGCTGCCAGATTACCCTGACTGCTGGGGGTGGGGGTGCAAGGGGACATAAATAGGGGCCTGTTGGCAGGTGCCCCTGACTGCTGGGGGTAGGGGTGCAAGGGGACATGAGTGGGGGCTTGCTGGCAGGTACCCCTGACTGCTGGGGGGGTGGGGGTGCAAGGGGACATGAGTGGGGGCCTGCTGGCAGGGGCCCCTGACTGCTGGGGGTGGGGGTGCAAGGGGACATGAGTGGGGGCCTGCTGGCAGTTGCCCCTGACTGCTGGGGGGTAGGGGTGATGGGGGACATGAGTGGGGGCCTGCTGGCAGGGGCCCCTGACTGCTGGGGGGTGGGGGTGCAAGGGGACATGAGTGGGGGCCTGCAGGCAGGGCCCCCTGACTGCTGGGGGGTGGGGGTGCAGGGGGACATGAGTGGGGGCCTGCTGGCAGGTGCCCCTGACTCCTGAGGGGTGGGGGTGCAGGGAGACATGAGTGGGACATGAGTGGGGGCTTGCTGCCAGATTACCCTGACTGCTGGGGGTGGGGGTGCAAGGGGACATAAATAGGGGCCTGTTGGCAGGTGCCCCTGACTGCTGGGGGTGGGGGTGCAAGGGGACATGAGTGGGGGCTTGCTGGCAGGGGCCACTGACTGCTGGGGGGTGGGGGTGCTGGGGGACACAAGTGGGACATGAGTGGGGGCCTGCTGGCAGGTGCCCCTGACTGCTGGGGGGTGGGGTTGCAGGGGGACATGAGAGGGACATGAGTGGGGGCCTGCTGCCAGGTGCCCCTGACTGATGGGGGGGTGGTGCAGGGGGACATGAGTGTGGGCCTGCTGCCAGGTGCCCCTGACTGCTGGGGGGTGGGGGTGCAAGGGGACATGAGTGGGGGCTTGCTGGCAGGTGCCCCTGACTGCTGGGGGTGGGGGTGCAGGGGGACATGAGTGGGGGCCTGCTGGCTGTTAGGCGGAAACCTGTGCAGTTCCCTCTGGGACCACTGCAAAAGATTTAGGACTACAGGTGTTGCGATGAACCCACTTGGTAGCAGTCTGTACCACACAGATTCAATTGGTAGCTGTGGCTGAGCAGTCAGACTTCTCTCAAGAAAAGTTGGTCAGTATATGGAGCATACAAGATAGGGTACTTCTCTGCAGCAAAACGAGTAAACACGCAACCAGGCTTTAGTATAAAAGATAGTAAGTTATTTATTGATAACAGCACGTCTATGAAAAATACTAAAGCAAACCACGGCCAATAATTCAAAATACAATTACTCTGCAGAATGGAATAAGCTCAATCCCCCGAAAAACACTATCGACAACTCTAGGTTCTACGGCACCACTTATTTTCAGACAGAGGTGTATACCTCAACCCAGATGACACTCGAATATTTAGTGAGGAAGGGAGAGAAGAGAAAGGCAGGTAACGAAGTCAACACGGTTCGCACTGAAGCGGGTAAAAATGCACGGCAAGAAAGCATTAATCACACTAGATCATACAGTTCGGCGGCCAGGCCCACTCGGTGAGAGGCAAGGCACGATGTCCTGGAAAGTCTCTACGGGTGATGCATTCAAGTCTCGTTTAGCAAATTGGTTAGCGACAGGTGGAACCAGTTCAGAACAAAGAGTGAATAAAGCTTGGAGGCAACCCAACGGAACGGAGAGGAATCAGATACCTCACACGAACCGATCGAAAAGGGAAGCCAGGCGGTTACGGTACCTTGTTGTGGAAGACAGCTCCGACGAGGGCAGTTGTTCCTGGTGGTGGATGCACGACGGGTCTTGGCCAAGAGAAGAGATGCTCTCGTCGTCGAAGAGAAGATGTCCGGTGCACCACCAGGGAAGAAACCAGCCGCGGAGTGCTTCGTCACAAGGCACCACCTTTCGATCACGGTGCAGGAGTAGTGGCTATCCGGTTGCCGGGCGCTCTGCACGGGCAATTCGACCACTGCGTCCTGGGCGACCAAAAAGCACAAAGAAGAAGAAGACTGGTTGTTCCCACCAGCCAGGGAAAGAGCCTCTCCGGCAGGGAGATCTCTTCTGTCGTCGGGAGATTGTGAGACGATTCCGCAGGGCTCCACCGGAGGTGTCGTCGTGCAGGTCGAGTCAACGTTACCCTCGTCGGATTCTTTAGGTCCAGTGGCGACTTCCTGAAGATCCAGTCCCAAAGGCCCTGCTTTTATGCAGACGTCCCCCATTCATTCAGCCTAGCTTGTCAATCAACACATGCTAAGTGGTGAGCGGGAAGGCTCACCACCTGGGCCAATCACTTCAGAGTGCGACCTGAGTTGGCAAGGCAACTCGGTCCAGGGTGTCTAAATCCCCTCCCACACCCCTGAGGTAACCCAGACAGAATGGCGCCACCTTCGCGGGTCTCTGTCCAGAGGCCCGCCAAAAGTGGAACAAAGGGCTCAACCTTTGGTTTAGGAGTCACAGAGAAAAACACAGACGCCATTTTACAACCCGAGTTCTGGCAGAAAATACCACTCGATAAACCTATTTAAGATAAGTAGATCGGTGGTACGTTGGAGATTAACGAAAAACAGTATCAATCTTCAACAATGGGACGAATCCCATAAGGTTATGCTCGGGGTCGAACATAACAAGTAGTTTCCACTGCCACCAGCCAAAACTCGACGAGGAGGGACGGGACAGTGCCCCCTCGAGTAACAGATCCAGGAGTAATCGTATTACCCCTACTAGCACGTCCACAATAAGATGGTTGGTACTAGTTCTGTTAGTAAATTTAGGTCTAGTAAAGCCAATGGTGACTTTACATGCCCGGGGAGACAGTAGTCAGTCCCCGGGTATGGAGTCTATGGTGGGGGGACCCGCTAGGGCGCCCCCGTGTCACGACACGTAGGGTGCAGAGTGACACACATAGAAAAACTTATGAGACCCTATGGAGTAAAAGACCCCATAGCCCATCGAACACATTGACATCTCAAAGGAATTACACACATACATGTCCAAGAGTGAGAGGAAAAGGGTCACACTCTTGGCAGGATGGGAAAAACAAACTCCAGAAATCCAGCAAAGCTGCTGGGGGACTCACTAGGTTAGGAAATTCAGCCTAAACAGAGAATTCTTCCTAACACTGGCAGGGGCCCCTGACTGCTGGGGGGTGGGGTGCTGGGGGACATGAGTGGGGGCCTGCTGGCAGGTGCCCCTGACTGCTGGGGGGTGAGGGTGCTGGGGGATATGAGTGGGACATGAGTGGGGGCCTGCTGGCCGGTGCCCTGCACTGCTGGGGGGTGGGGGTGCAGGGGGACATGAGTGGGACATGAGTGGGGGCGTGCTGGCAGGGGCCCCTGACTGCTGGGGGGTGGGGGTGCTGGGGGACATGAGTGGGACGTGAGTGGGGGCCTGCTGCTAGGTGCCCCTGACTGCTGGGGGGTGGGGGTGCAAGGGGACACGAGTGGGGGCCTGCTGGCAGGTGCCCCTGACAGCTGGGGGGTGGGGGTTCAAGGGGACATGAGTGGGGGCTTGCTGGCAGGTGCCCCTGACTGCTGGGGGGTGGGGGTGCAGGGGGACATGAGTGGGGGCCTGCTGGCAGGGGCCCCTGACTGCTGGGGGGTGGGGTGCTGGGGGACATGAGTGGGGGCCTGCTGGCCGGTGCCCTGCACTGCTGGGGGGTGGGGGTGCAGGGGGACATGAGTGGGACATGAGTGGGGGCCTGCTGGCATGGGCCCCTGACTGCTGGGGGGTAGGGGTGCAAGGGGACATGAGTGGGGGCGTGCTGGCAGGGGCCCCTGACTGCTGGGGGGTGGGGGTGCTGGGGGACATGAGTGGGACGTGAGTGGGGGCCTGCTGCTAGGTGCCCCTGACTGCTGGCGGGTGGGGGTGCAGGGGGACATGAGTGGGACATGAGTGGGGGCCTGCTTGCAGGGGCCCCTGACTGCGAGGGGGTGGGGGTGCAAGGGGACATGAGTGGGGGCCTGCTGGCAGGTGCCCCTGACTGCTGGGGGGTGGGAGTTCAGGGGAACATGAGCGGGACATGAGTGGGGGCCTGCTGCCAGGTGCCCCTGACTGCTGGGGGTGGGAGTGCAGGGGGACATGAGTGGGACATGAGTGGGGGCCTGCTGGCAGGGGCCCCTGACTGCTGGGGGGTGGGGGTGCAAGGGGACACGAGTTGGGGCCTGCTGGCAGGTGCCCCTGACTGCTGGGGGGTGGGGGTGCAAGGGGACATGAGTGGGGGCCTGCTGGCAGGTGCCCCTGACTGCTGAGGGGTGGGGGTGCTGGGGGACATGAGTGGGACATGAGTGGGGGCCTGCTGGAAGGTGCCCCTGACTGCTGGGGGGTGGGGGTGCAGGGGGACGTGAATGGGACATGAGTGGGGGCCTGCTGGCAAGTTCCCCTGACTGCTGGGGGCTGGGGGTGCAAGGGAGACATGAGTGGGGTCCTGCTGGCAGGTGCCCCTGACTGCTGGGGGGTGGGGGTGTGGGGGATATGAGTGGGGGCCTGCTGGCAGGTGCCCTGCACTGCTGGGGGGTGGGGGTGCAGGGGTACATGAGTGGGGGCCTGCTGGCAGGGGCCACTGACTGCTGGGGGGTGGGGGTGCTGGGGGACATGAGTGGAGGCCTGCTGGCAGGTGCCCCTGACTGCTGGGGGGTGGGAGTGCGGGGGGACATGAGTGGGACATGAGTGGCAGCCTGCTGGCAGGTGCCCCTGACTGCTGGGGGGTTGGGGTGTACAAGGGGACAAGAGTGTGTTGGGGAGAATTCTCTGTTTAGGCTGAATTTCCTAACCTAGTGAGTCCCCCAGCAGCTTTG
This sequence comes from Ambystoma mexicanum, assembly GCF_040938575.1. Classification (NCBI taxonomy): domain Eukaryota; kingdom Metazoa; phylum Chordata; class Amphibia; order Caudata; family Ambystomatidae; genus Ambystoma; species Ambystoma mexicanum. The sequence goes on along the minus strand of NC_090941.1, from coordinate 107,506,150 downwards.
CTGGATTTCTGGAGTTTGTTTTTTTCATCCTGCCAAGAGTGAGACTCTTTTCCTCCCACTCTTGGACATGAATGCGGTTGATTTCTTTGAATGTCAATGTGTTCTATGGGCTATGGGGTCTTTTACTCCATAGGGCCTCATGTGTTTTGCTATGTGTGTTACACCGCACCCTCCGTGCCATAACACTGGGGTGTCCTAGAGGATCCCCACCATAGACTCCATACCCTGGGACTGACTACTGTCTCTCAGGGCATGTAAAGTCACCATTGGCTTTACTAGACCTAAATTTACTAACAGAACTAGTACAAACCATCCTATTGTGGAGGTACTGGTAGGGGTAATTCGATTACCCCTGGGTCTGTTGTGCGAGGGGGCACTGTCCCGTCCCCATAGTCGAGTTTTGGCTGGTGGCAGTGGATACTACTTTTTATATTCAACTGCAAATATATTCCTATGGGATTCTTCCCATTGTTGGAGGCTAATACTTTTTCACATTAGTCTCTAACATACCGCCGGTTTATTTGTCTCAAATAAATCCACCGGTTGGTATTTTCTGCCAGAACTCGGTTTTTAAAATGGCGTATGTGTTCGCCTCTGTAACTCCGAACCAAAGGTTGAGCCCTTTGTTCCATTTTTGGGGGCTTCTGCACAGAAGCCCTCCAGAGTGGTGACATTCTGTCTGGGTACCACAGCGGGTGTGGGAGGGGGTTTAAGCACCCTGGACTGAGTTGCCTTGCCAACTCAAGTCGCACTCTTGTGTGATTGGCCCGAGTGGTGAGCCGCCCACCTCACCACTTAGCATGTTTGATTGACAGCTAGGCTGAATGAATGGGGGCTTTCTGCTTAAAAGCAGGGCTTTTGGGACTGGAACTTCAGAAGTCGCCACAGGACCTAAGAATCCGACGAGGGTAAAGCTGAGCCACCTGCAACGACGACACCTCCGGTGGAGCCCTGCTGAATCGACTCACCACTTCCCAACGACAGAGGAGATCTCCCTGCTGGAGAGTCTTCTTCCCCTGACTGGTGGGAACAACCAGTCCCTTGCTTTTTCTTCGCTTCCAGGATGTCTAGTGGTCGAATTGCCTGTGCTGAGCACCCCGGCAACCGGATAGCCACTAACCACTGTACTGCGACCAAAAGGTGGTGCCTTGTGACTGAGCACTCCGCGGCTGGTCTCTTCCCTGGTGGTGCAACGATCTTCAACTTTCCTCGACGACGAGATCATCTCAACTTCTGTCAAAGCCCCGACTTGCATCCACCACCAGGAACAACTGCCCCTGCCGGAGCTGTCTCTTCACTCTCAAGGTATTGTGTCCACCTGTCTTCCCTTGTGACGGTTAGCGTGAGGTGTCTTAAATCCTTACCTTTCCATTGGGTCGCCTCCAGACCTTCTTAACTTTTTGTTCTAAAACTGGTCCAACCTTTCTGTGACATTTTGCTACAAAGACTTGAAGTGCATTTCCACTGTGATACTTTTGGGACATACAGCCTTGACTCTCTCTGAGTGGGCCTGGCCTCTGAACTTTGTGATTTACAGTAGACCCTGCCTTGCTCGCCTTGCATTTGTTTTGTAAAAGTGTTGGTACTGAGTTGGTTTCATACCCTGCCTTTTTCGCTCCCTTTCTAACGAACACTAGATTGCCATCTAGGTTAAAGCATTCACCTCTGTCTGCAAATAAGTGGTGCCGTTGAACCTAGACTTGTCGAAATATTGTTATGGGATTGATATATACTTATAGTAACTGTGATTGAAGTTGTTTGCCATATTAGTGCCAGTATGTTTTCCATAGATGTGTTTTTAAATAAATAATTATATATCTTTACACCTAAGCTCTGATCCGTGTCTGCTTGTTCTACTGTGTAAATTGCCCTATCTTGTATACTCCAAATACGGCCTAACTCGTCTTGAGAGAAGTCTGACTGCTCAGCCACAGCTACCAGGTAAATCTGGGTGGTGCAGACTGCTACCAATAGGTTTTACTGCTAACTCCTGTAGACTTAAACTTTTTGCAGTGTCCCAGAGGGAACTGCACAGGTTTCTGCCTAACAGAGTGGGGGCCTACTGGCAGGTGCTCCTGACTGCTAGGGGGTGGTGGTGCAAGGGGACATGAGTGGGGGCCTGCTGGCAGGGGCCCCTTACTGCTGGGGGGTGGGGGTGCAAGGGGACATGAGTGGGGGCATGCTGGCAGGTGCCCCTGACTGCTGGGGGTGGGGGTGCTGGGGGACATGAGTGGGGGCCTGCTGGCAGGGGCCCCTGACTACTGGGGGGTGGGGGTGCAAGGGGACATGATTGGGGGCCTGCTGGCAGGTGCCCCTGACTGCTGGGGGATGGGGGTGCAAGGGGACATGAGTGGGGGCCTGCCGGCAGGGGCACCTGACTGCTGGGGGGTGGGGGTGCTGGGGGACATGAGTGGGGGCCTGCTGGCAGGTACCCCTGACTGCTGGGGGGTGGGAGTGCAGGGGGACATGAGTGGGGGCCTGCTGCCAGGTGCCCCTGACTGCTGGGGGGTGGGGTTCAAGGGGACATGAGTGGGGGACTGTTGGCAGGGGCCCCTGAATGCTGGGGGGTGGGGGTGCTGGGGGACATGAGTGGGACATGAGTGGGGGCCTGCTTGCAGGTGCCCCTGACTGCTGGGGGGTGGGGGTGCAGGGGGAAATGAATCTGACATGAGTGGGGGCCTGCTGCCAAGTGCCCCTGACTGCTGGGGGGTGGTGGTGCAGGGGGACATGAATGTGACATGAGTGGGGGCCTGCTGCCAGGTGCCCCTGACTGCTGGGGGGTGGTGGTGCAGGGGGACATGTGAGGGACATGAGTGTGGGCCTTCTGGCAGGGGCCCCTGACTGCTGGGGGGTGGGGGTGCAAGGGGACATGAGTGGGGGCCTGCTCGCAGGTGCCCCTGACTGCTGGGGGGTGGGGGTGCAGGGGGACATGAGTGGGGGCCTGCTGGCAGGGGCCCCTGACTGATGGGGGGTGGGAGTGCTGGGGGACATGAGTGGGGGCCTGCTGGCAGGGGCCGCTGACTGCTGGGGGGTGGGGGTGCAAGGGGACATGAGTGGGGGCCTGCTGGCAGGTACCCCTGACTGCTGGGGGGTGGGGGTGTAAGGGGACATGAGTGGGGGCCTGCTGGCAGGGGCCGCTGACTGCTGGGGGGTGGGGGTGCAAGGGGACATGAGTGGGGGCCTGCTGGCAGGTACCCCTGACTGCTGGGGGGTGGGGGTGTAAGGGGACATGAGTGGGGCCTGCTGGCAGGTGCCCCTGACTGCTGGGGGGTAGGGGTGATTGGGGACATGAGTGGTGGCCTGCTGGCAGGGGCCCCTGACTGCTGGGGGGTGGCGGTGCACGGGGACATGAGTGGGGGCCTGCTGGCAGGGGCCGCTGACTGCTGGGGGGTGGGGGTGCAAGGGGACATGAGTGGGGCCTGCTGGCAGGGGCCCCTGACTGTTGGGGGTGGGGGTGCAAGGGGACATGAGTGGGGGCCTGCTGGCAGGTGCCCCTGACTGCTGGGGGGTAGGGGTGATGGGGGACATGAGTGGGGCCTGCTGGCAGGGGCCCCTGACTGTTGGGGGTGGGGGTGCAAGGGGACATGAGTGGGGGCCTGCTGGCAGGTGCCCCTGACTGCTGGGGGGTGGGGGTGCACGGGGACATGAGTAGGGGCCTGCTGGAAGGGCCCCCTGACTGCTGGGGGGTGGGGGTGCAGGGGGACATGAGTGGGACATGAGTGGGGGCCTGCTGCCAGGTTCCCCTGACTGTTGGGGGTGGGGGTGCAAGGGGACATGAGAAGGGGCCTGTTGGCAGGTGCCCCTGACTGCTGGGGGGTGGGGGTGCACAGGGACATGAGTGGGGGCCTGCTGGAAGGGCCCCCTGACTGCTGGGGGGTGGGGGTGCAGGGGGACATGAGTGGGACATGAGTGGGGGCCTTCTGGCAGGGGCCCCTGACTGCTGGGGGGTGGGGGTGCAAGGGGACATGAGTTGGGGCCTGCTTGCAGGTGCCCCTGACTGCTGGGGGATGGGGGTGCAGGGGGACATGATTGGGGGCCTGCTGGCAGGGGCCCCTGACTGCTGGGGGGGTGGGGGTGCTGAGGGACATGAGTGGGGGCCTGCTGGCAGGTGCCCTGACTGCTGGGTGGTGAGGGTGCTGGGGGACATGAGTGGGGCATGAGTGGGGGCCTGCTGGCTGGTGCCCTGCACTGCTGGGAGGTGGGGGTGCAGGGGGACATGAGTGGGACATGAGTGGGGGCCTGCTGGCAGGGGCCTCTGACTGCTGGTGGTAGGGGTGCAAGGGGACATGAGTGGGGGCCTGCTGGCAGGGGCCCCTGACTGCTGGGGGGTGGGGGTGCTGGAGGACATGAGTGGGACGTGAGTGGGGGCCTGCTGCCAGGTGCCCCTGACTGCTGGGTGGTGTGGGTGCAGGGGGACATGAGTGGGACATGAGTGGGGCCTGCTTGCAGGGGCTCCTGACTACGGGGGGGTGGGGGTGCAAGGGGACATGAGTGGGGGCCTGCAGGCAGGTGCCCCTGACTGCTGGGGGGTGGGGGTGCAAGGGGACATGATTGGGGGTCTGCTGGCAGGGGTCCCTGACTGCTAGGGGTCGGGGTGCTGGGGGACATGAGTGGCACATGAGTGGGGCATGCTGGCAGGTGCCCCTGACTGCTGAGGAGTGGGGGTGCAGGGGGACATGAGTGGGACATGAGTGGGGGCCTGCTGGCAGTGGCCCCGGACTGCTGGGGGTGGGGGTGCAAGGGGACATGAGTGGGGGCCTGCTGGAAGGTGCCCCTTACTGCTGGGGGGTGGGGGTGCAGGGGTACATGAGTGGGACATGAGTGGGGGTCTGCTGCCAGGTGCCCCTGACTGCTGAGGGGTGGGGGTGCAGGGGGACATGAGTGCGACATGAGTGGGGGCCTGCTGGCAGTGGCCCCGGACTGCTGGGGGTGGGGGTGCAAGGGGACATGAGTGGGGGCCTGCTGGCAGGTGCCCCTGACTGCTGGGGGGTGGGGGTGCAAGGGGACATGAGTGGGGGCCTGCTGGCAGGGTCCCCTGACTGCTGGGGGGTGGGGGTGCTGGGGGACATGAGTGGGGGCCTGCTGGCAGGTGCCCCTGACTAATGGAGGCTGGGGGTGCTGGGGGACCTGAGTGGGGCATGAGTGGGGGCCTGCTGGCAGGTGCCCCTGACTGCTGGGGGGTGGGGGTGCAGGGGGACATGAGTGGGATATGAGTGCGGGCCTGCTGGCAGGTGCCCCTGACTGCTGTGGGGTGGGGGTGCAAGGGGACATGAGTGGGGCCTGCTGGCAGGTGCCCCTGACTGCTGGGGGTGGGGGTGCAAGGTGACATGAGTGGGGGCCTGCTGGCAGGGGCCCCTGACTGCTGGGGGTGTGGGGGTGCAAGGGGACATGAGTGGGGGCCTGCTGGCAGGTGCCCCTGACTGCTAGGGCGTGGGGGTGCTGGGGGACATGAGTGGGGGCCTGCTAGCAGGGGCCCTGACTGCTGGCGGTTGTGGGTGCTAGGGGACATGAGTGGGGGCCTGCTGGCAGGTGCCCCTGACTGCTGGGGGGTATGGGTGCAAGGGGACATGAGTGGGGGCCTGCTGGCAGGGGCCCCTGACTCCTGGGGGGTGGGGGTGCTGGGGGACATGAGTGGGGGACTGCTGGCAGGTGCCCCTGACTGCTGGGGGTGGGGGTGCAGGGGGACATGAGTGGGGGCCTGCTGCCAGGTGCCCCTGACTGCTGGGGGTTGGGGGTGCAGGCGGACATGAGTGGGATATAAGTGGGGGCCTGCTGGCAGGGGCCCCTGACTGCTGGAGGGTGGGGGTGCAAGGGGACATGAGTGGGGGCCTGCTGTTAGGTGCCCCTAACTGCTGGGGGGTGGGGGTGCAAGGAGACATGAGTGGGGACTGCTGGCAGGGGCCCCTGAATGCTGGGGGGTGGGAGTGCTGGGGGACATGAGTGGGGGCCTGGTGGCAGGTGCCCCTGACTGCTGGGGGGTAGGGGTGCTGGGGGACATGAGTGGGGGCCTGCTGGCAGGTGCCCCTGACTGCTGGGGGGTGGGGGTGCAGGGGGACATGAGTGGGACATGAGAGGGGGCCTGCTGGCAGATGCCCCTGACTGCTGGGGGTTGGGGGTGCAAGGGGACATGAGTGGGGGCCTGCTGGCAGGTACCCCTGACTGCTGGGGGTGGGGGTGCTGGGGGACATGAGTGGGGGCCTGCTGGCAGGTGCCCTAGACTGCTGGGGGGTGGGGGTGCAGGTGGACATGAGTGGGGGCCTGCTGGCAGGTACCCCTGACTGCTGCGGGGTGGGGGTGCAAGGGGACATGAGTGGGGGCCTGCTGGCAGGGGCCCCTGACTTCTGGGGTGTGGGAGTGCAAGGGGACATGAGTGGGGGCCTGCTGGCAGGTGCCCCTGAATGCTGGGGGGTAGGGGTGATTGGGGACATGAGTGGTGGCCTGCTGGCAGGGGCCCCTGACTGCTGGGGGGTGGCGGTGCAAGGGGACATGAGTGGGGGCCTACAGGCAGGTGCCCCTGACTGCTGGGGGGTGGGGGTGCAAGGGGACATGAGTGGGGGCCTGCTGGAAGGGCCCCCAGACTGCTAGGGGGTGGGGGTGCTGGGGGACATGAGTGGGGGCCTGCTGGCAGGTATCCCTGACTGCTGCGGGGTGGGGGTGCAAGGGGACATGAGTGGGGGCCTGCTGGCAGGGGCCCCTGACTGCTGGGGTGTGGGAGTGCAAGGGGACATGAGTGGGGGCCTGCTGGCAGGTGCCCCTGACTGCTGGGGGGTAGGGGTGATTGGGGACATGAGTGGTGGCCTGCTGGCAGGGGCCCCTGACTGCTGGGGGGTGGCGGTGCACAGGGACATGAGTGGGGGCCTACAGGCAGGTGCCCCTGACTGCTGGGGGGTGGGGGTGCAAGGGGACATGAGTGGGGGCCTGCTGGAAGGGCCCCCAGACTGCTAGGGGTGGGGGTGCTGGGGGACATGAGTGGGGGCCTGCTGGCAGGTATCCCTGACTGCTGCGGGGTGGGGGTGCAAGGGGACATGAGTGGGGGCCTGCTGGCAGGGGCCCCTGACTGCTGGGGTGTGGGAGTGCAAGGGGACATGAGTGGGGGCCTGCTGGCAGGTGCCCCTGACTGCTGGGGGGTAGGGGTGATTGGGGACATGAGTGGTGGCCTGCTGGCAGGGGCCCCTGACTGCTGGGGGGTGGCGGTGCAAGGGGACATGAGTGGGGGCCTACAGGCAGGTGCCCCTGACTGCTGGGGGGTGGGGGTGCAAGGGGACATGAGTGGGACATGAGTGGGGGCCTGCTGCCTGGTTCCCCTGACTGCTGGGGGTGGGGGTGCAAGGGGACATGAGTGGGGGCCTGTTGGCAGGTGCCCCTGACTGCTGGGGGGTGGCGGTGCAAGGGGACATGAGTGGGGGCCTGCTGGCAGGGGCCCCTGACTGCTGGGGCGTGGGGGCACTAGGGACACGAGTGGGACATGAGTGGGGGCCTTCTGGCAGGTGCCCCTGACTGCTGGGGGGTGGGGGTGCAGGGGGATATGAGTGGGACATGAGTGGGCGCCTGCTACCAGGTGCTCCTGACTGCTGGGGGGTGGGGGTGCTGGGGGACATGAGTGGGGGCCTGCTGGCAGGTGCCCCTGACTGCTGGGGGGTGGTGGTGCAGGGAGACATGAGTGGGACATGAGTGTGGGCCTTCTGGCAGGGGCCCCTGACTTCTGGGGGGTGGTGGTGCAGGGGGACATGAGTGGGGGCCTGCTGGCAGGTGCCCCTGACTGCTGGGGGGTGGGGGTGCAGGGGTACATGAGTGGGGGGCTGCTGGCAGGGGCCCCTGACTGCTGGGGGGTGGGGGTGCTGGGGGACATGAGTGGGGGCCTGCTGGCAGGTGCCCCTGACTGCTGGGGGGTGGGGGTGCTGGGGGACATGAGTGGGGGCCTGCTGGCAGGTGCTCCTGACTGCTGGGGGGTGGGGGTGCTGGGGGACATGAGTGGGGGCCTGCTGGCAGGTGCCCCTGACTGCTGGGGGATGGGGGTGTAGGGGGACATGAGTGGGACATGAGTGGGGGCCTGCTGCCAGGTTCCCCTGACTGCTAGGGGTGGGGGTGCAAGGGGACATGAGTGGGGGCCTGTTGGCAGGTGCCCCTGAATCCTGGGGGGGTGGGGGTGCAAGGGGACATGAGTGGGGGCCTGCTGGCAGGGGCCCCTGACTGCTGGGGGGTGGGGGTGCTGGGGGACATGAGTGGGATGTGAGTGGGGGCCTGCTGCCAGGTGCCCCTGACTGCTGGGGGGTGGGGGTGCAGGGGGACATGAGTGGGACATGAGTGGGGGCCTGCTGGCAGGGTCCCCTGACTGCTGGGGTGTGGGGGTGCTGGGGGACATTAGTGGGGGCCTGCTGGCAGGTGCTCCTAACTGCTGGGGTGTGGGGGTGCAGGGGGACTTGAGTGGGACATGAGTGGGGGCCTGCTGGCAGGTGCCCCTGACTGATGGGGGGTGGGGGTGCAAGGGGACATGAGTGGGGGCCTGCTGGCAGGTGCCCCTGACTGGTGGGGGGTAGGGGTGCAAGGGGACATGAGTGGGGGCCTGCTGGCAGGGACCCCTGACTGCTGGGGGTGGGGGTGCAAGGGGACATGAGTGGGGGCCTGCTGGCAGGTGCCCCTGACTGCTGGGGAGTGGGGGTCCTGGGGGACATGAGTGGGGGCCTGCTGGCAGGTGCCCCTGACTGCTGGGGGGTGGGGGTGCAAGGGGATATGAGTGGGGGTATGCTGGCAGGGGCCCCTGTCTGCTGGGGAATGGGGGTGCAGGGGGACATGAGTAGAACATGAGTGAGGGCCTGCTGCCAGGTGCCCCTGACTGCTGAGGGGTGGGGGTGCAGGGGGACATGAGTGGGACATGAGTGGAGGCCTGCTGGCAGGTGCCCCTGACTGCTGGGGGGTGAGGGTGCAAGGGGACATGAGTGGGGGCCTGCTGGCAGGGGCCCCTGACTGCTGGGGGGTGGGGGTGCTGGGGGACATGAGTGGGACGTGAGTGGGGGCCTGCTGCCAGGTGCCCCCGACTGCTGGGGGGTGGGGGTGCAGGGGGACATGAGTGGGACATGAGTGGGGGCCTGCTGGCAGGGTCCCCTGACTGCTGGGGTGTGGGGGTGCTGGGGGACATTAGTGGGGGCCTGCTGGCAGGTGCCCCTAACTGCTGGGGTGTGGGGGTGCAGGGGGACTTGAGTGGGACATGAGTGGGGGCCTGCTGGCAGGTGCCCCTGACTGATGGGGGGTGGGGGTGCAAGGGGACATGAGTGGGGGCTTGCTGGCAGGTGCCCCTGACTGGTGGGGAGTGGGGGTGCAAGGGGACATGAGTGGGGGCCTGCTGGCAGGGACCCCTGACTGCTGGGGGTGGGGGTGCAAGGGGACATGAGTGGTGGCCTGCTGGCAGGTGCCCCTGACTGCTGGGGAGTGGGGGCCCTGGGGGACATGAGTGGGGGCCTGCTGGCAGGTGCCCCTGACTGCTGGGGGGTGGGGGTGCAAGAGGATATGAGTGGGGGTATGCTGGCAGGGGCCCCTGTCTGCTGGGGAATGGGGGTGCAGGGGGACATGAGTGGAACATGAGTGAGGGCCTGCTGCCAGGTGCCCCTGACTGCTGAGGGGTGGGGGTGCAGGGGGACATGAGTGGGACATGAGTGGAGGCCTGCTGGCAGGTGCCCCTGACTGCTGGGGGGTGGGGGTGCAAGGGGACATGATTGGGGTTCTGCTGGCAGGGGTCCCTGACTGCTAGGGGTCGGGGTGCTGGGGGTGGGGGTGCAAGGGGACATGAGTGGGGGCATGCTGGCAGGTGCCCCTGACTTCTGAGGGGTGGGGGTGCTGGGGGACATGAGCGGGACATGAGTGGGGGCCTGCTGCCAGGTGCCCCTGACTGCTGGGGGGTGGGGGTGCAAGGAGATGTGAGTGGGGGCCTGCTGGCAGGTGCCCCTTACTGCTGGGGGGTGGGGGTGCAGGGGTACATGAGTGGGACATGAGTGGGGGTCTGCTGCCAGGTGCCCCTGACTGCTGAGGGGTGGGGGTGCAGGGAGACATGAGTGTGACATGAGTGGGGGCCTGCTGGCAGGGGCCCCGGACTGCTGGGGGTGGGGGTGCAAGGGGACATGAGTGGGGGCCTGCGGGCAGGTGCCCCGGACTGCTGGGGGGTGGGGGTGTAGGGGGACATGAGTGGGACATGAGTGGGGGGCTGCTGCCAGGTGCCCCTGACTGCTGGGGGGTGGGGGTGCAGGGGGACATGAGTGGAGGCCTGCTGGCAAGGGCCCCTGACTGCTGGGGGGTGGGGGTGCTGGGGGACGTGAGTGGGGGTCTGCTGGCAGGTGCCCTTGACTGCTGGGGGGTGAGGGTGCTGGGGGACATGAGTGGGACATGAGTGGGGGCCTGCTGGCCGGTGCCCTGCACTGCTGGGGGGTGGGGGTGCAGGGGGACATGAGTGGGACATGAGTGGGGGCCTGCTGCCAGGGGCCCCTGACTGCTGGGGGGTGGTGGTGCAGGGGGATATGAGTGGGGCCTGCTGGCAGGTGCCCCTGACTGCTGGGGGGTGGGGGTGCAGGGGGACATGAGTGGGGGCCTGCTGGCAGGGGCCCCTGACTGCTGGGGGGTGTCGGTGCTGGGGGACATGAGTGGGTGCCTGCTGGCAGGTGCCCTTGACTGCTGGGGGGTGAGGGTGCTGGGGGACATGAGTGGAACATGAGTGGGGGCCTGCTGGCCAGTGCCATGCACTGCTGGGGGGTGGGGGTGCAGGGGAACATGAGTGGGAAATGAGTGGGGGCCTGCTGGCAGGGGCCCCTGACTGCTGGGGGGTGTGGGTGCTGGGGGACATGAGTGGGGGCCTGCTGGCAGGTGCCCTTGACTGCTGGGGGGTGAGGGTGCTGGGGGACATGAGTGGAACATGAGTGGGGGCCTGCTGGCCAGTGCCATGCACTGCTGGGGGGTGGGGGTGCAGGGGGACATGAGTGGGACATGAGTGGGGGCCTGCTGGCAGGGGCCTCTGACTGCTGGGGAGTTTGGTTGCAAGGGGACATGAGTGGGGGCCTGCTGGCAGGGGCCCCTGACTGCTGGGGGGTGGGGGTGCAAGGGGACATGAGTGGGGGTCTGCAGGCAGGTGCCCCTGACTGCTGGGGGGTGGGGGTGCAAGGGGACATGAGTGGGGGGCCTGCTGGAAGGGCCCCCTGACTGCTGGGGGGTGGGGGTGCTGGGGGACATGAGTGGGGGCCTGCTGGCAGGTGCCCCTGACTGCTGGGGGGTGGGGGTGTAGGGGGACATGAGTGGGACATGAGTGGGGGCCTGCTGCCAGGTTCCCCTGACTGCTGGGGTTGGGGGTGCAAGGGGACATGAGTGGGGTCCTGCTGGCAGGGGCCCCTGACTGCTAGGGGGTGGGGGTGCTGGGGGACACAAGTGGGACATGAGTGGGGGCCTGCTGCCAGGTGCCCCTGACTGCTGGGGGGTGGGGGTCCAGGGGGACATGAGTGGGACATGAGTGGGGGCCTGCTGCCAGGTGCCCCTGACTGCTGGGGGTGGTGGTGCAGGGGGACATGAGTGGGACATGACTGTGGGCCTTCTGGCAGGGGACCCTGACTGCTGGGGGGTGGGGGTGCAAGGAGACATGAGTGGGGGCCTGCTGGCAGGTGCCCCTGACTGCTGGGGGGTGGGAGTGCAGGGGGACATGAGTGGGGGCCTGCTGGCAGGTGCCCCTGACTGCTGGGGGTGGGGGTGCTGGGGGACATGAGTGGGGGCCTGCTGGCAGGTGCCCCTGACTGCTGGGGGGTGAGGGTGCTGGGGACATGAGTGGGACATGAGTGGGGGCCTGCTGGCCGGTGCCCTGCACTGCTGGGGGGTGGGGGTGCAGGGGGACATGAGTGGGACATGAGTGGGGGCCTGCTGGCAGGTGCCCCTGACTGCTGGGGGGTGGGGGTTCAGGGGAACATGAGTGGGATATGAGTGGGGGCCTGCTGCCAGGTGCCCCTGACTGCTGGGAGGTGGGGGTACAGGGGGACATGAGTGGGGCATGATTGGGGGCCTGCTGGCAGGGGCCCCTGACTGCTGGGGGGTGGGGGTTCAAGGGGACATGAGTGGGGGCCTGCTGGCAGGTGCCCCTGACTGCTGGTTGGTGGGGGTGCAAGGAGACATGAGTGGGGGCCTGCTGGCAGGTGCCCCTGACTGCTGGGGGGTGGGAGTGCAGGGGGACATGAGTGGGGGCCTGCTGGCAGGTGCCCCTGACTGCTGGGGGTGGGGGTGCTGGGGGACATGAGTGGGGGCCTGCTGGCAGGTGCCCCTGACTGCTGGGGGGTGAGGGTGCTGGGGACATGAGTGGGACATGAGTGGGGGCCTGCTGGCCGGTGCCCTGCACTGCTGGGGGGTGGGGGTGCAGGGGGACATGAGTGGGACATGAGTGGGGGCCTGCTGGCAGGGTCCCCTGACTGCTGGGGTGTGGGGGTGCTGGGGGACATTAGTGGGGGCCTGCTGGCAGGTGCTCCTAACTGCTGGGGTGTGGGGGTGCAGGGGGACTTGAGTGGGACATGAGTGGGGGCCTGCTGGCAGGTGCCCCTGACTGATGGGGGGTGGGGGTGCAAGGGGACATGAGTGGGGGCCTGCTGGCAGGTGCCCCTGACTGGTGGGGGGTAGGGGTGCAAGGGGACATGAGTGGGGGCCTGCTGGCAGGGACCCCTGACTGCTGGGGGTGGGGGTGCAAGGGGACATGAGTGGGGGCCTGCTGGCAGGTGCCCCTGACTGCTGGGGAGTGGGGGTCCTGGGGGACATGAGTGGGGGCCTGCTGGAAGGTGCCCCTGACTGCTGGGGGGTGGGGGTGCAAGGGGATATGAGTGGTGGTATGCTGGCAGGGGCCCCTGTCTGCTGGGGAATGGGGGTGCAGGGGGACATGAGTAGAACATGAGTGAGGGCCTGCTGCCAGGTGCCCCTGACTGCTGAGGGGTGGGGGTGCAGGGGGACATGAGTGGGACATGAGTGGAGGCCTGCTGGCAGGTGCCCCTGACTGCTGGGGGGTGGGGGTGCAAGGGGACATGAGTGGTGGCCTGCTGGCAGGGGCCCCTGACTGCTGGGGAGTGGGGGTACTGGGGGACATGAGTGGGACGTGAGTGGGGGCCTGCTGCCAGGTGCCCCCGACTGCTGGGGGGTGGGGGTGCAGGGGGACATGAGTGGGACATGAGTGGGGGCCTGCTGGCAGGGTCCCCTGACTGCTGGGGTGTGGGGGTGCTGGGGGACATTAGTGGGGGCCTGCTGGCAGGTGCCCCTAACTGCTGGGGTGTGGGGGTGCAGGGGGACTTGAGTGGGACATGAGTGGGGGCCTGCTGGCAGGTGCCCCTGACTGATGGGGGGTGGGGGTGCAAGGGGACATGAGTGGGGGCTTGCTGGCAGGTGCCCCTGACTGGTGGGGAGTGGGGGTGCAAGGGGACATGAATGGGGGCCTGCTGGCAGGGACCCCTGACTGCTGGGGGTGGGGGTGCAAGGGGACATGAGTGGTGGCCTGCTGGCAGGTGCCCCTGACTGCTGGGGAGTGGGGGCCCTGGGGGACATGAGTGGGGGCCTGCTGGCAGGTGCCCCTGACTGCTGGGGGGTGGGGGTGCAAGAGGATATGAGTGGGGGTATGCTGGCAGGGGCCCCTGTCTGCTGGGGAATGGGGGTGCAGGGGGACATGAGTGGAACATGAGTGAGGGCCTGCTGCCAGGTGCCCCTGACTGCTGAGGGGTGGGGGTGCAGGGGGACATGAGTGGGACATGAGTGGAGGCCTGCTGGCAGGTGCCCCTGACTGCTGGGGGGTGGGGGTGCAAGGGGACATGATTGGGGTTCTGCTGGCAGGGGTCCCTGACTGCTAGGGGTGGGGGTGCTGGGGGTGGGGGTGCAAGGGGACATGAGTGGCGGCATGCTGGCAGGTGCCCCTGACTTCTGAGGGGTGGGGGTGCTGGGGGACATGAGCGGGACATGAGTGGGGGCCTGCTGCCAGGTGCCCCTGACTGCTGGGGGGTGGGGGTGCAAGGGGATGTGAGTGGGGGCCTGCTGGCAGGTGCCCCTTACTGCTGGGGGGTGGGGGTGCAGGGGTACATGAGTGGGACATGAGTGGGGGTCTGCTGCCAGGTGCCCCTGACTGCTGAGGGGTGGGGGTGCAGGGAGACATGAGTGTGACATGAGTGGGGGCCTGCTGGCAGGGGCCCCGGACTGCTGGGGGTGGGGGTGCAAGGGGACATGAGTGGGGGCCTGCGGGCAGGTGCCCCGGACTGCTGGGGGGTGGGGGTGTAGGGGGACATGAGTGGGACATGAGTGGGGGGCTGCTGCCAGGTGCCCCTGACTGCTGGGGGGTGGGGGTGCAGGGGGACATGAGTGGAGGCCTGCTGGCAAGGGCCCCTGACTGCTGGGGGGTGGGGGTGCTGGGGGACGTGAGTGGGGGTCTGCTGGCAGGTACCCTTGACTGCTGGGGGGTGAGGGTGCTGGGGGACATGAGTGGGACATGAGTGGGGGCCTGCTGGCCGGTGCCCTGCACTGCTGGGGGGTGGGGGTGCAGGGGGACATGAGTGGGACATGAGTGGGGGCCTGCTGCCAGGGGCCCCTGACTGCTGGGGGGTGGTGGTGCAGGGGGATATGAGTGGGGCCTGCTGGCAGGTGCCCCTGACTGCTGGGGGGTGGGGGTGCAGGGGGACATGAGTGGGGGCCTGCTGGCAGGGGCCCCTGACTGCTGGGGGGTATGGGTGCTGGGGGACATGAGTGGGTGCCTGCTGGCAAGTGCCCTTGACTGCTGGGGGGTGAGGGTGCTGGGGGACATGAGTGGAACATGAGTGGGGGCCTGCTGGCCAGTGCCATGCACTGCTGGGGGGTGGGGGTGCAGGGGAACATGAGTGGGAAATGAGTGGGGGCCTGCTGGCAGGGGCCCCTGACTGCTGGGGGGTGTGGGTGCTGGGGGACATGAGTGGGGGCCTGCTGGCAGGGGCCCCTGACTGCTGGGGGGTGGGGGTGCAAGGGGACATGAGTGGGGGTCTGCAGGCAGGTGCCCCTGACTGCTGGGGGGTGGGGGTGCAAGGGGATATGAGTGGGGGGCCTGCTGGAAGGGCCCCCTGACTGCTGGGGGGTGGGGGTGCTGGGGGACATGAGTGGGGGCCTGCTGGCAGGTGCCCCTGACTGCTGGGGGGTGGGGGTGTAGGGGGACATGAGTGGGACATGAGTGGGGGCCTGCTGCCAGGTTCCCCTGACTGCTGGGGGTGGGGGTGCAAGGGGACATGAGTGGGGTCCTGCTGGCAGGGGCCCCTGACTGCTAGGGGGTGGGGGTGCTGGGGGACACAAGTGGGACATGAGTGGGGGCCTGCTGCCAGGTGCCCCTGACTGCTGGGGGGTGGGGGTCCAGGGGGACATGAGTGGGACATGAGTGGGGGCCTGCTGCCAGGTGCCCCTGACTGCTGGGGGGTGGTGGTGCAGGGGGACATGAGTGGGACATGACTGTGGGCCTTCTGGCAGGGGACCCTGACTGCTGGGGGGTGGGGGTGCAAGGAGACATGAGTGGGGGCCTGCTGGCAGGTGCCCCTGACTGCTGGGGGGTGGGAGTGCAGGGGGACATGAGTGGGGGCCTGCTGGCAGGTGCCCCTGACTGCTGGGGGTGGGGGTGCTGGGGGACATGAGTGGGGGCCTGCTGGCAGGTGCCCCTGACTGCTGGGGGGTGAGGGTGCTGGGGACATGAGTGGGACATGAGTGGGGGCCTGCTGGCCGGTGCCCTGCACTGCTGGGGGGTGGGGGTGCAGGGGGACATGAGTGGGACATGAGTGGGGGCCTGCTGGCAGGTGCCCCTGACTGCTGGGGGGTGGGGGTTCAGGGGAACATGAGTGGGATATGAGTGGGGGCCTGCTGCCAGGTGCCCCTGACTGCTGGGAGGTGGGGGTACAGGGGGACATGAGTGGGGCATGATTGGGGGCCTGCTGGCAGGGGCCCCTGACTGCTGGGGGGTGGGGGTTCAAGGGGACATGAGTGGGGGCCTGCTGGCAGGTGCCCCTGACTGCTGGGGGGTGGGGGTGCAAGGAGACATGAGTGGGGGCCTGCTGGCAGGTGCCCCTGACTGCTGGGGGGTGGGAGTGCAGGGGGACATGAGTGGGGGCCTGCTGGCAGGTGCCCCTGACTGCTGGGGGTGGGGGTGCTGGGGGACATGAGTGGGGGCCTGCTGGCAGGTGCCCCTGACTGCTGGGGGGTGAGGGTGCTGGGGACATGAGTGGGACATGAGTGGGGGCCTGCTGGCCGGTGCCCTGCACTGCTGGGGGTTGGGGGTGCAGGGGGACATGAGTGGGACATGAGTGGGGGCCTGCTGCCAGGTTCCCCTGACTGCTGGGGGTGGGGGTGCAAGGGGACATGAGTGGGGTCCTGCTGGCAGGGGCCCCTGACTGCTAGGGGGTGGGGGTGCTGGGGGACACAAGTGGGACATGAGTGGGGGCCTGCTGCCAGGTGCCCCTGACTGCTGGGGGGTGGGGGTCCAGGGGGACATGAGTGGGACATGAGTGGGGGCCTGCTGCCAGGTGCCCCTGACTGCTGGGGGGTGGTGGTGCATGGGGACATGAGTGGGACATGACTGTGGACCTTCTGGCAGGGGCCCCTGACTGCTGGGGGGTGGGGGTGCAAGGAGACATGAGTGGGGGCCTGCTGGCAGGTGCCCCTGACTGCTGGGGGGTGGGAGTGCAGGGGGACATGAGTGGGAGCCTGCTGGCAGGTGCCCCTGACTGCTGGGGGTGGGGGTGCTGGGGGACATGAGTGGGGGCCTGCTGGCAGGTGCCCCTGACTGCTGGGGGGTGGGGGTGCTGGGGACATGAGTGGGGGCCTGCTGGCCGGTGCCCTGCACTGCTGGGGGGTGGGGGTGCAGGGGGACATGAGTGGGACATGAGTAGGGGCCTGCTGGCAGGGGCCCCTGACTGCTGGGGGGGTACGGGTGCAAGGGGACATGAGTGGGGGCCTTCTGGCAGGGGCCCCTGACTGCTGGGGGGTGGGGGTTCAGGGGAACATGAGTGGGACATGAGTGGGGGCCTGCTGCCAGGTGCCCCTGACTGCTGGGAGGTGGGGGTGCAGGGGGACATGAGTGGGGCATGATTGGGGGCCTGCTGGCAGGGGCCCCTGACTGCTGGGGGGTGGGGGTTCAAGGGGCCATGAGTGTTGGCCTGCTGACAGGTGCCCCTGACTGCTGGGGGGTGGGGGTTCAGGGGAACATGAGTGGGACATGAGTGGGGGCCTGCTGCCAGGTGCCCCTGACTGCTGGGAGGTGGGGGTGCAGGGGGACATGAGTGGGGCATGATTGGGGGCCTGCTGGCAGGGGCCCCTGACTGCTGGGGGGTGGGGGTTCAAGGGGACATGAGTGGGGGCCTGCTGGCAGGTGCCCCTGACTGCTGGGGGTGGGGGTGCAAGGTGACATGAGTGAGGGCCTGCTGGCAGGGGCCCCTGACTGCTGGGGGGTGGGGGTGCTGGGGGACATGAGTGGGGGCCTGCTGGCAGGTGCCCCTGACAGCTGAGGGGTGGGGGTGCTGGGGGACATGAGTGGGACATGAGTGGGGCCTGCTGGCAGGTGCCCCTGACTGCTGGGGGGTGGGGGTGCAGGGGGACATGAGTGGGCCATGAGTGGGGGCCTGCTGGCAGGTTCCCCTGACTGCTGGGGGCTGGGGGTGCAAGGGGATATGAGTGGGGGCCTGCTGGCAGGTGCCCCGGACTGCTGGGAGGTAGGGGTGCGGGGGGACATGAGTGGGGGCCTGCTGGCAGGTACCCTGCACTGCTGGGGGGTGGGGGTGCAGGGGGACATGAGTGGGGGCCTGCTGGCAGCGGCCCCTGACTGCTGGGGGGTGGGGGTTCAAGGGGACATGAGTGGGGGCCTGCTGGCAGGTGCCCCTGACTGCTGGGGGGTGGGGGTGCAAGGGGACATGAGTGAGGGCCTGCTGGCAGGGGCCCCGGACTGCTGGGGGGTGGGGGTGCTGGGGGACATGAGTGGGGGCCTGCTGGCAGGTGCCCTGACTGCTGAGGGGTGGGGGTGCAGGGGGACGTGAGTGGGCCATGAGTGGGGGCCTGCTGGCAGGTTCCCCTGACTGCTGGGGGCTGGGGGTGCAAGGGGACATGAGTGGGGGCCTGCTGGCAGGTGCCCCTGACTGCTGGGGGGTGGGGGTGCAATGGGACATGAGTGTGTTAGGGAGAATTCTCTGTTTAGGCTCAATTTCCTAACCTAGTGAGTCCCCCAGCAGATTTGCTGGATTTCTGGAGTTTGTTTTTTTCATCCTGCCAAGAGTGAGGCTCTTTTCCTCCCACTCTTGGACATGAATGTAGTTGATTTCTTTGAATGTCAATGTGTTCTATGGGCTATGGGGTCTTTTACTCCATTGGGCCTCATGTGTTTTGCTATGTGTGTTACACCGCACCCTCCGTGCCATAACACTGGGGTGTCCTAGAGGATCCCCACCATAGACTCCATACCCTGGGACTGACTACTGTCTCTCAGGGCATGTAAAGTCACCATTGGCTTTACTAGACCTAAATTTACTAACAGAACTAGTACAAACCATCCTATTGTGGACGTACTGGTAGGGGTAATTTGATTACCCCTGGGTCTGTTGTTCGAGGGGGCACTGTCCCGTCCCCCTCGTCGAATTTTGGCTGGTGGCAGTGGATACTACTTTTTATATTCAACCGCAAATATATTTCTATGGGATTCTTCCCATTGTTGGAGGCTAATACTTTTTCACATTAGTCTCTAACATACCGCCGGTTTATTTGTCTTAAATAAATCCACCGGTTGGTATTTTCTGCCAGAACTCGGTTTTTAAAATGGCGTATGTGTTCGCCTCTGTAACTCCGAACCAAAAGTTGAGCCCTTTGTTCCACTTTTGGCGGGCTTCTGCACAGAAGCCCTCCAGAGCGGTGACATTCTGTCTGGGTACCACAAGGGGTGTGGAAGGAGGTTTAGGCACCCTGGACTGAGTTGCCTTGCCAACTCAAGTCGCACTCTTGTGTGATTGGCCCGAGTGGTGAGCTGCCCCGCTCACCACTTAGCATGTTTGATTGACAGCTAGGCTGAATGAATGGGGGTTTTCTGCATAAAAGCAGGGCTTTTGGGACTGGAACTTCAGAAGTCGCCACAGGACCTAAGAATCCGACGAGGGTAAAGCTGAGCCGACCTGCAACGACGACACCTCCGGTGGAGCCCTGCTGAACCGACTCATCACTTCCCAACGACAGAGGAGATCTCCCTGCTGGAGAGTCTTCTTCCCCTGACTGGTGGGAACAACCAGTCCCTTGCTTTTTCTTCGCTTCCATGATGTCTTTTGGTCGAATTGCCTGTGCTGAGCACCCCGGCAACCGGATAGCCACTAACCACTGTACCGCAACCAAAAGGTGGTGCCTTGTGACTGAGCACTCCGCGGCTGGTCTCTTCCCTGGTGGTGCAACGATCTTCAACTTTCCTCGACGACGAGATCATCTCATCTTCTGGCAAAGCCCCGACTTGCATCCACCACCAGGAACAACTGCCCCCGCCGGAGCTGTCTCTTCACTCTCAAGGTACTGTGTCCGCCTGGCTTCCCTTGTGACGGTTAGCGTGAGGTGTCTTAAATCCTTACCTTTCCATTGGGTCGCCTCCAGACCTTCTTAACTTTTTGTTCTAAAACTGGTTCAACCTTTCTGTAACATTTTGCTACAAAGACTTGAAGTGCATTTCCACTGTGATACTTTTGGGACATACAGCCTTGCCTCTCTCCGAGTGGGCCTGGCCTCTGAACTTTGTGATTTACAGTAGACCCTGCCTTGCTCGCCTTGCATTTGTTTCGTAAAAGTGTTGGTACTGAGTTGGTTTCATACCCTGCCTTTTTCTCTCCCTTTCTAACGAATACTAGAGTGCCATCTAGGTTAGAGCATTCACCTCTGTCTGCAAATAAGTGGTGCCGTTGAACCTAGACTTGTCGAAATATTGTTAAGGGATTGATATATACTTATAGTAACTGTGATTGAGTTGTTTGCCATATTAGTGCCAGTGTGTTTTCCATAGATGTGTTTTTAAATAAATAATTATATATCTTTACACCCAAGCTCTGATCCGTGTCTGCTTGTTCTACTGTGTAAATTGCCCTATCTTGTATACTCCAAATACGGCCTAACTCGTCTTGAGAGAAGTCTGACTGCTCAGCCACAGCTATCAGGTAAATCTGGGTGGTGCAGACTGCTACCAATTGGGTTTACTGCTAACTCCTGTAGACTTAAACTTTTTGCAGTGGACCCAGAGGGAAATGCACAGGTTTCTGCCTAACAGAGTGGGGGCCTGCTGGCAGGTGCCCCTGACTGCTGGGGGGTGGGGGTGCAAGGGGACATGAGTGGGGGCATGCTGCCAGGTGACCCTGACTGCTGGGGGGTGGGGGTGCTGGGGGACATGAGTGGGGGCCTGCTGGCAGGGGCCACTGACTACTGGGGGATGGGGGTGCAAAGGGACATGAGTGGGGGCCTGCTGGCAGGTGCCCCTGACTGCTGGGGGGTGGGGGTGCAAGGGGACATGAGAGGGGGCCTGCCGGCAGGAGCCCCTGACTGCTGGGGGGTGGGAGTGCTGGGGGACATGAGTGGGGGCCTGCTGGCAGGTACCCCTGACTGCTGGGGGGTGGGGGTGCAGGGGGACATGAGTGGGACATGAGTGGGGGCCTGCTGCCAGATGCCCCTGACTGCTGGGGGTTCAAGGGGACATGAGTGGGGGCCTGTTGGCAGGTGACCCTGACTGCTGGGGGGTGGGGGTGCAAGGGGACATGAGTGGGGGCCTGCTGGCAGGGGCCCCTGACTGCTGGGGGGTGGGGGTGCTGGGGGACACAAGTGGGACATGAGTGGGGGCCTGCTGGCCGGTGCCCCTGACTGCTGGGGGGTGGGGGTGCAGGGGGACATGAGTGTGACATGAGTGGGGGCCTGCTGCCAGGTGCCCCTGACTGCTGGGGGGTGGTGGTGCAGGGGGACATGAGTGGAACATGAGTGTGGGACTTCTGGCAGGGGCCCCTGACTGCTGGGGTGTGGGGGTGCAAGGGGACATGAGTGGGGGCCTGCTGGCAGTTGCCCCTAACTGCTGGGGGGTGGGGGTGCGGGGGGACATGAGTGGGGGCCTGCTGGCAGGGGCCCCTGACTGCTGGGGGGTGGGGGTGCTGGGGGACATGAGTGGGGGTCTGCTGGCAGGTGCCCCTGACTGCTGGGGGGTGAGGGTGCTGGGGGACATGAGTGGGACATGAGTGGGGGCCTGCTGGCCGGTGCCCTGCACTGCTGGGGGGTGGGGGTGCAGGGGGACATGAGTGGGACATGAGTGGGGGCCTGCTGGAAGGGGCCCCTGACTGCTGGGGGGTTAGGGTGCAAGGGGACATGAGTGGGGGCCTGCTGGCAGGGGCCCCTGACTGCTGGGGGGTGGGGTTGCAAGTGGACATGAGTGGGGGCCTGCTGGCAGGTACCCCTGACTGCTTGGGGGGTGGGGGTGCAAGGGGACATGAGTGGGGGCCTGCTGGAAGGGGCCCCTGACTGCTGGGGGTGGGGGTGCAAGGGGACATGAGTGGGGGCCTGATGGCAGTTGCCCCTGATTGCTGGGGGGAAGGGGTGATGGGGGACATGAGTGGGGGCCTGCTGGCAGGGGCCCCTGACTGCTGGGGGGTGGGGGTGCAAGGGCACATGAGTGGGGGCCTGCAGGCAGGGCCCCCTGACTGCTGGGGGGTGGGGGTGCAGGGGGACATGAGTGGGGGCCTGCTGGCAGGTGCCCCTGACTCCTGAGGGGTGGGGGTGCAGGGGGACATGAGTGGGACATGAGTGGGGGCCTGCTGCCAGATTACCCTGACTGCTGGGGGTGGGGGTGCAAGGGGACATAAATAGGGGCCTGTTGGCAGGTGCCCCTGACTGCTGGGGGTGGGGGTGCAAGGGGACATGAGTGGGGGCTTGCTGGCAGGTACCCCTGACTGCTGGGGGGGTGGGGGTGCAAGGGGACATGAGTGGGGGCCTGCTGGCAGGGGCCCCTGACTGCTGGGGGTGGGGGTGCAAGGGGACATGGGTGGGGGCCTGCTGGCAGTTGCCCCTGACTGCTGGGGGGTGGGGGTGCAAGGGGACATGAGTGGGGGCCTGCAGGCAGGGCCCCCTGACTGCTGGGGGGTGGGGGTGCAGGGGGACATGAGTGGGGGCCTGCTGGCAGGTGCCCCTGACTCCTGAGGGGTGGGGGTGCAGGGGGACATGAGTGGGACATGAGTGGGGGCCTGCTGCCAGATTATCCTGACTGCTGGGGGTGGGGGTGCAAGGGGACATAAATAGGGGCCTGTTGGCAGGTGCCCCTGACTGCTGGGGGTGGGGGTGCAAGGGGACATGAGTGGGGGCTTGCTGGCAGGGGCCCCTGACTGCTGGGGGGTGGGAGTGCTGGGGGACACAAGTGGGACATGAGTGGGGGCCTGCTGGCAGGTGCCCCTGGCTGCTGGGGGGTGGGGTTGCAGGGGGACATGAGAGGGACATGAGTGGGGGCCTGCTGCCAGGTGCCCCTGACTGATGGGGGGGTGGTGCAGGGGGACATGAGTGTGGGCCTGCTGCCAGGTGCCCCTGACTGCTGGGGGGTGGGGGTGCAAGGGGACATGAGTGGGGGCTTGCTGGCAGGTGCCCCTGACTGCTGGGGGGTGGGGGTGCAGGGGGACATGAGTGGGGGCCTGCTGGCAGGGGCCCCTGACTGCTGGGGGGTGGGGTGCTGGGGGACATGAGTGGGGGCCTGCTGGCAGGTGCCCCTGACTGCTGGGGGGTGAGGGTGCTGGGGGACATGAGTGGGACATGAGTGGGGGCCTGCTGGCCGGTGCCCTGCACTGCTGGGGGGTTGGGGTGCAGGGGGACATGAGTGGGACATGAGTGGGGGCCTGCTGGCATGGGCCCCTGACTGCTGGGGGGTAGGGATCCAAGGGGACATGAGTGGGGGCGTGCTGGCAGGGGCCCCTGACTGCTGGGGGGTGGGGGTGCTGGGGGACATGAGTGGGACGTGAGTGGGGGCCTGCTGCTAGGTGCCCCTGACTGCTGGCGGGTGGGGGTGCAGGGGGACATGAGTGGGGGCCTGCTTGCAGGGGCCCCTGACTGCGAGGGGGTGGGGGTGCAAGGGGACATGAGTGGGGGCCTGCTGGCAGGTGCCCCTGACTGCTGGGGGTGGGAATGCAGGGGGACATGAGTGGGACATGAGTGGGGGCCTGCTGGCAGGGGCCCCTGACTGCTGGGGTGTGGGGGTGCAAGGGGACACGAGTGGGGGCCTGCTGGCAGGTGCCCCTGACTGCTGGGGGGTGGGGGTGCAAGGGGACATGAGTGGGGGCCTGCTGGCAGGTGCCCCTGACAGCTGGGCGGTGGGGGTGCAAGGGGACATGAATGGGGGCTTGCTGGCAGGTGCCCCTGACTGCTGGGGGGTGGGGGTGCAGGGGGACATGAGTGGGGGCCTGCTGGCAGGGGCCCCTGACTGCTGGGAGGTGGGGTGCTGGGGGACATGAGTGGGGGCCTGCTGGCAGGTGCCCCTGACTGCTGGGGGGTGAGGGTGCTGGGGGACATGAGTGGGACATGAGTGGGGGACTGCTGGCCGGTGCCCTGCACTGCTGGGGGGTGGGGGTGCAGGGGGACATGAGTGGGACATGAGTGGGGGCCTGCTGGCATGGGCCCCTGACTGCTGGGGGGTAGGGGTGCAATGGGACATGAGTGGGGGCGCGCTGGCAGGGGCCCCTGACTGCTGGGGGGTGGGGGTGCTGGGGGACATGAGTGGGACGTGAGTGGGGGCCTGCTGCTAGGTGCCCCTGACTGCTGGCGGGTGGGGGTGCAGGGGGACATGAGTGGGACATGAGTGGGGGCCTGCTTGCAGGGGCCCCTGACTGCGAGGGGGTGGGGGTGCAAGGGGACATGAGTGGGGTCCTGCTGGCAGGTGCCCCTGACTGCTGGGGGGTGGGAGTTCAGGGGAACATGAGCGGGACATGAGTGGGGGCCTGCTGCCAGGTGCCCCTGACTGCTGGGGGTGGGAGTGCAGGGGGACATGAGTGGGACATGAGTGGGGGCCTGCTGGCAGGGGCCCCTGACTGCTGGGGGGTGGGGGTGCAAGGGGACACGAGTGGGGGCCTGCTGGCAGGTGCCCCTGACTGCTGGGGGGTGGGGGTGCAAGGGGACATGAGTGGGGGCCTGCTGGCAGGTGCCCCTGACTGCTGAGGGGTGGGGGTGCTGGGGGACATGAGTGGGACATGAGTGGGGGCCTGCTGGAAGGTGCCCCTGACTGCTGGGGGGTGGGGGTGCAGGGGGACGTGAATGGGACATGAGTGGGGGCCTGCTGGCAAGTTCCCCTGACTGCCGGGGGCTGGGGGTGCAAGGGGATATGTGTGGGGTCCTGCTGGCAGATGCCCCTGACTGCTGGGGGGTGTGGGTGCGGGGGGACATGAGTGGGGGCCTGCTGGCAGGTGCCCTGCACTGCTGGGGGGTGGGGGTGCAGGGGTACATGAGTGGGGGCCTGCTGGCAGGGGCCCCTGACTGCTGGGGGGTGGGGGTGCTGGGGGACATGAGTGGAGGCCTGCTGGCAGGTGCCCCTGACTGCTGGGGGGTGGGAGTGCAGGGGGACATGAGTGGGACATGAGTGGGGGCCTGCTGGCAGGTGCCCCTGACTGCTGGGGGGTTGGGGTGTACAAGGGGACAAGAGTGTGTTGGGGAGAATTCTCTGTTTAGGCTGAATTTCCTAACCTAGTGAGTCCCCCAGCAGATTTGCTGGATTTCTGGAGTTTAATTTTTTCATCCTGCCAAGAGTGAGACTCTTTTCCTCCCACTCTTGGACATGAATGCGGTTGATTTCTTTGAATGTCAATGTGTTCTATGGGCTATGGGGTCTTTTACTCCATAGGGCCCCATGTGTTTTGCTATGTGTGTTACACCGCACCCTCCGTGCCATAACACTGGGGTGTCCTAGAGGATCCCCACCATAGACTCCATACCCTGGGACTGACTACTGTCTCTCAGGGCATGTAAAGTCACCATTGGCTTTACTAGACCTAAATTTACTAACAGAACTAGTACAAACCATCCTATTGTGGAGGTACTGGTAGGGGTAATTCGATTACCCCTGGGTCTGTTGTTCGAGGGGGCACTGTCCCGTCCCCATAGTCGAGTTTTGGCTGGTGGCAGTGGATACTACTTTTTATATTCAACCGCAAATATATTCCTATGGGATTCTTCCCATTGTTGGAGGCTAATACTTTTTCACATTAGTCTCTAACATACCGCTGGTTTATTTGTCTTAAATAAATCCACCGGTTGGTATTTTCTGCCAGAACTCGGTTTTTAAAATGGCGTATGTGTTCGCCTCTGTAACTCCGAACCAAAGGTTGAGCCCTTTGTTCCATTTTTGGGGGCTTCTGCACAGAAGCCCTCCAGAGTGGTGACATTCTGTCTGGGTACCACAGCGGGTGTGGGAGGGGGTTTAAGCACCCTGGACTGAGTTGCCTTGCCAACTCAAGTCGCACTCTTGTGTGATTGGCCCGAGTGGTGAGCCGCCCACCTCACCACTTAGCATGTTTGATTGACAGCTAGGCTGAATGAATGGGGGCTTTCTGCTTAAAAGCAGGGCTTTTGGGACTGGAACTTCAGAAGTCGCCACAGGACCTAAGAATCCGACGAGGGTAAAGCTGAGCCGACCTGCAACGACGACACCTCCGGTGGAGCCCTGCTGAATCGACTCACCACTTCCCAACGACAGAGGAGATCTCCCTGCTGGAGAGTCTTCTTCCCCTGACTGGTGGGAACAACCAGTCCCTTGCTTTTTCTTCGCTTCCAGGATGTCTAGTGGTCGAATTGCCTGTGCTGAGCACCCCGGCAACCGGATAGCCACTAACCACTGTACTGCGACCAAAAGGTGGTGCCTTGTGACTGAGCACTCCGCGGCTGGTCTCTTCCCTGGTGGTGCAACGATCTTCAACTTTCCTCGACGACGAGATCATCTCAACTTCTGTCAAAGCCCCGACTTGCATCCACCATCAGGAACAACTGCCCCTGCCGGAGCTGTCTCTTCACTCTCAAGGTAGTGTGTCCACCTGTCTTCCCTTGTGACGGTTAGCGTGAGGTGTCTTAAATCCTTACCTTTCCATTGGGTCGCCTCCAGACCTTCTTAACTTTTTGTTCTAAAACTGGTCCAACCTTTCTGTGACATTTTGCTACAAAGACTTGAAGTGCATTTCCACTGTGATACTTTTGGGACATACAGCCTTGACTCTCTCTGAGTGGGCCTGGCCTCTGAACTTTGTGATTTACAGTAGACCCTGCCTTGCTCGCCTTGCATTTGTTTCGTAAAAGTGTTGGTACTGAGTTGGTTTCATACCCTGCCTTTTTCGCTCCCTTTCTAACGAACACTAGATTGCCATCTAGGTTAAAGCATTCACCTCTGTCTGCAAATAAGTGGTGCCGTTGAACCTAGACTTGTCGAAATATTGTTATGGGATTGATATATACTTATAGTAACTGTGATTGAAGTTGTTTGCCATATTAGTGCCAGTATGTTTTCCATAGATGTGTTTTTAAATAAATAATTATATATCTTTACACCCAAGCTCTGATCCGTGTCTGCTTGTTCTACTGTGTAAATTGCCCTATCTTGTATACTCCAAATACGGCCTAACTCGTCTTGAGAGAAGTCTGACTGCTCAGCCACAGCTACCAGGTAAATCTGGGTGGTGCAGACTGCTACCAATTGGTTTTACTGCTAACTCCTGTAGACTTAAACTTTTTGCAGTGTCCCAGAGGGAACTGCACAGGTTTCTGCCTAACAGAGTGGGGGCCTGCTGGCAGGTGCCCCTGACTGCTAGGGGGTGGTGGTGCAAGGGGACATGAGTGGGGGCCTGCTGGCAGGGGCCCCTTACTGCTGGGGGGTGGGGGTGCAAGGGGACATGAGTGGGGGCATGCTGGCAGGTGCCCCTGACTGCTGGGGGTGGGGGTGCTGGGGGACATGAGTGGGGGCCTGCTGGCAGGGGCCCCTGACTACTGGGGGGTGGGGGTGCAAGGGGACATGATTGGGGGCCTGCTGGCAGGTGCCCCTGACTGCTGGGGGGTGGGGGGGCAAGGGGACATGAGTGGGGGCCTGCCGGCAGGGGCCCCTGACTGCTGGGGGGTGGGGGTGCTGGGGGACATGAGTGGGGGCCTGCTGGCAGGTACCCCTGACTGCTGGGGGGTGGGAGTGCAGGGGGACATGAGTGGGGGCCTGCTGCCAGGTGCCCCTGACTGCTGGGGGGTGGGGGTTCAAGGGGACATGAGTGGGGGACTGTTGGCAGGGGCCCCTGAATGCTGGGGGGTGGGGGTGCTGGGGGACATGAGTGGGACATGAGTGGGGGCCTGCTTGCAGGTGCCCCTGACTGCTGGGGGGTGGGGGTGCAGGGGGAAATGAATCTGACATGAGTGGGGGCCTGCTGCCAGGTGCCCCTGACTGCTGGGGGGTGGTGGTGCAGGGGGACATGTGAGGGACATGAGTGTGGGCCTTCTGGCAGGGGCCCCTGACTGATGGGGGGTGGGGGTGCTGGGGGACATGAGTGGGGGCCTGCTGGCAGGTACCCCTGACTGCTGGGGGGTGGGAGTGCTGGGGGACATGAGTGGGGGCCTGCTGCCAGGTGCCCCTGACTGCTGGGGGGTGGGGGTTCAAGGGGACATGAGTGGGGGACTGTTGGCAGGGGCCCCTGAATGCTGGGGGGTGGGGGTGCTGGGGGACATGAGTGGGACATGAGTGGGGGCCTGCTTGCAGGTGCCCCTGACTGCTGGGGGGTGGGGGTGCAGGGGGACATGAATGTGACATGAGTGGGGGCCTGCTGCCAGGTGCCCCTGACTGCTGGGGGTTGGTGGTGCAGGAGGACATGTGAGGGACATGAGTGTGGGCCTTCTGGCAGGAGCCCCTGACTGCTGGGGGGTGGGGGTGCAAGGGGACATGAGTGGGGGCCTGCTCGCAGGTGCCCCTGACTGCTGGGGGGTGGGGGTGCAGGGGGACATGAGTGGGGGCCTGCTGGCAGGGGCCCCTGACTGATGGGGGGTGGGAGTGCTGGGGGACATGAGTGGGACATGAGTGGGGGCCTGCTGGCCAGTGCCCTGCACTGCTGGAGGGTGGGGTTGCAGGGGGACATGAGTGGGACATGAGTGGGGGCCTGCTGGCATGGGCCCCTGACTGCTGGGGGGTAGGGGTGCAAGGGGACATGAGTGGGGGCGTGCTGGCAGGGGCCCCTGACTGCTGGGGGGTGGGGGTGCTGGGGGACATGAGTGGGACGTGAGTGGGAGCCTGCTGCTAGGTGCCCCTGACTGCTGGCGGGTGGGGGTGCAGGGGGACATGAGTGGGACATGAGTGGGGGCCTGCTTGCAGGGGCCCCTGACTGCAAGGGGGTGAGGGTGCAAGGGGACATGAGTGGGGGCCTGCTGGCAGGTGCCCCTGACTGCTGGGGGGTGGGAGTTCAGGGGAACATGAGCGGGACATGAGTGGGGGCCTGCTGCCAGGTGCCCCTGACTGCTGGGGGTGGGAATGCAGGGGGACATGAGTGGGACATGAGTGGGACATGAGTGGGGGCCTGCTGGCAGGGGCCCCTTACTGCTGGGGGGTGGGGGTGCAAGGGGACATGAGTGGGGGCATGCTGGCAGGTGCCCCTGACTGCTGGGGGTGGGGGTGCTGGGGGACATGAGTGGGGGCCTGCTGGCAGGGGCCCCTGACTACTGGGGGGTGGGGGTGCAAGGGGACATGATTGGGGGCCTGCTGGCAGGTGCCCCTGACTGCTGGGGGGTGGGGGGGCAAGGGGACATGAGTGGGGGCCTGCCGGCAGGGGCCCCTGACTGCTGGGGGGTGGGGGTGCTGGGGGACATGAGTGGGGGCCTGCTGGCAGGTACCCCTGACTGCTGGGGGGTGGGAGTGCAGGGGGACATGAGTGGGGGCCTGCTGCCTGGTGCCCCTGACTGCTGGGGGGTGGGGGTTCAAGGGGACATGAGTGGGGGACTGTTGGCAGGGGCCCCTGAATGCTGGGGGGTGGGGGTGCTGGGGGACATGAGTGGGACATGAGTGGGGGCCTGCTTGCAGGTGCCCCTGACTGCTGGGGGGTGGGGGTGCAGGGGGAAATGAATCTGACATGAGTGGGGGCCTGCTGCCAGGTGCCCCTGACTGCTGGGGGGTGGTGGTGCAGGGGGACATGTGAGGGACATGAGTGTGGGCCTTCTGGCAGGGGCCCCTGACTGATGGGGGGTGGGGGTGCTGGGGGACATGAGTGGGGGCCTGCTGGCAGGTACCCCTGACTGCTGGGGGGTGGGAGTGCAGGGGGACATGAGTGGGGGCCTGCTGCCAGGTGCCCCTGACTGCTGGGGGGTGGGGGTTCAAGGGGACATGAGTGGGGGACTGTTGGCAGGGGCCCCTGAATGCTGAGGGGTGGGGGTGCTGGGGGACATGAGTAGGACATGAGTGGGGGCCTGCTTGCAGGTGCCCCTGACTGCTGGGGGGTGGGGGTGCAGGGGGACATGAATGTGACATGAGTGGGGGCCTGCTGCCAGGTGCCCCTGACTGCTGGGGGTTGGTGGTGCAGGAGGACATGTGAGGGACATGAGTGTGGGCCTTCTGGCAGGGGCCCCTGACTGCTGGGGGGTGGGGGTGCAAGGGGACATGAGTGGGGGCCTGCTCGCAGGTGCCCCTGACTGCTGGGGGGTGGGGGTGCAGGGGGACATGAGTGGTGGCCTGCTGGCAGGGGCCCCTGACTGATGGGGGGTGGGAGTGCTGGGGGACATGAGTGGGGGCCTGCTGACAGGTGCCCCGAACTGCTGGGGGGTGAGGGTGCTGGGGGACATGAGTGGGACATGAGTGGGGGCCTGCTGGCCAGTGCCCTGCACTGCTGGAGGGTGGGGGTGCAGGGGGACATGAGTGGGGGCCTGCTGGCAGGGGCCGCTGACTGCTGGGGCGGTGGAGGTGCAAGGGGACATGAGTGGGGGCCTGCTGGCAGGTA
The DNA here is from genome assembly GCF_040938575.1 of Ambystoma mexicanum. Taxonomy (NCBI): domain Eukaryota; kingdom Metazoa; phylum Chordata; class Amphibia; order Caudata; family Ambystomatidae; genus Ambystoma; species Ambystoma mexicanum. Next base: position 107,476,211 of record NC_090941.1, on the reverse strand, counting down.
CCCCTGACTGCTGGGGGGTGGGGGTGCAAGGGGACATGAGTGGGGCCTGCTGGCAGGGGCCCCTGACTGTTGGGGGTGGGGGTGCAAGGGGACATGAGTGGGGGCCTGCTGGCAGGTGCCCCTGACTGCTGGGGGGTAGGGGTGATGGGGGACATGAGTGAGGGCCTGCTGGCAGGGGCCCCTCACTGCTGGGGGGTGGGTTTGCAAGGGGACATGAGTGGGGGCCTGCAGGCAGGTGCCCCTGACTGCTGGGGGGTGGGGGTGCACGGGGACATGAGTGGGGGCCTGCTGAAAGGGCCCCCTGACTGCTGGGGGGTGGGGGTGCAGGGGGACATGAGTGGGACATGAGTGGGGGCCTGCTACCAGGTTCCCCTGACTGTTGGGGGTGGGGGTGCAAGGGGACATGAGAAGGGGCCTGTTGGCAGGTGCCCCTGACTGCTGGGGGGTGGGGGTGCAAGGGGACATGAGTGGGGGCCTGTGGCAGGGGCCCCTGACTGCTGGGGGTGGGGGTGCTGGGGGCCACGAGTGGGACATGAGTAGGGGCCTGCTGGCAGGTGCCCCTGACTGCTGGGGGGTGGGGGTGCAGGGGGACATGAGTGGGACATGAGTGGGGGCCTGCTGCCAGGTGCCCCTGACTGCTGGGGGGTGGTGGTGCAGTGGGACATGAGTGGGACATGAGTGTGGGCCTTCTGGCAGGGGCCCCTGACTGCTGGGGGGTGGGGGTGCAAGGGGACATGAGTGGGGGCCTGCCTGCAGGTGCCCCTGACTGCTGGGGGGTGGGGGTGCAGGGGGACATGATTGGGGGCCTGCTGGCAGGGGCCCCTGACTGCTGGGGGGGTGGGGGTGCTGAGGGACATGAGTGGGGGCCTGCTGGCAGGTGCCCTGACTGCTGGGGGGTGAGGGTGCTGGGGGACATGAGTGGGGCATGAGTGGGGGCCTGCTGGCTGGTGCCCTGCACTGCTGGGAGGTGGGGGTGCAGGGGGACATGAGTGGGACATGAGTGGGGGCCTGCTGGCAGGGGCCCCTGACTGCTGGTGGTAGGGGTGCAAGGGGACATGAGTGGGGGCCTGCTGGCAGGGGCCCCTGACTGCTGGGGGGTGGGGGTGCTGGAGGACATGAGTGGGACGTGAGTGGGGGCCTGCTGCCAGGTGCCCCTGACTGCTGGGTGGTGTGGGTGCAGGGGGACATGAGTGGGACATGAGTGGGGCCTGCTTGCAGGGGCTCCTGACTGCGGGGGGGTGGGGGTGCAAGGGGACATGAGTGGGGGACTGCTGGCAGGTGCCCCTGACTGCTGGGGGGTGGGGGTTCAGGGGAACATGAGTGGGACATGAGTGGGGGCCTGCTGCCAGGTGCCCCTGACTGCTGGGGGTTGGGGGTGCAAGGGGACATGAGTGGGGGCATGCTGGCAGGTGCCCCTGACTGCTGGGGGGTGGGGGTGCTGGGGGACATGAGTGGGGGCCTGCTGGCAGGTGCCCATGACTGCTGAGGGGTGGGGGTGCTGGGGGACATGAGTGGGACATGAGTGGGGGCCTGCTGGCAGGTGCCCCTGACTGCTGGGGGGTGGGGGTGCTGGGGGACATGAGTGGGGGCCTGCTGGCAGATGACCTGCACTGCTGGGGGGTGGGGGTGCAGGAGGACATGAGTGGGGGCCTGCTGGCAGGGGCCCCTGACTGCTGGGGGGTGGGGGTGCTGGGGGACATGAGTGGGGGCCTGCTGGCAGATGACCTGCACTGCTGGGGGGTGGGGGTGCAGGAGGACATGAGTGGGGGCCTGCTGGCAGGTGCCCCTGACTGCTGGGGGGTGGGAGTGCAGGGGGACATGATTGGGACATGAGTGGGGGTCTGCTGGCAGGTGGCCCTGACTGCTGGGGGGTGGGGTGCAAGGGGACATGAGTGTGTTAGGGAGAATTCTTTGTTCAGGCTGAATTTCCTAACCTAGTGAGTCCCCCAGCAGCTTTGCTGGATTTCTGGAGTTTGTTTTTTTCATCCTGCCAAGAGTGAGACTCTTTTCCTCACACTCTTGGACATGAATGTGGTTGATTTCTTTGAATGTCAATGTGTTCTATGGGCTATGGGGTCTTTTACTCCATAGGGCCTCATGTGTTTTGCTATGTGTGTTACACTGCACCCTCCGTGGAGTAACACTGGGGTGTCCTAGAGGATCCCCACCATAGACTACATACCCTGGGACTGACTTCTGTCTCTCAGGGCATGTAAAGTCACCATTGGCTTTAATAGACCTAAATTTACTAACAGAGCTAGTACAAACCATCCTATTGTGGACATACTGGTAGGGGTAATTCGATTACCCCTGGGTCTGTTGTTCGAGGGGGCACTGTCCCGTCCCCCTCATCGAGTTTTGGCTGGTGGCAGTGGATACTACTTTTTATATTCAACCGCGAATATATTCCTATGGGACTCTTCCCATTGTTGGAGGCTAATACTTTTTCACATTAGTCTCTAACATACCGCCGGTTTATTTGTCTTAAATAAATCCACCGGTTGGTATTTTCTGCCAGAACTCGGTTTTTAAAATGGCGTATGTGTTCGCCTCTGTAACTCCGAACCAAAGGTTGAGCCCTTTGTCCCACTTTTGGGGGCTTCTGCACAGAAGCCCTCCAGAGTGGTGACATTCTATCTGGGTACCACAGCGGGTGTGGGAGGGGGTTTAAGCACCCTGGACTGAGTTGCCTTGCCAACTCAAGTCGCACTCTTGTGTGATTGGCCCGAGTGGTGAGCCGCCCCGCTCACCACGTAGCATGTTTGATTGACAGCTAGGCTGAATTAATTGGGGTTTTCTGCATAAAAGCAGGGCTTTTGGGACTGGAACTTCAGAAGTCGCCACAGGACCTAAGAATCCGACGAGGGTAAAGCTGAGCCGACCTGCAACGACGACACCTCCGGCCCAGCACCTCAATGTGTAATGTACACAAACAATCCTTCAAATCTTTACGGCAATTCCTCAATAACTATGTGAAAGTACAAGAGAAAATAAGAATACATAAGTTGCTAACCATGGACTCCTGTCCAGTGCGCAATTACACTGGACTGCAAGGACATTCATTAGCCTGCATTTCGGGACCTGCTTGCAAAAGCACCTTCCATCACATCAAAATGTTAGCGACACACCATTCCACTTTACAGAATCTTGTCCAGAGACTGTACTATGAAAAAAGTCCTACCTTAGAACTGGAGCATTTTAATAACATTCTCCTACATGGCACATCCAAAGAGCTCCTTGAAGAAATAGACCACATCCAAAGCAAATATTTTGGAGATCACTTAGAAAATCCAGCAAATTTAGAGAAGGATAGCGAAAACCTTAAAAATGCCAACCTTCTAATACAGACATACAAAAAAGAAATAACAAAGTTTAAAAGCGCATCTGCTGAAGTACCAAAATAAGTATGTTGCAGAACATTTCATACAAAGAGCACCAAAACAGCAGATATAATGCACAAAATAGAAAGCAATGAGGAATCCCAATGGTTCCAATTAACTCTCTATCTTATAGTAGAAAAAAATATAAAATTACTAACCCCTGAATACTTTGAACATACTGCAATACAAAGCTTGATAATAACCAAATGCCTTCACAGGCTATCAGTAATAACTTGGAAATATTCCCACTTCCAAAAACACTCCAACAGCTTAATTTGTATGAGAGCATTATAATCCAAACAGTACACACATGTCAAGGGATAGACATAAAAACTCCAGGAGAACTCTGCTCTCTTGACCCTGTGTATGCATCAAGATACTTTCACCACCGTTTTATTGCCATGCTGCACTTCATCTGTAATAAAACAATTCCTCCCCTCAGAGAAGTGCAACACTTCATTTGGAGAAAAGAATATCAATCCAGAGGAGCACCATACATCCACATGCTTTTGTGGATAAAAGATGCTCCTAAATTTGGCCAGGACAGTGATGCTACTGTTTTGCAGTTTCTTCACAAATATTTTAACCTCCAAAATCGCTTCAGAAAGAACACATAGTGAGATACTTAAGCAGATTTTATGCTTCCAAAGACATACATGTGGCAAATATTGTCGAGGCAGATATAAAAACAAAGGCAAATACTACACCAAATGCCACTTTGGTTTTCCTAGATCAGTTTCAGCAAAAGGACACGTAAACAGCTTCATGTCCTATGTTAGACACAGTGTAAAAGGCAAATCGCCTAAACACACATACTGCATTAAAAGAAACAAAGCTTCAAAGTACATCTATTATTACAATGCAATCACTGGCCTCTTGTGGAATGCAAACATAGATATACAGTACATTGCAGAAAAGTCTACTGTTGTTGCATGATATGTCACAACTGACCTAACCAAAGCTGAGAAAACAGAGCTAAAATACCTCTGGGATGACATATCATGTGACAAAACACTGTCACAATCATTGTACAGCTTTCGCATGCAAATGCTCTCCCATAGAGAATGTGGATGCTACAAAGCTGCAGACCGTTTAACAGGCACAGATGCTGAGATGGTCAGTTGATATAGCACCACCCAACTGCAGAAAGTTGAGTCACATAAGTCAAAACATAGACATTAATGTCTCTGGGAACTGCATAAGATGGTCAGCTGATAAAGTAAAAGAAATTAACAATCATCTACAGACAAGACAACCTCAGAATTAACCCTGGCCTTGGGAACACATTTGGGGCTTGGAAGCGCTCATGAGCATGGTAACCCACTGTTCCCAAATACTGAGCAAGAACCCATTTGGAAATTATGATCGCATTGAACTGGTACCGTTCAATGCCATTATAGACAAAAGGAAAATACAGCTCTCCAAAGACAGAACAGCCATTTCCAGCAACCTTACACAAACAAAATCTTAGAAGGCAGCAAGCCTTATTCTTCTCTCTATCAGAGATAAAAACTGGATAAAACAACATAAAAGCTCCATTCTGAGCGCTAATTGGGAACTAGTCACCATTCTGCTGACATTTGAATGGAGGATAGGACAGGAGAAATGCGCTTGTCTTGGAAGCAAAGCCACGCACAGCAACAGAGGTTCAAATCCCAGATCTGCGCTTAGAAACTGAGCTCAGGTATGGTATTAGGCGCATTATATAAAAGCAATGAAATAAAAATAATTTAAAGATTCTCACAACAGCAGCAAATTTCGATTGTGCTTTAACAAATATCAAAAAGCGCCCAAGGCTATTGAAATTAAATCCAATAACAGAGTTAGTCTGGTCCACCCACTTCCAAGATCTTTATACAAACAGGGAGCTAGCACTGGGGGAGGAAAGGGTGGTCAAGTATAACACACAGGGCAGAGGAGTGGGCCTGAAAATAGAGGAAATAGAAAACATCATTAAAAATCAAAAAGCTTCTAGAGCTCCAGGGCCTAAGGGTGTTCCGAATATGTTTTTCACTGCTAACCCACAGCTCTGGGCCAAATTATTGATGACCCTATTCACTGAATTTGAACTGAGTGGTGCATGCCCTTATAGCTGTCGGGGGTCGGTACTTGTCCCAGTTTTTAAAAATGGAGACAGATCTGATGCCGCCAACTATCGTATATTGGCTATGCTTGATTCCAGCCAGAACATATTTGCAACTACACAGCTTAAAAGACTCACAGGATGGGCTAAACAAAATTGATTTTGAGACCCGTCCAGACCGGCCTCCCAAAGTTATACAGCACCTGTAATATTATCTGTGCCCTACACTTCCTCGTGGCCGAGGCCTTGGATGGTCAAAAGCAAAATCTATTCTGTTGCTTCTTGGACTTCAGCAAGGCCTTTGACATGGTTGATAGCTCCTTGTTCTGGGCCAAGCTAGAGAAGTGGGGTATAGATGACCAACTCCTATATCTCATCAAGATGCTGCATACCAACACCTCAGTTGCAATTTGCCTGAATCAGAGGGGAAGTCTCAGCGAGAATTTGATAACCAACCAGGGATTAAAGCAGGGGTGTGTATTGGCCCCACTGCTTTATAATATATACGCTGCAGACATGGAAAATGCTCTCAAGTTAGCACACTACCCCCCCCCAAAAATCAACAGAGAGGTGGTGCTGAGCATGACATATGCAGATGATACTATCATATTCAACTATATACCCATTTGTCTGCAGTGCTCCCTTGGTGCATTGGCTCAATATGCAAGAGAAAATCTTATGGTAATAAATATACCAAAAACAAAAATCATGTGTCTGGCTGGAAAAATACCAAAGAATCCACCTGTCAAATGGATGCTCAAAGACAATAAACTTGACATTGTTGAATAGTTTTGTAATTTGGGATTCCCTATAAAATGCAAACCCTCAAACCAACATTATGTCAACATGCTTTTGGGGGAGAGGTGGTATATTCCGCCCCCTGCACCATTCTCGCACCAGGTAAAAGTTGTGTAAGCCAAGGGGGGACACACATCGGCTCCACCTGTACATATTCGCACCACCTATCTTGGAAATACGTATATAAAAGTGTAAATATTGCTTGAGGGATTAACTCAATTTTGTGCCCTTACAAACGCCATCTTTTTCTAGGCCCAGTGCCACTCTGTTGAAATGCCTACTGAAAGGAAGCGCCCCCAATTCAGCACGATCCTCCCCGCAATGAGAGACAATAAAGGACTCTCCCTTAGTGGGAATAAGGCCAAGACAGAGTGCGGGTGAGCGTAAATGGGAGTTTATCCAAGAATAAGGCATGCAAAGAACTCTGCAACCTCCGAGAGCGCTCTGTCTGACAATAGCAAAGACAGGCGTATTTCTAATACAAAAAACGTCATCAACACCTAAACACTATAGGGGGCACAAGTTAATTGGGATTGGGTGTCGTCGACTAACTATAGGTGTTGCTGCAGCGTGGTTGGTCTTGGCAAGACGACGTCACTGGTCAGCCTCGTGGGTTGGGTTGGGCCTGGCAGGCCGGCTTGAGGTCATCCGTGCGGTGTTGGTATGCTGGGGCAGCCTGTGACAATGACGAATACCTTCCCTGTCTCATTTGCCCTAGGCCATGCACCTTGCGGTTATTCAGAAAATGACATTTACGTTCACTAATAAATCGCTCTGTAGCTTATCTTATAAAATAAACGCAACACATGAGGAATGCACCTCGTGAGAGGTCTGGTGGTTATCGGTTGGGGTGAGATTTACCTGTGTCCTATTGACCGGTATTTTAGGTCGCAGGACGGGGCTCTGGGGCCTGGGCCGAATGATACATGTCTGTCTGCTGCGTTAGAAGTTATTATATAGATGGGTCTCTGTGTCTTGTCTCAATGATGGGGGTCGTCCTTACACGGGGTCAGGATTCTTGGGGGGTTCGTGGGATTTATGAAAGGGTGCTGGTAGATCAGTGGGTTCATCCGTGGGTTTATTACCGTGCTGTAAATAACACAGGTGGTGGGCTGTGGCCTTGGTTGCGGCGCCGGGGCCTCTGACTCTCTGAAGTAACGCCAGCTTGGTTGGGGGAGGTGAGGGAGCGCGGCACAAGTCTTAGCTTTTTTATCTGGCAGGCTTGGTAGGGTGGGAGAGGGAATGGCCTTGCATATCCACAAAGGTATTTTCCTCGTGCGTTGCTGATCAGTGAATGCAGAAGTTTTATACTGTTCTGCCTTATTGTGACGTTATTTAGACACACATATATATTTCAATTTCGTTACACATTTCTTTAAGACAGTCGGTTCCAGTACCTTTTCATTACCTAACATTACGTTCACTACATTGTGTGCGTATTGTATGTACATTAGACGTTATACGAGGGATATCTAGGTTATGGCCTACAGAGATTGATGCTCGCCGCTTTGGGTGATTCAGAAAACATATATGAGTTCCAGTTTCTACATACTATGGAAAAAACACTTTTACAGATAGAGGTTATACGTTTGGTCAACATCTTTCTCCGTGGTTATAGCAGCACTAGTCCAGACCTGGAGGGATATCATATAACGTTACATTTTTATGGCTTATTCACATTTTAAACAGAGGTAGTTCATTAATACCAATACTTGAATTGTTTTCTACCTTCTTCAGATAGTGATGCTTCAGCTTTTTTCCTCGCTACCCCGGCCTTGCGGTCCGGGTCATACGGGGTGCAATATCACATTGTTACTACTATAATGTTGCCGTGTTGGCGTCTCGGGTTTAGTTCATCTCCGACTTTCTCATGGGAACGCGCTCGCAGCGGATCTGCCAGGGCTGCTGAGGCGGCAGAGATGCATGAAAGGCCCTCCAAAGGTGGGGGCCTCTTTATAGTGTGCTGAACTCACGCCATGTTTGCTAGACAAGATGGCGTCTAGGCCTAACTAAATGCAAGCAAAAGGATACGTGTGGGCAATGTCGTCGGCGGGTGAATCCTCCTCCACCTGGGCCCGGGTGGCATGAGGGGGCGCCCACCGAGTCATGGTCCTCACCTGGGGAGAAAGCTGTAGGTGAGGAGGGCCTCGCGGCCAGTCCTCCCCTACATTTCCCCCCTTTCGTTACTTAAAGTAACGAATTTCTTTAGCTCTTCCAATCTTCTACATTCTTGTTCCTCTAACACTGCACCATCCCATGCAGGGGTTCCTTTTATAGGCATCCATGCTCTGCACACCCCCCTTAAACTCTCACCTCTCCTAGCATACTCGTCTGGTGTACATGTTAAATATATACAATCGCCAGTTTCTTCCAGATCTACCCAGACCTCCTCATACCATTCCAGTTCTACGTCTCGTGGTTCTTTGATAGTGGTGTGCCATAGTTTATCTACTATGTACTTATCACGGCACATAGGCACTAACTGGTACCTGGGGGTGTTGTCTGCTCCTGTCTGCACATGTACTTCTTGTGTTGCTTTAATTGTACCACCGGAGTTGCCCATTGTCACCATCATCATTGCACCGTTAGGAACTGCATTAGCACAACATCGGAGGCCCACCTGGCACAGGCAGAACATCACAAGGACGATCACCACTATTGGTATCAGGAACTTCATTGTCACTCCAAGCCATGAGGGAACCCAAGAGAAGATATTGTCGAACCACGAGCTATCCTCAGCTCCACCTTCTATTTTCATCTTCTCGCCCAGGTTATGTACTGCTTCAATAACGTGGGACAGGGACCCATTTTCTGCATCTTCGGAAGGTACGAACGTGCAGCACGCACTTCCTATTTTTCGGCAAACACCTCCATCGATTGCTGTTAACAGGTCTAGAACATACCTGTTCTGCATGGTCATTAATCGCAGAGCTCGTAGTTCCACCCTTATTATGTTAAACCCTTCTTCAGTGTCATTGGCCAACTGGATCAGTTCCCACCGTGTGATCTGGAGCCATTTTGCATTTGCTCTTGCTTGGACACTTGATACTAGCGAAGCAAAGAATGTTTCCACGGAGCTGAACAGGCGATACCTGTCTGGGATCTGTGCCAATAAATCAGATGATGCTTGTGATATGTAGTTCGAGGCTCGCTTGTTCCTTGAGAGCTCATCTCCCTTCCCTCCGGAGGACAGGACATAAAGGTGCGCTTGTGTAGTTGGAGAAGCTGCATTCTGGTTCAAGCCTTCTTTCATCATGTTACTTCTGTCAATATGGCTTTCTGGAATCACCATTAGTGTTGAGTGCAAAGTGGCCATTGAGCAGCTACCACTCCATGATTGGGGAAGATGCAGGTACGCCTTGTTTCCGCATACCCAGTAGGTGTCCATTAGTGCTGCTGTCCCTTTTTTCATATCTGGGATGGTGAGAGTTTTGTTACAGTTCTTGTTCGTTCCCATTGCCATTTTTCCTTCTCCCTTGAAACATAGTTCGTTTTGTATTTCACTTTGTAGCTTGAAGGGTTTCTCCATCGCTGTTACCCATGTTAGTTTAGGGATGTGTTCTTTCCATGTTGGCAAGCACGTCCTTTCCATCCACCGCAACTTGTCCGGTTGGACACCTTTCAGTGCTTCTGCCTTGCACAGCACTTCTTCGTCTTTCCATTTGTTTTCGGAAAACAGTGTCCCTTGTATTGCAAAGAAAGGTTCTTTAAGACAGATCACTCCAGACGCTTGCGAATAGCACGTTTTGTTGTTCTGTAGCATTCTGAAAGAGACATCGTGTGCTTGGAAAGTGTTCTTTATTCTACACAGCGTGAGATGAAGGAGACATTGGGCATCCACAATGGGCAATTCTCGTGGCAACAATACTTTAGGTGTGCCTGATGCATGGGGGATAAGTGAGCAGACATAACAGCTCTCATTTGTTGTTTGTTTGGCTGTTGTGCTCATATCTGCATACCATTTATTTGCTTGGTGTGGGTGTCGTGGGTCTTCCATTTTGTCTAGCCCTAGTCCATAATACTCATCATACCCTTTCCCACCAATCTCTCTTCTCCGCCTGCTTTTCTCCCTTCTTCTGTACCTTCTCGTTATAGTAGGTGAAGAACCAGGCCCCCCTTCCTCCTCCCCTCCCCCCTTTTCTAATTCTTCATGTAGGGACTTGTGTTCTGTCATCATAATCACTTTTCCATCCTCCTTAATAAACAAGAGATCGTTGTTTGAAATTGGGGCGGGAGGGATCGTGTGGTTGTTGTATGTTCCAGGTTGGGACATTGTGTCATTATTTACATTTTTGGTTCTCGATTGTGAGAGGACAGCAGTGGGTGGTGTAGTATAGTATCCCCACACAAAGTGTGATCCATCCCAGATCAAGAAATCACCTTCTTTGATACCTACAGTCGGAATTGTTTTCGTTCCAGGGGCAAGGGTGGTGTTGTTCCCCCCTCCCCCCTCGTTCATCTCGGTAGAGATGAACGCTATAATCCAGTGTACTACCAGACAAAACATTGAGATGAAGAACACGATAGCACACATTGATAAACCACATTCAAATGAATACGTTAATCTAGCCACTAACATTTCTCTAAATCTAACATATCTATTAGTTGCAGGCTGCCCATTCGATGCCATGATAAATCCTGTTTGAGACACAAGAGTTCATTAAATACAAACATGTAAGCATTTCCACGTTGTAACGTTTCGGTGATAAAATATAGGGTTGGGTGAGGGAGGGGGTGTGTTGACAGACAAGGTAGCCTTTCAATCATCATTATTCGTACCTTACTATATATATATAAATAATAAGAAACATGACATTTTTAAAAACAACAATAATAAAAACATCTTAAAGAGCACAGGAGGGGAAAAAAAGAACCCCACGCAAAACTTTCAAAAATTGTAATAAAAAGAAAATTTACATATACATATGTACATGTTTTAGTCCAGGACATTTGTTGCGCGCTAATTGTGCTCACTGTTCATCTCATAAAGCACACAAAATTCCAATCATTCATTCCGCACAACTTCATCGTCCGCTGTTGCCTGTGCCTCGTCCTGCGCCTCACTTTCCGCAGCGCTGTAAGCTTTACGTACGTCTGTCAAATGCACCCAATATCGCAGGCCCTTCACCTTTACTGCTGTAGGTGTGCAAAACACTACCTCATAGGGGCCATGGAAACGTGGTGCATTCCACCTCCGCACAAAACTTCTGACATATATAAGGTCACCAGGCATTAGTTGTAGTGGTTTTTCAGGCAACCTGTCTGGTTCAGTTGCGTTCCCCTCCTCTCTTGTCGAGGGGGGGGCTAGTTGCTTTGCAATTACGCGCGCTGCCCGTGTCAGTTTTCGCAGATATTCTGTGAACTCCTCCCCCAATATAGCTGCGCTTCTGTGTGCATCAGAACGCTCATGGAGAGGCGAATGCGCTGTATGCATTCTTCTTCCCGTGACGATCTCGTGCGGGGACAAATGGTGATCCTTACTTGGCTGGTTTCGTAGTTCAAACAAGGCCAAAGGCAGGCAGTACATCCAAGTCTTTTTAAGGGAAAAGCAAAGTTTTGATAATCTGCTTTTTAACAGGCCATTTATCTTTTCCACGACGCCATTACTTTGAGGATGATAAATCGAACATAATTTGTGCTTTATTCCCAATAATGTAGTCACTTCTTTAAATAATTCATTAACAAAATGTGTCCCGTTATCTGAGCGAATAACGTCGCAAATTCCCCAGCGCGGAAATACTTCCCGCACTAGGAACTTCGCGGCGCCCTTCGCGTCAGGGCGGGCACATGGGCCTGCCTCCACCCACCTCGAAAAGGGACATACAACCACAATCATGTATCGCGCCCCGTTACACCTTTCTCCCATGTCTACATAATCAATGTGGAGCTCTCTGAATGGGCCACTTGGTTTTGGTATTGTACCCCTTAGTGTGCGCAAAGTCATACCTGAGTTGTAAATTTGACATGTCGTGCATTCTAAAGCTAACCTTGTGACGTGTTCCTGGAGGCAAGGTGCAAACCAATCTTCTTGTATCTCTGCCATTATGTGTTTCTTCGTGTTGTGTGCGGGAAAGTGTAGTTGTTGAAATGCTATTTCTAACAGCGTAATTGGCATTACCACTTTTCCTGAACTCTCTTGTCGCCACAATAAATCAGTCGGTGATTTGCTGCATCCTCTCTTAGTCCACAGCAATTTTTCCTCTGCACTAGCTCCCTCTTGCAGCTCTATTATCTCCTGTGTGGACATCATGTTGTATCCTGTGGGGACCTCTTGGCTTTCTGTGTGGTGCAACATGTACTCTCCTATTTCACCTTTTTGTAGATATGAAGCTGCTTTGGCAGCGGCGTCTGCTGCCGCGTTCCCCAAAGATACAAAATCTGTATTGGTGGTATGAGCTTGACATTTTACGATGGCCACTGCCGTGGGGTCTTGCAGGGCCTCAATCAGCTCTTTCAATAACTCTGCATGCTGGACTGGCGTTCCGTCTGCTCGTCGGAACCCTCTCCGCCCCCACCGGGCCAACCCACCGTGAACTGTTGTTGTCATGTATGCTGAATCTGTATATATGGTCACTGCGCACCCCTTGGCGGCATGCAATGCTTCTATTAGCGCTATTAGTTCTGCTGCTTGCGCTGAATAGTGTGATGGGAGGCGGTGTTGTACTAGTATCTCATATTCATCTTCCTCTAATCGTACCACTGCCATACCCACATGCTTTTCTCCTGTCTCCATGTCTATTGATGCTGACCCGTCCACAAAATACACCTCACCCTCGGTCAGGGCATTTTCAAAAATCACTGGATCCTTACTTTCGTCACCTGTGTACGTGGCGCAGTTATGGTTTTGTATGTCCTCTACGGTGCATGCCTCTGTGATGAATGTTGCTGGGTTCACTGTTTTACATCTTACTATATGGATGTTAGCGCTGGACAGTATTATCTCATATGCTGTGGCGCGTTGTGTTGTCAATGTGCTCTTTGTTCGCTCTAATATTGCAAAAAGTGAGTGTTCCACAAACAGTGTCACCGGGCAGCCCATCACTATCGTGGCACTTTTTTCAATCGCGAACGCTGCTGCAGCTAGGGACTGCTCGCACGCGAAATGACCTTGCATTACTGCGTCTAGGGTGCCGCTATAGTAAGCAAGTGGTTTGTGCCCTAAAGATGTTTTCTGTGTCAGTACTGCTGTCATCAGTGTTCCTTTGCAGTGTGAAAATAAGAAAAATTCGCGCCCATAATCTGGATTTGCTAGTACTGGAGCGCTTGATATTAGCTCTTTTAGTGAGTTAAATGCTGTGTTCATTTCCTCTGTCCATTCTATGTGTTTGTGTTCTTGTTGTGCTTCCTTCAGTGCCTGTAACAAGGGCCTTGTGTACGCCGCATAGTCCAATATCCATGCTCGGCAATAGTTACACATACCCAGAAATTTCTGCATTTCTTTTACTGTTTTGGGCTCTCCAATTGTTCTAATCGCTTGTGCCCTGTCGGGTATAATTCGCTTGCCATCCTTTGATATCAACTGACCCAAGTATAGGACCTCTGTCAGACAGTATTGCAATTTCCCTTTGTCCACCTTGTACCCTTTGTTGGCCAATAATGTCAAGAGTGTTATTGAGTCCTTTCTGCACTCTTCCTCAGCCTGTGCACAAACCAATAAATCATCAACGTACTGAATCACTGTGCTTTCTACAGACAAATTCCCCAGATCTTCATGTAGTACCCTGTTAAATATGCTTGGGCTCTCGCAATATCCTTGTGGTAGTCTGCAGTGTTCGAACCTCCTTCCTCCCAATGTAAATGCTGTCAAATACCTGCTTTCTTCTGCTAAGGGAATCGAAAAGAATGCATTTTTCAAGTCAATTACTGTGAAGTGTGACGCTACTTTTGGAATGTTGCACAGTATTGTCGCCGGGTTCGGCACTAGAGGGAACTCCTTCATTACCACATCGTTCAGTGGGCGTAAATCTTGTATCATCCTCCATGAACCCCCCTTCGCTTTTTTGATTGGGTAAATGCATGTGTTGCATGGGGAGTTTGAGGGCACGATTATACCCTGTGCTAGCAGTGCTTCTATTGTCTCTCTGATCCCTTCTTCTGCTTCTCGCGACAGTGGATATTGTTTCACCCGGGGTAGTATTGCTCCCTGTTTTACTTTTATCACCACAGGCTGAACTTCATGCAGCAACCCTACATCGTGGGGGCCATTAGTCCATAAGTTAGTGGGTACTGAACTCATGTCTTCATTAAAAAATGTGTGCGGTGCTCCTACTACCGCCATTAGTTCAACCTTAGTTTGTCTGGCTGTAACTACAATGTCGCAGGGCATTGCCAGTTCCATCACTACTTCACCATCTCCCTCAGTGTCAGAAAATAGCTCCTCGTCCGAGAGCTCTCTCAGCGGGATATTTGCATTTGTACACAATACTGTCCGCCACTCACACCCTTCCATGTCAATACCAATCACACATATCCTGTTTACTGATACATGTATTGCATGCAAATCCAACGATAGTACTGCCCCAAGAGCAGTGTCAGGGCTTGCTATGGGACGAAAAAGGAATTCTGCTGGGATCCTCCACTCCACCCTTTTTAGTTCTGGTACTATGAGAGCCAATGTTCTCATACCTTCGACAAACATCTCCTCATTTCTCGGTACCCCTCTGATCTCTTTCATGATTGTGTGGCCGTGTATTACTGCTAATATACGGAGGGGGCATATGCCTGGCGTTGAACATACGATACCGCTCCCTGTGAATGATATTGTCATGTTTAGTTTGCTCAAGAGATCTCTCCCCAGTAAGTTGATGGGAGAGTTTTCATAGTACAGTAAGGGTGCTTTCACTGTTCTTCCCCCTACTGTCACATCCAATACCTCTGTGTAAGGAACTTCAATTACAGCCCCAGAGAACCCCTGCGTCTCTAACGTTCTATTAGATAACGGGAACCGGCCCTCTCTAATGCATGATTTCTCCGCTCCCGAATCCACCATGAATATGAATTGCTTGTCTCCTATCTGCGCACCTATCAATGGTTCCTCTGATGCATTGTGGGTCGTAGACAGTACTGGACACGCAAGTGCTCTCTGTGGGCTGTCCTATGCGGGGTGTCTCATTGCCCCCCCTTGATCGAAAATGTTCCCCGAAACCACTGACACTCCACTGTAAGGTGCGGGGGCGGGTGCCCCATTAGCTACTGTGGCGAAAGTGTTACCAGGCGTGTAGTGCACATTGTCATTATTCTGTGGGCTGGTTTGTGTTCGGTACTGATGTCCATGCAGTTGTGCGTTACTTCTTTGTACTACATTGTCTGGTTGCTGGTATTGTCCCATGGGGAGGCCGTAGGGGCTTCCCGGATGGGGGTGTCCGTATTGTTCTATCTCTTGGAACCCGTTGTTTTGTCTGCTCCTACATTCTCTTGAGTAATGCCCCCATCTCCCACAATTCCAACAGCTCCCCTGTGGACCTCTGGGACCCTGCCACCCATTTCCTCCCATTCCTCCATACCCTTGTCCTCCTCTTCGACCCCTGTACCCACCTCTTCCTCCTCTTGGGGCCCACTCTTGCCACGTTGGACCTCCGTTCTGCTCCTGCTCTGTCCACTGTCGTTGCCCTTGTCCTGCCCAATTCGCTGCTATTCTTCCTTGTATTGCTATTTGCCCCTCCTCTCCTTCCTCTCCCTCCCGTATGAGTGGGAGTCCCGCTACCGCTGCTGCGACCTTCACCAATTTTGATTGCACCAACTTCGCCTCATCCGCCAACCTTTTCTGTGCTACTTCTCTCTCTCTTTCTTTGATCCGTTTACAATGGTGTACTATTATGCTTTGGATCTCCGGCCAGCCTTTTGCCTCAACACCTGCTATTTTATCTAGTGCCTTTTGCACTTCCTTTGGGAGCCCTCTCTTAATGATGAAATAAAATAGAGACGTGGATTGGTGCCAGGGCGTACCCGTTTCCGCTCTCCACATCTCCTGCACCCTGAGAATGTAATCCATAGCGTCCTCCCCGTCATTCATGGTACATTGCATTACTGACTGCAAATCAGGGGTATCTGGGAAGGTTTCCCGCAGTGCGTCCCACACCCTTGCTCGCACGGTGTTAAAAGAAGCCCCATCATGGCGATCACACTCTAAAGTTACAGCTGGAAAACCCGCTTTAGCCCACACTCTGTCCGCCTGATCCCCTACTGCGGACACTAGTAGGCTTTTCACATCGCCTACTGCCAGCGGTATACCAGCGGTATGTTTCTCAAATGCATATATCCACTTGCTTGCCCCTCCTGACAGCTGTGGTAGTAATTTCATTAAATTAGCCTTGTCCATCTGAGCCCACGGTATATAGTTTGGCCTCCTGCCCCCTCTGTGGAGTAATGGGAGTTGTAATTTCCCTTTTACCGTTGCAGCTTCCTTTTCCTTAGTCACTGCTGACTCTAATGACGCCATCTTCCCCACTCTATTTCTTAGTCGTCCCATCCATTCATCTTCTATAGTCTCCAGTGAACAGGCACCATCTAGCTCCTCGCCTTCTCCTCCTATTGCCATGCTCAATCTATCACTCTCATCCACCCCTCCTCTGACATCACATAACAAATCCTCTCTGATCCCTCTTTCTCGTGATACATCTCCAATGCTTCCTTCTGCTGTCCCCACTTCTATTATTCTTGTCGGTTCTTCCTCAATTCTGAACAGTATTTCCCCCTTTTTCCATCCCTCCTCAATTTGTCTAGTTTCGCTCGACGCTCTAGACGTGCGTCCAGATTGTGTAGGGGCGCATGCTGTGCGTTCACATATGTCTTTTATTCTTGAGAGTTCATCTCTTGCCACTGTAAGCCTCGACTCTAAGTCACTCGTTAACTTCTCTATATCCACCCTCTGTGTGCCTCCCTGGGCGCGCTCTCTGGTGTTTTCGTATGGTGGGGGTGCAGTTGGCCTCTGTGGTGTGCTGGTCGACGGGGGAGGCACATAAATCGGGTCGCTATATCCTGCTGCAGGGGCTGGTTTAGGTAACATTGGGTACAACATAACCACCTCTGCAGGTTGTTCTGTGCTTACCTGTTCCTTTTCTTCTCGCGGGATCATTAGTGGATTGTCTGTGGTGGAGGGTAAATCAATATTTGGAGTTGGGGCTTTAGGTGGGGGTACTTCCTCAAACAATCTCCAGAGATCTAATATCTCCTTCCTATTCTGCCATTTTTTCCCCTTATACTTGAGGCGAATACATGTACATACCATATCAAGAACGCTTTTGTCAAAAGACCCTCCTTCTGGCCAAATCTGGGGCAACCCCTCCCCTTTCAATTCTGTTAACCACTGATCATGATATTTATTTATGCGTTCAGCATATCCTGGCAAGCTCTTACAAATGTGTGACAAGGGAGTTTCAGCCCCCATCCTCTAAATTGCTAGCGCTACCGCGTTCGCCTTCGTAACTTTTGATTAGGTGTAAATATGCGTATGTATACCTTTATGGCACAGACAAGAGCGGACCTCTCAAAATTATCACCCACTGTAATTCACTGAACAAATCTCTTCTCACTCACCATATCTCATCTCTTTCCCATTTCCAGGCACTCTTATGTGATCTCACTTGTAATTGATCAAGTACTGGTTATGGCCACACTCTCTGACACCACCTCACGGCCACCTGCTCGTCTCTAACACTCGTACGGTGCGCGCACCCTTCACAATGCTTTCCACTCACACTTTTGTCTTTTTCCTCCCTTTCCTCCCTAGCCAGCTGTCCCTGTTTTCCTGCTAAGGTTACTGTGTTCACGTCTGTACGTGCCACTACTGAGTCCCCACCTTTTAAGATGTTCTACCCCTTTTTTTTTTTTTTTTTTTTTTTTTTTTTTTATTCCCCAAGTCTAACTACTTTATACCCTTCTCATTTTCCCCCCCCCTACCCCGTGGAAATGGAAAAAAAGAAATAGAGAGAGAGAGCACAATCACTAAAAAATATTCCCGGTGTCTCCTTTTGCTAGACACCAATAACTTATTTCTCACTTCTTCATATATTCCCAGTACTAGTCTAGATAGTACTATGCGGCGCCGCCTTCCACCCCCTTTCGGAGCTAGGTTCCCGTCACTTCTACCACGTCACTTATTTCTTACTCCTAATGGCCATATGCAAAAGAAAGAATAAAGAGAGTTTCAAGACCCGTCTTTAGTAGACCCCCGCAATTCTCCTCCTCTACCTTTCCCCGTTCCTCTATTCCCAATTCCCCTTCTTTTCCCTTTGACGATCACTCGCACTCGGTACTCACGTGCCCGTCTTGAACCGATACTCTCCGAAACTGGGTCCGTCCAGGCGGCGTCACCGGTAACTCAACGGTCAGCCCCTGGCTCCGGCGAGCGGCACTCAAAGGGGATTTTTTTCCAATCGGGATCCCGTACCCTTTCTCATTGAGTGCGCACTTCTTATTGTGCCGGTCGCCGTTGGCGGGCGGCCTCCCGGAGACGGCTCGCCGTGCGTATCCCTTCTCGACCGGAGATTCTCGTGCCACAAGGGGGTCGTTAAGAAGGAGTTAGGAAAAACAGTTTGGAGACATCACGTCGGGGTCACCACTGAAAGGAAGCGCCCCCAATTCAGCACGATCCTCCCCGCAATGAGAGACAATAAAGGACTCTCCCTTAGTGGGAATAAGGCCAAGACAGAGTGCGGGTGAGCGTAAATGGGAGTTTATCCAAGAATAAGGCATGCAAAGAACTCTGCAACCTCCGAGAGCGCTCTGTCTGACAATAGCAAAGACAGGCGTATTTCTAATACAAAAAACGTCATCAACACCTAAACACTATAGGGGGCACAAGTTAATTGGGATTGGGTGTCGTCGACTAACTATAGGTGTTGCTGCAGCGTGGTTGGTCTTGGCAAGACGACGTCACTGGTCAGCCTCGTGGGTTGGGTTGGGCCTGGCAGGCCGGCTTGAGGTCATCCGTGCGGTGTTGGTATGCTGGGGCAGCCTGTGACAATGACGAATACCTTCCCTGTCTCATTTGCCCTAGGCCATGCACCTTGCGGTTATTCAGAAAATGACATTTACGTTCACTAATAAATCGCTCTGTAGCTTATCTTATAAAATAAACGCAACACATGAGGAATGCACCTCGTGAGAGGTCTGGTGGTTATCGGTTGGGGTGAGATTTACCTGTGTCCTATTGACCGGTATTTTAGGTCGCAGGACGGGGCTCTGGGGCCTGGGCCGAATGATACATGTCTGTCTGCTGCGTTAGAAGTTATTATATAGATGGGTCTCTGTGTCTTGTCTCAATGATGGGGGTCGTCCTTACACGGGGTCAGGATTCTTGGGGGGTTCGTGGGATTTATGAAAGGGTGCTGGTAGATCAGTGGGTTCATCCGTGGGTTTATTACCGTGCTGTAAATAACACAGGTGGTGGGCTGTGGCCTTGGTTGCGGCGCCGGGGCCTCTGACTCTCTGAAGTAACGCCAGCTTGGTTGGGGGAGGTGAGGGAGCGCGGCACAAGTCTTAGCTTTTTTATCTGGCAGGCTTGGTAGGGTGGGAGAGGGAATGGCCTTGCATATCCACAAAGGTATTTTCCTCGTGCGTTGCTGATCAGTGAATGCAGAAGTTTTATACTGTTCTGCCTTATTGTGACGTTATTTAGACACACATATATATTTCAATTTCGTTACACATTTCTTTAAGACAGTCGGTTCCAGTACCTTTTCATTACCTAACATTACGTTCACTACATTGTGTGCGTATTGTATGTACATTAGACGTTATACGAGGGATATCTAGGTTATGGCCTACAGAGATTGATGCTCGCCGCTTTGGGTGATTCAGAAAACATATATGAGTTCCAGTTTCTACATACTATGGAAAAAACACTTTTACAGATAGAGGTTATACGTTTGGTCAACATCTTTCTCCGTGGTTATAGCAGCACTAGTCCAGACCTGGAGGGATATCATATAACGTTACATTTTTATGGCTTATTCACATTTTAAACAGAGGTAGTTCATTAATACCAATACTTGAATTGTTTTCTACCTTCTTCAGATAGTGATGCTTCAGCTTTTTTCCTCGCTACCCCGGCCTTGCGGTCCGGGTCATACGGGGTGCAATATCACATTGTTACTACTATAATGTTGCCGTCTTGGCGTCTCGGGTTTAGTTCATCTCCGACTTTCTCATGGGAACGCGCTCGCAGCGGATCTGCCAGGGCTGCTGAGGCGGCAGAGATGCATGAAAGGCCCTCCAAAGGTGGGGGCCTCTTTATAGTGTGCTGAACTCACGCCATGTTTGCTAGACAAGATGGCGTCTAGGCCTAACTAAATGCAAGCAAAAGGATACGTGTGGGCAATGTCGTCGGCGGGTGAATCCTCCTCCACCTGGGCCCGGGTGGCATGAGGGGGCGCCCACCGAGTCATGGTCCTCACCTGGGGAGAAAGCTGTAGGTGAGGAGGGCCTCGCGGCCAGTCCTCCCCTACACTACTCTCCCAGCACCACGCATAGCCAGCCCCCACCACCTCCACCACTTGTCAGTTCCACGCGAATCATGCCCTCATGGAAACTCAGCCATTCATTGTTGCCATCAGCAAGTATCCAGCACTGACAGAATGTGCCCATTGCAGACTGTGATACCAAGGCCTGCTCCAGTCCCAGCACCCCATCCATCTCAGCTGACCGACTCATGCCCTTTCCACCCCTCCCCGCCAAGCCAAGGACGACTGGCCTCATGCCCCCTATTCCCTTTGAATGCATCTGCTCACCAGACCTGTCCCCCGGACCACCCTCAATTTCCCACCATATACCTAATCCTGAATGGTCATATATCCACATCTAGAAATAACAAACTGTCCCCCATGTGTTTGAAATTGTGAGGCCCCAGCGACCGCAAATCAAAGATCAAGCCTTCTGATAAGGCACCTGGAAAAAAAACCCTGCCCCATGCCCCCGTAACAGAATGGGTTAGAATGTACATATATCTGACTTATTTTTATAAACAACCCCCTTTGAGGCAATGGTTTATGCCAGCCATCATTCTTTGCATGTCAATCTCTGTTGTTTAGTTTAGCTTAGATACAATTATGTTATCTGTGTGAACCTCAACCGACATTAATCCTGCGACGACGAGCCCAGCTGACCAGGTGAAATGTGACTGATGGAGAGACAGCAGCCAATGGAACACACGCATCCCCTATAGAGCTGGGATTAGTATATGTGGCTAGCCAACCGAGTTTGTTAGTTTGTAACCTATGTATGATGTCATCCATGACGCTTGGTGCCTTCTTAATGTGCTGCCTGTGTATCTGTTGGCAGAGCGCTCTCGGACAGTAGAGTTCTTTGCTTGTATCTATATACTTATATAAATGTTGGTTTCCTTGCAATTACTCTCCTGGTCTCATTCCCTGGTGGGGTGTGTACTTTATTTTGTCTATTTGGACAGGTGCATGCTAAGTTGCTAGCCTTCATTTGGTGACCCCTTATGCGTGTTAGTCCTGGAGATACTTCCATTCCTGCGGCGAGTTCCGGGGCTACCCGTGGAGGGCCAACGCTACCTACGGTTGGCAGCGTTCGACAAAAAGCGTATGCTCCTGAGTTGGTTCTGTGGGTCCCTGGTTTGCAAATACCCAACTGCTCGCTGCAGCTGGGCAGGGCCCACCACGGGGAGGCCCCCTTTGGATACACCGTGAACAGAGGCTCTTGGAAAAACACCGGCACGTGAGTACTAATTGCAAGGGAAGAACAAGTAAGGGAGGAGTAAGGGTATATGGTTGTGATATTTAATATTAATGGGAAGGGAACACGCATAGGTGAAGTGTGAGTGAGTGAGGTGAGTATATGAGAAGTTGTATCTTTTTTGTTATGGGCAGTTATTTTATATGAAGAAATAAGATGAAGAAAAAGAGGAGATGTGGGAAACTAGCTCTGAAAAGGGCTAGAAGCTGGTGCCGGATTGCACTGTCCCGACTAGTGCAGAGATTAAAGGAGAAAAGAGAAAAAAGTAGGAGCCTCATATGAGGAGTAGGCTAAATAGTAAATAGTAGTTGTTGTTTTAGGTTTTATTTTTTTCTAGTGATTTTTGATATTGCAGAGGAAGGCCCTGGAAGGGCACATGTGATGCGAATGAAGAAAGTGTGAAAGCGGGTTAGGGGGATTTTTGGGGAAGGGTAAAAAGGTTGAACTGTGTGTTTTATGTTTTGTATTGTAGAAATATTTGTTGGTTGTGTTTTTGTAAACTGTTCCATCGTTCAAGTTCTTTATGTGTCACAAAGAAAAATAATTTTAAGGAGAGGTGAGGTAAAAAACAGTCTTACCCCGGTAGTAGTGTCTGAATAGCAGAGCTTAATAGAAGGGAGAGAGAGAAGGAAGTTTTTGCCCAAACATGATGATGGGCACCCCACTGTCCCACATTTGTAAAAACCTCCCCTTATATTAAGAGAAAATAAAGAAATATGACAACGAGCGGGAAGCGGAACTAAAGAAGGAGGGAGCAACCTGTGCATGGCCAGATGGTGGGTCCTTTGATAAGGGAATACTTGATCATGTTGCCAGCCATTTAATGACTAAATACAAGGGGACGAAGCTCCAAAGAAGGTGGGAAGTATTAGACTTGTGGAAAATGTTTGAGGAAGCACTCGTCGTACCGAGTAAGATCAAGGAAAAGGGTGTGGCTGGGGAAGGGGAAGATGAGGAGCGAGTGAAAACAAAAATAAAGAGCTCAAGAAACGATATCCACTACTCATCCGACCCGCAGAGGGGTATGCTGACCCAGTGTATGTGCCAGGGGGAAGTGTGCCAAATACTCTGGCAATAGCACTGCCCCCTCTATATGGCCAGCTAACAACCCTAAATAGAGATTTAGAAACTGTACTGACATCCACACAAGCTGAATTGGCCCGATTGCAAGCATTATGTGAAACACCATTACCAGTGCCATGGAAAGCACAACTGTCGGTACCACCCCCGGGAGAAATTCCATCTCTAGTAACAGAAGACAAGTGGATATCTGGGGATTTTCTCTTTAGGATAGACAGTACGCCAATCAAAACGGTGCGGGTAGAAAAAGAGGGGGAGACAGAGAGTGTGAGATATGATACTGTGGCTTCAGTGAGGGATGAAGAGTGCTGAATCAACTTTTATGAAGATGAGGGAGGGGCTGTGGGAGAAACACCATTACTGCAAGTACATTGGGCCACCCACAAGTAACGCAAGAATCAGGGTAGGAGGGGAAAATATGAAATAGACTAGGGAGGATAGCGTTATTCAAAAAGAAAGCAGCAAAGGTAAGTAGAGAAAATGTGAGGTCAAATGACATATGCCACTCATTATAGTCTCATAAGGGAGCGGGAAGGCCCCATTATGTACCCTGGGCACTGATGGACAAAAACAATCTCCTCAAGTCCCTCCCACCACTTTCTGGGGTGTGGGAAAATGGATACATGTGTTTGAAAAGAACATGGCAGGAGTGCCTTTGGCAATTAGGGATGTCAAAAGTCTCCTAGTGACAGCAGTCAGAGACCAACCTGACGCAGTGTGGGTGAAAGTGGGATTCCCGGGAGTATCCCTAGGGAATGATATGCATGATGGCGCATCATTTAATAAAGTAAGAACACAAGTGTGGGATGTATTGCGGAGAACCTTCCCAGATACATCCTATCTACCCTCAATAATACAATACACTATGGGGGACGAGGAAGATGTTGGGCAATTCATTCTTAGGGTGCAGGAGATGTGGCGGGCAGAAACAGGCATGGCTTGGGACCAATCCACCTCCCTATTTTACTTTATTATCAAAAGGGGAATCCTGAAGGAGGTACTGAAAGCTCTTGATAAAATAGCCGGGGTAAAATCCAAGGGCTGGCCAGAAATACAAAGCATCATAGTACACCATTGTAGGAGGATCCAAGAACGAGAAAAAGAAACTGCACAGAGGAGGCTAGCTGAGGAGGTGAAGTTGGTACAGAGCAAGTTAGTGAAGATCTCTGAAGTGGCTGCAACACTGCCCACAGACAAGCAAGGGGAAGAAAGGGAGGGGTGTGTAGCAATACAAGCTAGGATGGCTGCGGCATGGACAGGAACAGTGGGGTGGAGAGGAACGTTACACGAGACCCCATTGGCAAGGATGACCGGCCAGAGGAAGAGGTGGGTACAGAGGACAGCGGGCGGAGGAGGATATGACGGGCAAGGACCAAGGGGGGGGTGCTCCGGGACAGTGCTGGGTGTGTGGCAGGTGGGGCCATTTTGTGAGGGAATGTCGCAGTAGACCTATGGGGAATTACCAAAGCAACCAAAGATATGTCAATGAAGAACAATATGGACATCAGCACCCGGGTAGCCCTTATGGTCTAGCCATAGGAAATTATGGAAGTGATGGGCAGCCAGATAGCAGACCCATCCCGGGATATAACATGCTCAGACACCCCCCACACAACATGCAAAGCTGTCCAACCCAGCAACCCCAAATAGCACACACACATACAAACAGATTCGACACTTGTGCTAATGGCGCACCATCTCCGTTCCGAGGAGCATGTTTGCTGAGTGATAATCTTTTTATTTGCCCTAGAATGGACACCCACCCCAACTAGGACAGCCCACAGAGAATACTTGTGTGTCCCGTACTATCGACTACCCTACAACCAGCAGAGAAACCACTGGTGGGGGCGGAGATAGGATACAAGCAGTTCATCTTAATGGTGAACTCAGGGGCATAGAAATCATGTTTACGTGAAGGTAATTTTCCGCTATCTGGCAAAAATCTCAAGACACACAGATTCTCTTGGGCGGTGGTCATGGTTCCATACACAGAAGATTTGGATGTCAGAATAGGGAGTACAACAATACGAGCACCCCTATTATACCATGAGGAATCCCCCATAAATGTATTGGGTCGGGACCTATTGAGTAAGTTGAACATGACAATCGCATTTACAGAGAGAGGGGTAGGGTGTTCCACCCGGGGATGTGCGCACTCAGCGCAATACTGTTGATACAGACACTAGCAAATGAGACAACAGTCAGAGGATTGACCACAAATGCTGACATGTTTGTATATGGGATACAAGTATTGGCTTGAGCAGTACCTGAATTAACTCTGATTTCATTTTTCACCTGAAATAATGACAGGGACAGTGATTTCACTCGATTTGCAAGGAGTGCAGGTATCAGCAGAACGCATTGTAGCAATCGGCCTAGAAACTCACAGATTTGAGTGGAGGACTGTATTTATTGATCCAAACATCCCACTAAGAGAATTACCTGATGAAGAGCTTTTCACTAACAATGACACTGATGTGGAATTTATCCTAGAGATTTGTATGCCATGTGATATTAAGATTCAGAAAAGACGAGTGGCAAACCCCCTCATGGCCGTTGTCAGTGCATCACCATCTTTTTGTGAAATAAACCTACAACACGTACCGCCATATTTGTGGACCACAAACCCCCATGATGTAGGGTTACTGAGAGAAGCGGCCCCAGTAAAAATCAAATTGAAGCCAGGTGCCATTCTCCCAAGAGTGAAACAGGACCCCTTGTCCAGTGAAGAAGAGGAAGGGATAGAAAACACTATGCAGGCATTATTACAGCAAGGCATCACTGTCCCCTTTAACTCCCCATGTAATACAGCAGTCTATCCTATCAAAAAAGTGATGGGAGGGGCGTGGTGTATGATCCAGTATCTCCGCCCCCTTAATGATATCAGCCAAAAAGAGTTCCCTCTTGTCCCAAATACAGTGTCCATTTTGTGCAGCATCCCAAAAAGAGGCCACCCACTTTACAGTAGTGGATCTAAAAAAAATGTTTTCTCTGTACCCCTTGACCCAGAGTCCCAATACCTCACTGCCTTCATGATAGGGGGGAGGAGCTATGAACACTGCAGGTTGCCCCAAGGATACTGTGAGAGCCCAAGTATTTTTAACAGAATACTGCATGAAGACCATGGCAACATTGAAGTACAGAGCACGATCATTCACTACGTGGATGATCTTCTAGTATGTAGTACAGGAGAAGAACAATGCAGAAAAGACTCCATCACTCTACTGACCCTATTGGCCCACAAGGGATACAAGGTAGATAAAAGTAAATTGCAGTACTGTCTAGCAGAGGTGCTATATCTAGGCCAAATAATCTCAAAAGACGGCAAAAGGATCATGCTAGACAGAACAGCAGCAGTGTGCACCACAGGCATGCTGCATACTGTAAAAGACATGCAAAAGTTTCTCGGCATCTGTAACTATTGCTGTGCATAGATTCTGGATTGTGCAGCATACACGAGGCTGCTGCTGGAAGCACAAAAACAAAAGGCTCCAATAAAATGGACACCTGAAATGCACAAAACCTTCACAACACTGAAAGAACTGATCAGTACAGCCCCTGTCCTAGCGACCCCTGATTATGACCAAGAATTCTATTTATTTTTGCATTCCAATGGGACACTCATGACTGCTGTATTAACTCAGAAAACATTGCTAGGACAAAAACCACTAGCATATTACAGCAGCACACCCGACACAGTAATGCAAGGGCACTTTGCGTGCAAACAATCTCTCACAGCAGCCGCGTTTGCATTAGAAAAAGTGCAATGATCGCAATGTGTTGCTCCGAAACCCTGTATGTTGAGCACTCCCTGTTTGCCATTCTTGAACAATCAAAATCTGCACTCACCACCCAAAGAGCATCAGCTTACAAGATTATCATCTCCAGTCCAAATGTCCACATTGTCCGTTGTAAAACTGTAAACCCATCAACGTTCATTGATGAGCCATGTACAGTACAAGATGTGCAAGAACATGATTGTGCCACATATGAAGGGGAGGGCAATGACATCCCAAAAACAAGAGAGAATGCATTGGAAGAGGGAGAAGTATTCTTTGTAGATGGGTCAGCATCTATATGCCCAGAACAGGAAAAAAGCATGTTTGGGCTGCTGTTGTACGACTGGAGGAAGGGGAGTATGAGATGCTAGTACAAAAATGACTGCCCTTGCATTGTTCAGCCCAAGCAGCAGAGCTCATAGCACTAATGGAGTCTCTACATGCAGCAAACGGATGTGCAGTAACAATATATTCAGATTCAGCATATGCATCGACCACGGTACACACTGGTCTGTCGTGCTGGAGAAGGAAGGAGTATAGATGAGCAGTTGGGTACATGCAGAACTACTCATTGGGCCTCATTACGAGGTTGGAGGTAAGGGAAAAATGATGCCGGTAAAGGGTTACCGGCATTGTTTACCGCTCAGGTCCATTACGACCCACCAACCCGCTATTAGCGGTACCATAAATAAAGGTGCCTCTAATAGCGCCATGGGCGTGGGCACATGACATCACATGCCGGCAATAGCGGCATGGCGTAAACAGGAGCTGAACACAAGTAATGCGGACATGCTAATAACGGCCTGCAGAAGACAGAAAAGTACCTTGCCAGCATGGAGCAAATACCGGAATCGCGGACCACCCGTAAATGGCCACAGGTGCACGCAATCATCACAGGTGAAGGCAATATAGACTGGGCCAGCACAAAAGGAGCACACCCCACCCCTTCCCACACCCAGTCACACACAAAAAAGATTCCAATACTAGTAGCAATGCTGGGGTGGAGGAAATGATTGCAGTGGAACTCCAGCAACAACAACAATAAAAGGCAGCACAGAGGAGACACAGGAGGAGAAGGAGGGTGAGGCAGGCACAGCCTGCACCACCATTGCAGGCAGTTGTACCACACAGGCAGCCACCAATCCCTTGAATCAGAGCCAATCCATTCAGCCTAACCCCTGAGCAGATCCACACCTGTGCCGTCTGGACCGTGACACCACCACCACCATTGTGGACATGATACATAACAACATTGCCAGCCTCACAGACATCCGTACTGCCATCCCCCCTCTACTGAAGGTGGTGTCTGTGCTCCACTTCCTGGCCAAAGGCACCTACCAGCACACAGTAGGACAGATGCATGGCATATCACAACCATTATTCTCACGTACGCTGAACTAAGTGCTTGATGCCCTCCTGAAGCACACAGGTGACCACATTTTCCTACCATGGACAGCCCAGGAGATCTCTAACACCAAAGTTGGTTTCCATTCACTGGCCGGC
Organism: Ambystoma mexicanum; assembly: GCF_040938575.1. Taxonomy (NCBI): domain Eukaryota; kingdom Metazoa; phylum Chordata; class Amphibia; order Caudata; family Ambystomatidae; genus Ambystoma; species Ambystoma mexicanum. Next base: position 107,447,889 of record NC_090941.1, on the reverse strand, counting down.
ATCCCTGGTTGCATTGGCACCATCGACTGCACCCATGTTGAATTGGTGGTCCCACATGCCATGGAGGCAGTGTACCGCAACCGTAAGTTATACCACTCCATCAACGTGCAAATGGTATGTACTCAAACAAGATCATCACACATTGTTGTGCCCGATTTCCCGGATCAACCTATGATTCAACGGTCATGCGGAACTCCACGCTACATGGAGCGACACACAGGGCACAGATCCTGGCTACTGGGTGAGTTGCATGTCAGGCTCATGGCATCGTGGGTATCTGATTGGGGAGATGCATACTTCACCTGGCTGAGATGGGGGGGAGATGCCTACCTCACCTGGCTGAGAGGGGGAAGAGATGCATACTTCACCTGGATGAGAGTACCTGAGAGGATGGACCATGCTCATACCCCAAAGCAGGCCAGACTGGACCTGACACCTGACCCCAAAATGCAAGACATAAGCTGCCCTACCATTCCATAGCCCGCAACATGTACAGTGCACATAATCAGACCGTAGCCACCGCAACACAATGCAGCGACAAGCAATTAGTATGGCCAATGCACAGCACCAAATACCATCATCAAAAAGGACAGTTGTCCATTACTGCATACAAAGGAGTCACATGAGGGCAAAATACATGAACACAGCCCTACACCAACACAGAGGTCCACCAAAACAGCATGTCAACATCTGTCATGCAGAGTGAGATCATCATGAGTCTGCCATCAACAGTGACAGGTTGGAAGCATACAATTGACTACACATCAACCAGATCATGGGAACAACCGGCGTGGACTACCACAGTGCATGAGCACTCACAAGGAATAGGACACGGCTGCGCCCACTAGACGATGCCATGCACACCTGTTGATCAGATGAATTCACACATTGCTGTTACATCATGAGGCTCTATTCATGCATGGATATGTGGGTGCAAACAGGAAATAAATGCATGCTATGGTGTCATTGATACAGGTCCCATTTGATGGGATCACTTACACATAACCATTGTTGCACACATGCAGGTGATGCAGGCTATCCCTTGAAGAGTGGCTCCTTACCCCAGTCCGGAACCCGCAGAACAGGCTCGAAGAGGACTACAATCATGCGCATACACTATCCCGTGTGGTGATTGAGCAGACATTTGGCCTTTTGTAAGCACGGTTTCGCTGCCTCAGCAGGTCTGGTGGGGCACTCCTATACGGGCATGAGAAGGTGGGCAAGATAGTCATGGCATTTGTCATGCTACACAATATGTGCATAAGACGGAATGTGCCTCTGCCCCCTGATGCTGAACTGCAACCACCTGACGATGAGGATGAGGAGGGTGGAGATGGGGCTGCACTTCAGGGAGGTAGCGATGCACAGTAGGGACGTGCTGTGCATCAGACTTTGATTAACCAATGTTTCTAGCACACATGGATGCGGAGTGTGACATGGAGGTGGGACTCAGGTCACTGGGTGTGTCAGGGACATGGACACTGTAGACTGTTCACCAATAAAGCACACGTACACAATAAGCAATGTCCGCTCATGTGAATTCTGATTTCACAACAGGTGTATTGAAGAAATATAACATATTAAGTGCACAAGCCCTCCACCCCACACACCCTCTCCCCCTCCCCCTCAACTTCCCCACACACCCTTTCCCCCCTCCCCCTCAATTTCCCCACACACCCTCTCCCCCTCCCCCTCAACTTCCCCACACATGGTGTGCACTTGCATGCACCATTAGTCTTCAGGAGTTCGGAATGGCAGGCTGCACCTACACCCCTTTTCCATTGGCAGCATCGGGTGGACCCCTGTCTGACCTGCGCAAATTCCACCCAGACCTACGCAGGGGGCTGGTCTGTCTAGAGCTGGCATTTGAGGAGTGCCTGGTTGTTCAACCACCTGTGTGGGACGCAGGGCCTCCAATGCTGCCACCATTTGGGTGAGGACCTGCCTCACAGCCGCCAATTCACCACATATGTCTTTGGAAATGGACTCAATGGCAGATTTGAGGGATGCTGGGCATTCCCTGATTTCCTCCCTTGCCTGGCCACATTCGGTGATGTGCCAGGCAAGGCATATATATAGGGAACCAGGCTGCACCTCACTGAGGAGGTCAAACAAGGCCGAAACATGTCTGGGGTTGTTTGGTTTTCTGTGCAGAGGGGACCTGCCCTAGCAGTTCAGGCTGGGCTGCTACCATTGGTGGTGGCAGCTGACTGATTTGCACATGGCTGGACCACTTTTGCAATGGCGCAGATGGGCTAAAAACGGTGGTGTGGAAACGTTGCCCAGAGCAATTGCCAGTGGTTCAGATTCATTCAAAACCTTCCACCCATCACTTTTGTGGTCACGGGTCACCAGCCCTGTCAGCTCCTCCTGGCGCTGTTGTATTGCCCTGATCCCCTCCTGCCTGTCACGGACACTGGCGGATGTTGATGGTGCATGCGGAATGGTTGGGGCCTCATGCATGCTCCCCGTGGGGCTGAAGCTCCCTGGCCATGGCTCCACCACAGATAGCTCATGGCTGCTGGCATGCTGATTGCTGGGTGGGGAGAGTTAGAGTGACTGCTGGGGGCCTGTAGCAGTAGGTGTTCCGGGTGTCGGAGTGTGTTGTTCATCATCTGACACAGCTGCCGTGGCTTGCAGTGAATACCGTGCCTTCAGCCACTGGCTCCTGTGCGGATGTGGCTGGTGGGGGTGGTGTGGTGGTGTCCCTAATGCACATTTGTGCTGTAGGTTACTGGGTTGTGTTGAGCTTGCGCAGTAGTCCAGGTTGCCCTCTTCCCCTGGATGTTGAGGTACGGTTTGTTCCCTCCATGCCCCTGGACTTCTTGGCTGGTGTAGCAGCATCCTCCCTGGGGTCCTAATCTTCACTCTCAGATTGTGTGCCATTGGGGGACCAAGAGAGGGAGAGCATTAGTGATGGGTCTACATGCATCAGGCATGCATTGGGGTAGCTGCATTTCTATGGAATGGCAGGTAATTGGCATTGGGGAAGTGACATACGGGTTGCTTGCCTTTTGGGTGGGTCATGTAGGGATGCGTCGGGGATGAAACATATATGGGGTGCATCATGCATGTGGACAAGATGGTGCTGTGCACTGCCTTTAGGCAGTCTTGCAAACATGTGTCTGGTGGACCCTGCTTTGCATCATTGCACTGTCAGTTCAGGGGGACATCATCGTGTTATTCTTTACAGTGGTTCATTTGGGACACCTACCTGCATCAGCCGATGACGGGGCTCCACGCTCCATATCCCCCACTCCCTCGATTGCCTCCATCCCGATGGTGCTCGCACAGGTCTCCTCCCAGCGAGTCATCTTTATGGGGGAGACAGCAGCACCACCTGTTGCCAGCCCCTGGCCACGGTTAGCAGAGATGATGTTACAGACGCGTAAGTGCAGGTCATCCCAGCGCTTCCGGACATCTTTCACTGTGTGTGGGGGGGTGCCAACGGCACTTAATTTCCCTACCACCTCCGCCCATATCTCTTTTTTCCGCATCAGTGCAGGTCGCCACATGTCATTGGAGAAGACAACATCCCCATTTTCTGCCAAGGTATCTGCCAGCATGTTGAGCTCTTCTTCTGAGAAGCGCTCCTTGATCAAGCGTGCAGCACCTTTTTTTAGTGCCTTGGGCATTGTAATATGCTGCAAGTATATGTTGGAACAGGTGTGGTGGTGACATGGGTCCTGGTTACAGAGGATGGCAATGGATTGTGTTTTTAAAGATGGCCGCCATGCTCTTTCCAGTTCCTGTGTGGTGACGCTACTTCCGGTTCCGCTTATTTGAGGTGACCGCTATTAGCAGTGACTGATACTAGCATCACCGCTGATAGCGGTAACCGCTAATGCCGGAGGCATGGATGGCGGTGGAGCTATCTGCGCTTCGCACGATGCCGGTAAGACAGATTTTTTTTCGGCCTTTAATGGCAGGGCGGTAAGGTAGTTACCAGCAAGGCGCAAAGCTCGTGCCAGTGTACTCGTAATCGCCCTCTAATAGCGGGCTTGGACCAACATGGACAAGGTATTTGCTCCATGCCGGTAAGGGCAGTTACTTACCTCCAAACTCGTATTGACCACCATTGTGTTGATTACTGCATTAGGAGAGCCCTCAGTGGTAGCGTTGGTAAAATGCCAAGCATATACTAAAACAATTATGAAATATCACATGGAAATGCAGTGGTGGACACCGCAGCCAAACAAGTAGCATAATTCCAAAAACCACCAACAACAGAATGTGTGATGAAAGAAAAAAAACACAAGAACCAGTTGAGGAAGGGTACAATTCCTTATAAATAGCACAAATAATACAAATTAAAAAAAGAGCACTGCCACAAAAGCAAGAATTATGGACAAAAACGAGGGTGCACCCAGTCCCCCACAGATCTCTTCTGGAGACAGGATAGCACAGCAAAGGTGGTAATGCCTGTTGAATTGTTTTTAATAGCATTTCAGCAACTGCATTTCCGTGCCCACACATCCAAACAACACATTGCTGCCGATATCCAGGAAAATACGCGTCACATTGCAGCACCCAGTAGGACCATTCTGTGAACTGCATGTTGATTATGCAGACATGGGAGAAAAGTGCAACGAAGCTAGATATTTGACTGTGGTGGTCTGTCCCTTCTCACGCTTGGTTGAAGCAGGACCATGTGCCCACCCAGATGCGAAGTGCAGAGCAAAGTTTTTGGTAAGAGAAGTGTTCTCACGTTGGGGAATATGTGACGTCATATGATCCGACAACGGAACACATTTTGTAAACGATCTTTTAAAAGAAGTAACATCATTACTAGGAATAATTCACGAAATGTGCTCGATTTACCGCTGGCAGGTCAGTGAACAGGGTGGTAGAAATCAACAGCCCCCTCAAGAGTAGATTGTCCAAATGATGTCACACTCTTAAGAAAAATTGGGTCTGTTGCTTACTTTTGGCCCTCTTGCATCTGCGCACACAGCCCAGTAAGGACCACCACTTGTCCCCCCATGAAATTGTGACTGGTAGGAGAATGCAAACTCCACTGTCACCTGTAAAAAGAATGTCAGATGCCCATCGAACAGCAACTGTCCTAGGAGAGGAATTCAAAGAATACCTCACCCAACTAACAACAGCACTGTGGTGCATTGCGAAACACATAGCCCTGCCTTTCACAAGAGAAAATGAAACAGACACAGAGACTCCAGATCCTGACTGCCCCACCAAACCACTCTTGCATGGCGAACATGTATATGTTATTATGTTTCTAAGGAGAAGGAATTCACCCATGTTCCACGGTCGCTATGAGGTGATTTATTGTACCCCACTTGCAGTAAAAGTGAATGTGCTTAAATACCGGGTTCACCTGTCAGACGTGAGGAAAGCCCATGACAGAGTAACAATAGAAATGCCTCAAGACAATGAGAGAGAGGTGGCTGTGCAATAAATAGTAATGCTGAAAAGCACAAAGACAGCAACACCAAAATAACGCCTGCAATAATTAAAGAAGAATTACATATTTAAAATAAAAAATAACTATATAATGTGAAACGGTTTCCTTTCTTGTTGTTGTTACCTTTCCATGTCTTTTTAATTTTTTCTGTTTCATTAATCCCTGTCCCTGATTTGGTTTCCTTTTTCCTATAGGTGCTACAATGGTGAAGAGCATGCCTTTGACTAATGGACTGCCTCAGATAAATAGCAATAGGAATAGAATAAGTGTGACAAGAGCATATAGTTATGTATGTGGATTATACTGTGTAGCTATAGTATTCAGTAGTGTAATGTTAGGATTAATGATTTTTTGGAGAGTGTGCTTTATTATAGGAGATAAAAGCCAAGTGGGGGAGGGGGAAAACTAATACAAGAAGGGGCTCACCTTTTATGGGATGGCATCAAACTAATATGGCATAACCCAATGCACCCCAATGCTACTAAAAGCACAATAACCTCAGAAACAAAAGTAGCACATCGAATGATAGTATGTATGCATTTTTTGGAAATAATGTCCGAAATGTTGCCCCAATACAGCCTACTTCACAACCAAATAGTATGACTTCCTCATGGTTAACCCAAATGTATGATATGTTCCCCAAAGCTACCCCAAGTGACCTCTTAAGTACTCCTTATTGTCAAAACGACACTGACTCCAGTGGAAATGTAAGAACAGGAATATTTCCAACATACCACCCCCTGTCGTTCAATGAACGAAAAACATTAAGCACCACTGACAAAGTGTGTAAAAGGTCATTAGGTTGGAGAACTACTCGTCAGCTAAATGGTAGAAACAAAAGGCAAACAAAGCAATATAAATATGATGGATACAATGGGTTGGGGCTAGACAAAATGGGAGACCTCCACCATCCACAGCAGTCAAAACAAATGTTATGAGTAGCACTGGTCGACAATCAACAAATGGGAGTTGTTACGTCTGCTCACTGATAGCTCATGCATCAGGGATGCCTAAGGTTTCACTATCTCAAGAAACTATGATTGTGGAAGCACAATGTCTGATTCATCTTACACTATGTAGGATAGAGGGCACTTCAGGCACACACAACACACATGAAGCTCCTTCCATCTGATTTCAGAATATGCAAAAAAGGAACTCCACAACGCAAAATGTTTCAGAGAACCCTTCCTGGCAATAGAAGGAACAGGATTTTAAGAAAACAATTGGCAGCAGTCAACATTCATGTGCAAGACAGAAGAGTTGTGTGGCCTGTCAGACAAAAGACTGCAATGGATGAATGAAACTTGTGCACAAATTTGGACTGATCATGTCTCTAAACTAACGCGGGTCACCACACTGGAAAAGCCAATACAGATCCACCATGAACAGAAATATGAATTTTGCTTCCATGCAGAAGCAGATGTACCCATGGGCTCTAACACACATTGCAACAGAGCACTCATCATCGCTGATCTATAAAAAGGAACTGCAGCCCTGATGGACCAATATTGGGTATGTTTCAATCAAGCATATTTGCATCTTCCGCCTTCCTGGAAGGGCAACTGTGCCCTGGCGATGCTCCACTCTGCACTGTTGGTGGTTCCTGAAAAACACATAACAAAAGGAATGGGTGCAACACAAACTGTCACAAGCACCCGAACAGGCAGAAGGAATTCCACTTGTTGTGAACGTGTTGTCAGAAGTACTACAAGAGCAACTCTCGCGAAAGAAAATAGCATCCAACTATATCTCTAAAGACTCTTCCAACCTTCTGGCACAGATCCCTGCTGAATACAAATTATTGAACTCTGCCGAAAAATTTTCATGCCCAAAATCTGGAGAAAGTGGCTAACAGCAAAGCCATATATAGACAGCCAATGTGGACATAATACTGAAGGGATGTTAAAGATTTATCAAGTTTTTATGATACCTAGCCTGCTACACAGCTTAGAAGCTCTCCCATTGAAACAGGTAGGATGGCTGGACAAGATTGAGGGCAACACTTTACGTTCTACTATTAATGTCCCACCATCAGTCCCTGTTGAGGCCCTGAGATTGGAGTATGGCTTGGCCTCCATACAATCTTTTTGGCACCTCAAAAAAAAACCTACTTCATTGCAAATTGACATCATTGTACGTAAATACCAACGCCTTGATGAAATTAATTGGGAAAACAAAGGCTGGTTAGGCTAAAAATAGATTTGCAGAGGAATTGTAGCAATGTGCAGCCTCCCATCTAGAAAAACACCATCTCCCTATGTCACTTTTATACAGCTTGCCCGTTGTGGAATCCCCCTAAAAAAACAGACGAAGCAATGGGATAGGATCAAAATCATTGATCATCTTTCTCAAAAAATGAGACATAGAGAATATTCTTATCAGACCTTTATAGAAGACATCCCCAGGGCATATGTGAAAAAACTGTGTCCAAAGGACTTGAAACATTTTCTTTATACCTTTGTACCTTCGACTAAACATCCTGCCTACTGTGGAGTACTATGGGGCTTGGAAGGGGGTTAGCATTGGAGGAGCAACTATGTCGACTCTGCACCAAATGACTGGAGACAGGCCGCCATTTATTGACTGTCTGCCCTGCCCTAAAGCCTCAATATTGAAATCGCTATAAATAGCTGGTGGGCTGCATTGATCATATCGAATTAGACCAATTTTGGAGAACCCTAGTATATTATATTTTGAAAATATAAAGAACCACAATGCATGACCTTCACTATCCCAATTTGTATTATACTGCTTTTTTTGTAAGATACCATCAAAAAAGCAATAACAACAAGACATAAAAAAGGATTGTCTGCAGGGAAGCACATTTCTAGAGTGTAAGACTTCAAAAAGTAGTGTTATAAATATGTAGATACACATTCTGTAGATAATACAACAATACCTGTTGTCAATAATAATTTTGAAAATCTGCAATTCCAAATAGAAGATGTGCCAACTGAAAAAAGTAATGGAACCGAGAATGTTTTTCTTAAAAGTAAGAAAACAAAAAATGTATCAAATGTGTTGGTAGCTAGTAACAAAAGAAATATTTTTGATAGAAAAGGTAGGCAATGTGCTATGCATTTGAAACAGAGGAATAAAGATCTATATATATATAGGAACATTTAGCACTCTCAAGTTTTTAAAAATATTTGGCGAAGTGTGAAACCAAAAACTATATATTTGGTAAAGCATTTTTTTGCAAAAGGAAAAAGTAGAAGCAATAATTAATAAAGCTTTTGATATGAAAAGAACATTTTTCATTTTCATATTGAATTAATTTAGGAAATTACTCTACTACACCATTCCATAAAAATATAGAAAGAGTTGATGTACTTACATGTGACAACTTTAGTGATGTGTTTGGTGGAGAGTGGAACACACTTCTCCTGTGGAAAGATATTGTAATGAGGAGAACAAAAGAATGTTCCACTCACTATTGATGAGGATGACCGTAGCTATGAAGTCTAAAATATTGTGATTTCGAAAAAAGAAGAAACCGTAAGAAGTATTGTGAGGCATGGACGTGCAATTCTTTGTGCAATATTACCTGATTACCTGTTCCTCTGAGCGGTAAGGGAATAGGTTTACTTCTATGCAACATCTACTGGGAACCAGAAGCCATTTCCGTTTAAAGATCTTTGCACAATTTCCAGGAAATCATAGATGCCACCACTGAGTTGACTTCAGAGTATGCTGTCATCCTAAGTGGGGATTTTAATATTCCATGCTTAGGAGTAAGGATGGGATGTAGGGGAGGGTGGAGTAAGAAGAGTACGGTGCAGAGTGAGAGAGAGGGGGTTTGGGCAGATGAGGTGGGACTAAAAGATTGGCACATCCTGAATGTGTCAATCGGAGGCGATATGCCGAGTAGGCCCACCGGGAAGAGAGGAGAGTCTAGTTCTACCATTGACCACATTTATGTCTCAGGCAGCTTCCTCCCCCTAATAGAAACCCTGGAGGTCCTGGACATGAACAATAGTGATCACAACTGCCTGAAAATGGTTTGGGAAAGAGGAATACAAGAAAAAAAAGGAGTGGGGCCCAAAAGACATGGAGGTGACACAATGTTGCAATATATTGAGATTGAACAAAGGGAAAATGGACTTTGTCACAGAGAAATTCAAGGTGGCGGTGGAAATAGGCAAAGATGTACTCAAGAGTCCCTTTGTGGTCTATGCAGTGCTCCTCACAGAGTTTATGGAAAAAAGTGGGTGAATAGGTCAAAAGGTCTTCATAAAAAAGCATTCCTTTGGTAGGGAAATGGTATTGACAAAGCATTCACTAAGAAAAGATATTATGATAATCAAATGTTTATTATTTAACACAGGCGAGGGGAGGGCACAGCTCCTGAGGTCTCCTCAACAGGGAACCCAAATGAATGCGGTAGCAGAGGACGATTGGGTTGACCACTTCACGTAGTTGTTCAATACATCTGGGGTCTCACTTATACCTGATTGCCTTGGGAAAGGAGGGGGCTGGCCTATTGAGTTTGATCAAATTGACATTCTAATGCTCATAAAAAAGGTGAGAAATTGGAGGGCATCAGGGCCAGATGGGATAACAAACATCATTTTTAAAAAGATCTCACGGTACGGGTCATGCCTAGAAACACTTGTGTACAGACCCATTATAAATGCCTCATTATATCATATCATATTGGCGGAATTCATAATGAATCTGTTTAACCAAATTTTGGCAGCTGGTCGGATCCCTGCCTCTTGGAAACAATCAATCACGATCACAATTTTCAAAAAAGGGGATTGTGAGGCTTGGTGGGACTGCCCAAGTCACTCAGTCTCAGCCATCCGGGTGCTGCATGAGGGACCATCCCTAAGGGTTCAGTTGAACAGAGTAGGCCTATTGTCCAGATTCATAAACACATTCAGTGGCCTGAAACGGGGGTTCCCGCTTGCACCAATCTTGTTCACTCTCTTTATTTCAGATATGGGAGAGGCATTGAGTGAGGTAAGGGTTTTTTCCCCAAAGAGTAAATGTGCAACTAATAAGCCATATTGTGCATGCAGCTGACTTGGTACTCGTGGACCAGACCACAGTGAACTTGCAAAGAAAAATGGGCACACTCAACTCAAAGTAAGTGATAAACAATGGGCTGAGTATAAATGCATCTAAGTCCAGGATTCTAATAACAAAATCACTGCAGAGTAGAAGGGGGAAGCTGAGAAACTGGTTTCCTGACAGGGAAAAGCTCTTTAAGTTAGAAACATTTTCATATTTAGGAATGTCGCTAAATAGTAGCATGAACGATGCACCACGGGTCGATTCATTGAGGGCAAACATTAGAGGCCTTGCGGGACGGAGACTGGTGCTTCTGAAAAATGTTTTGTAAGTTTACCCTGACTCAGTTGATAACCTTTTATCAGTTAAAGGTTGTTCCGATAGTGTTTTATGGAGTGCAAGGTGCTCTGTATTCCCCAAAAAAAGATGTGGGGATAATTGGAATATCTTTTCTGGAGGAAAGTGCTCAGGCTACCAGGTGGAGTCCCTATGCAGATTATCAGGCATGAATTAGCAATATTATCACTGGAAGCAATGGTAACCTGGAAATCACTTTCCCGACTGTGGAAATGTATAATTATCAAAGCAGTAAGAGGATTTAAAATTCTGAGGGAAACAAACATAAAGGAAAACAAACAATTGCTGCTAACATTGAAAGCCTCTTGTCTAGCCCTTCTAAGTAAACTGAATGTAAATTAAGGGACCCTGGTGCAGAATCCCATGCTAATTAAGAAAAGGTTATGGCAAAGTGACAGCGTTATAGCCTGCCAACAACAGAGTGGAATTCCAACTTTTCCCGATAACTGCATGAGAAACACGAGAGAGGGCTGTCTTGCCAAAATATTTAAAGAGAATGCATTGTAGCCTGTTCTGCCAGAAATTCTTAAGATTCCGATTGAACTTGTATCCCACAAAGGAAGTGCTGCTAGCAAGGAAACAATGCAGCAGCAGCCCCCCGGACTGTAAATTTTGCAAAATAGCAGAGGTAGGGGAAACATTACAGCATGTAGCTTTGGTTTGCCAAGGAGTCAAGGAATTAAGGGACAGCAGGGTAGATTCCTGGGTGAAGTTGCTACCTTGATGGGGAGGAGTTTAGGTCCTGGGTTAGGGCAGGGGAAAGAGTTTCTTTGGTTAGCGGGGTGGTAAGATTCTTGGGAGAAGTGTTTGACATTCCACGGTAAAAGAACTAACCGAGAGATACACATGTTTTAGCAGTTGGAATTTCAGTTAAGATCAGTGGATGGATTTTTACTTTTATGGATTTTTAACTAACATCAGAGGATGATTTTAGCAATGTTAATTATTTTACTTTTTGATTGGGTACTTGATTATTAATTGTCTTGAGCTGAAAAGTTGGAAAGTATTGTTATGTCAATTGAAATTAATGTGTATATAGGTGAAAGGTTTGCATATACAGGCTAAACATGGATGAAATAAATAAAAAACAAATAATAATAAAATAAAAAAGGAAATAAATCTAACGTGTGATAATACAGAATTGAAAGTTTAGGTCCGTCTATAATAAAAAAGAAGCATTGTGAGGTATTGATTTGCAGTTCTTTGTGCAATATCGATATGTTTACTTGTAACATCTTAAAGAGACTTTTGCAAGTTTTGCACAAAAATAATAATGTTCAAAGACAGATCAAGAAGCTGCAAAGAATAGATGACTGTGAAGTTTGTGAAAAAACTGGACTTCTGGGCCACTCTGTAGCTTGTCTTAATAAAAGTAGATGTAAGAGTCAGTTTCATCATATCGGATGCTGGCTGCACATCATACTAAAATGAGATACCTCCTAGGTAAACTGTATGAGTGCAAAACACCAAGTATGTCTCTTGCAGTTTTAAATTACACACTTTTGACTGGAAATGTAGAAAGTTTAGTTCATGGAGTGGAAATGATACATATCATGCATTTAAAAGAGGGTTCTATGTAATTTCATCGACCCCCGTTTTTACGACAGGTGTTTTTCTGCGGATTGTTTGCCGGAAATGTTTTTTTAACAATGTTTTTTATTCTCGATGCCCCCAACCCTTTATATGACCTTTCCAAGCCCCCAAAAACATTTTGAAAACCATTTTTGGGCAAAAATTCCACAGAAAAACACCCATCATAAAAACGGATGTCGATGAAAGGACGTTGTACCTTAAGAGGATTTGTATGTGGATGAATCATTACAGGAAGTGGAAATGAATGATGATCCTATACTTTCAAAGGATCAGATTTTTCAACAGTATAAAAGAAGTAGTGCAATGTCTCAAGTGCAACTCGTGTACATTGAGGAGAAAATTAAACACAATGTAGATGTTTGGAAAGAACTTTATCTGTATTGACAAAAGAGAGGCACTTTATCTTTGTATACACTGTGTTAATCAAAGAAGTAATCCTCAAAGACATGTTTTGAATGACATGTTAACGCCTGATATCCCTTATGTGCTTCACCAATTGAACACTTTTGAAGTGATTGCATTGCAAACTGTTCATCTTTTCCAAGTTATTGTTAGACTGCAAACAAAGATTTCCAATCTGCATAAGAAATCATTAGTGCAAGGTGCGAGAGGCAAAGTTGTGTATTTACCTCTCAATTTGGAAGGAAATGTGAACACTTTAGGAGTGAAGCATAACTTTGCAGATTCATCAGTTGTTTAATAAATGGTGTTGCCACTAAAGATAAGAGCATTTGGCAACAGCTTGTAGATAATGGAAAAGTGAAAAACACATTGGTGTTTCTATTGGAACACATTGATTTATACAAAGGCAGTCTGACTGTAACAGAATTTCTATGCTTCTATGCTTGATGTTGAGTCAACAAACAAAAGCAGTGACAGACAGTTTCAGCATCTATCTGTTGCAGAATGGAAGAGTTTGTATGAACATTACACGTTTCATCCTCTACACTCATGTGAAGTCATGGGTGACAGTTTAGAATTGTATCAAATGAAAGCACCAAAAGTGCACCAATCAGTATCGGTTCAATGTGTTAAAATTGTAGTAAAAATGGCTTTTTTACACAAAGAATCGTGGCAAAAAAGGCTGTGGTTTTGCAGCAACAATCCATGTAATGGATGCAGGGGACACACCTGGACACCCCTGGACCCACTATACCATTTAAGGGGTGCAGGAGCTAGCCCTGCAACTCCTGCTCCCTTTACATTGTACAATGGCTACACCTTTACCGGGTCAAATCACAGCATTTATGTTGTGATTTCTTTTACCAACAACTTTTTTGCCACAATTTTATTACTGCACACCTCAGTATCTGGGTAAATATATTAGAAGCCTTTTGTTTCCAAAAGCCTTTTCCAACTGGTACACCAGGGAGATTGTATAATCAGGAGGTGCAAATATCTGCTTCAGAATATTGTTTTACAAGAATGTATTCTGAAGATTCATGATTATGTACCAATGTTGAATATATTTTTCACTTATTGTGTGAAAGTGAATTTTCAACATTATGTTATGCTGTTGCTCATACACTTCAGACCGGAACTAGATTTCAAAATCTTTCTGCATGTGGGATGCTGCAACACATGAAAGAAAAAAAAGAAGTTTTATAGAGTAAAGTTATGAATATTCTTTCTACAAGGAGAGGAACTAAAGAATATTGGTATAGGAAACACTCTGAGGTTATATGCCTAATCAGAAACTTGGGAACTCAAACTTGGTTTGTGACTTTGAGATGCGCCTAGATGATCTTGGAGAGTCGATTTGTGAAACTAATCCACAGAAATAAGATATAGAACACATGACACCAGGAGAAATGTGTTCTATGGATCTTGTAAGTGTATCCCGGTTTTTTCATCACACAATTTTAGCCATGTTACACTTTATATGTAATAAAGAAAATGTTCCCTTAGGTAGTGTGGAACATTTCTTTTGGAGGAAAGAGTACCAGGCATGTGGGCAGGCTCAACACTTGAATGCTGATCTACGGAACAAGGTGGGAAGATTTCAAAAGCACTCATGTGGAAAGTACTGTCAGAGAAAATACAAAATTAAAGATAAGTACTACACTCAGTGCAGATGTGCCTTTCCAAGTACTGTGACACCAGTTGGTTGAGTGAATAGTTTAATGTCACCTGTTCAATACCATGTTATGGATAAGTCACCAAGACATACATATTATTTAAAGTTATGTAAGGAATTCCAAATTCATTAATTGTTACAATACTGTCATTGCTCACATATGGAATGCAAATAATTATGTACAGTTTATTTCTGATGATTCAACAGCTGTTGCTTGTTATGTTACAGCATAAATGACAAAAGATGAAAAGAGCAATGCAGCTAAAGTATGGGCAGAGTTATCTTCAGATAAAAGTCTTAGTCAGAAACTTCTAAGCTTTGGTTTGAAGATGCTTTCACATAGAGAGTTTGGTAGCTATGAAGCTGCAGATGATCTAATTAGTTTGCCTTTGTATGGACACAGCATTAATGTACTTTGGATAAGTGTGGGACAAGCTAGTACTGAAATTGGGTACTGAAGCATTTGAGTGAAAGTACAGTACAGAGAATCTGAAAACCAACTTGATTGATAAATATTATCCAAATCAGTCTGAAGTGTTGGAGGAACTTTGTTTATATGAAGTAGCACAACAGTACTAATATCGAAATGTTGAAGCAAACAGTGACAGAGGACAGTTTAAAGTACATGGATGTAGTAGTTGTCTAGTGAGACATGAGAAGGCATGTCTCATTAACCACTTGCCAAACTGCAGAAAAAATTGAATCATTTTATTTTACAGTTGGTGTGCACATGGTACACATGGTGTGCAGAGAATGATTTGCTTGGAAGTTTTGAAACTTTTGAAAAATATTATTTTGCTTGAAAATATTAATTAAATGTACAAAATTTGAACTACATCAAGAAGAACTTTTGGCAGCTGAATTGGCAAAAGAGGCTTCTGAGAGAAGTCAAGATTCTGCAATAGGAAGTCAAAATGTGCTTGGTGAGCCAATTATTCAAATATGATGCTAAGCTTGCCATGAAAGAAGTAGAAAGTGTAATGCAACTAAGTAAAGTTGCAGATGAGAATTGTGATTAAATTGTTAGTAAACTTAATGCAGAACAAAAAGAAGTTTATTATAAAATTAAAGATAGGTTCTTACATGGTTTACTGCATGACAAGCGTGAATGTTCTTGTGTGCAACACAAACCTGTATTGCTGTATACTAGTGGAGAATCAGGAACAGGTACATCTTTTTTAATTAATGCAATAGGAGTTATAATCCAAAATTAAATACATTCCTCTGTGTAATGCATTGTAACTGGTCCAACAGGTTTAGCAGCATTTAATGTAGGAGGTGTTACTTTACCTTACCTGTTGAAGCTACCCATGGAGCATGACAACAAACTAGAGTATTGAAAACTTGTATCAGAAGACGCAGGAAAAGTTCTTAGAAAATTAAATACATTGATTGTAGATGAAGTAAGTATGGTGTCTAACTTCATGCTAGCTTTCATTCACTGGTGAATGCAAGAGGTTTTGAAGACTGACTACAAAGTTGTGTTTGGAGGGAAGCATGTACTAGTTTTTGGGTGGATACTTGTTACAATTAACTCCTGTGAAAGGTCAACCAGTTTTCAGAATGCTGCAAACTAAGGATTCTCAAAAACATATAGGAAGTATTTGTCATTTTAATCTTTGGAATGGTTTTGAATTCCAAGAATTTATGATTAATATGAGGCAATATGCAGACTAAGAGTATGCATAAATGCTTAAGAAAATGTCTTTAGGTGTTCTTGAGGACAATGTGAATGCAGTCGTAAAGGGAAGACTGATTACTAACATGTTTCATGCAGATTGCAGTCCATCTGAAATAAATATTTCTTGTGTTGCTTTGATGTGCTCACTTGCATAGTGTAACATTTTTAACTCTACAATGCTTCTGTCAGAGAAGCAAAATATTGTGGAGATAAAATTGCGTTATGTTTTAGATGGTCATGTTATGCCTTCAGAGTTGGATAAGAGAACGAAAGCTTCATTAGGTCAACTAGACAATTCAATTTCTAAAACAGCAGGTCTTGAAGGAGTTTTAAAACTGTGCATCAATGCTTGAGTAATGTTGAAGAGGAACTTGAATGCAGGAATTGGTCTAGTCAATGGAGCCATGCATTTCACACTTTTCCTCACAGTACACATATTGAACATGTTGGAGTTAAGTTTAATCGTGTAGAAGGAACTCATTTGATTTCTCTGACCTCTGCACATTTCATGCTTTTTAAGGATACCCTTGTAAAAAGAGCACAGTTTCCATTGTACTCTGCTTATGCAATAACTATTCATAAATCACAAGGGTTGACTTTAGAAGCAGCATTTGTTGAAACTGGTCAAAACGCGTTAAAGAAGGAATGTCATATGAAGCTTTGTTACGTGTAAAAAATATAGGTTTAATTTTAATAAACTTTGATGAAAGAAAAGTGACAGTTGACATGAGTTGCATTGAAGAATATAATGGTTCTGTGTACTGTATGCCCCTCACCTGAACCTTAAACCTGTACCTCGAAGTACTCATCCAGGAAACATAAGGGGTCAATGAAAGCACATTCAAATGAAATCAGTCCCTGTAACACAAAAATAACAGAATTTAACAGAGTTGGAGAGTTGTTCAACTATATTATACTCTCATTGCAGATTTAGTAATGAAACAGAAGTTGGATGCTATTGTAATGCAGCTTTGTGTATGTTGTTTCAAATGACTCCATTGATGCAACAAATAGCTTCCACAGCAGAGAAGCAGCTATGTGTGGAACCTTCATTTCTTAACATTTCTGTAGATGAGAAACCACACAGTTTACATATGGCAATGTCAATCCAAAATGTAGTAGCTGTTGCAAGTGGAAAACAACAATTTTCTCAAAATACACTGGAAGATAGTGAAGAATGTTTTTGATTTATTCATGAAGGAAACTGTTAGTGTAGATAGGCATATTGGAATTAGCTATGATTGGAATCAGATGTGTCCGAGATGTAAGAAAGTTTATTGTACTCCAGATCTCTATGAACGATTTATGTATGTGCATATCCATAATAAAGAAAAGTGTAATTTTTTTGCTGATCTTGTAATGAAAGCATTCGATTACATGCACTGCAGTGACTGTGGCTGTAATTTACAATCAACACTGCAAAATCCTGTTTTTAATAAGTATGTATTGATTATGTTTCAAAGAAACAGTGTAGATGGAAGGAAAATTTACCCATGAATAATTAATTTTAAATGTGGTCAAGTTGTTAGTAAGAAAACTTTTAAACGTTCGCAATTATTTTTCATGAAGGGGCATCCATTGAATGTGGACATTTCATGACATGGGTGTTTACAGAAGTAGATTGGTTTGTTTATAATGACTCTATAGTCACACACCAAGCTAGATTGCCAAAGGATTTAAAGAATGCCTACTGGCCATGACCTCCAGTTACGGACAGTGGTCCCAACCTTCACCCATGTGCACTGAATATTTTTAAACTCTAACAGGCTGCCAACCATAGATTTTGGCCTTTACCAGTGGATACAGCTTTCAACCATGTCCACAGTATGTTATATACACTAATCAGCCACTAGCCATGTTTTTTAGCACAATACTGGCCAGTGGCCACAATATTTGGCAGGGCCCAGTGATGGCCTTCGGCCGTGCCCACTGTTTTTGATATATAATAACCAGCAACTAACCATGATCTTCAACACAACACTAGCCAGTGGCCACAGCTTTTGCCAATGCTGACTGTATATTCTAACATATTAATGGGCACTAGCTATGGCCTTTAGCCATGGCCATTGACTACAGCTTTCAACATTGCCCACTGTATATTTTGAAACAGTGATTGGCCACTAGCCATGGATTTTCACCATGCTCATTAGTATTTTGCAACACTAACTGACCAGTAGCTCTGGCATTTGGTGCTGGCCAGTGACCCAGCCTTTATCATGGCCAGGTCCACGGCCTAAATTGTTATTAAGGTAATCAAAATTTTCATGAGATAACTTATAAATGATGTTGTGTCTAACTCCATTATTGATGTAATCAGTTATGTACAATGTAATTAGTGTTGCCACAAGTGATGACATCCGTGATGAGATTTGTAATATCATCAATGTTCTCAATCAATATGTAATTAGTGTTGTGATCTGTGATGTTATCATTGTGGTCATATGCTGCGCAACAGGGGGCGCAAACTTAAGGTGACTTTAGCTCAATTTCACGTTTTTTTGCATTAAGTTCTCACCTTAATGTCCCTGCAACTAACGTTTATAACGTTGTTATAGGGGTGGTGGTCCCAATTTCTTTTTTTCCATAGACATAATGGAAAAAACTTTGCTCACGCCTACAGCCCAAACCTCTGGAAGGATTTTCACCAAATCTGCAGCAGGAGCAGTGGCTTGGTCCTGAAAGCATGCTTTTGTAAATGTGGTGTAAATCCTTCCAGTAGTTTTCCTTAAAACAGGCTAAATGTAAGTCAAAACAATTAGTGATATCTGCGTTCAGTCCGTGGACCCATTTTCCGGTTAAATCTGTGGACAGTCATTTGACTGGCATATTGGGTGACGTGAAGTCCGCGGACATTGGGCACGCCCACCGATTGGATGGGGAAAAGCGTGAAATGCATCAGTTTTCTCGACATGCCCACCATATTCGATTCGTAGGCTTCGGACACCATGGTAGAAAAAATAAATGCAACATTGCACTTGTCAAACTCAATAAACCATCTCTGGGGAGGTAGGGGTGATGAGAATAGGATGGGATATGGCCATAAGAAGCCAGAAAACTTGCATTTTCCATCCCTGAAAGTCCGCGAACACTCCAGATGTCCTGGGACAGTCCTGTGGTGTCCGCGGACACTTCAGATATCCTAGGACATCTGTACATATTTCTTCATTACAGGTTTGGAGAAAAGCAGTTTTTGGATGGCTTATAACTTTAGCACCACTCAATGAAACTGCATGTAATTTTGGAATTTTATTCTAGACCTAATTTTGATTTTGGTTTTGCAAAGTTTTGTGGGATTCTGTCAAGATGGGGCAAAATTAGAGGGCATACCAATATTGTAAAGGCTCATAAATGTGGTGCTATTTGACGAATCTGCATAAAGGTTTGCAATAAGATTTTACATCAAGATATAAATGTTTTTCTAAAGTTTGGTGAGATTTTCTCATGAGGGGGCGATATTAAAGGGGAGTTCTCATGATTTTTAGATGCCTTATAACTTTGTTGCCTTTTGATAAATATGGACAAACGTTTTGAGAAAGATTATAGATCCAACATTCAATGTTTGTGTAAAGACTCAATGCATTTTGTAAAGTGGGGGCTAAATTATATGACTTTTGAAAAAATAAAACATGGGCGAATTTCAAGCAAACTCCTGTTAGGACCAATGGCAAAGACCTTAAAGCATGGTTTTGCAAACTTGACTGTGTTTTATTTTTTTTAAAAGTGTCATAATGTAGGTACATAAAATAGTGATATACCTTTGGTGAGTGAGGTATAGCCTGCGGCCATGGGCAGTGGCCAGATTGGCTGGGTCAATCTGGCTAATGCCCATTGCCGCAAGGGACGAAACATGGGCCCTCATTACGACCTCAGCGGTAGCCATGCCGCTATTGGCGGCGTGGCTGCCGCCGAAATCGCGTCCGGGTCCACAGAATGAGGAATTACCGGGCCATTCCGAGTTCGGAAGGCCCGGTAATTCCTCCCTCCAAGGACCCAGACCCGGTCCTTCCCCATTCCCATTTCAGCCCCCATAGGGCTGAATGGGAATGGGAGATGGAGCAAACAACGGGCCATTACGAGTTGGCCCGTTGTTTGCTCCCTCTTCCCCTCATGGGACCCGGTAAGCATGCCTGGTTTGACCAGGCATTACTTACTGGGTCCCGCAAGGGGACCTCGCAATGAGGCGGTACAGGGTTAACGGCACCGGCACCTTTTACGGCGCCGTTAACCCCGTACCACCTCAGCCGTAATGAGGCCCATGGTGTTAAAGTGGCTTTGTCCAGCTGGGACCGGCTATGTGGTAAAGTTATTCAAAAAGTAGGATAGGTTTGAAAGGGAAAAAAACATGTGCTCATGGTAATATGGTCATAGTGTTCTGCAGGCTGCCATGGCGTCTTGCTGTAGGAAGAAAAATCTATTTTTTAGCACCCCGGGTTCCCGCTTTGGGAACTGTAGGGTATTTTGTGGAGATTTGGGGCCTGACGGTATTTTCTTACCGCCGAAAAATAACTTATCAACAATCACTCCTTGTATTCAGATTGGGCCATGTACAACAATAATACAGTGGACAAGCATTATTTCAGCACCCAGACATGCGTATTTGGTATGCGTGGTTGGTATGCGTGGTTGGTGGTATTTTGGTGAGCATAATTCCCTTGTTTTATTTGTGGCCCCAATATCCAGAACCCCTTATTTTTGCTTAGATTTTTCGTGTAATCACTAGAGAGACCTCAGGCTTGCATTTCAGGAACACCACATTTTCATTTTTAGTGTGCCACCATGGGCAATTTCTCTCTGTCTTATCTACGGCAGCGAGCTATCATGTGGTATTTTCACTATCTTATATACGGTAGTGAACTATGTCCCGGGCCTCCCTTTTTGCCGACTCATAGACCTCCGACAAACTATAACACACACAGTTAGTTATAACTGCTCATACTGAATTACATTGTGCACACGGCTGCAGCCAAATTTGATGTTTAGCTACCTTGAAAATGACAATTGCACTGTCTAAACATCTCCCCACATCATCAGCACTGTTTTGGCAAATATAAAACACACCACCCGTCTGCTTTCAAATATTTTTTGTGTATTATAAAAGTTGCATTTAAACACGATCTCACTCTTTACAGAAATAAATAAAATAGCACAGTAACAGCATTGTCTGTGATACACTGAAAAGAGAGTGGCGGAGACAAGAACTCAATTTGCAACATTAACATGTGATTAAAGCACAGGAATCTCCTTTCCTACACTGACTGAATATTCTCGTACACACTCAGCCCCCACACTTCTGTAATTACCTTATCTGTTCAGCATGAGTTTTCTTCAGCTGTTCTCTTTCTGAATTTGGCTCCCTTGAAGATTAACCCCGGTGAAAACAAGCGTCTTTCGTTCTCAAACCGGGGTTATTGCCTGGAATTCTCAGCTTTTGCAGCAGGAATGCTTCAGCCAGGAAAACAGGTCCTCTCCCAGCTCTGCCAAATCCCGACTGTTCTCTCCCTCTCTTCAAACTCCCCCCAGCAAAACTCTCATCACTGCCTCTAGCATGATACTTGCTATGACGCTGCTCCAATCAGAAATCAATCATGCCATCTCCTCCCTCACTACACAATGGCTCATTTTTACAGTAACCATTTGTAACCAACTGATTTCCTGTTCCTTCGAGTCCTTGGCTTCCTGTAGTTATGTGGACAGAGCAGCAGAGAAAAAGAAAAAAAAATGAATGTGCCTTTAAAAGTTCACTTTCAGAGTAGGCCTATTTCTGTAGTGGAGACACATTTTTATTAGTGGGTTATGTTAAATGCAGTTTTATTAGTCAGGTTAGTTATTAATAATGTTAGTTATTAATTTTCAAATGTGTCTCTTGCACCATAGGCATTTTAGGTGAAAAATAGTGTGCATTTTTGAATGTGCATGTGTGCTTTTAACTGTAAAAATAGATTTGCATCTTATATGTTAAAATCGCTTTTGACTGAATAGCCTGTCTTTACTTATATGTCCATGTTAATCTGGTAACACATATAGCAATGCACCGCACCCATGTGGTGGTGCTGCATAAAAAAAAATTGCTACCTGTGCAGTAGTGCTGTACTCTGTGCTGTAACACGCCAAATATCCTTACAGAACCATGGGTGCTAATGGCCTTTATCCCCCATTGCAGTTGCTGCAGTGGAGGATAATGGTCCTGAGCCCCTATTTATTTATTTATTTATTTATTTATTTATTTATAATGTGCTGAAGCCTGCAGGCATCAGGGAACACACAGACACGCTTCGCTTGGGGCGATAACTTGGGCTGCCAGGCCGTAATCCCCTATTCGGGTCCCTGAAACGGGGGATGAACGTCGTTAATGGATATGTTGGAAAAACGTATTGATTCTATGTACTGTACTGAGAAATGTAAAGTAGATGGAGTTTATAAGATTTTCTTTTAGTTCTATTTTTAACTGTGAAAGATGGTTCCTAAAAGAACCTTTCTTTTGTTGTTTAAAAAAAAATGTTTGCAGGAGAGGTTAGAACTTAAGGTGAGGAGGGAAATGAGGGAAGAAGCACCAAGCACTAATATGTAGGGGCAGGTGGACAGGGGAAGATGTTGTGCGTGTGTTACTTCTAAGGTAGTGGGCAGTGTTTCTCATGCTCCTTGATTACAGCTTCAAAAGCACTTCGAAATTGCTTCTCCCTGCAGAGTGGTGTGTTGATGTATATACAGAGGACGGTTGTCTTACAAAGATATGGATAAAGAGCGTCTTTTATTGCTTGGAAGGTAGCTGGTGGGATTGTGTGTCCCACAAAAGTAGGCTGTGTGGTTACAGTATTGGTTGAGGAAGATGATGTGAAGTAAAGCAGCCTACTACTTGCTAACAAAGGAACAATATTTCTGAGAGCATTGCGGTAGTTGGATTTGGTGTGGTGGCGCATGGAGGTGGTCCCGTAGGACTAATTTTTCCAGGTAGTCCGCGACTGAGTACATATACTGAGTGCAATTCAATTTTGGAGCTTTAGCTTTTGGCTATCAGAATACACAGGGCTTCTGGTTACGGCCCAGGTGATGGAACATTAAATAATACAAATCATGATTCCTCCACAATGTAACAAAGCATTCACTGTTATCAAGTAATTATTTTGTTGAGAACCCCACAAACACTCCTGAAATGCATCTCTGTCCATTCTCTGACAGATTTCACAGGAACCTCCCATCACAACCTACTCCGTCCTGTTGAAGGCTGACACAACAGCAGCTACATAACATAGCTCTATACAGCCAAAACACAGTTGTGTTAACACTTTGACCTTAGGTCACAATATCTAACTCATACACTATTTAGAATCGTGCAATTGAGCACTTGGTATTGTTGTCTTACATGTGTTTCCCATGTAATCCTTCAAGGATTGAAGGGTATGTGTATGTTTTGTATCATAATCCAGGGTATCAGTCTTGGATGTGCAATAAATGTATCATTTGTAGATACACTGGGCCTCATTCCAAGTACGGCGGTAGGGGGTTAACGGCACCGGTAAGGATGCCGGTGCCATTAACCCCCTACCGCCGCATTCTGAGGTCCCTTAGCGGGTCCCGCTAAGGGCTGCTGTTTTTCCCAGCCGCCCTTAGCGGGAGCCGCTTACGGACCAAGGAGCTAATAATGTGCCCCCTATTTGAGGGTCCGTTATTAGCTCAATCCCCATTCCAATTGAGCCCTATGGGGGCTCAATTGGAATGGGGAATGGTATTCAGAATGCGGACTTACCGGGTCTGCCAATGTTGGAATGTCCCAGTAAGTCCCCATTCTGACACCACGGACCACTAGCAGCACCATGGCTACCTCCAAACTCGTAATGACCCCCCCTGTCTGTAAATTATTGAGTTCCCTGCAATATTTTCCAACTTGGTTACAAATTGATGTTATATAATAAATTGTGATAACAGAAAGAAACAATTTTTGCAATATGGTAATCTACCACAGGAGTGTATGTATTGGGTTCTGTGACCCTGCTCATTTGTATTATTTAAAAGCTTTAGCCTTTGGTACATTCCCAACAGTGGTAAAGTACTGGCACACCTTTGATTCTCTCTGGGTGCTAGAGGTAGGCTCTTCCTCTACCTCATCTTCTTGGTCCTCTTCAATGTCTTTGGAAATACTGTGCTTTTTTGTTGTGTGCGTCCTCCATTTGGTGGTGGTGGTGGTGGCTCTTGGGGAGGAGGGATGGCAATAGCTGATGCCATTTTTAAGATAAATAGTAGTTTTGCTAATATTCTTCCTAGTATGTGCTTTGTATTAGATTGTTAATGGATAATGAGTAAGAATCGGTGTAGGAGCTGTGCAAGGGTACATTTTGAGCTTGAAAGTTCCTAGAACAGTAGGAAATGCAGTAACGAACTGTCCTCGAAGCAAGGGCTTGAACGTGAAGTGCAAACACGTTCATGGACATGTTATTATGCCGCACGTAAGCACATGGTCACGTGGCACTGTCCGGAAGGTCCACAATGATGTCAGATGTTGACGGATGTCAATGGAAGCAAAAACAGTAGAAAATGTATAGAAGTATTAAAAATGATGCTAGAAGGTGGGACATGGCAGAGTTTTAAGGTGAAACATTGTAAATTGGACAAAAACGCTGATATATTGGGGTAAGTATAATATTAGTAAGTTGTGTAGGAAAATAGCATGCACTGGTAAAAACCCATGGAATTCTCTGAAAAAAACTTTTTTAAAGGGACTTTATGGTTAAGTTGCACTAATAAAAATCTATGAAATTCAATGGAAAAACATTGTTAAAGGGACGCTATGGTTAGGTTGCACTAATAAAAACCTTTAAAATTCACTGAAAAACTTTGTTAAAGGGACATTTTGGTTAAGTAGCACTAATAAAGACCTATGAAATTCAATGAAAAAACTTTTTTAAAGGGACGTTATGGTTAAGTTGCACTAATAAAAACCTATGAAATTCAATGAAACAACATTGTTAAAGGGACATTATGGTTACAAGTGAACCCGAAAAATCTCAGAAATTTGCCAGTAATTGTAAGCTAATAATTTACACCTCACCAGAGATTGTTTGATGAGTTTGGCAAATGCAATATTCTATTTTTAATAGGTTTTTACAGCGATGTTTGCGGACACCGGCGGATGTCTGTGAATCCAACATGGCCGGCATTTCCAAAAATCTGATGCACTTCACGCTTTTCACCATCTAATCAGTGGGTGCACCCAATGTTCGCAGACATCACGTCGTCCTCTTGGCCAATCGGAGGCCCGTCCGCGGACCGAACAGGGAAGTACCGAGCTTCGTCAGGCTGTTGTAATCCAAATTCACCACACACCCGCCCAATTTAAAGTGAAAAAGGCTCCCAAGCGCGACAAGCTCCTCCCACAAGTCATATGTCTTGCGATCACATGATTGCTCCAATCCGAGCTATTGGCCATGCAAACATGCTACCAAATTGGAATGACTGTATAGTACTATAGACTGGGGTTAAATGCCCCTATAACATAAATGCACAACTATGTATGTACATAACATCATTATGACTGACTTGTGGCAAGCGCACCATTTTTGGAAGTCGTATTTCAACTCATTTCTTATTTGACAAAAAATCGTGTTTGTAAAAGCGCTCATGCACTACAATTGATTTCGGTAGAATGTGTGCCGCTCTAAATAGCTTCACACATTCATGCGGCCCAAAAGGAGGTAAATGAGTGCTTAATAAAGCCTTGCAGGTGACAGCAGAATGTCCCATTGCAGATTGTACAATTAAGAACAATCAATTGTTTGTGGTGAAGTACCTAAACTCTCCACATGTCAAAAAGGTTAAAAACAAATCATGAAACCCATTCACGAAATTCCAATCAAACATCAGAATACGGACATATTAATAAAGTGCTAGTGCATATATATAAAAAAGCAGCATGTCAAAGCTGCGATGATGTGATTGCAAGCCATATGACTTGTGGGAGGAGCTTGCCGCGCTTGAGAGCCTTTTTTCACTTTAACTTGGGTGGATTACAACAGCTGAAGTGCTTCCCATTGCCTAGCCACAAAGGTAGGAAAGCTTGTGCCACCAGCTATAGCGCGTTTGAATTTTGACAGCATAAACCTGTTTGTAAATGCCGATCTGAGGGGCCTGTCTGAGTGGGCTCTGGTGATCTTCTGTCAGAGGTAGGGTGAGAAATCTATGTTTAATAGACAAGGGCCATCATTATGCTGTTGCTGGTAGGCCGCCGGTAGAACCAGTAGCCTACCGGCAACCTTGGCTTACCTTTACCGCCGCCGATGTCGCTGTAATACCGGGATATGATGGGCGGTGGCTAGACCCGAAGAGACATATTTCCCCATCTTCATTGGCCTTAGGTGGTGGCCTTGTGGGGTGGCCGACATCACCTTCCAGCTTGGCAGGATGTGCCGAGTAGATACACGCAGTGGCCAATCTGCTGAGTGCCGGCATGCTGCTGCGACCTGGGAGCTCAGCGGAGCTCTTCCAAATGAGGCATCCATCTTTTGCTGTTGTTTTGGAACTCCAGTCCCTGCAGCAAGCCGTAAATTATCCTGGCAAGGCTCCCAAGATGGATGCAAGCCCTGTACTGGAGATGATCCGGCCAGACTGGCAGAGACATATTTCCTCATCTTTATTAGCCTTAGGTGATGACCTTGTGGGGTGGCCAACGTCGCATTCTGACTTGGTGGTGTGTGCCGGGTAGATGCGTGCAGTGGGCAATCAGCTGATTGCCGGCGTGCTGATGAAACCTAGGAGCTCAGTGGAGCTCTTTTATATGTGACAGCCATCTTTGGCTGTTGTTGTGGGACTTTGTTCCCTGCCACAAGCCGGGAATTATCCAGGCAGGGCTCCCAAGGTGGATGCAAGCCCTGTGCTGGAGATAATCTGACGAGATTGGTAGAGACATATTTCCCCATCTTTATTGGCCTTAGATGGTGGCCTTGTAGGGTGGCCAGCATCACCTTCTGGCTTGGAGGGGTGTGCCGGGTAAGTTTTGGATTATTTCAGTACTAATGTACGAGTATAGTGACAGTGCTCTAAAAAATATAGTCGGGATGGCTGAAGGATACATGACCTTGAGTCAGCCCAACTATATTTGCCCATGAATAAAGACTGTTGTTATTTTCACAGGAAAAAAAAATCTATGGAATAACAAAAACCCTTCAAATTGAAGGAAGAAACATTAGTTGCAAGGACGTTAAGTTGAGAACTTAACACAACACAAGCCCTGAAATTCAGCTAAAGGCACCTTAACTTTGTGCCCCCTGCTGCACAGTCTCTGATCACAATGATGACATCACAGATCACATCACTGATAACATCACTAGTGACATCACTAATGGTACCCACCCACATGTGAATACCATTAGCCTATTACCACGTAGTGATGGAAAGGGAAAAGGGTATTCACATATAACAAATTGTTCAGCCATTTTGCGTTGGGACATGAGGTGTCCAGCAGAACTCACTCATCGTTTGCCATATATCGGACCGACACAACGTGTTACTGTCTCGGATTATCTGCACACTATGTCAGTTATGTACCTAACTACAACCATGTGTCCCCTTCCTGTTATAGCAGCAAAGGTAAAGCACCTTCGGTATCTTTAGATGCACTGTCCTATACTGTTCTAGTGACAAAGATTTCTGGCAAAAATCAGTAAAATGCCTAATGTAAGGAACTCATGGTGGCAACAGTAAAGACAGACACAAGTGATCACAGTACAAGGGTGTTTAATGAACAATTAATGCAGGGTGGAAAAATGCCTAATCTAAACCTAAGTCTAAGATGGGAGGAAGCGTCGGCCATCAAATGAAAAATAAGGCAGTCCTAGTGGCGTTGTGTCAAAATAAAAGGGCCTATACTAAGAAAAACCTATTGCAAATCCTTATAACCAATTACAGAAAGAGTGCGGGATAGGGTTTCAATAAAGAAAGAAGTGTTCAAAAATAATAAGTCAGGATGTGATTGCCAGGAGGTCTCACTTTCCCACGTTTTGAGCATGAGACAAAGTGGATCTCATGAGCACAGCACACTCTCAAGCTTTCCCAACACGAGTCGACAGTTCGGCATCAACTATCAGCTTCCTCAATCGTTAAGTCTCTTTCCAAGAAATGATGTATCCAATAAACAAACAAACACAAAGTTCGGCATCACGTATACATTGGGTGATGGCTACAACCCTGGGTCCTCCTCTGGGTACCCCTCCCGGAAGTGAATGCGGGATTCAATTCCCTTAGCTTTCATAATCGGCTGTGATGAATTGCTTTGCTTTCTTGTCTGTAGGGTCAAGGCCAATACCATTGGACAATGTGTCCCTCCTTGGCTTGGCTGTCAGCGGAGGAGGTACCTGGGTACCGTTGACATCTGCTGCAAAACACACTGGCTATTGTCTGCGGTCTTATGATTCCTTTTCTGGAGGCTCGGGTCGATAAGGGCAAGGTCATTTCTCCCCTCATATCCTCTCAACTCACGCCATCTTTCTTTTCCTATTGAATTGCTGTGCTCAGTTAACTCTCAAGTCATGCAGTTTGCCTTGCTCGTCCTGTGCTCTCATGCTCCACTTTTGTCCATGTGGGGAAGGCGAAGGGGTGTCAGTTGTGTGTGATTCTGATTAATTGCCTGACTTTGCCTGACCCTTCTATTGGGACACATCATGTAAACGGCTCGGGTATTAATCTGTTGTCTTTCATGTTGTGCAAAAGTTTTTGGGTGGAAAAGTTGGGGGCAGTGATTTGGAATATCCTACGTGGTACGATGAGGTAAAGGTGTTGAAAGAAGGGGGATACAACATCTCACCCATCGGTGTCCCACTCCCACTCCCACTCCCAAGTACCCCCCATCCAGGTGATCTTCCCTCACTGGTCCACCCCTAGGGACTGGATACAATAGCAATGACCGTGTCCTGCCCACCTGGATGACAGATCCCTGGGGACTATTTAGGGAGACACCTTAAGGTTCCTCACACTAACACAAACAACAATAAATAGTCTAGTGCTTAGCTCAATAGCAATCTTAGCAGCAATGTAAACAATACTGAGTAAAGTGTCAGTGCAAAGATAAAAATGCTAGCATCAGTAGCTAAAGTGGCATGTGCTTAACACAGTAATGACAGTCCGTGCAGCTGTACAATCAGCAATGAATAACGTGCCTAGTGCTTGACACATTAGTAACAGTCCTCGCAGCGATGGTAAAACATCTAGTATGGTAGGTAAAGTGTCTAGTGCAGTGGAAGCAGCCTGCTAATAACCCCATAAATGTAGGTAACTAAAGTGCCTAGTGCAATTCTAACAAAATGTTATTATTTCAGCTTGGATGCCAAATTGGTAAAATGTGCCCCCTGTTGGGTAGTTGTAAGAGAATTCCAGAATCTCAGCTATAACAGTATATGTGTGTCTGTCAAGCATGTGTGGCAAGTACGGCAATGTATACAAGCCCAACCATCCTATCTTCCAATGTACACTTATAATGTGCTCAGTGTTCAACAATCGATATTCAGTCCTTACATTGTAATACAGACTGTATATCTGACAATGAGTATTCCATTTCTAAAATTACCATGTATGGTATATGTGGTTAAATGGCGTGTATCCATGCCAAACTGACGATACAATCTAGACCTCTACATGTTGTACAGCTAGCTATGCAATTGGATGTTACTCACAAACAAATGCTCATAATGAGCATAGTCTGGGTCTGGAAATGTACATGCTGTCTACTAGTATAATCAACAATTGGAAAACATAACATGACATAACAATCTCATATTTACTGACCATTGATCCCACAATAAAACATTCAACCAGCCATCCAATCCAGAGGGGGTGGAAATAATAATAATAATAATAATAATTAGGCATTTATATAGCGCTACGAACCCTCAGGTATCTGAGCGCTGCTTATTATTACCCACGGTGTGTGGTGCTCATTTATCGATTTCGGAAGGATAAAAGGCTGAGATTGGCCCTGCCGGGATTCGAACCTGTGTTAACAGGCTCTGCACGGATGTCAAAGCGAGCGCTCTACTCGCTGTGCCACTTGACCAGCAAAAGGCATACAAACAAGGGGCATACAATCCATATTTACTCCAAATGGGAAAACACCTACAATAAAAAAGAAAAAAAGGAAAAACTATACATATACAAATGCATCAAACAATATATAAGCAGTATGCAAAGAGAGGAAGGACATGAACAGTTAATGACAAATGAGCAGTCAAGTTCAACTATTGAAATAAAACAGGACCCCACAATTATGGTAAGAATAGAGTATACAATCAAGACAAGGGTAGCATTTTCGAAATTAAAGTCCAGTAAGGGCCATTGAATACCCATACATTTACTGATTCATGCAGAGGATAACACAAGGGATAATAAGAGGTTGTTTTTGCATGTATTGGATTCAAATAATTTACCTCAACAGATCTAAATCATTGTGTGCCACAAAAAGTGAACAGTTCTTCATCTATGTTATGTCATCCAGGATTTGCTTTCAAAGTCTATCATAAATCGTGTTTCTTCCTGGCGGAGTAAGCATTCTTTGTCCCCTCCTCTTGGTCCCATTTCGATCTTATGTATTCCAAAGAAGCTTAGTCATGCAAGGAGTTCAGAAAAGTGTTTGGCCATGGAATAATCAAGCATCATTATTCCTGATCGCTCTTATATGTTGTAAAAGGCAATCTTTAATTTACAGTCTGTGTTTCCCACGTACCACTTGTTGCATGGACATTTGAGAATGTAAATAATAAACTCAGACTCACGCGTTTCCTTGCCCTTGATGGTAGCAGAGAGTCCCAATCCATCGACTACATTTGAAGAAACCCTCTCCACAGGTTTTTAAGCACTTGTTGACTTTCCTTTGTCATCTTCTTTCATGAAGCTGCTGACCAGAGTGTCTCTGAATGAGCGGCTTTTACAAAAGCTAATGTCTGGATATTCATTTAATATGCTACATATGTCTTTATCATCCCTTAACCTTCCAATATTTCTTGTGGATATATCGAATGGATTTAGCATGTGTCACAAATGTTAAAATGAATCTTGTGGTGTCTTTGTGGGTGTTCTTAGTATTATCTTCCCATTGTCCTGTGAGTAGGGTATGTCTGACCAATGATTGTGCTTTCATGTAGGCATGTTCTATTATCCTCTTGGATACACCTGTCATTGGAAGCTGCATGCAGTGGTTTTATTCACTTTGTCAAAAGCTTCAACAGTAGAACAGTGTCTTCATAGTCTAATAAACTCCCCATAGGGGATGCTCCATGTGAGGTTTTTGGGAAGGCCACTGGTGGCCTGGAGTGGAGTGTTGGAACCTGTTGGTTGCCTATATAGTTCACAAGTCACTTGTTTGTTGACTATTTTCACAGTTACGTCCAGAAAAATTATAGACGATGAACTATGAGTCTCTGTAAATTTTAGATTGCATACATTGTTATTGAGTAGTCTTACAAAGTCGGCCCATCCTTTCTCACTCCCTTCCCAGATGACGAACAATTTGTCGGTGTAATGTAACCACAGCACTATATTGTCAGTGTCTGCTTCATTGTTTTCAGACCAGACCTCAAATTTGTCGCTGTACCCCATAGTTAGATTAGCAAATAAGGGGCAAAGGTGGTGCCATTTGCCATCCCTTGTATTTGTCTAAAAAACTCATTGTTGAATAAAATGTGTTGTTCTTAAGACAGAGCTCAATCATGCCACAAACCATTTTGGTGTGTCTAAGGTAGTTGAGTGACCTAGAGTTGAGGAAATATGTGCACGCTTTCTTCCCACACTCATGCTGAATTCAAGTATAGAGAGATGCCACATCCATAGTTGCTAGGATGTAGGTTGTTTCCCGAGAGAGGTCATCTATCTTAGAAAGAAAGCCTGTGGTGTCCCTAAGGTTGGATGTAATTGAAGATACAATGGGGAAAAGTAGTTAATCCACAAACTTCGACATGTTTTCCGAGAGGGTGTCAATAAGTATAAGAATCGGCCTTTCTGGTGGTCTGGTCAAGCTTTTAGGGATTTTCAGAAGGAAGTATATTGTGGATATTGTGCAGAGTTTTATAAAGAGAATCTTGATTTTGTCTTCATCCAAGATGCCTTTCTTCTCCCATTGTTCAGAAAAATCTGTACATCAGTTCCTAGTTTTCTAATTGGATTCATAGCTAGTTTTTTATACCAATTGGTGTCATTAAGTTGACTGTAAGCCTCCCTAATGTAGTCGCTTCTGTTCATAACAATTATGCTCCTACCCTTGTCTGAGAGTTTCATAATGCAATTAGGCAGGTCAATTAGCTCAGTGAGCACGCTTTTTTTATTTTTGGACAGGTTTTCTTTATGTTGAAATGTGCGTTCTTGCCTTATATTCTTGAGATCGTCGATGACTAGATTTTGAAAGGCTTCAATCTGCTTGTAGGGTTGAATTTCGACTTACATTTCAATCTACTTTTCTTTTGGCATTCTACTTTAATGGCCAGTTCTTCAAAGTTGACTGGTTCTTCATTCATATCCACATGGCCTTCTTTCTCTAAATGTATCAGGGTGGAGAGAGTGCTAAATTCCCTTATTGTGATCTCTGTTCTCCCTTCCTGGATGGGCGTTTGGGGTTTGGAATACATATTGTTGCAAATAATTTTCTTAGGCATGTCTTGCGCATCAACCAGCCAAAGTCTATGCATGTTTCTACAAAGTCATAACTAGCTGTGGGGCAGAAATGTAATCTCAAGTCTAATACTTTCAACTGATCATCTGTGAGGATGTGGTTTTACAAAGTAATGACCTTAATTTTAACAAGCTCTTCCATAGTTTTGTCATCTACTTCCCAGAGCGCAAAGACCTCCCTGGGAGGTTATTGGTTTAGTTTCCTGCCCCTTTGCCCCGTGCTTGTTTTCTTCTTCCACCTCTCCCTGTCCTCTTGCAATGTAGTTTCCTCCTTTTGTCTGTTTGCTCTCTATAGATGTATGTACTCAGTACTCCATGTAAATTACATTTTAAAATAAACAGACTGCAACATGAAAAAGGTATAATTTCCAATCTTCCGTCTAAAAAAAAAAGAAAACACACTTACTGAATGGATTAGAGTCCCAAATGCCTACTGTGTTGGGCAGTGATTTTTCAGCCCCAACGTCACTATACCTGTAAAGATATCTTTAAAAACCAAAAATAATGAGAAGAAAAAAAACAACCTTTAGCCGCAGGTACGGAACTGCACATATTCTCGGCTATCTGCAGTCTTGTATAGCCGTGGTTATCGGAAAAATGATTGTGCAAACAAAATGCCTCTCTGCCCCCACAAGCCCTCATCAGGTGTCCCCTGCTCACTGCCAGCTCCCCACACAACCTTCCCTCCCCTCTCCCATTGGTTCTATATTCATTCATCCCCAGTTTTCTTTTGCTGCTTATTTTGCCAAACATTTGTTGCTGAAAAATGCATCAAATCTGTTATTTTTTTGTTTGGGGGTTCTTCCCCAAAATCCTGTCCCTTATTATTTATTCCCTATACCTCACCGACCCTACCCCTTATATGCCCTCACCCCCTCAATATTTTTTGATCATTTTTTCAACTAATACTTTTTAGCAAAAAAGTGCTGCGAAAATAAATAAAAAAGGCGATGGATGAACATCGTACCCCCATAGCACACACTGTTTCCATAATGCATTTTTCATTTCAAATGTTGGCTATTCGTGGCTACAGCTGAGACTACAGAAAGCTTTGTGTTGCAAGCTCAGTCCCTAGAACCCCTTCAACTCCCAAATTTCACTTGTTGTCCTCTAGCCAGCCACACCCGCCCCACCTCTAGCCTAATGACATTTGCAAGTATTTTGACCTACAATGGCTTTTTTCCTGCTTTTCATTTTCAGATATCCTCGGCCATAGCCACAACAATCTCTCGCATTGAGAAAATAGATACCTCCTTGATAGATGTTCCAGGCTGAGGCCACTCAGTTAACTCT
The DNA here is from genome assembly GCF_040938575.1 of Ambystoma mexicanum. Lineage (NCBI taxonomy): Eukaryota > Metazoa > Chordata > Amphibia > Caudata > Ambystomatidae > Ambystoma > Ambystoma mexicanum. The sequence continues at coordinate 107,413,809 of NC_090941.1, read as the reverse complement.
GTTCCACACTATGCACTCCATGCTTCTTCATGCTTGTCTGTTCACCCTCAGAATATCTATTTGCTGCACCAGTCCTATTACACTCCAGCAAAGCAATTTGGAAAATGAGACTTTATTTGAAAATTCAGTATTAGCAGATAAAGGTGCATAAAAACAAGCAAAGTATTCAAAATGTTCCATAGTCTCTTCGATCCGATATCTTGGTTATACAATAATCGATTCGAATTCTATGGCAATGTGGAAAGAGGCACTGAATAAGAAAGCAGCTCCTCTTGCGACCCAAATGAGGATGGTATACATTTGCAGGCCGATTCATGGAATAATTAGCGCGGCGCAAGTGGCCAAAAACGTGCGATTCGCAGTGGAATAGCGAAAACCGCAGTGCAAGTGCGAAAATCGCACGAAAAGCAGCTTACATCGATTCATGGAAGGCCGTGCGCGAGAAAACCATCGGATGTGCGCTAAAAAAGTGCGCGGCGCACGTTGGCGCACAGGCCATCTAACGGCGTGCGCCAGGTCACAGCGAAAATCGCACAGACCACAGCGAAAATCGCACATAGCGCAGCGCACACAACAAAAGTAGGCGGAACACGGGGCGTAACACTCGGAATGGGGAACAACTTGCCAAAATGTGGGCGTCACGGGGGAAGTACAGGGTGCAAATGCGCGGAACGCCCACACGCTCGCCTACAACCCGTATTCATGGAATCGAATAGGGCAAAAAAGCGCACGGTCAAACCAGCGCACAGGCACAAACACGACCGCCACAAGAAAGCAGGTGGTAGCGTCTCTGCACCTGTAATAAATGTGCGCCAAAAGATGCGCCAACAAATAGCACCTATATACAGCCATGATGAATGTCTTATACTGTGGCCCTCCAGGACAAATGACGTGCAAAGGGGTACCCACAAACACGGACACCCGCTGACTGAAAAATAATGTGTGCGTGTATTCCGGGGTGCGCGGGAAGTCTCACACGCGATTTGGCAGGGTACGTGGATTTCAGGGGTGCGCGGGAAGTTTCACACGCGATTTGGCCGGGTATGTGCGCGGGAATTTCCACACGCGATTTGTCTGGGTACATGGATCTCAGGGGTGCGCGGGAAGTCTCACACGCGATTTGGTAGGGTACGTGGATTTCAGGGGTGCGCGGGAAGTTCCATTCGCGATTTGGCCGGGTACGTGCGGGGGAATTTCCACACGCGATTTGTCTGGGTACGTGGATCTCAGGGGTGCGCGGGAAGTCTCACACGCGATTTGGCAGGGTACGTGGATTTCAGGGGTGCGCGGGAAGTCCCACACGCGATTTGGCAGGGTACATGCGCGTGAATTTCCACACGCGATTTGGCTGGGTACGTGTATGACAGGGGTACGCGGGAAATTCTACACGCGATTTGGCTGTGTGCTCCCAGGTATTCCCTGTACACCCTCCACGGCCCCTGCAGGCAGCCGACACCACAGGGGACTACCCTGCACACCTGCTCATGTCACCCAGCACCCCCACACCCCAGCAGTGCAGGGGCAGCCTCCACCAGGCCCCCACTCATGTCTCCCACCACCCCAACCCCCCAGCATCCAGGGGCACCCTCCACCAGGCCCCCACTCATGTCCCCCTGCACCCCCACCCCCCAGCAGTGCAGGGGCACCCTCCACCAGGCCCCCACTCATGTCTCCCACCACCCCCACCCCTCAGCCACCAGGGGCAGCCTCCACCAGGCCCCCACTCATGTCTCCCACCACCCCCACCCCCCAGCAGTGCAGGGGCAGCCTCCACCAGGCCCCCACTCATGTTTCCCACCACCCCCACCCCCCAGCATCCAGGGGCACCCTCCACCAGGCCCCCACTCATGTCCCCCTGCACCCCCACCCCCCAGCAGTGCAGGGGCAGCCTCCACCAGGCCCCCACTCATGTCTCCCACCACCCCCACCCCCCAGCCAGCAGGGGCAGCCTCCACCAGGCCCCCACTCATGTCCAACTCATGTCTCCCACCACCCCCACACCCCAGCATCCTCGGGCACCCTCCACCAGGCCCCCACTCATGTCCCCCTGCACCCCCACCCCCCAGCATCCAGGGGCACCCTCCACCAGGCCCCCACTCATGTCTCCCACAACCCCCACCCCCCAGCATCCAGGGGCACCCTCCATCCGGCCCCCACTCATGTCTCCCACCACCCCCACCCCCCAGCATCCAGGGGCACCCTCCACCAGGCCCCCACTCATGTCCCCCTGCACCCCCACCCCCCAGCCACCAGGGGCACCCTCCACCAGGCCCCAACTCATGTCTCCCACCACTCCCACCCCCCAGCCACCAGGGGCAGCCTCCACCAGGCCCCCACTCATGTCCAACTCATGTCTCCCACCACCCCCACCCCCCAGCAGTGTGGGGCACCCTCCACCAGGCTCCCACCCAAGTCTACCACCACCCCCACCCCCCAGCCACCATGGGCAGCCCCCACAAGGCCCCCACTCATGTCCAACTCATGTCTCCCACCACCCCCACCCCCCAGCAGTGCAGGGGCACCCTCCACCAGGCCCCCACTCATGTCCCCCTGCACCCCCACCCCCCAGCATCCAGGGGCACCCTCCACCAGGCCCCCACTCATGTCTCCCACCACCCCTACCCCCCAGCATCCAGGGGCACCCTCCACCAGGCCCCCACTCATGTCTCCCACCACCCCCACCCCCCAGCATCCAGGGGCACCCTCCACCAGGCCCCCACTCATGTCTCCCACCACCCCCACACCCCAGCATCCAGGGGCACCCTCCACCAGGCCCCCACTCATGTCTTCCACCCACCTCCACCCCCCCAGCAGTGTGGGGCACCCTCCACCAGGCTCCCACCCATGTCTACCATCACCCCCACCCCCCAGCCACCATGGGCAGCCCCCACCAGGCCCCCACTCATGTCCAACTCATGTCTCCCACCACCCCCACCCCCCAGCAGTGCAGGGGCAGCCTCCACCAGGCCCCCACTCATGTCTCCCACCACCCCCACCCCCCAGCATCCAGGGGCAGCCTCCACCAGGCCCCCACTCATGTCCCCCTGCACCCCCACCCCCCAGCAGTGCAGGGGCACCCTCCACCAGGCCCCCACTCATGTCTCCCACCACCCACACCCCCCAGCTACCAGGGGCAGCCTCCACCAGGCCCCCACTCATGTCTCCCACCACCCCCACCCCCCAGCAGTGCAGGGGCAGCCTCCACCAGGCCCCCACTCATGTCTCCTACCACCCCCACCCCCAAGCATCCAGGGGCACCCTCCACCAGGCCGCCACTCATGTCCCCCTGCACCCCCACCCCCCAGCAGTGCAGGGGCACCCTCCACCAGGCCCCCACTCATGTCTCCCACCACCCCCTCTCCCAGCCACCAGGGGCAGCCTCCACCAGGCCCCCACTCATGTCTCCCACCACCCCCACCCCCCAGCAGTGCAGGGGCAGCCTCCACCAGGCCCCCAATCATGTCTCCCACCACCCCCACCCTCCAGCATCCAGGGGCACCCTCCACCAGGCCCCCACTCATGTCTCCCACCACCCCCACCCCCCAGCAGTGCAGGGGCAGCCTCCACCAGGCCCCCAATCATGTCTCCCACCACCCCCACCCCCCAGCCACCAGGGGCAGCCTCCACCAGGCCCCCACTCATGTCTCCCACCACCCCCACCCCCCAGCAGTGCAGGGGCAGCCTCCACCAGGCCCCCAATCATGTCTCCCACCACCCCCACCCCCCAGCATCCAGGGGCACCCTCCACCAGGCACCCACTCATGTCCCCCTGCACCCCCACCCCCCAGCAGTGCAGGGGCACCCTCCACCAGGCCCCCACTCATGTCTCCTACCACCCCCACCCCCCAGCCACCAGGGGCAGCCCCCACAAGGCCCCCACTCATGTCCAACTCATGTCTCCCACCACCCCCACCCCCCAGCAGTGCAGGGGCACCCTCCACCAGGCCCCCACTCATGTCCCCCTGCACCCCCACCCCCCAGCATCCGGGGGCACCCTCCACCAGGCCCCCACTCATGTCTCCCACCACCCCCACCCCCCAGCATACAGGGGCACCCTCCACCAGGCCCCCACTCATGTCTCCGACCACCACCACCCCCCAGCATCCAGGGGCACCCTCCACCAGGCCCCCACTCATGTCTCCCACCGCCCCCACCCCCCAGCATCCAGGGGCACCCTCCACCAGGCCCCCACTCATGTCTCCCACCCCCCCCACCCCCCCAGCAGTGTGGGGCACCCTCCACCAGGCTCCCACCCATGTCTACCACCACCCCCACCCCCCAGCCACCATGGGCAGCCCCCACCAGGCCCCCACTCATGTCCAACTCATGTCTCCCACCACCCCCACCCCCCAGCAGTGCAGGGGCAGCCTCCACCAGGCCCCCACTCATGTCTCCCACCAACCCCACCCCCCAGCATCCAGGGGCAGCCTCCACCAGGCCCCCACTCATGTCCCCCTGCACCCCCACCCCCCAGCAGTGCAGGGGCACCCTCCACCAGGCCCCCACTCATGTCTCCCACCACCCACACCCCCCAGCCACCAGGGGCAGCCTCCACCAGGCCCCCACTCATGTCTCCCACCACCCCCACCCCCCAGCAGTGCAGGGGCAGCCTCCACCAGGCCCCCACTCATGTCTCCCACCACCCCCACCCCCAAGCATCCAGGGGCACCCTCCACCAGGCCCCCACTCATGTCCCCCTGCACCCCCACCCCCCAGCAGTGCAGGGGCACCCTCCACCAGGCCCCCACTCATGTCTCCCACCACCCTCACCCCCCAGCCACCAGGGGCAGCCTCCACCAGGCCCCCACTCATGTCTCCCACCACCCTCACCACCCAGGAGTGCAGGGGCAGCCTCCACCAGGCCCCCACTCATGTCTCCCACCACCCCCACCCCCCAGCATCCAGGGGCACCCTCCACCAGGCCCCCACTCATGTCCCCCTGCACCCCCACCCCCCAGCAGTGCAGGGGCACCCTCCACCAGGCCCCCACTCATGTTTCCCACCACCCCACCCCCCAGCCACCAGGGGCAGCCTCCACAGGGCCCCCACTCATGTCTCCCACCACCCTCAACCCCCAGCATCTAGGGGCACCCTCCACCAGGCCCCCACTCATGTCCCCCTGGACCCCCACCCCCCAGCAGTGCAGTGCACCCTCCACCAGGCCCCCACTCATGTCTCCCACTACCCCCACCCCCCAGCCACTAGAGGCAGCCTCCACCAGGCCCCCACTCATGTCCAACTCATGTCTCCCACCACCTCCACCCCCCAGCAGTGTGGGGCACCCTCCACCAGGCTCCCACCCAAGTCTACCACCACCCCCACCCCCCAGCCACCATGGGCAGCCTCCACCAGGCCCCCACTCATGTCCCCCTGCACCCCCACCCCCCAGCATCCAGGGGCACCCTCCACCAGGCCCCCACTCATGTCTCCCACCACCCCCACCCCCCAGCATCCAGGGGCACCCTCCACCAGGCCCCCACCCATGTCCCCCTGCACCCCCACCCCCCAGCAGTGCAGGGGCACCCTCCACCAGGCCCCCACTCATGTCTCCCACCACCCCCACCCCCAGCCACCAGGGGCAGCCTCCACCAGGCCCCCACTCCTGTCCAACTCATGTCTCCCACCACCCCCACCCCCAGCAGTGTGGGGCACCCTCCACCAGGCTCCCACCCAAGTCTACCACCACAACCACCCCCCAGCCACCATGGGCAGCCCCCACCAGGCCCTCACTCATGTCCAACTCATGTCTCCCACCACCCCCACCCCCCAGCAGAGCAGGGGCACCCTCCACCAGGCCCCCACTCGTGTCCCCCTGCACCCCCACCCCCCAGCATCCAGGGGCACCCTCCACCAGGCCCCCACTCATGTCCCCCTGCACCCCCACCCCCCAGCCACCAGGGGCACCCTCCACCAGGCACCCACTCATGTCTCCCACCACCCCCACCCCCCAGCCACCAGGGGCAGCCTCGACCAGGCCCCCACTCATGTCCAAATTATGTCTCCCACCACCCCCACCCCCCAGCAGTGTGGGGCACCCTCCACCAGGCTCCCACCGAAGTCTGCCACCACCCCCAGCCACCATGGGCAGCCCCCACCAGGCCCCCACTCATGTCCAACTCATGTCTCCCACCACCCCCACCCCCCAGCAGTGCAGGGGCACCCTCCACCAGGCCCCCACTCTTGTCCCCCTGCACTCCCACCCCCCAGCATCCAGGGGCACTCTCCACCAGGCCCCCACTCATGTCTCCCACCACCCCCACCCCCCAGCATCCAGGGGCACCCTCCACCAGGCCCCCACTCATGTCTATCACCCACCCCCACCCCCCGAGCAGTGTGGGGCACCCTCCACAAGGCTCCCACCCATGTCTACCACCAGCCCCACCCCCCAGCCACCATGGGCAGCCCCCACCAGGCCCCCACTCATGTCCAACTCATGTCTCCCACCACCCCCACCCCCCAGCAGTGCAGGGGCACCCTCCACCAGGCCCCCACTCATGTCTCCCACCACCCCCACCCCCCAGCATCCAGGGGCAGCCTCCACCAGGCCCCCACTCATGTCTCCCACCACCACCACCCCCCAGCATCCAGGGGCAGCCTCCACCAGGCCCCCACTCATGTCTCCCACCACCCCCACCCCCCAGCCACCAGGGGCAGCCTCCACCAGGCCCCCGCTCATATCTCCCACCACCCCCACCCCCCAGCATCCAGGGGCAGCCACCACCAGGCCCCCACTCATGTCTCCCACAACCACCACCCCCCAGCATCCAGGGGCAGCCTCCACCAGGCCCCCACTCATGTCTCCCACCACCCCCACCCCCCAGCCACCAGTGGCAGCCTCCACCAGGCCCCCACTCATGTCTCCCACCACCCCCACCCCCAGCAGTGCAGGGGCAGCCTCCACCAGGCCCCCACTCATGTCTCCCACCACCCCCACCCCCCAGCATCCAGGGGCAGCCTCCACCAGGCCCCCACTCATGTCCCCCTGCACCCCCACCCCCCAGCAGTGCAGGGGCACCCTCCACCAGGCCCCCACTCATGTCTCCCACCACCCCCACCCCCCAGCCACCAGGGGCAGCCTCCACCAGGCCCCCAATCATGTCTCCCACCACCCCCATCCCCCAGCAGTGCAGGGGCAGTCTCCACCAGGCCCCCACTCATGTCTCCCACCACCCCCACCCCCCAGCATCCAGGGGCACCCTCCACCAGGCCCCCACTCATGTCCCCCTGTACCCCACCCCCCCAGCAGTGCAGGGGCACCCTCCACCAGGCCCCCACTCATGTCCCGCTGCACCCAGGTCCTCACAATTCCCAATCATGTGCGTTATGGTCAGCCTCCACAGCCAAAAGGCCCTACCAAGTAACCCATTCACCCACATGGAAATGGAAATTACATGTTACACCCCCAATGTACATAAAGCAAATGAACCCATGTCCATCACACACAATGGTTGCAAATGAATGGGAAAACACCCAACATGACATGCATGAAACCAATGAGATGATACCACACAGTGAAGTATGAAAACAAAATTGTATTAAAAAAAATTGAATGCAAATGAAATGAAACAAACTACAATGGCAATGAAAAAAAGATAAGCTGCATGTCCGTCCAAAAAAATCAAAACTACAAATCCAAATCCAAAAAAATGTTGTTCAAAGTCACATTAAAAATAAAATCAATCCGAGAGATAAAAATAAATGCAAAGACCATTGCTACATGGAGAATAAATCAAAAATAAAAAAATAAAACAATCCAATGAAGAACTATGTACAAAGCATCCAAGGGTCCAAGAGCCCAACTGAACAAAGGAAACCTACAAAAAACCCTAACTAAAATGCAACTATATACAAAAAGTGGAGCAGTGTCCGTCGACTCCAAATCATAAGAAGAAAGAAATGAAACCTAAAACTAAAGAACTATATACAAAGGCGGCGGGCAAGTCCAGCGGCTCACTCCGTGGTGTTCCGGGCCAGGGCATCATCAAACTCCTCGTCTATGTCCCGGAGGCGGTCCTGTTCCATGGCCCCGAGGGTCCGCAGGGACGACGCCATCTGCTCCTCCAACCCCCTGCGGATTGCCTCGAGGCACTCGGCCCGCCTCAGGGCCCTCCGCATGGAGTTCTCCGCCCTGACCATCGTGAGCCGCGCCTCTTCCGCCCGCCGCCGCTCCGCACCTATCTGCTGGCCCAACCTCAGCCACACGGAAGACACTTCCTGTCCTGGGTCCTCCTGCCCTCCGGCCAATGCCTGCCCCTCCGATGTCGATGGCCCCGAGCCATGATGCCTCCGACGTTGACTCTGCTGCTGCCTCCGACGCAACTGCGTCTGCCAGCACGACGGCATCCAGGCTGATGGAATCCACCGACGCCGTCGTGCACGTGCCCTGCCTGATGATGCCGGCACATCCTCCATCTGCTGGGGTACAGTTGCTGTGGTATCCACCCCTGCTGGACCTCCGACTCCCGACTGTGGCAGGGATGGGATCCCCACCGAGCTGGCTGCATTGGTCAGGGCAGGTCCACAGGGGGCCCTGGTGGCATCTGGGCCGGAAGACGGCAAGGAGAACGACCGGCGTATAGCCTCCACAGAGGAGGAGAGGGCCGCCAGATTGGCCGACACATGCAGGAAACCCCCGAACATGGAAGATCCCAATTGGGCCACGTCGGCACGGTGCTCTTCGTGATGATGTGCGTGCTCCTCCCGGGAAGCACGCACGTCATCACGAATTGCACCCGCGCGCATCGCGACCCCAATCAGGACCTTCTCCATATGGACACGGGTCCCCTCGTCCGCAGGTGGAGGGGAGTCAGGTGACATGGACATCCCCTCTACCTGCGGACGGGCCTGGGACGGGGCATCCCTGCTGGTGCATGGTGGTGCACTCACAGGGTCAGGGACAGCGACATGCACACGCCCTGTGCTGCCTCCTGCCCCTGCCCCTGGACTGCACCACTTGCACCAGCAGGGATGCCCCCACCAGGCCCCATGTGTGCCTCAGTGGCGGCCTCCTCCTCCTCTGTGGAAACCACCAACCTGGATGGCTCCTCACCGTCTTCCGCCGTAGCAGGCCCCTGTGGGGGCTCACCCACCCCTTCCGCTGCAGCCGTGGGGGCATCCCCGCCGCCTTGCTCCACAGCGCCGTCTCCGCCCTCTTCTTCACTAGCCGCTGCGTAGAGGGAGACATAGAACACAAGCATCAGGGTACTGTTCAATGGTCCCCTAGACAGGAAGCAATAGCAGATGAGTACCACTGTCAAATTACACTTCCATCATGTCCCTCCACAACACATGGGTCAGTCCAGGCAAAACACACACAGTAACAGGCATGGTGCATGCCATGGACATTTCCATACATGTCCAATGGACTCTTGAAACATACAATGATATGGAACTCACATGCATCATGGGTCATGCCTATCACATGCACACACTTCACCTCAGTCACATCCATCTGGCCTCATACACCCCAAACACAGCGGATACAAGGGTAACTAGGCTACATCAGTGAATCTGTGCATTGTCACACACATGTGTTATGCATCCATGGCATTCACAAGTCACAGACACGCAGCTCAGGCACACAGACATGGCTACCATATATGTACCTGGCATCAGCACCCATCCCTCACCCCCACCCATGTCCAGGAACAGAGACTGGCATGCTCTCATGTGTAAAATCTGCATAGGGCTCCCCATGTGGCATTTAAACACATGCAACAACCATGTGGTTCACACATCACTGGTCGCACATGCATTACCATGATGTCCCTGCACACATACATGCATACATGGCCTATGTCACACATACAGGCAAGTATCAGACAACCAGCACACCGCAACATGCCCTGTCTCACACAGCAATGCTTGGACACTTACCGCTCCCTCTCAAGGATCTGGCGTGGAGCGCTGGGCGTACGCGTTCCAGGACCCTCATCTGGATGGAACTCATGCGGCCCGGCCCCCCTCCACGAGGCGCCGGGCCTTCACGAGGGTCCTGGACCTCAAGTCCTCCCAGCGCTTCTTGATCTTCTGGACGTCGCGGGTTGCCACCCCCTCCGCGTTGATGGCAACCACACAGTCGGCCCAGATCCTCTCCCGTCCTTCCTTGCTGGCACGGGACGATCCAAAGAGGGCATCATACTGCCCCAGGACATGCTCCACCAGGACACCAACTTTGGTGGCAGTGAAGCTGGTGCCCCTCTGCCCCTCTGGCCTGGGGTTGCCACTGGTGCCAGATGTGGAAGTGCCCGACATGGCAACCCCAGAGGCAGGAGTGGGTGTGCAACTGGGTCCTGGGGCTGGGCTGTGGAGCGATGTTATCCCAGTCGGGAGTCTTCAGTTCCAGCAGGGGTGGACACAGCAACTGGACCCCTGCAGATGGCTTATGTGCAGGCACCAAATGGCAGGGCACGGTGGCACCAGGCAGGCAGGCAGGCAGCAGCAGCAGATGGCACGTGGGAGGCTGCTCGGGGCACTGGGGGGCAGTAATTCGGCCTTCAGGGCAGGAGCGTGGTCTTCCGTGTGTTTTCGCGTGGCCAGCTTGATACGGAGTGATTTGGCACGTGAAAATCCTACACGTCAGCGTGAAATTCGAGGAAAGGCCCTTAGCGCGTAAGCGCGTCAGCACGCATACGCGATTCTATTGGACCAAAGGCCCTCAGCGCGTAAGCGCGTCTGTGACGTGACCCGCACGGGTGTTTCCCTCATAGCACGTGATGACGGAGCACACGTGGAAAGACTGCACGTCAGAGTGTCATCGCGTGTAATTGGACAAAAGTGCGCGTACACGCGATTGGCCTATGTACGTGTATTTCAGGGGTGCGCGGGCACTTACACACGCGAGTACATCAGCGCACGTGTATACCGGGGTGCGCGGGAATTTCCACACGCTATTGGCCTGGGTACTGGATTTCAGGGGTGCGCGGGAAGTTTCACATGCGAGTACATCAGCACACGTGTATACCGGGGTGCGCAGGAATTTCCACACGCTATTGGCCTGGGTACTGGATTTCAGGGGTGCGTGGGAAGTTTCACACGCTCGCCTACAACACGCGCAAAGAAACACGTACGCCAGTAGGAAGCAGGCATACGTCGACCCGCGACGCATAAATTTGCGCGCAAACAAAATAACAAGCTCAGACGCCCGGATGAATATACCGTTCCTAGCAGCAGTGGCCGTGGGCTACCAAAGGAGGAGGAGGAGGACAGTCAGGACCAGAATATTCATACCCAGAACCAGCCTTTTCGGGATGCCTGATGACCAGGTGTATGGGAGGTACAGGTTTCCACCACACATAATACTGGACTTGGTGAGTGAGTGGGAGGATGACCTCACATCACCCACCCTGTGCTCCCAAGCACTCAGCCCCCTGGAGAAGGTCCTCAATGTACTGCACTTCTTAGCCACTGGATCATTTCAGCGGACAAGTGCCATAGTGGGTGGGGTGTCACAGGCCACGCAGTCACGCTGCCTACACCAGGTCTTTAACATCATCACTGCACGCCCATCAGTCCGCAGGCACATATACCTGCCCAGAACACCTGCAGAAAGGCATGCTGCCGCCCTGGATTTTTACGGTGTGGCACGATTCCCCTAAGTGCTAGGTGCCATCGACTGCACCCATGTGGCTCTACGTCCCCCCAGGGCATCTGAGCACATCTATACCACAAGCACTGGCATTCCATCAACGTGCAGGTAGTATGTAATGCCAAGGGAATCATCACCTCAGTATATGCCAACTATCCCGGGTCCACCCACGACAGCTTCATTTACCGAATGTCCACCCTAAGCCGGGACCTAGAAGCTGGGCGGCATGGCGATACATGGCTGATTGGTGAGTATGAATGCCACTGCACATGCATGCATGTCAGATACTGAGCAAGGTCACAACCTCACCAATGATACCAATCACCACCTCCACAGGGGACAGTGCCTACCCTCTCAGCCCCCACATGATGACGCCAATTCGGAACACCACCACGCCACCCGAGGTAAGATATAACACAGCCCACATTGCAACCCGGGGCATAGTGGAGCGCACATTCGGAGTGCTTAAGTCACGCTTTCGCTCCCTTGACCGTTCTGGCGGGCAGCTGTTATACGCTCCCCCAGTAGTGTGCAGGATCATAGTGGCAGCATGTGTCCTGCACAACGTTGCAACACGCCGGGGCCTTGCCGTGGACATGGTGGAAGCCCCACATCCCCAACCACATGCACGGCCGCTGCGCATGGGAGGGGAAAGGGCACGGGGGGAGGCAGCACGTACACAGCTAGTGGCTAATTACTTCACCTAGAAATCACACCCCTGTGGAGTGCACACTGCCCTGGCACATACCATCTGACAATCAATGATGACTCAACCTGACACTGATCCTGAATGTCTGGAGAATCAACCGTCAAAACCATATCAGCCGGAGATTGTTCACCTGGAAGTGTTACAATGTGTGCAACCCTACCCACACAGACACCACCAATGCAGTTTTGTGAAAAAACACATTCTAGCAGCTAAAATGAATACCCACTTGCAAAATGCAACATGAGGACAGTGCCATGTCACCCAACCCATCCCCAGCACCGCCACACGACACACCGTGCCTTGTCATGCTATGTGCAGATAAACAAAGTAATCCCCACAACATGACACAAGTGTCACAATGTACAGTGTCCCTAATTGAAACTCGCGACACCTGAAATGCTCACAGTAATGCAGGACCAACAACACACTTGAGCAGGTATTTAGCAATAACACTTATCAGCCACTGACCCTCAAAACTACCATTAACATGACATTACGAATGTAAGGAATTAGTAGTCTCACCACCTGGAAATGCCTGCACTCCCACCACTTACAACTGTACAGTGTTGCCGCCATGTAGAGTTGTAGGTGCACTGCTGCCAACATGGACCCCATCTCCAAACTAGAGGGCCTTGTGTAGACATGAGGAAAGGACCTGCAAATTAGGAGGTAGACACGGATGATGAGTTACACATCAATGCAACATGCAGTGTACAACACAACAGCAATATGCACTAGGAATGTATACACAGTATTGACTAGACTACCCACACATGTAGTGGGAGTCCAATGTCACCATGTACGTCAATGTCACTTGGGCAAACCCTTTGCAAGCCCATGGAAACGGGAAGCAGGATGGGTGTGTGTGACAAAAACCCAAGCATCTGAACCAAATACATGACAAGCCTGCATGTGCCCAGCCACAGTGCAGCGTATGCCCACAGGAACCACGGAAAGCAACACATTGTCCCAAAAAAAAAAAAAAAATGGCCATTAATGGGCCCGGGGTGGTTGGGGAGGCCACCCAGGAGGTCCGAGGACAGGGTGCACACCAACACCCACCTGTGTGGATCTTGGGAAAAAAAACACCTCCATGGGCTCATGGCCCACACGGCTACCCTATTGTGGAAATATCACTGCTGTCGCTATTATCACCCTGTGCAGCTGCATCCGGAGGAGGTTGCACTATGGGAGGCAGCCCACGCAAGGCCCTAGTCTGTTCCTCCATGGCTGCAAGCATGCGGGTGTGGTAGGTCTCGTTCTGGAGGATGAGTGTGCGGAGGTCCCCATGCAACAACTCACGGGATGCACGGACCTCCGCCCTAGTTGCCTGCATCTCAGCTGAGAGCGTACGGGTGAGACGCTCCAGCTGCTGTTCTGTCCATCGGTTTGTTGAAGCCTCAAGCTCAACAAGAGTCGTCCTGAGGTGAAGGAGCTCCTGCCTCAGGGCTTGCCTGTGGCCCTGGGACTCTATGGAGATGGCTTCCTGCAGAGTCGCCAGTGCCGCCCGCCTGTCCCTGTTGGACGCCAACATGTCCTCCCTGTGTGACTGGCAGATGGAGTCGGTTGCCTGCTGTAGTCGCTCCATCAGCCTTTCGGGGGGGACAATGGAAGTGGCCACCCTATCCATGGCCTGAGCCATCATCTCTGATGATGCTGCCTGTTGGGTTGCCATACCGTAAATGGATTGCTCCCATGCGGTATTGCCAGGTGGCGTACGGCCACCACGTCGGCGGGCACCACACCTGTCTGGGGCAAAGCGAACTGCGCCTTGCTGTGCCGGCACTGCCTGAGGCTGCAGGACTGCATTCCCCCTCTGATCTGCTGGCCCAGGAACAGGATCAGATGTCGCGGAGTGTGACCCTGCATCCGTAACCACCAAAGGCATAGCTGCCAACACTGACATCCCCATTGAGGGTTCTGACCCTGGTGCAGGTGGGTGGGACAGAACAGAATCCCTCCCAGGAACACTCACCTGCGACGGCACGTAGGTCTCATCATCCGAATCAACACCTGAGTACAGCTCGGGGGAGGTGCAGCCAGAGACACCCATTGAGAGCACGACCTGCAGCAGTTGTGGGTTCTCACCCACCACCACACCACGTCCCTCACTGGTGGTCGGTCGGCCCTCGGACCCCTCCTGGGTCTGCACCATCTCCACAACCCCAGCAGTATCAGGTGCGTCTTCCCCTGCAAAGACATAAAAGAAAACAAATGGAAACAGGCATTAGCACCATGGCACACAATGAGGGCTGAGAAGCAAGAGAACCAGTACTTGATTGACACATATCCCACATGACTAAAACCCTCCCATGCATGCACCCTCACTGCGTATGAAGGGCAGGCAAATGGCACACACTGATGACACCAAGATGGAAGATGAACACATTTTCTGCATGCTGCCTGTCAGTGGCATCACACATTGGCCTGTGATTGCCAGGTGAAATACACATGCCATCACACAGATGGCATGTACCATTGCTATTGAGTGAAGATGGAGAGGAGGGCAGCACTTATTCATTCAGTCCAGTTCCCGCATGTAATAGCTTTTCTAATTCAAACAGGTCTGATTTTTCACCTGTAGCTGCCAGTCCAAAATGGTCCGATTGCACAGGGACATGTGTGAACAAATGATATCCAGGTAACAAAGTCACTCCACTTTACCATAGCCATGTCAGACATGTGACTACAGGACTGAGAAATGCCTAGTAAAAGTGGTGGAATGCAAACAATCTGCCTGAATGAACAGAGAAAAATAAGCAACAATGTTGTGGCAAGGTGACACTTCAAGGGCAACTGGCGTGCTGTTGGCCTAGATGTCTACTGTTGGCAGAAGGGATACTGCTATGGCCAAATGCTGCTGCACAGAATGTATTGCATGAAGCACATGGGTGACCCAAACGACTCAGGCGCACACACCCTCACCTGGCACACAAACAGAAGCCCTCACACACACACCATGCACATGGATGACACACACATGCATGTGCACTCACCGGACAATGCCTCATAATCAGGCAGATCTCCCACGTCTTGGATCTGTTCCTCCGTGACGTAGGTCCCAGCAACTGACTCATGTGGAGTGAGTTCCATGTCTTCTACTGGAGACCCACCTCCAGTCACTAGAGTTGCGGCATGACTTGAGGCCAGCTTATTCTTTGCCCTGCGCTTTAGGTCATTCCAGCGCTTATAGCAATCATTGGCTGTGCGCCTCACGATTCCAAGGCCACTTACGATGTCCGCAACGGTCTGCCAGTGTGCCTGGCGTTGTGCAGGTGTGGTCTTGGATCCTGCAACAATGACCATCTTGTTATCATGTCCGGACACATACTCGACAAGTGCATTCAGTTCGGCATCCGTGAAGCTGGGCTTCCTCGACGGGCCGGACTGTGTAGCCGTGTCTGGGGCATCAGCCTGTGCCGGACGAGCACTCTTCCTCTTCCGCTTGGAAGGTGGTGGTGATCCTGAGTGTCCTGCGCCGCTCTGGACACTAGGGGTAGGAGCCCTGGTGGACTCTGAATCAGGAGTGTGGGATTGCACACTAAGCATGGGAGTTGGTGCAGGCATTGGCTCAAGTGTAATGGTGTCAGGGGGAATGTCAGCAGGATGGACTAGGACTGACACTGTCCTGGCTGGGTGTGTGAGAGCTGGGGTGGATGGAGCCGCAGCTGCCCCTGCAGCCTCTCCTCCCTGCCTACTTGGGGCAGCAGATGACCTTGCTGCCCCAGATCCACGTGGCCTGATGACATCAACGTGCACCAGTGCACGTGTCATAGGCCTGCTGACCTGGAAGTCAGCCATGGAGTCAGCCAGGTCTGGTGCCACAATGGGCTGGTCCAACAAGGGCTGAGCATGGATGGCGTCAGCCACATCAGCCTCAACCAGGGGCTGTTGATGTTAATGTGCGAATGGGAGTGGCTGTAAACTATTGTCCTGGGCAATTGGGGGTCAAAGGGGTTGGGTACCAGATGGTAATTGTACCCTAGTGCTCTAACAAGGCTGAATGTGATCCCTGGGGAAATATGACGGGTCACGCAACGCACAGGAAGCCCAAAAAAGGGAGATGACGTGCACGCAACCCCTCCTAGACCACGTGTGCGGAAAAAAAAACCTGCACTACGCTGTGGCACCCAGTAACACAAGAATGAACGTATGCGTGTCACACGCAGCCTAGAATGACCTCTGAAGGGGTAGGCTACACACGGGGCAAGCACAGATGTTAGATACGTGCGTGACTCACCGTCTGCCAGGAAAAAGAGCGTGAAAAAGAAGCGCGTTTGGTTGGCAACACCCCCGCCAAAAGAAGATTTGTACGCTGTCTGAGGAGACAGGACAACAGTAGAAGGGAAGACTGTTTGAAGGAACAGGCCCAGGAAAACCAGAAAAAGAGAAAAAAGAGAAAAAGCTGTCAGAGGTAACAGGGAGTATGAACTTGAAACGCCGTGAAGTAAATCACGTGTAAAATGACAAGAAGTACAGAATTCACCCACTCGCTCTCCACGAAAAGCACGAACAAGGAAATGGTGTTCTACACGTACCTTTTATGCAGGCCCACACGTCCAGCGTCACTTACGCGGCGTGTACGCGCTAGGGCCATTTCCACCAATTACACGCTTTGTCACTTCTGCGTGTAGGGCCATTTCCACCAATTACATGCTTTGTCACTTCCGCGTGTACGCGCTAAGGCCATTTCCACCAATTACAGCTTTGACACTCGGAAGTGTCTTTCATTTTTTTAACACGCAACATTTCCAACGTGTGCCCTATTCAACGTGCATGTGACTTCATAGACGCGCATACGCTGGTGGCCTTTGGGCCAATGAATGTACAGTGTGCTGACACGTTTACGCGCTAAGGGCCTTTCCTCGAATTACACGCAGACGTGTTGGATTTTCACGTGCAAAATCACTCCGTATCAAGCTGGCCACGCGTTCACACACGGAAGACCACGCTCCTGCCCAGAAGGCCGAATTACTGCCCCCCCAGAGCCCTGAGCACGCTCCCACCTGCCATCTGCTGCTGCCTGACTGCCTGCTGCCCACATGCCCTGCCATTTGCTGCCTGCACATCAGCCAGGGGTGCTGTTGCTGTGACCACCCCTGCTGGAACCGAAGACTCTCGACTGCTTTTCCATCGCCCCACAGCCCAGCCCCAAGACCCAGTTGCCCACCCACTCCTGCCTCTGGGGTTGCCATGTCGGGCACTGCAACATCTGGCACCAGTGGCAACCCCCGGCCAAGGAGGCAGAGGGGCACCAGCTTCACTGCCACCGAAGTTGGTGTCCTGGTGGAGCATGTCCTGGGGCAGTATGATGCCATTTTCGGAAGGTTGCGCACCGACAAGGAAGGACGGACTCGGATCTGGATGGACATCGTGACTGCCATCAACGCGGAGGAGGTGGCAGTCCGCGACTACGAACGTGTCAGGAAGCGCTGGGAGGACTTCAGGTCCAGGACCCTCAACAAGGCCCGGCGCCTCCTGAAGGCAGCGGATGCTAAGGGGCGCCGGGGCCACTTGTCGGAAGATCAGATGAGGGTCCTGGAACGCATATCCCAGGCGCTCCACATCCAGGTCCTTGAGAAGGAGACCCGTCTGGAGTCGAGCGGTAAGTGTACATGCATACTGATTGTAAACTGTGCGTGTGGTGGTGTGCCAGGAGTGTGCAGTTTGAACATGTATTTTTATGTGGCCAAGTAGGGGGGGTGTACAGGGCCGTGAGGGTGACACATGCGAGGGGTCTCATGTGTGACACATGGATGGTGCTTGTGTGTGTGGGCTTGCATGGCACAGGATGTGGAGGAATGATTGTCAGGTGTGACATGGATGTCGATCAAAACACTGCGACAGTTGGCGGGGGTGTACACATGCATGCAAGTTTGGTGTTGTGTGTGCATGTGTAGTGTACTCCCTATGTTGGATGTGATGTGTGGATGACCTTTGGCTGCTCATGCTGTTGTATGTGAATGGATGGTGCTGGCTGTTGCAATATGGCTGTGGTATGGCTCATGTGTGCAAGTTGAAATGACATGTGTGTTGGGGATTGTGATGCCATGTCTGAGGTTTACCAATGCCACTCATGTATAACTGTCATGTGTGTATGAGTCCATTTTACAGTGCCCTGATACCTGTGTTTTCTTTCTCCCTGTCTGCAGCGTCAACTGAGGGCGGAGAAGGTGCTGTGGAGCACAGCGGCAGGAATCGCACCACCAGCCGGAGACGCAAGGACCGGATCCCCTCCCAGGTTGTGATCTCGTCGGGGAGTGAGGAGTCCGGTGCCGCGTCCCATGCCGCAGCTGCCGAGGGGAGGTCCAAGAGGCGGAGGTTGGAGTTGGACTCCTCGGCAGCAGAAGGGGCAGCTGGGACCCCACAGGGCCCAACGGTGGAAGATGGCACGGAGTCATCCAGGTTGGTGGGGGGTTTGGTGGAGGAGAAGGCCGTGCAAGCAACAACGGCGGGGTCTGGAGGTGGGGATTCCACTGGTGCTAGTGGTGCAGTGCAGGATCAGGGACAGGAGGCAGCACAGGCCGCCGCGGAGGTGCCTGTGTGCAATCCTGTCCCTGTTCCTGTCACTGCATCATCTTGCACCAGCGGGGATGCCTACCTCCAGACCCGTTCTCAGGGAGAGGATTGGCTTACAACACCTGGCCTTCCTCTCCCTGCGGATGTGGCTATCCTGCACCAGGTTGAGCCTGTCCAGGGTGGGGTGGCGTTGCATCAACGGGCCATGCGAGCTGACCTGCAGTCTTTTCATGATGAGTCTGCAGGTCTTCTCGCATGGCTCGTTGACCGCGTTGACCCACTGGGACAGCTCACCAGGGCTGGATTCCTCCGTTTCCTGGACCTTATTCCGACCCCCTTCTCCACAGAACCCCCTATGCCCCAATCGTCCTCCATGCCATCTTCCCACCCATGTGTCACCTGGGTGCCCTATGGAGCTGCCTCCGACCGTGCGGCCAGGCTGGTGGACAACAGATCCCTGCCACAGTCGGGAGTCGGACGTCCAGCAGGGGTGGCCACATCAACGACTGCACCCCAGCTGGAGGAGGATGTGCAGGCACCATCGGACAGGGCACATGGACAACAGCAGCTGCAGCAGCAGGAGGCTGTAGGTGGGAGCCACGATAGCTCGGGCCCTTCAACATCGGAGGGGCAGGCATCGGCCAGAGGGCAGGAGGACCCTGGACGGGAAGTGTCTTCCGTGTGGCAGCGGTTGGGCCAGGCCATAGATGCAGAGCGGCGGCGGGCGGAGGAGGCGCGGCTCACGATGGTCAGGGCGGAGAACTTTATGCGGAGGGCCCTGAGGCGGGCCGAGTGCCTCGAGGCAATCCGCAGGGAGTTGGAGGTGAACATGTCGGCGTCCCTGCGGACCCTCGGGCCATGGAACAGGACCGCCTCCGGGACATAGACGAGGAGTTCGATGATGCCCTGGCCCGGAACACCACTAAGTGAGCTGCTGGACTGGCCCGCCGCCATTGTATATAGTTATTTAGTGATAGGTTTCCTTTATAGTTTATTTTTATTTGGAGTCCACGGACACTGCACCACCTTTTGTATATAGTTCCATTTTAGATAGGTTTTTTGGTAGGTTTCATTTCTTCTCTTGGGATGATGGACCCTGAATACTTTGTACATAGTTGGACTTTGGATTTGGATATTTTTTTTACTATGAATATTTTTTCTCATGGAGCAATGGTTTTCTATTTCTTTTTTCCCTTCATTTCCTTTTCATGGACTTGAACTTTGGAAGATATTTTTTGGGATTATCATTTATTGATTTTAATTTGAAAAGGGACAGCCAGCTTAATTTTGTTATTATTTTACTTGTGTATTTTGGTTAATTTTGATTGCCATTGCTGTTGTTTTTAATACATTATTTGGATTTTTTCATTCTTCAATGTGTGGTTTCATCTCATTGTTTTCATGCATGTCATGATATGGGTTTTCAGGTTCACTTGCAACCATTGTGTGTGTGTGAGACACATGTGTTGATTTACATTGTTTCCATTGGAGTAGTATCATGGGCACATGTAATACTTGGTTGTGTCTTTGGGCTGTGGTGGCTGGCCATGAGGCACATGCTTGAGGATTGTCAGGGCCTGTGGGCAGGGGGACATGAGTGGGGGCCTGGTGGAGGGTGCCCCTGGATGCTGAGGGGTGGGGGTGGTGCGAGACATGAGTGGGGGCCTGGTGGAGGGTGCCTCTGCACTGCTCGGGGGTGGGGGTGCAGGGGGACATGAGTGGGGGCCTGGTGGAGGGTGCCCCTGGATGCTGGGGGGTGGGGGTGGTGGGAGACATGAGTGGGGGCCTGGTGGAGGGTGCCCCACACTGCTGGGGGGGTGGGGGTGGTGGGAGACATGAGTGGGGGCCTAGTGGGGGCTGTCCATGGTGGCTGGGGGGTGGTGGGGTGGTAGACACGGGTGGGAGCCTGGTGGAGGGTGCACTGCACTGCTGGGGGGTGGGGGTGGGTGGGAGACATGAGTGGGGGCCTGGTGGGGGCTGCCCATGGTGGCTGGGGGGTGGGGGTGGTGGGAGGCATGAGTGGGGGCCTGGTGGAGGCTGCCCCTGGTGGCTGGGGGTGGGGGTGGTGGGAGACATGAGTGGGGGCCTGGTGGAGGGTGCCCCTGCACTGCTGGGGGGTGGGGGTGCAGGGGGACATGAGGGGGGCCTGGTGGAGGGTGCCTCTGGATGCTGGGGGTGGGGGTGGTGGGAGACATGAGTGGGGGCCTGGTGGAGGGTGCCCCACACTGCTGGGGGGGTGGGGGTGGTGGGAGACATGAGTGGGGGCCTGGTGGAGGGTGCCCCTGCACTGCTGGGGGTGGGGGTGGTGGGAGACTTGAGTGGGGGCCTGGTGGAGGGTGCCCCACACTGCTGGGGGGGTGGGGGTGGGTGGGAAACATGAGTGGGGGCCTGGCGAGGCTGCCCATGGTGGCTGGGGGGTGGGGGTGGTGGGAGACATGAGTGGGGGCCTGGTGGAGGGTGCCCCACACTGCTGGGGGGTGGGGGTGGGTGGGAGAAATGAGTGGGGGCCTGGTGGAGGGTGCCCCTGGATGCTGGGGGGTGGGGGTGGTGGGAGACATGAGTGGGGGCCTGGTGGAGGGTGCCCCTGGATGCTGGGGGGTGGGGGTGGTGGTTCGACATGAGTGGGGGCCTGGTGGAGGGTGCCCCACACTGCTGGGGGGGTGGGGGTGGGTGGGAGACATGAGTGGGGGCCTGGCGAGGCTGCCCATGGTGGCTGGGGGGTGGGGGTGGTGGGAGACATGAGTGGGGGCCTGGTGGAGGGTGCCCCACACTGCTGGGGGGGTGGGGGTGGGTGGGAGAAATGAGTGGGGGCCTGGCGGAGGCTGCCCATGGTGGCTGGGGGGTGGGGGTGGGGGTGGTGCTAGACATGGGTGGGGGCCTGGTGGAGGGTGCCCCACACTGCTGGGGGGTGGGGTGGTGGGAGACATGAGTGGGGGCCTGGCGGAGGCTGCCCATGGTGGGTGGGGGGTGGGGGTGGTGGGAGACATGAGTGGGGGCCTGGTGGGGGCTGCCCATGGTGGCTGGGGGGTGGGGTGGTGGTAGACACGGGTGGGAGCCTGGTGGAGGGTGCCCCTGCACTGCTAGGGGGTGGGGGTGGGTGGGAGACATGGGTGGGGGCCTGGTGGAGGGTGCCCCACACTGCTGGGGGGGTGGGGGTGGTGGGAGACATGAGTGGGGGCCTGGCGGGGGCTGCCCATGGTGGCTGGGGGGTGAGGGGGTGGTAGACATGGGTGGGAGCCTGGTGGGGGCTGCCCCTGCACTGCTGGGGGGTGGGGGTGGGTGGGTGACATGAGTGGGGGCCTGATGGGGGCTGCCCATGGTGGCTGGGGGGTGGGGGTGGTGGTAGACATGGGTGGGAGCCTGGTGGAGGGTGCCCCACACTGCTGGGGGGGTGGGGGTGGTGGGAGACATGAGTGGGGGCCTGGCGGAGGCTGCCCATGGTGGGTGGGGGGTGGGGGTGGTGGGAGACATGAGTGGGAGCCTGGTGGGGGCTGCGCCTGCACTGCTGGGGGGTGGGGGTGGGTGGGAGACATGAGTGGGGGCCCGGTGGGGGCTGCCCATGGTGGCTGGGGTGTGGGGGTGGTGGTAGACATGGGTGGGAGCCTGGTGGAGGGTGCCCCAGACTGCTGGGGGGGTGGGGGTGGTGGGAGACATGAGTGGGGGCCTGGTGGAGGCTGCCCATGGTGGGTGGGGGGTGGGGGTGGTGGGAGACATGGGTGGGGGCCTGGTGGAGGGTGCCCCACACTGCTGGGGGGGTGGGGGAGCAGGGGGACATGAGTGGGGGCCTGGTGGAGGGTGCCCATGGTGGGTGGGGGGTGGGGGTGGTGGTAGACATGGGTGGGAGCCTGGTGGAGGGTGCCCCACACTGCTGGGGGGGGTGGGGTGGTGGGAGACATGAGTGGGGGCCTGGTGGGGGCTGCCCCTGGTGGCTGGGGGGTGGGGGTGGTGGGAGACATGAGTGGGGGCCTGGTGGAGGGTGCCCCTGCACTGCTGGGGGGTGGGGGAGCAGGGGGACATGAGTGGGGGCCTGGTGGAGGGTGCCCCTGGATGCTGGGGGGTGGGGGTGGTGGGAGACATGAGTGGGGGCCTGGTGGAGGGTGCCCCACACTGCTGGGGGGGTGGGGGGGTGGGAGACATGAGTGGGGGCCTGGTGGAGGGTGCCCCTGGATGCTGGGGGGTGGGGGTGGTGGGTGGAGGCTGCCCCTGCACTGCTGGGGGTGGGGGTGGTGGGAGACATGAGTGGGTGCCTGGTAGAGGGTGCCCCTGGATGCTGGGGGGTGGGGGTGGTGGGAGACATGAGTGGGGGCCTGGTGGAGGGTGCCCCTGGATGCTGGGGGGTGGGGGTGCAGGGGGACATGAGTGGGGGCCTGGTGGAGGGTGCCCCTGGATGCTGGGGGGTGGGGGTGGTCGGAGACATGAGTGGGGGCCTGGTGGAGGGTGCCCCACACAGCTGGGGGGGTGGGGGTGGGTGGGAGACATGAGTGGGGGCCTGGCGGAGGCTGCCCATGGTGGCTGGGGGGTGGGGGTGGTGGGAGACATGAGTGGGGGCCTGGTGGAGGGTGCCCCACACTGCTGGGGGGTGGGGGTGGGTGGGAGACATGAGTGGGGGCCTGGCAGAGGCTACCCATGGTGGCTGGAGGGTGGAGGTGGTGGGAGACATGGGTGGGGGCCTGGTGGAGGGTGCCCCACACTGCTGGGGGGGGTGGGGGTGGTGGGAAACATGAGTGGGGGCCTGGCGGAGGCTGCCCATGGTGGGTGGGGGGTGGGGGTGGTGGGAGACATGGGTGGGGGCCTGGTGGAGGGTGCACCACACTGCTGGGGGGTGGGGGTGGTGGGAGACATGAGTGGGGGCCTGGCGGGGGCTGCCCATGGTGGCTGGGGGGTGAGGGGGTGGTAGACATGGGTGGGAGCCTGGTGGGGGCTGCCCCTACACTGCTGGGGGGTGGTAGTGGGTGGGTGACATGAGTGGGGGCCTGGTGGGGGCTGCCCATGGTGGCTGGGGGGTGGGGGTGGTGGTAGACATGGGTGGGAGCCTGGTGGAGGGTGCCCCACACTGCTGGGGGGGTGGGGGTGGTGGGAGACATGAGTGGGGGCCTGGCGGAGGCTGCCCATGGTGGGTGGGGGGTGGGGGTGGTGGGAGACATGAGTGGGAGCCTGGTGGGGGCTGCGCCTGCACTGCTGGGGGGTGGGGGTGGGTGGGAGACATGAGTGGGGGCCCGGTGGGGGCTGCCCATGGTGGCTGGGGTGTGGGGGTGGTGGTAGACATGGGTGGGAGCCTGGTGGAGGGTGCCCCACACTGCTGGGGGGGTGGGGGTGGTGGGAGACATGAGTGGGGGCCTGGTGGAGGCTGCCCATGGTGGGTGGGGGGTGGGGGTGGTGGGAGACATGGGTGGGGGCCTGGTGGAGGGTGCCCCACACTGCTGGGGGGGTGGGGGTGGTGGGAGACATGAGTGGGGGCCTGGTGGGGGCTGCCCATGGTGGCTGGGGGGTGGGGGTGATGAGAGACATGAGTGTGTGCCTGGTGGAGGCTGCCCCTGGTGGCTGGGGGGTGGGGGTGGTGGGAGACATGAGTGGGGGCCTGGTGGAGGGTGCCCCTGCACTGCTGGGGGGTGGGGGAGCAGGGGGACATGAGTGGGGGCCTGGTGGAGGGTGCCCCTGGATGCTGGGGGGTGGGGGTGGTGGGAGACATGAGTGGGGGCCTGGTGGAGGGTGCCCCACACTACTGGGGGGGTGGGGGTGGTGGGAGACATGAGTGGGGGCCTGGTGGAGGGTGCCCCTGGATGCTGGGGGGTGGGGGTGGTGGGAGACATGAGTGGGGGCCTGGTGGAGGCTGCCCCTGCACTGCTGGGGGGTGGGGGTGGTGGGAGACATGAGTGGGGGCCTGGTGGAGGGTGCCCCTGGATGCTGGGGGGTGGGGGTGGTGGGAGACATGAGTGGGGGCCTGGTGGAGGGTGCCCCTGGATGCTGGGGGGTGGGGGTGCAGGGGGACATGAGTGGGGGCCTGGTGGAGGGTGCCCCTGGATGCTGGGGGGTGGGGGTGGTGGGAGACATGAGTGGGGGCCTGGTGGAGGGTGCCCCACACAGCTGGGGGGGTGGGGGTGGGTGGGAGACATGAGTGGGGGCCTGGCGGAGGCTGCCCATGGTGGCTCAGGGGTGGGGGTGGTGGGAGACATGAGTGGGGGCCTGGTGGAGGGTGCCCCACACTGCTGGGGGGTGGGGGTGGGTGGGAGACATGAGTGGGGGCCTGGCAGAGGCTGCCCATGGTGGCTGGGGGGTGGAGGTGGTGGGAGACATGGGTGGTTGCCTGGTGGAGGGTGCCCCACACTGCTGGCGGGGGTGGGGGTGGTGGGAGACATGAGTGGGGGCCTGGCGGAGGCTGCCCATGGTGGGTGGGGGGTGGGGGTGGTGGGAGACATGGGTGGGGGCCTGGTGGAGGGTGCACCACACTGCTGGGGGGTGGGGGTGGTGGGAGACATGAGTGGGGGCCTGGTGGGGGCTGCCCATGGTGGCTGGGGGGTGGGGGGGTGGTAGACACGGGTGGGAGCCTGGTGGAGGGTGCCCCACACTGCTGGGGGGTGGGGGTGGGTGGGAGACATGGGTGGGGGCCTGGTGGAGGGTGCCCCACACTGCTGGGGGGTGGGGGTGGTGGGAGACATGAGTGGGGGCCTTGCGGGGGCTGCCCATGGTGGCTGGGGGGTGGGGGGTGGTAGATATGGGTGGGAGCCTGGTGGGGGCTGCCCCTGCACTGCTGGGGGGTGGGGGTGGGTGGGAGACATGAGTGGGGGCCTGGTGGGGGCTGCCCATGGTGGCTGGGGGGTGGGGGTGGTGGGAGACATGAGTTGGGGCCTGGCGGAGGCTGCCCATGGTGGGTGGGGGGTGGGGGTGGTGGGAGACATGGGTGGGGGCCTGGTGGAGGGTGCCCCACACTGCTGGGGGGGTGGGGGGGGTGGGAGACATGAGTGGGGGCCTGGCGGAGGCTGCCCATGGTGGGTGGGGGGTGGGGGTGGTGGTAGACATGGGTGGGAGCCTGGTTGGGGCTGCCCATGGTGGCTGTGGGGTGGGAGTGATAGGGGACATGAGTGGGGGCCTGGTGGAGGGTGCCCCACACTGCTGGGGGGGTGGGGGTGGGGG
Organism: Ambystoma mexicanum; assembly: GCF_040938575.1. Classification (NCBI taxonomy): domain Eukaryota; kingdom Metazoa; phylum Chordata; class Amphibia; order Caudata; family Ambystomatidae; genus Ambystoma; species Ambystoma mexicanum. The sequence goes on along the minus strand of NC_090941.1, from coordinate 107,387,863 downwards.
GTGGGAGACATGAGCAGGTGTGCAAGGTAGTCCCCTGTTTTGTGGGCTGCCTGCAGGGGCCGTGGAGGGTGTACAGGAAACACCTGTGAGGACCCACCCAGCCTAATCGCGTGTGTAACTTCCCGCGCACCCCTGTAATACACGTACCCAGCCAAATCGCGTGTGATGATTCCCGCGCACCCCTGTAATACACGTACCCAGCCAAATCGCGTGTGATTATTCCCGCGCACCCCTGTAATACACGTACCCAGCCAAATCGCGTGTGACAATTCCCGCGTACCCCTGTAATACACGTACCCTGGCTAATCGCGTGTAAAACTTCACGCGTACCCCTGTCATACACGTACCCTGGCTAATCGCATGTAATACTTCCCGCGTACCCCTGATATGAACGTTACCCGCTTTGCGTTCCTTGTTTGGCAGCCCTGTAAACTGGTCCAGGGTTGGCGCAGCCCTTTGCGATGATTTAGCGATTTTTATGGCTTTTCCTTGCGCGAGGGCGTTCTTGGGGGCGTTACTGGCGCTGCTGCAGGGTCGCTGCGATACTCTGCGCCACGGCTGGTTTGGGAGCCTGAAATCCATGAATACGCTGTGCGCGGAATTCGGTTTTGGCGCACGCGCCTGGCGCAGACAATCGCACGCGGACACTCTTCGCCAGCCGCTTGCGACACTTTTCTGTGAAATTCTATGAATTACCCTGTAAGTATTGTAAATTCTCTCTACTCCCACTAATCCAAATCTACCTCCTGAAAGTTGAATCAATACTACTATTTGCTTTGGATATGTGCCTAGCAAATTTTGGCAACTTTCTTGATCATCTTCAAAGACGGTTGTGGAAGGGGGCCTTGCGCTTGGCTATGTCTATTCCTAATAATGTACTGTGACAGGAACTTGGACTTACTGCACTATCAGCACGATACAACTGGCGGCAACTAGCGAACTTAGCCAAGATGCTATATCCTCCACCAAACTGCCTATATGAGGATCTTGGACAGTTATTGTCTAGCACCTCACCCATGTCCATCACAAGATACTATGAACGTATGATTTTGTTGCTAGATTAAAATGCACTAAAACCCTCAGACTTGGAATTTCGACAAACACATGTTAAGTTTTGCACCTTTGAGCATGATTGGTGCAAAACTTTAATTGGGATGTCTGAAACTAATCTTTATAAAGAAGCCGCCAAATTCAGTACCACTAGATTTCCCCTGAAACCTTATCTAATCCAATTTCCATGCAACAAATCTAGAGAGAGTTATCTTCGATTTAAACTAAATCAACTATTAACTCTTGAAATAATTAGTTGTTGGCATCCTCATCTGAAATCTATGAGTGAATTGGGTTGTAGATTCTGTCATAATGCAATTACACCTGAATGTACAAAACATCTAGTAATCTACTGCCCGCACTTCGAGGCAATTCGCTTGTTGATTTTCGACCCCCGAGATCTAGGCTTAAATTCATTTGAAAGAGAGTGGCTTTGGATAGCTTTCATGTGGGGAACCAGAACAAGTCTCATCCTGTCTCTTTGCAGACTGTTAGCAATTATAAATTGTCAACTTGAGACTATGTATCACAAGTTGGAAGGTTTGAATTTTGACCTGAGCTAAATGGGAATTGCTTATATGGTTAATTGCAAGTACTTATTGATACAAATACTGAATACAAATCAGGAGTTGGTCTCTTTTGTTCTGCCACTGTCACTTTAAAATTGAAAAAGACGCCTTTAGTTGTGAAACATTCTCTGTAATCTGTCAAATATGCCCTTTTTGAGTTACTGTCCGAGCGAAAAGAATTGCTGTCATGAGATTTCATCACCAAACTGAGTCTTCCCTCAAAATTGAAACTATAGTATTGTATTACTTTAAGTAAAAGTTTTTTAAAATATATTTTTAAGTTACTACAAAGTGAAACAGAAATTATACGTATCAATCAATTGTACAATGTAAGAATAACACTAACTAACCATATGTAACATTCTACTGTAAATATTACTTATTACTTTTCTTTGTTTTAAAAAAAGTTGTAAAAGTTTGTTGATCAAACTAAATAAAAAAAAACTGTTTGAAAAAAAAAATGTTCCATTATTGAGGACATGCCTCATTGTTGACAATTCAATGCCACAGCATTTGGGACTTTATGAAAAGTCTTCCATAAGAAGATTTTCTTTAGAAGTGTCAAAGGGTACTCCTTAAATCAGAATGCAGACAGTCTTTCTTAGAGGCCAATTTTCTATAGAATGTATTTCATCATACTTCATGCGATGACAGTGTGACAACAGTTCAGTAGATTTTTTTTTTAATTTGTAAACCTTTGGATAATCTCCTTAATCAGCAAGGATACAGAGATCTGGGGAAACCATTCTCTCAAGCTTTTTCACAAATATAAGTTGGCAATTGTGACAAGAGTTAGTTATAAAGAGGTTGTGTTAATTTCACAGTCTCGCAATATTTGTGGTGCCCAGACCTTTCGTCCAGTGGATGATTGTTTGGTGCAGAGGGCTTGAGGCAAAGTTCTGCTTTTGATTTCTTGTGTTTTCTGTCCGGTTTCTAAACCTTTTTTATGCGCCAACAAACTTAAAAACACACTCACTCAGTGCATTAATGAACTGTAGATATTCCTTTGTCTGATCCCTGCATAAAAACCTGAAATGTGTGAAATGTTCATACTTTTCCCTTATCTTACCTGTTTTGGCCATGTCTGTTTGATCCATGGTAGACAGATTGTCTGTGGCCATGTAATATATAAGTAGAGGTTCTGGACTCAGATGTTATGTTAGTAATTCTCATAGAGAGCAGACCATCACCAGCAATGGCATCATGGCGCTAGAGATCAAACTAAGAGGAAGCCGCAAACAAGACGAGCAAAGCCGCCAACCCACGTTAGGCCAAGAAGAGAATGGTTTTAAGTGTGCAGCGACAGACCATATGGTTGTCTAGAGCATGAATCCTGGGACACAAACTGTTCCAAAGTGATGAAGCAACGACTGAAAAGGAGCAACCCCCAGCATAGAGCACTCAAACCGAGGAACCACAATACGGCCGATTGCAGCAGACTAGAGTGGGTGTACCGATATATAGCACCTAAACTTCAGCTGAAAATACTCTGTTCCTGTTCCATAAAATGCCCGGTGGACCAGGCAAAGTGCCTTAAACTTCACCCGCTGAACCACCGGGAGCCAATGTAACTGCCTGAGGATGGCGGAGGTGGACGCAAGGCGGGGAGCTTCTACGACCACATGAGCTGACGAGTTTTGAATGATCTGATGCCACTGAAGCAGATAGATGAGTTGCGCCAAACAGATAGAGTTGCAGTAGTCTGTAGAACCTGCAACTAGCAAGAATACAACAAGAGGGCAAACATGAACAGGAAGAAAAGGGATGACTTGACGAAGAACCCAAAGTTTAAACTGGATGGCTTTGCAGACCGCACCAACCTGATCAGTCATGGGGAGTAAAGCTGGGAGCATGACCCCCAGATCTTTCACGGTAGATAATGATTGGGGAAGAGGGCCCATTTCCAGGCGCCAGAACTCAGAGGACCAGTGGGAGGCATTGGGCAAAGCCCCAAAAACCAGAAGCTCAGTCTTCTTACTAAACACTTCGGTATAGGCACGTTATAATTTCCATATCATAAACATGTGGAGCCAGTAGCAACCCATCCAAGCATGGATCGCCTGAAGACACGGCCAGCAGCGAGCCGCCGGGTCAAACAGACTAGATCAAGATGCACCACAATGTGTGTGCTGTTCACATAGCAATATCAGAAAAACCCAAATGAGTCAATGATCTGAATAAAAGGGTGAATGTAGATATTAAAAAGTAAGGGTGAAAGAGTACACACCTGAGGGATCCAACAGGTTTTGGAAAGAGGAGATGATGTGGAAGGAGGCAGAGAAAGAGACTCGGAGCCCTGCAGAAGAAAATAACAAAACCAGTCTAGTACCAGCCCCACGATTCCCACAGCCAAAAGTTTGTTGATCAAGATATTGTGGTCAATGGTATAAAATTCTAAGGTTAGATATAAAAGAATATGGGCAACAACGCTCCCCCGGTTCCACGAGCTGGACCAAATTGTCCAGTTCAGATACTAAGACAGACCCTGTGCCTCTGCCCAGCCTGCACACTGATTGTGCAGGGTCCAGGGCCAAACAGTTCTCCAGAAGAGAAGGGAGGAGGGGGGTGACAAGGGATTCTAGCACTTTCATAGGAAAGGACAGCAAAGAGATGGGACAGAAATTAGATGGAAGTAAGGGATTTATATTAGCTTTCTTCAGCAGGGGAACCACCAGAGTGTGTTTAAGCGAATCAGGAATGTGACCCAAAGAAAAGGAAAGATTTATAGCTGTGGTCACATGCTGAGCAATCCCTGTGATAATCTCCTTGAGTGCGGGCAGCGGAATCGGGTCCGCCGGGGAGAAAGATTTAAGGCAACGAGTGGCTGCAATAATATCGGCTTCCAAGGACATGTGACATTGGAATCAATATTATGACTAGATGTGGAGCTGGTAGGTTTATATGTAGAACTAGATCCAACCATGGCAAGGTTTTGGTGTTTGTGTGCAGATATTTTCCTCATCTGCAATTGTTAATGTTGGCAATTTGTTTACATGTTTAGGGTCCATGCAAGAGGGACAGCTTTGTGAATTAGAAATAGCCTTCACCAGTGCATATGTCCTGCAATTGTGGCTGAAAACCTCTCCTGCTGCTGTAAGTGATTAGTTTAGCAGACGAGGACTTGGAGGATGATGATGATGTATTTGGGGTCAATGTAACTGCAGAGATGTGAGGATTGCATGCAGGCACAGATGTCAGTCTGCGTCAGTCCACTTGCCTTTTTCTGGGTGTGAGGAGCTGCAGCTACGTGTTCAGCACAGTGTTTGCCGTGTGTTTTGCTACGTGCCTTAAATCAAGCACTGTCGCTTTAATCCTGCTGGCTGCAGGCTGTGGGCGGCGACTACATAACTCCACGCTAAGCGCGGAGCGCGCGCGGAGTCGTGAGCAGAAACAGTCTGCGTCAGTCCACTTGCCTTTTTCTGGGTGTGAGGAGCTGCAGCTACGTGTTCAGCACAGTGTTTGCCATGTGTTTTGCTACGTGCCTTAAATCAAGCACTGTCGCTTTAATCCTGCTGGCTGCAGGCTGTGGGCGGCGACTACATAACTCCACGCTAAGCGCGGAGCGCGCACGGAGTCGTGAGCAGAGTCAGTCTGCGTCAGTCCGCGACTGGCAGTACTGCACACAAAGCTTTGCGAAATGACTGCTCAAACTGGCCATGGAGGCCCCCAAACAAGGCACAAAACTATACAACAACGGCGGATGCAGAATCCGTGGACAGCTTTGAAGGCAGATTCTGCTCCTGCCTCCTCAAAGGTAAGCTCTGTCTTAAAGAGACCCATGTCCAAAGTATCACCTGAAACTGTAGACCTAACGGCTGATATGCAACAACTAGCAGCACCGGTGCTGTCTGTGCCTTCCACGTCTACTATTGCGACCTTGCCTGAGATCGCAGCGACAGAAGTGACCACCTCTCTCCTCGCCGACCCTGAAGTTCCTGTTACAAACACATTGTGGTCAAACGTTAGAGCAAAGAGCGCGGAACGGTCAAAGAAAGACTGTGCCGCGACCCCTGTAGAGCTTATGAGCACTGACTCACAATCCATCTCTCCTCATAAAAATTCTAATGTCTGCGGGCAATCCGCATTTTTGTCTGAGTGTGAAACTAATCAAACAGTTCTCGTAGCGGCACAATTCACGTCCAAACCCAAACCCACTACAGAGGAGGTCATGGCCGCGTGTGTGTTTGTGTCCGACAAATCAGAAGCGAGTGCTCCCACTGTGAATGATGTCGGGCCTTCGGATGTTTTCTCACAACGACCACTATTAACCCTAACTAATTTACTTCCAATCTCTTTAGATTCCTCACGATCATTTCAGCCCAATTATACACTCCAGCCAACGTTAAACTCAATAGAAAACACTGAGGAATTCTTCACGCCTTTCGAAATCACAGATGTAGAAATCATGGCAGCCTCGCAAGATGTGGAAGGAACCGACAACTTGACCGCATTCGATGGGCAAATGCAAACTGTGATGCCTTTAACTAAGGACTCCGAGGCTGTCGATAACGCTCCCGTGCTCGCTGAAGCTGAAACTCGTTACACACACAAAACTCAATCGAGTGCCTTACTGGAAACCAATTTTCTTACTGTCAATTCCAGGTTGACGAAAGTAACAACGCCATGCAGTTTTCCAGATTGCATTTCGACAAAACGAGCAAAGGATTATGCGATGCCAGGCATCACTCAGCCTCCACATGGGCCTATGATTTGTCATGCTAATCAAGGTCAAGCAACCTATCAACCCAGTCGTAATTTCGACACTGCAAGTGATCACTTGCACAGATCACGTGAATCTTCTGACCATGATTTGACAGGGAAAAGAAACCAAATGTGCGTAACATCATATGATAAAAGAAATACTGGTGGTGGAGACGATAGCACCATTAACACAACCCATACTAAGATGAGATTTCACACTTCCAATATGGCCTCCTCTAGTACGCCAAGAAATGTGAACCTACGGCCAAAACCTTCACAACATTCACAGAACATCTTTGTCACTGCAGCAGTGAATACGTCGTCCTCTAGTGAGCATCAAATAGAAAATACAAACAGCTCACAATCATCTTCAGCGGACAAAACCACTACCGACCCAAAACCAAGTCTTTCGTCAGCTGCAGCGATGCAGATCTATAACAACGTTCTACCAGCTTCTTCTGCAGCCCTGCTTCCGTTCTTGAAGATGTACGAGTCACTGCAGGAGGCCTACAAAGATCAGACTTCACTGATCTTATCCCTCAAGGAAAAAATGGATAAATTTGACAATGTGACAAACTTTTTACAATCACAATTGTCCCAGGAAGCTGAACACACGATACGATGGCAAGAACGTTTGAGCGACCTTGCAGCACGGCATCATTGCCAAAATGACACCCTATCTGATGGGTTACTTGAAGCCGTAAAATGGATGAGACTTTCATCAAACATGATGGGATTAAACATCGTTCCAACAAACCCTCAAGCATCCATACGATCAACCAAGGCCTTAACACCATCGCAAACACGACCACAAAATACAAACGATTCTGTTCCAACCTTGAAGTCAACAGCCGTAGAAATAACCAACATCGTTCCGACTGTCAACGGTGGAGAAAGAAACTTGGCTGCGCCCCCGTCTGCACCTGCTCTTGTGCCAACGCCGAGCAACCAAGTACCCTGCTCAGCAATAAGTGCGCAGCTCGAACTGCCTCTGACCTCTTTTGGAATCTTCGAAGGCGCGGCAAAAGCCATAAAGATCTCCACGACCTCTGATCAAAAAGCATTGCTAACACATGGTCGACAATCAGCCTTTGGGAAGAGAACGTATGCTATCAAAAAACGCGTTAACAACTCGAAGTCACAGAAATTCATCCGAAACACAATGCTAGACAACAAGTCAGCTTCATCTAGCAGAACAGAATTGCCAAAATCCAGCAATAATAACATTGCTCATGTGGACAATGACCCTGGAAGTCATGGGCGTCTCACTGCCCCAGTGAACAAACGACAAAGAGTGGAATCAGACTGCGAAAGTCGAATGAGTAAGTCATCGGTTGAAGAAATCGATCTCTGCAATCTTTCAACCTACTCCGACGATGCTGAATCCAGAATCCCCATTACTGTCCCTATTGTGGCGCCTGATGACGCTATTCACGAATTGCCACACAGAACAAACTCTGAGGTGGACGAAGTCATGAATCATAAAAATGGGCCGACGACTTCGAGGCCATCGTCCGACTGGCTAGCGCGGTTGAACCCCAAATACACACGCTCTCAAGAAAAGAAGATAAATCATTATATTTCTCATGCCTCCTCATCTCTAAGAAACGGCTTAAGCCCAACGAATTGTAAATTGAGATTACAAAATCTAAATCGAGAAGATCGTGATCTAAATTTGAATCGCAATAATGTACTGAAATTATTTGCCTGTATCCCATCTCTACGAACGATAGTGTCTGATGACATACGAATTGTTGAGTATGCAACAGAAAAACGCTGTGACCAGGTTCTATTACATATTACCGCGGCCTCGGTACGAAACACCATTGTAAAAGCCTCAGAGGAATTGCTAGCGTTTGGTTTCGACATCTCTGTGGAACCTACGAGCACAAGACTCGACAGGTCAAACACAAGCGGACAGACAATGATTCAAGCAACGCAAAACCAAAGATGTGCCGAGCTACGCAGAGCAATGACCCCCAAAGAAAACCTAAGATCAAATAACAATCACTCTACTAAAATCACTAACCATAATAAGGATGTCGAACGACGCTAGCCATTAGGGATTGGAAACAAGTGCACTCGTGAATTCATCTCCTGGAACACTCGAGGATTCATTCACCTATTTAATAAATTTGACGTCGACTTAGAAAAAGTCTTCGTCATCTGTCTGCAGGAGACCTGGTTATGTGACCCCCCGTCACGAGATGGCTTTCTGACATTATTAAACCCAGCAATCAAAAATCTAAAGGGGCGACCATCTTCTGGCTTACTAATGATGATTAAAATAAACACCAGGTGGCGCCTTGTTGAGTCCTCTAACCCCAATCCTTTTGTGCAAAGTGCACTGCTTCAGACCACAGATGCCAATTCAAACACAAAGAAACACTTGCTTGTCTTAAACGGATATTGGAATCCAAACAAAATCAGCACCAAAAATGTTATAAATGCAATAACATCTTGCATTGACAAATCACTAACTGATTATAAGAACTTATCTATAATTTGTGCAGGTGATCTCAATTGCTCATGGTTTAAACACGATCTCGTCACGAAGACGTTTAAACAATTAACTCGAGATGAAGAAAAAAGTAGAGAGGTCAAGTGGAGACAGGCACTACGGAATCGAAACTGCTTCATGGTAAATGGTCAAGCTACAGGAGATCAACCCCCTCAGTCAACATGGTCTTCTCGGAATGCGCAGTCAATAATTGACTACTTCTGGATATCTCAACATCTTTTTGAAAACGATCTGACACTGTCAATAAGAACTATGCCAAGTAGCGATCATAAGCTTCTCAGACTGGCCTGTACAGTAGAATGGTTATCTGATGAAAGAACCTATGAACCAACAATCTCTGTAAATACTGGCGGAAATCGTCTTAGAATTGACAGTCCTAAGATTGACAAACTACGCCAGCAATTTTGCCAGGACAGCGATCTGTCCGTGAACTACGCTCCTCTGCTTCAGGACTTTATTATAAGAAAAGCTGCAAACCGCATAATGGGTGCAACTCATAAACATATTTCGTCTTCAATCCTGACTCAAGCCAAACAGATCATGCGACGCGATATTAGAGCCTTAAAGAAGTCATATAAGGCAGCCAGTGCGATAACTGCAATCAAAGACGCAATACGTGTGCGTCGCCAAGCATACCGTAACTGGTTGAAATCTCAGAAACAAATAATTGAGCAAGACAAAGCCGAGCATCTGATGAAACATCTAATTCAGAAGAATCCACGGGAAATTTGGATAATCCTGAATACTGGCAACTCGAGACATCATCATATACCATCCAACACGATTGATGCCGATACATGGGAACAACACTTTACTAACATCTTCAACAAACCATCCTATGAACACATAAGTACACCCACAAATAAGCTAACATCCTGGAATATTCAAATAACTGCGGAAGAGATCAGAGCTGCAATACGGGCCCTTAAAAGTTTGCATGCAGCAGGTCCAGATCTAATATCTAACATGATGCTAAAGAAGAACGAACAACAATGGGCGAACTTTATTGAACAACTGATTGCACGCCTGTCCAAATCAATGACAATACCTGATTCCTGGCGCGTGGCGATCATAGTACCAATCTACAAAAAGGGCAACCGGGCCGATACAACCAACTATCGCCCGATTGCCCTGTTGGACACCATAGGAAAAATCTTCGCCTCTTTTTTACGACAAAGGCTAACAGCATGGTCTATACAAGAGCAAATAATTGACATCCGGCAAACAGGTTTTACAAAAGGCGTAGGTGTGGAGGTAAACCTGCTGTTAATAAATATACTAAAACTTGAAAGCCTAAAAGCAAAGTCGAGATTATACCTGGCATTCATCGATCTGAGAGGTGCCTTTGACAGCGTCAACCGCAATAAACTGTGGCAAAAACTAATGAATTGGAAGTGTCCCAGTGACTTGGTTGCACCAATAAGAGCTCTACACACAGAGACTACCATCAAAATAAGATTAAACAATCAAGGCCTACTATCTGAGCCGATCTCAACAAACGCAGGTGTGAAACAGGGATGCCCATTAGCATCCGAACTTTTCAAATTGTTCATTTCTGACCTCCCAGCATATCGTAAAGATGTGCGCTGCTTTCCACCGAAATTGAACAATAATGAAATTGGATGCATAATCTATGCCGATGACGTGGTTTTGTTGGACCAAACACAGATAGGTCTGCAACGCCAGTTAACAAATCTTCGTGATTACTTAAAAAAAATGACTTGGAGCTAAACATCGAAAAATCCAAGATCGTCATCATTGGTCAATGACGCACCAACAAACAGAAAGCCTTTGTGTGGAAAATTAATGACAATCGACTAGAGGTAGTTAATTCGATCAGATATCTGGGAATAATATTTAATAATTCAGTGCACGAACACCATTGGAAGGTTGATATGGTAAACAGAATGACTCAATATAGCATCCAAGGCCAGCTGCTGAATAGAAACTTTGGAAAGTTCACTCTAGCTCCAGTCCTGACCTTTTACATTCAAAAAGTGATTCCTGCAATTACCTTTGGTTCAGAGGCTGGTTGGAACATTGACGCCCTGTTTTGGCAAAAGTTAGAAGGGATCTACTGGCGGCGCGTCCTGAAGCTCCCTCCATACATCTCGATGATCCACATAAGACATGAACTCTCCTTAAATTCCCTACACACTCACGTAATGTGGAAATCACTAACGGCACTACGCAAAATGAATTTGAATCCCATAGCGCCGGCATTTGAAATTTTTGCTGGGGAAAAAACTACCGGAAACTTGAAACTGTTAGATGAGTGGAAACAAATAATGACATCAACTCTATCAAATGCTGATCTGACCTTGCATGATCTGCTGACGAGACCACAATCCATAAAAACAAAATTTGAACAATGGTGCTGGATAAAGAACAACGAGCGACGTTTGCAGATGAAGACCACTTTAGACTCTGGTATCGGAGAACACAAACTAAATGTTACAAGTAGATACCTAACAAACTGTCCATCTCGTTATCACCGTGAGCAGTTTCTAAGACTTCGTCTAAATGCAATCAAAACAAAAGAAATGATGTGGGGTCGTCATTTTAAAGAAGCTAAGGATAATCTATGTCGCTTTTGTCATAGCGAAATAGAATCCTTAGAACATCTTATCACCAAATGCACGAAGACCACCTCAAAGAGAATGCAACATCTAGGAGAATATATCCCAGTAGACTGTAATACTCGAGATTGGTGGTCCTACGCTGCAGCCGGACACAGCATAAAATTAAGTTGTGCGGTAATAGATTACATAGGCGCTTTAAATCTTGATGACCCGTGAATGACTTCACGCAATTGAATTGCTCCTTCCTTTTAGATTACCTTATGCAGCATCGTAATTCGGATTTGGCTGGATGTATTTTGATGAATGCTGTTATCTTGTAATAAAAGTCTGATGCTACATTGACTTCAATGTGGCACTTCAGGCTGACGTTAAAATAAAAAAATAAAAAAAAAAAAAGATGTCTAGGACAATTATATTATTTCCACATTGTATTTTCAGGAATTGGAACATGATACATTGGTTGCTGGAGAACTGTAATCCATCATGTCAGGCAATGTGACAAAGTGCCCACAGGTGTCATTGGCCAAGCATACAAACCTTATGCAACAGCAAACTATGGCCCTCAGGTGTGGGTTTGCTTGTATAGCACAGGCATGAAGCATGGGGTTCAGGCATCAAGGTGGCCAGTCTTGATATGGATGGCCACAACTCAAAAATGTCGCAGTGCTTATTTTGCATGTGTGTGGCTGTCAACGAATTGAGGAAACGGTTGCAGGAGATGTTTTTACAAATTATTGTAGAGATAACAGGGAACATTAAGACCATGGAGGTGATTTCCTCCCAAAGGAAGTGCATTGCATATAGTTTTGTCCATTGTGTGTCTTTATCAAAGTTGCATCACTGGCATTATAGTGTTTAAGTGTGACCACTCACTTGTGTGCTAGATGCATGGAGTAGAATCTACAAAAGAGATGTGAAAGTTGACATATATTCTTGCAGCCACATTCACCATATTTCTTGTGGCTGTCCACATCGCTCATCTGACTGACACTACTTACATTTTATCTCTGCCCCTTACTTTTCCCACACATTGCATAGTCTATGGATCAGTGTTTGCTCGTGTGTCAATACCTTTCGTCCTATGCACTGGTTATGATTTCCTATGTCAATGTTTTTCGATGGGTTTATATGCTATGGAAGCGAATGAGGGTGAGGGACTTGGGGAGAATGGCAGGGAAGGACCGTGAGAGGAGTGTAAGATGTGTATGCTATATTAATATTAGCCTCTTTGCAGGAACAAATGTGTAAAGCAATACACCAGTGCAGGTCCATACTAACAATACTCTGGAAGGACATCATAAGTTAGAGATTGAGTGGGTTTGCACTGTTACCTGCAGGGAATCGGGCTCGTTGAGTGGTTAAGACATTTTACATTACAATTAAACTTCAAGAACATATATTTTCGGTTTCTTGACCTTGTGGTATAGAAGATGTTTAAGGGCATAGACGCCACCCCCCTAAAGGAAGCCACATTGAATACATTGCAGGCTGTGCTATGCATAGAGAATAATGCTTCCTAACAGCAGCCACGTCTATGTTTTTGTTAGCGGTCCATGCACAAGGTTTCACATTAAATGTGACTGTTAACTAAACAGTACCAATGAAACATATAAGGACAGAACATAATGCCCAGGCCAATATATTAAAATAACTCATAAGTAACAATATAATGAAAACAATTATTAATAAAAAAACAACTGTGATATACAAAGATACGTCTACAATAAAAGGGGGGCAAGATAACCAAAAAACATGGTTTGCTTGTGGTATTGGGAATTAAGGAAAAACATCCTTTCTTTGTGTCCACTTCCATTAATGTAAATGTTGACTGACCCCAAACTGTTGGATTGATCTTGACCAGTTAATACATTAAATATACAATTAGAGAAGATTTCACCCGAAAGGTCATTGTTGAAAAATATGTGTTGTCACCTATCCATATGATTTGTCTAGATTTGGTATGTAGATTCTTTGCAGCCTCTTCATTGTGGTCCACCATCAAGACAAGGGGCTTCATTACGAGGTGGGCAGTCAGGGATTACCGGCACAGGTAAGGGCAACAGTGCCGGTAATCCCTTACCTCCCTACTACGAGTTCCCTTTGCAGGTCCTCCCTTAACGCCTGGTTTTTCCAGGCGTTAAGGACGGGACCCGCTAAATGGACTCTGGAGCTAATAACGGTACCGCAATTTGCGGTACCGTTATTAGTGCCTTCCCCATTCCCATTGAGCCCTTTGGGGGCTCAAATGGGAATGGGGAAGGGCTTTGTTGAATGGGGAATTACCGGTCCCGCCAACCTTGGAATGGACCTGTAATAGCTCCATTCACCAGGGCGGAGTCGGAAGGGTGTGGAGGCAGCCATAGTGCTAATAGCGCCATGGCTACCTCCAACCTTAATGAGGCCCAAGCCATTGGGACATAGACTGATAATTGCAGAGCATTTTCTAGGATATAATAGTGCTTTGCACTTCCTTACAGTGATCACCCAACAGGCACAAATCACTGAATGGTTCTATTGAGTTCGACCCCTATGGATGTCTTTGGACATGTCTAAGGTAAACATATGATTCTCTAGGCAATTGTCTTGAAACAGACTACTATCGCTTGTGCAGAAATCAATTATCTCAAATTAAACTCATCCACATGGTTTTAGTTGCTTGTGCAGTACTAGTCTTCTTTACAGGGCCATGTGGATATGGTTATATGGCCCTTATTACGACCCTGGCGGAAGGGGTATTACGCCAGCGTAATGCATGGCGTACCCTTCCGCCTTACTACGAGTTCCCGTAGCGCCATGGCAGTTTTCACGCCTGGTTTTTCCGGGCGGAAAATTCCATGGCGCTACGGGACCTGTTGTTAATTACGCCACCGTAATTTACGGTGGCGTAATTAACGCCTTCCCCACTCCCATTATACCCTATGGGGCAAAAATGGGAATGGGGAAGGGTAAATGGGGATTGGGGACTTACCGCCCCGCCAAGGTCGGAATGGGGTGGTAAGTCCGCCAACCCCCATGGCGGAGTTGGCAGCTCTGCGCCATGGTCCATGGTGCAAATTGCACCATGGACCTCCGCCAGGGTCGTAATGAGGGCCTATGTGTTTTACAGCCGAATTTTTCAACCCCCACCTTCTCCCCAATCCATATAACCAAACTTAAATCTACCCCTTCATTTTATGGCAGAAATTCAGTAAAACACGTCCTGTAATAAACATATAGTGGCTTTTGTGTTTTATTAGTACCTGGCGTGGGGAGGAGGGGAGGTGGTGGCCTCCCATCCATCCCTCCCCCTTGCCTCCACTTACCTGCTTTTTTTCTCCTCTTTGGGAGCTGACATGCTGGAAACGCTACTGTCTCCAGCACGTCCGCTCCCCATCTGTGACAGGCCATCATGGGAAGGAAGAAGGGACAACACATAGTCCCCTCTCTTTTCCATGGTGACCATTTTGTTTCTTTACTTTTTTTCCTACTTTTTGAATGGCCACCATGGAAAGGGAGAAGGATATATGTGTAGTCTCTTCTCCCTTTCAATGGTGATCATTTTGTTTTTTACTTTTTTTTTTTAATTGTTTTCAATAGCCACCATGGAAAGGGAAAACCTACTTCGTTTGTCCCTCCCTGGCAGCCATTTTTTAAACTTTTTAAAACTTTTTTTTCGGTTGCCGAACTCCAGAGTGTTTCACAACAGAAAATAAATGCTTTTAGTACCCCGGTTTTACGGGCCGGGGTACCAATAGCAATAAACCTCTCGCAGAGGGGGCATTACCACTTCAGGTAATGGCCCGGGACCTTTGTTAAGGTCATTGCTTTGCTTGGACTTGTGACTTTGGGCCCAGGGCATTACCTGAAGTGATAATGCCCCCCCCCTGCTCGGGGCATATTGCTTAAATAACTCTGGATACTGGGGACATAGGACTGGTCCATTCTCGCAGTCTTCCTTGGCACCAAACAAACAATTGCCTTTACCCTGAAGATTCACAGTAGACACTGGTTGAAAGAACCTTAAGTTGTGGGTGGAAGGAGTCTTATGACTACAGTGGCTCAGAAGGGACATATGGATATAATATCTCCCAACTGAGTCACTCAGATGACAGAAAAGAGGATTTTAGTGTCAGAATTTGGTCAGAATGTATTAGTGTGGGTGGTGCATGGCTAAAGGGGCTAATATTACAGAACATGATCACAGTGGTAAGACACATATTTCTCCTTCGCAGTGACATTTTTGCAAAGATAGAAAGATGTGCATATAAGAGCTAATTTTTGATATGGCCTGGAGTATTTCTAGGGCGGAGAGAATGGGTAGATCATAAGCTTTGCACTTTTAATCCTCCAGGCAAATGATCCAGCATTTGGCCCACATGTATTTTCATGCTGACATACATGGTGTGGCTTCCTATGGAGTCCACCTGCATTTTACTTCAGCAAAAAGCAGGCAGACTCCTTAGGGGTCCATTGTAAATGCTGTCTGCCATGCATACGTGTCAGGTGGTGTGTAGTCAATGTGCATGGCAGAGAGCAAAATGGTGGTCAAGCATGTATGCCACCTTTTTCCACCACACTTGTGTACTCCACCATTCAAAATTGTGAAAATGCGCAGAAGGGATCTCCCTCTACAAAAGTGTAAATGTAGCAGTTGCCCTGCATGTAATTTTCAGTGAACTAGTAAATGAATTCCATAGAAAGAGCAAGAGAGAGATAGAGAGAGAGGGGGGCGGGGGAAGAGAGAGTGAGAGAGAGAAAGAGAGAGAGAGACTAGCTGTATAATCACAGAAGGATATTTATCGTGGGCGGTTTTCTGGGTAGATGTAATACTGAGTAAAAACGCGTTTCTGATGTGTATATTTCATTATCCCGGCCCTGATGAAATAAAACTCATACAGAACTTTAGCTACCAAAGACAGCCACGAATTTCAACGTCTTGACCTATAGGAAGGAATGAGCACAGTTATAAAAAAAAAAAAAAAAAAAAAAACACCTGAACTAAGAGACGGATAACATTCATTGCTATACATGTAAAATGTAATTGAATAATAGGCTTGGATGGAATTAAAGTGTAAGTGAATCCCATCGTGTAGTGAAAAAAAGGACAATATCCTATGAATATAACATTCTCACCGGGGAGATGTGTGTGTCTTTAACTGGAGCATTATTCACACCATCTCTTCTAGATTAGTCTCTTAAATTCATTTTCTAAACTTGTTCAAGAGACGCTATAAATCATTTAACCGGAGTTATGGTGTTCACAACCTTCACAAGCTGGCTTCAATTGTTGGCAAATTGCTTGCTTGTAATCATTGGCAAATGGAACTTTAATAGCGCACACAACAAGAAAGGACACATAATCCTTTTGTAAATGGTTTTCAACTGTCGGTGGTAAACTGAACTGATATTTCAATAAAGCGGAGCAAATCCATGATTAATCTGTATAACGTGAGCAATGGCTCCTAAATTGTTATGGCTGTTATTGCTGCCAGAAATCCACAGTTCGGTCAAAACCAAGGCATCTTTTTGCATTCACTGTATGTTAAATAGAATCCGTTTCTTCTTTCAATTTTCCGCATTCCTGGGATAGAGAACTTTTGTATGTTTACAGAAAATACCGTAAGGTGAAAAAAATGAAATACTCTAAAAAATAGAATAATTGACATCTAATTAAAACACATGGAATAATGTGCATCGCATGGCATCATCAAAATGTATTCCTGATTCACAAACATGCGTAACAGGTCCCAGTGTTCATCCAGCATAGCTTCTGGCAACAATTTCCCATATTTTCGATTTTGTGCCATCAGATATCACTATAAAAAAGAAACAAAAGGGATGTGTCAGGGCCATGCTAATTTACCACACAGTAACAAATAGTGCGGAACATGCATTTTCCCCATTCCTTGCGCAAAATGAGGAAGAACAAGTAATAACGTGGGTGGGTTGAGGGGCACCACATAAAAAAATAACATGCCCAGTCAAGCACAAACATAACCCAATTCATGGATTAATAACCACAACTACCGGGAGCAAAAAGGCACACGTAGACCTTGTGAACTCACTGCCACTTGATACGCAACGCAATGTAAAAAGCACAAAGCATATGTATGTAAGCACGCAATGCACACCATTTCAAAGTTACACTTCCAGGATGAATCCAGCTGTAGTGCCAACAATCGTACATGTTCATGGAAGAAGGAGGAGGTGGAGGAGGGAGAGTGACAGGATTTTTCAGCCTTGCAAAATGCTTTTTGGGATGCCAGATGATGAGGTGTATGCAAGGTACAGATTTCTTCCCCATGTCATCCTAGACCTGGTCAGGGAGTGGGAGTAAGACCTTGCATCACCCACCATCTGCTCCCATACACTCACACCCCTTGAGAAGGCGCTGACAGTCCTACATTTTTTGGATATGGGCTAATTTCAACCCAATACTCCAATGGTTGGGCGCACAGTGCAGGCCACACACTCCCAGTACCTACAGCAGGTACTGCACTGCATTACATCATTTGTGCATAGGCACATATACATGCAATGCACACCGTGGGCAAGGCAGAGAGTGTTCCAGGAGTTTTATGCCATTGCACAGTGCCCACGGGTACTGGGAGGCATGGGTTGCACACATGTTGCTCTACAGCCCCCCACCCCACATGAGCGACCAAGCACATGTACTGCAACCGGAAGCATTCACATTTGATAAATGCACTGGTCATCTGCAATGCAAAGGGAGTCATCATGCATGTGAATTCCAATTTCCCTGGAAGCACACATGATAGCTTCATTTACATATGGTCACCACTATATCATGCCCTGGCATCAGGAACGTTTGGCTGCACATTGCTCATTGGTGAATAACAACTATCACACACATGCAAGAGGTTACATGAGACACAGAATACCAGACCATGACAATCAATGCTAACACCAACAAATTCCACATTTGCAGGGGACTGTAACTATCCGCTCTCACCATTCCTGCTCATGTCATTGAGGAATCCTGCCACGCCAGATGAGGTAATAATGCAGCACACATAGCCACTAGGGGCATAGTGGAGCAAAAGTGCGGGGTGCTCAAATCTTGCTTTCGCTCCCTTGACCACTCTTGCGGCATATTGATATATGCCCCACTAGTAGTGTTGCCAAAGTTAACAGTTTTGGTTTCTAAAACATGCACACACATGGAGCAACCCCCACATTTGTTTTCTTAAATTTTATTTTATAGAGATTCACGTCAGAACAGGGCGGTCACATATTCAACATAGTATCACAACAATCATAGCATCTTAGTTCAAGTAAACATGGTACATAGTATATGATGGATCAAGGTGTTGATGAGGGCGTGAATTCATTATCTGAAAGCATATTACATAAGTAGCTTCTGAACTGGCCCAGATGTCCTTAGGGCAGCAAGCTGTTGATACCGTCAATATAAATTTTTCTTCACATTCATTAACCACTGTGAGGTCCAAGAGGAAGTCTTCCCTGCGAGGTGCATTAGTAGATTTCCAACACTTTAATACACAGTGCTTTGTGACCACACAAGTGACATTGAATAGTCTGCGGGTAGTCTTGGCTACCTTACCAATGTCCCCAAATAGGTATTTCAAGGGGGACGGAGATGCATGGATTGCTGTGATTTCCTCTTGGATGTCTGCAACCTCATCCCAAAACATGTACACATCCAGTACCTGTGGTAAGCGTCTGCATTTGGTGCATCACATTTCAAGCATTTCCATGTACAGACCACCGCAAACTTGGCTAACTTAGCAGGTGTGTAACGCAACTGGTTAAGCATTTTGAAGTGAATTAATCGCAGTCCAGATTTCAGGGATACTGATCTAGTGCGTAGACAGTATCTACGCCATTGTCCCTCACTCAAATTGATTCCCAGATCCTGTTCCCAGGTCTCCTTCATGGCATTACAGGATTTTGAGTGTAATTTAACTAGTGTATACAACAACGAGACACTTTTCCTCCGCCCCCCGGTCTCTGTAATAGCACTTGTGCATTCATGTGTGGGGGTTCAGTAGGGAATGTTGGCCATTTAGCAGCAAATGCAGTCTTCATATGATGGTATTGGAATCGTTTAAGGTACCCGCCTCCCACAGTGTCCACAAAATCAGATCCACATATGTACCCCCATGGAACACATCTCTCATTTTAGGTTGTTAATTCAGATCCCACATTATCTGCAGGGCCTTATCAAATGTGGTTGTAATGCCATGGAAAATCCCATAGCAGGATTTCTCGGTCAAATGGGACCCTCAGTCCGATTCGCTTGTAGATTTTTGACCACGCATGCATAGTGGTGCTTACTGGGTGCATCCCGCAAGAGTCCTTGTGATTGAAGAAAAAAATTATCAATCAAACATCTGAGGGGGAAGCAGCATATTTCTCAATGGGGATATGTGCTGCTGTGTCATTTGGGTCAAACCAATGCTTGGGGAATTGTGCCTGAGCCACCAAGTAGGACAATTCAAAGTCTGGGGCTTCAATACCACCGCTCTATTAGTTTTGCCCATTTCACCCTAGCGGTCGTCCCTCCTCACACAAACGAGGTGGCGAGTGATTTAAGTGTCACAATAAAAGCTTTACCAGGCCATATCGGAACATTACCAAAATAATACAGCAATTTGGGGAGGACTTTCATTTTACAAAGAGCCACCCGGCCATAGAGAAGGGAGTTTGGTCCATAAATGTTATTTAGTTGTTATTGTTTGCAGGAGTGCTTCGTGTTTGTCGTTAGATACAACAACTCTCAGATAGCAGACCCATGTGGGGGACCACTTAAACCCACTTATTTCGGACAAGTTGTGTGTACCTGGGCTTAGTGGGAACAGCTCAGATTTGGATACATTCATCCTATATCCGGAGTATTTGGCAAATGCATGGACATCTACCATAATAGGCCTCAAGTGTATCCGCGGGTCACGGACATAAAGCAGCAAAGTTTTGTCAGCATAAAGGGATATTATCTGTGGGGGCCCAGTCATTCTGATACCCCTCTGTGCATGGTTTTTCTGTGCACATTCTGCCATGGGTTCCATCGTTAGAGTAAACAAAATGGGCGAGAAAGGGCAACCCTGCCTGGTACCTCTGCCGTAGGAAAAGAGAGAAAACATAGTATGATTGATGAGGCCTCTCGCTCCCGGGTAAGTGTAGAGCAACCGGGACACATTTAAGAAAATACGGTCCCAAGCCAAACGCTCAAGCACTGAGAATAAGTAGGACCAGGATACAGAGTAAAACACCTTCTCGGCATCTAGAGCAGAAATTGCTGTGTTAGCCTTCGGATCGATCTGTGCCATTACCCCAAAAAGTCAATGCAAATTCAGGGCTGTGGATCAAATGGGGATGAAACCTGCTTGATCGGGGTGGACTAGGGTCGGCATGTGTGGTAGAAGTCTGGTCGCGAGAATTTTGCCAAAATGTTGGCATCCGTATTGATTAAGGAAAGGGGTCGGTATGAGGACACGTTATGCGTGGGGCGTCAGGGTTTAAGGAGCACAATGATCACAGCTTTGCACATGGATTCAGGAAGTGTGGCACGGTCCAAGGCTTCCTCCCATACCTTCAGCAGAATAGGGGCTAGCCTGTCATGGAACTCCTTAAATAGTTCCGCCCCTAGGCCGTTAGAGCCAGGAGCACTACCAGATGTCAATGCCTTTATAGCAGCCGTTATTTCTTTGAGCGTAATGGGCAAATCTAATTTAATCTGAGTTTCCGGGGTAAGGACTGGGACATCTAGCTCCAGCAGGTAGTCCGATATTTCTTCTGCAGATTTTATGTCCTGGTTGGAGTACAGGGATTTGTAGAATTGAGAAAATGCGGCATTTATGTCTTCTTCCCGGTTCACCACCTTCCCTTGTATGGTCTGGATGCTGGCAGTGGGGTTATGGTAGCTCTCTGCTTTAAGCATGATAGCCAGGAATTTGCCTGCTTTGTTACTTTCACCATACCTATGGGCTCGGGTGGGGGTTGCCATGTACAATACCTCTCTTTTCGCTAATTTATTAATTCATTCAGCATCTTGTGAATATTGTAAAGGGTCTCTTTACTGTGTGTAGTGCTATAGTTTATTTCAAGTCTTGCTAGCTCAGCTTCCACTGTCTCTAGTTCTTTCCTGACTGTTGTCAATAGCCTTTGCCATAATGATACCATGCACCCAGACCTAAAATGTTCCCCATAACGTAGAATGAGCACTCACCGAACCCTCATTCAATTTAAAGAGATACGGGCCGATTCATGGAATAAATGTGCGCTGAAAAGGGGAGTGCAAGCGTGAAAATCGCAGCGCAAGCATGAAAATCAAAGCGCACGCGTGCAAATGCCGCGCAAATGCCGCGCACATCGATTCATCGATTCATGGAATTCAGTGCGTTTGTAAATCCTGGGATGTGCGCTAAAATCGTGGGTGGCGCACGCGGGCGCACACGTCATTAAACGGCATGCGCTACGCACACAGGGAAAGTGCACATAGCGCAGCACACACAAGAAAAGTGGGCGGAACACGGGGCATAACACGCGCAATGGAGAACAAAGCGTGAAAATGTGGGAATTATGGGGGAAGTACAGGAGGTAAATTCTCGCAACGCTCAAATGCGCACCAACAACATGTATTCATCGAATCGAACAGGGGAAAGGCATCCGCTAATCCGGAAACACATACACCAGCAGGAAGCAGGCGTAAGCAGCCCGCGCAGCATAAAAGTGCGCTCAAACAACAAACAAGCTCAGACGCTACGATGAATATACCGTTCCTCGCAGCAGTGGTCGTGGGACACCGCAGGAGGAGGAGGATAGCCAGGCCCCGCATTTTTTTGGCCAGGACCAGCCTTTTTGGGATGCCTGATGACCAGGTGTATGGGAGGTACAGGTTTCCACCACACATAATCCTAGACCTGGTGAGTGAGTGGGAGGATTACCTCACATCATCCACCCTGTGCTCGCCAGCACTGAGCCCCTTGGAAAAGGTGCTCAATGTACTGCCCTTCTTGACTACTGGTTCATTTCAGCGGACAAGTGCCATAGTGGGGTGTGTGTCACAGGCCACACAGTCACGCTGCCTACACCAGGTGTTGGCCATCATGACTGCATGCCCCTCAGACCGCAGGCACATATACATGCCCAGAACACCTGCAGAAAGGCAGGCCATGGTCCAGGAATTTTACGGGGTGGCACACTTCCCCAAAGTGCTAGGTGCCATTGATTGCACCCATGTGGCTCTACGTCCTCCCAGGGCCACTGAGAACATATATCGAAACCGCAAGCACTGGCATTCAATCAACATGCAGGTAGTATGTGATGCAAAGGGAATCATCACTTCAGTATATGCCAACTATCCAGGGTCAAGCCATGATAGTGGGCGGCATGGCGACACATGGCTGATTGGTGAGTATAAATGCCTCTGCACATGCATGAATGTCAGATACTGAGTAATGTGAAAACCCCACTAATGATAGCCATCATCACCTCCCCAGGGGACAGTGCCTACCCTCTGAGTACCTATATGATGACGCCAATTCGGAACCCCAACACACCACCCGAGGTAAGATACAACACAGCCCATATTGCAACCCGGGGCATAGTGGAGCGCACGTTCAGAGTGCTCAAGTCACGCTTACGCTTCTTTGACCACTCTGGTGGGCAGCTGCTATATGCGCCCCCAGTAGTGTGCAGGATCATAGTGGCAGCATGTGTCCTGCACAACGTTGCAACCTGCCGGGGCGTGCCGGTGGACATGGTTGTGCCCCCACCTCCCCAACCACATGCACAGCCGCTGCGCATGAGAGGTGAAAGGGCACGTGGTGAGGCAGCCCATACCCAGCTGGTGGCAAATTACTTCACCTAAAATCCCACCGCTGCGGTGTGCACACAGCCCTGGCACATACCAGCTGACAATCAATGATGATGACAAAAGGGACAGTCAACTGCCACAACCATACCAGCCGGAGATTGCTGACCTGGAAGTGTTACATTGTGTGCAACCCTAGCTACTTAAAGACACCCAATGCTGTGTCACAAAAAGACACACATTCATTCAGCATGAATGACTACCGCCTTGCAAAATACCACATCAAAATAGTGCCATGTCACCCAACCCCTTCCCATCTCAGCTACCCACCACACCATGGCATGGCATGCAATGTGAAAGCAACCAAATGAATGCACAACACAAAGTGCACTGTCCCTAATGTAAACAGGCCACAGACAATATGCTCTCAGTGATCAATATGAAACAGCACACATGAACAAATACTTACCAGCAACACAAAACATCAGTACAGGTTGAAACAGTGGCAATATATGACAGCAAAAAATTAAAGTACTGCAAGTGTCACAACCTGACTAAGGCAGCACATCGACCCCTTCCAACTGCAGTGTTGCTGTCAGGCAAATGTGTCAGTGTACTGCATACAACATGAACTGCATCTGCAAAGGAGATGGGCTTGTTAAGACATGAAAAAGCTACATATATATAAGGGTAAAGACATGGTTGCACAAGCAAATATCAATACACCATGCAGTGGAGAATCGAACAACAATCCCCACTAGGGATGTACACACAGTTTTGACTACAGACTGGCCACACAACTCATGGGAGCCCAATGTCACTGTGTAAGTTACTGTCACTTAGTCACACCCTTTGCAAGCCCATTGTCATGATGCCTACTCCCGGGAAGCCAGTTCAGGACCAGCGTCCCCGAAAGCAGACATCATGTCCCCAGGGAGGGACCCAGCAACCCCTTATAGGGGCTCTTTGGACATTGTCCTGGCGCCATTGGCGCCAGGCTCATAGAAGGCATCAGTCCTGGCACCATAGGCGCCAGGCTCATTATGGGAGTGCTTGGATGGACACACCTGATGCAGACCATGCTGCCGGATCCAGACCTCCATGAGGTCTGAAAGGGACTATTTTACCTATGGGACTATTTTACCACTCGGGCGTGGCTGAGGAAGAATACTTACCTGGAACTACTTTGGGGGCTATTTAAACCACGCCCAGACAGCAGCTCACGCTTTGCGTTGTTCTGCATCTAGCAGCTGGATGCTCACCGTGTCTGCTCCTGCATCCTGGCTCCAGCCACGCCCGCCTGCAACCTGGAACACCTGAAAAGGAAGGAAAGGAGAGAAAGGTGAATAATTGAACTTTACCTACCTCCATCCGGAGTCCGGAACCATCACTCCGACGATCCTGAGAAAAGACATTATTTTTAGAAGCGCATCGCATCGCTCGCTGCAGCGCCGCGCTCCACTCACCTTCACGAGGCGCCCTCGGGTTCTTCAGCGACCATTGGCACCATCCGTCACCTTTCAGTGCCTAAGGAGAAAAAGAGACAAAACAAAGGTGAGTGAAGGAACAGATTGAGGAAGGCCTGATTCTTCCACCTTAAGACTTACCTGATTATTGTTGGGACAATCTTTCCTCACCTCGGGTCGGCGCCGCTTCTTTGGCACCTCCGTACCCCGGCCCCTAAGGGGAAAAAGACACACGCATTAGTGGGTGAAAGCAAGATCACTAAGGGAACCATCCATCAAAAAGACTCACCAGAGTTTACCTTCGGCGAATCCATTCCTCAACGCGGATTCTTCATCCTGCATCTGAAATAGAGAAAAGAACAACGGGCAATTAAGGCTTGAACTTTTGCAACTGAATACTTATGGCCTCATATCGGAAAAGTCAAGCGGAGTTGAATACTCACCCAACCCGAGATCCAGTGAAGTAACTGGAAATCAACACGCCCCTGCATCGGAAGCAGGATGGAGAGCTCGTCCTTTCAGACTCTAAGGTGAGACTCTACGGGGAATCGCGGAGGGGTTTCGAGGAGTGTGAGAGGGGGAAGGGGGGGAATCCGACACATTATCCAGCAGAAAGTTAATCCCCTTTTCCATCTACAGAAGGATTCCTCTACGGGCCAGACAGGCGAGGTTTGGGGGTCCGGTCCAGTCCGTCTTCCGAGTCCTGCGCATCACCTTAGAAGAGGTCATAGCAGTCCAGAACAGGTCGGTGCCTCCATGGGAATCAGGTGAGCGTTACACCCATGGAAGGGGGAAGCAGGAGGGGTGTGTGTGTCAGGAACCCAAGCATCTAACCCAAAGACAGGACAAGCCTGCATGCGCCCAGCTGGAATACACAGTGGATGCCTATGGGAGCCACACAAAGCAACATGCTGTAAAAAAATAAATAAATAAATAATGCCCATGTGTGGACCTGGGGGCACCCAGGAGGGATGAGGTACAGGGTGTACCCCAACACCCACATGCATGGATTTTGAGAGAAGAAAAAAAATCTCCATGGGCTCATGGCCTGCACAGCTACGCTACAGTGGGAGAACTGTCATCGCTGTCATCACCCTCTGCTGCTACATCAGGAGGTGGCCGTGATATGGAAGGCAGACAACGCAAAGCCCTGGTTTGGTCCTTCATGGCAGCAAGCATGCGGGTGTGGAAGGTTTGATTCTGGAGGATAATGGTATGGAGATCCCCATGCAGCACCTCACGGGTAGCACACATTTCTGCCTGCATGGCCTCGCTTGATGCCTGGATTCCTGACAGGTTGCTTGGAGCTCAGCTGACAGTGTACTTGTCAGCTGCTCCATCTGCTGTTCTGCCCTTGTACTCCGGGACACCTCAAGTTCACCCAGAGTATCTCTGAGGGAGCTGTGTTCTAACCTGAGGGCTGTCCTGTGGGCCTGTGACTCTACAGATATGGCTGTGCGCAGAGTCTCCAGTCCAGCCTGTCAGTCCCTGTTGGACGCCAACATGTCCTCCCTGTGTGAGTGGCAAATGGAGTCTGTTGCCTGCTGCTGGAACTCCGTCTGCCTTTCATGGGGGAGAATGGAAGTGGCTCCCCTATCCATTGCCTGAGCCATCATTTCACACAATGCCCCCTGTTGTGCTGCTATACTGTACATGGAGTTCTCCCACACAGTATCGCCTGGTGGCGCACGGCCACCGCGTTGGCGGGCACCACACCTGTTTGGGGCAAGGCGATGTGCACCTTGCTGTGCTGGCACTGCCTGAGGCTGCAGGACTGCATTCCTCCTTTGATCTGCTGGCCCAGGAACATGAGCAAATATTGTGCAGTGTGACCCTGCATCCGTAACTGCCACAGGCGGACTTTCCAACACTGAAATCCCCATAGAGGGGTCTACCCCCTGTGCAGGTGGGTTGGACAGAACACCATCTCTGCCAGAAACACTCACCTACGATGGCACATATGTCTTAATGTCCGATTCAGCACCTGATTCATGGAGGTATCCGGAGGTGTACCCAGAGACACCCATGGACAACATGGTCTGTAGGACAAATGGGTTTTTACCCACCACTACCCCACGTCCTCCAGTGGCCCCCAGTTGTGGCTGTGATTCCTCCTAGGTCTGCACCATCTCCTCCTCCTCAACAGCATCAAGTGCCTCACCACCTGCAAAAACATGAAAGAAAACAAATGGAAACAGGCATGAGCACCATAGCACACACACATAGGCCTGACGAGGCAGAGATTCAGTACATAAATTACACATGTCCCACATGACAATAACCCTGGCATGCATGCACTGTCAATGAGTTGGAAGTGGAGGCAAAAAGCAGACACTGAGGACTCCAAGATGGAAAAGTACACATGTGCTGCGTGCTGGATAGCACTGGGATCACACATTAGCCTGTGAGTGGCAAGTCCAATACACATGCATGACACACGCCAGCACACAGATGGCACGTAGCATAGCCATGGTACATTTGACAAGTACAGCCATATGGTAGGAAATAAGTACTGTCACCCATCCATGTGAGATGGACCTCATGAAATAAAACATGCAAAATAGTGTGGAAAAACACGCATGTGGCACATCCTGCAACCAATCCAGTGTTCACTGATGCAGTGATGACAGGCAGATGGATACATCAATGGTTGGTCACTTCAACATGACAGAAGACAACAGTCATGTTCAACATTCAAGAAGGGCCCAAAAATGATTCTGTGCAGGTCATTACTCAATCAGCCTGAATGGTTAAATCATTCCCATAACAAGGTAATAAATGTGGGCCATTGTGGGGTGTAATCTATGACACAAGTATTTTACATTTGTGGCAGTACTGCAAAGAAATGCGTGGCAAAAATGTCAAGGATTAAAACAATCAGGCTGAATGAACAGGAAAATGTTTTGAACAATGTTGTTGCAAGATGACAGTTGAAGGGCAACTGCAGTAATCTGGTGTAAATTGACAACTGTGGTCAGAAGGGATACTGTCATACCCAAACCCAAGGCCGGGGAATGGTTTGGAGGGACCACATGGGTGACCCATACCAGTCATGACTACACAGCCTCACCTGGCACTCAATCAGAACACATCACCCAAGCAACATACACATGGATTGCACACAAATGCATGGGCACTCACCGGACAATGCTTCAAGATCTGGTACGTCTCCCACGCCTCGGATCTGATCCTCTGTGATGAAGCCTCCAGCCGCAGACTCATGTTCAGTGAGTTGGTTGTCCTCTGGTGGAGACCCACCCCCAGTCACCAGAGTAGAGGCATGATTGGAAGCCATCTTATCTTTTCTCTGCGTTTCAGGTCATTCCACCAATTAAAGCAATCATCAGCTGTGTGCTTCACGAATCCAAGGGAACGAATGCGGTCCGCGATGGTCTGCCAGTGGACCCTACATTGAGCAGCCGTAGTCTTGCACCCTGCAGTCACTACCATTTTGCGGCTATGTGCTAACACATAGGCCACAAGTGCATCTAGTTCGGCGTCATTGAAACTAGGCTTCCTTGACGTGCCGGAGTGTGTAGCCATGTCTGGGGTCCCAGCCTGTAGTGCAAGAGCACCCGTCTTCTTCTTGGAAGATGGTGCAGACTCTGAGTGGCTTATGCCGCTCTGGTTGGTAGGGGCAGAAGCGCAGGTGGACTGGGCACTGGAATTTTCCAAAGGCACAATGACCAAAGATCTCACTGCAGTCATTGGCTGCAGGGTGATGTTGGCAGGACCAAGCTCGGTGTGATGGAGTTGGACCGACACTGTCCCGGCTGGGATTCCATTTGGGATGTGTCATGTCATGGGGATTTCATTGTGGGCTGGATTTAATACCTGGTTGTGTGTTTGGACTGGGGTGGCGTGGGGTGTCATTTGCGTGGCCATAAGGTCCATGATTGTGGATCGTCATGACATGTTTGGGGGACATGAATTGGGGCCTGCTGTCAGGTACCTGTCACTGCTGGGTGGGTGAGTGGGTATGCAGACATGAGTCAGTGCCTGCTGGCAGGTGCCTGTCACTGCTTGGTGGGTGAGTGGCTGGGGTGACATGAGTCGGGGCCTGCTGGCAGGTGCCTGTCACTGCTGGGTGGGTGAGTGGGTGGGGGACATGAGTAGGGGCCTGCTGGCAGGTGCCTGTAACTGCTGGGTGGGTGAGTGGGTGGGGGGACATGAATCAGGGCCTGCTGGCAGGTGCCTCTCACTGCTGGGTGGGTGAGTGGGGTGGGGGGACATGAGTCAGGGCCTGCTGGCAGGTGCCTGTCACTGCTGGGTGGGTGGGGGTGCAGGGGGACATGTGTCGGTGCTCACTTGTGCATGGTGACATGTGGGCTGGCTGGGGGCATGGCCAGGGTGGATTGGCTGCCTGCAGGGCATGGACAGGGGTGCAGGGTAGTCCCCTGTGTTGTGGGCTGCCTGCAGGGCCGGGGGAGGGGGGAGAGGGCACACCTGGGAGGACACACACTGCCAATTCACGTTGGGGCACACCAGGAATACACCTACCCCTCCCATGACAGCAAAAACGCATGTTAAACTCCCAGCGCAGCCCACAAAATACACCTACCCCGCTCGCACAAGGCCTATCGCGTGTGATTCTCCACATGCATCCCCGAAATAAATGTACCGCGCTCGCACAAGGCCTATCGCGTTTGATACTCCCCACGCACCCCTCAGAATACACGTACCCCGCTCCCCAAGGCCTATCGCATGTGATTCTCCACGCACCCCCCAAATACACGTACCCCGCTCGCACAAGGCCTATCGCATGTGATACTCCCCGCGCACCCCTCAGAATACATGTACCCCACTCGCACAAGGCATATCGCGTGTAATTCTCCACGCGCACCCCCTAAATACACATACCCCGCTTGCATAAGCTCTATCACGTGTGATACTCGCCGCGCACCACTCAGAATACACATACCCCGCTCCCCAAGGCCTATCGCATGTAATTCTCCATGTGCACCCCCGAAATACACGTACCCCGCTCGCACAAGCCCTATCGCGTGTGATTCTCCACGCGTACCCCCAAAATACATGTAGATTGCTCGCACAAGGCCGATTGCATGTGATTCTCCACACGCACCCCTGAAATACACGTACCCAGCTCCCCAAGGCCTATCGCACGTGAATCTCCCCGCGCACCCCCCAAATGCACTGTCCCAGCCCTGTGAACTGGTGCAGGGTTAGAGCGGCCCTTTGCGCTGCATTGGGGATTTCAATGCCTTATCCTTGCGCAAGGGGCGTTCTTGGGGGTGTAACTGGCACTGTGGGATGTTCTCTGCGCCAGAACTCAAAATGGCTTGGAATCCATGAATACGCGGTGCGCCAGAATGCTGTTTAGCGCACACGGCTGGTGCACGCTGGCGCATGCTAGCTCTCTGTGCTGCTCGCGTGCGCTGCCTCTGCGCTGAAATCTATGAATTACCCTGTTAATCTATCTCCACATGAAGTGATTCGCATTAGGATCTGTGAGTATGGCAGAGGGCATCCTCCAGCGTCTAGCACGCAGGGTAGCATCCCGCAAAACGAGGGTAAGGGATATCACGGAGTGGTCTGAGAGAGTACAGGGGTGAATCTTGCAGTTGGCTATTGCATCAGAGAGGGACGAGCTAACGAACCAATAGTCTATACGGGACTCTGCATCATGGACAGATGAGTAGAATGTATACCAGTCTATCTAGTGGGTGAAGTGTGCACCATGTGTATATTAGGGATGTTTGTGTCATTATCTGCCGTAGGGTGGCTGCAGCCTTCGTGAGCCCACGCAGGATTGTGGAGTATCGGTCAAGTGATACATACTGGATGGTGTTGAATTCTCCCTCCCCACAATACCAAGGCGTTGTCCGGTATGTTAAGCATGCCTAGTACTGCCCAGTAAAATTCCGGATCATCAACATTCGGACCATAGGTATTTACTATTACCATTGAACAACCACCCACCTATCCCCATACCATCACAAATCTGCCTTAGGCATCTATCCTGCTATCCAAGGAATGGAAACCCATTGACGAGAGAATCAGGGTCAGGAGCCCTCTGGATTGGGAGGAATACTCTGTGTAATATCGAACAGGGCCCCAGTGTGCATGAAAATGGGTGTTCACATGTTTAAGTGCATGCATCTCCTGGAGTAGTAGTATCTGCCGGCTATGCCTTGTTACATATGCAGCAACCTTCCTGGCCTTAACCGGGTTATTCAGCTCTCGTACATTGCAGGAGAGTAATTTGACAGACAGCCCTCTGTCACCTTGCAGTTTGTATGCCATTTATCGCAGTATTAAACCTTGTGTGATGGTGCGCGCCCGTTGATTGGACGACGCCTGGAACGACATAACTCTCTGATTTTAAACTTTTAACAACCCCAACAAACCCCAGCCTAGTGCCGAGGGTAAAACATCTACACTTGGCCCCCCAACCCCACCACCACCCCAACTTGATGATGATACCCTTTCTTCAATTTATGGAGGTTTCCGGAGGAATGCAGGTTGTGGATCACATCTGCCATGGGTGGATGCAGCCCATCTGGCCTATAAAACCAAACATAAAGCGGTGCCACCCAGACACCTCTTTCTCATATTGCATACATTAAAAGAATATTATGCGCATTGTAGTTAATTGACTAGGTCTCTCATGCCCATAGCGGGCTGTGGGTGTCTGTTGGATCTGGTCTTTGTTCCTGCCGTGGAAGCAGGATTGAAGCCTCTATGTAGTCCATGGCTGCCATGGGATGATCAAAAAAGTGTGCACGACCCTGTGCTGTATTCACAGCTTCACAGGGAAGATCAATGCATGCAGGACCTGTCGAAGGCTGAGTTGTTTCTTGATGTGCTCGTATGATCTTCTCTGGGCTTGCACTCTGGCAGCAAAGTCTGGATAAATGTGAATGTTGTCACCTTCATGATGGAGAGGTCCCATTTCTCTTGCCAGGTGAAGCGCTGTGCCCCTGTCTCTATAGTTCAGAAGTTTATCGACTATGTTGCGGGGGGAGCTCTGGCTTGGGCACAGGGACCAATGTGCAGTGGGCTCTCTCTACCAGAAAATGATCTGAGAATGCGTCGTCTCCGAATAGGGATTTCAAAAGTTTTTCCACGTGCGGTTCCATGGGGCCATTGCCGAAGGACTCCGCCACTCCCACTATACGGACGTTATTCTGACTAAACCTGGATTCCCGGTCATCACACTTGCCATGTAGTTTGGTCATCTCATTCTTCAATAGAGTAATGTCTCGAGTGTTTTGTCCAATCGAGTCTTCGTTGGTGTTAATCCTAGCCTCAGCTTCCGTTACCTGTGCGCTTTCCTTTTCGACACGGGCCTTTAGAGAGCCAATGGTGGGGACGATATCGTCTAATTTCACATTAAATTACATGAACCCGCTCTGTATGGTGGCAAGGAGCTGGTCTTATCTGGCATTTTCTGAGGATGTCGTTGGAGGTTCAGCCGGTGGTAGTGTCATGGTTGCCGGGGGATTGGCTGCTCGTGAAGGAATCCATGGGTCCAGTCTTCTTCTTCTTGGAGCTAGCACCTCTTGTCACGCCAAGGAGATATAGTATAGATGTAGTGCAGCCTCTGGTGTGATTGGCGCAGACGAGCACACCCGACAGGCCAGGCAATGGCAGACATCGGGTATGCCCACGCAGTGGACTACATTATATGTTCTTGTGGTGTTACTGATTGACCACTAGGTTTTCATGTGGTGAGGCACTCAAATGGGGGGGTTCATCCCTGTGGCTTCCTCTGTCCGCAGATGGATGACTCTTTATGTGGGTGGCTCGTGCTGGGGAGTGCTGTTTCAATATATAACCACCACCCGGCGCTGGGTTCGGGAAACCAGGTGCGCTTTATGAGCTGATTTCGTGGGGCACTGCTGCGCTGCCTTGGAGTTCCTCTGTCGTGCCGGGGCGTTGGAGGTTGAGATGTGGGCCACGGTTCATTCCGTGTATCCGCCTCTGTGTCTCCCAAGCACTGCTTGTTACTCTAGGTATCACTGTGCTTCAAACAGATGTTTCCTGAACAGGCTATGAGTTGGCGCCCTGTATGGCAAAGTATATCGAGGGCAGAGTGTTCAGCACTACGTGACTCTTGCTTTAGTTGGTATAGGTAATGGCTCCCAACTAGTATCTGTTGATGCCCCAATTTAACCAGCAGTGTTTCCTGTATTCTCACTCCTCACAGTGGCCCCCTATCATCTGGAATGGATTGTGTTCTCCAACGTGCAGCAGCATCGCCAATTGTCTTCTGGGATACCTACTGGGCTCTGCAAAGGATGTGTTAGTCTTTTCCCAATGTTATCGGGCAGTTCCATAGACAGTGTACTAATTAAATCCCTTATACCGCTTGTGACGTAACCCATTAAAGTGTTTTTGTTTTGATGGCAGCGGCGGTGTGTGGCTATGTCCAGGCCTTTCCACCCCCCAGACACAGCACACTGCTGCTATATGTTCTTATGTCGCCATGCAGCGGTGTGTTGATGTAATGTGGACTGGTTCCTCAGGAGTGGAGAAAGTGGTGTTGGGTATAGGTTATTGTTCAGATCCCCGTTCAAACTAGGGGGTATATCAGCATATTCAGAGTTTGCAAACGTCCACATTTAGACCTTTACTGCTGCTTTTTGCATGTAATCAGTGGTCAGGCTTAAACAATTAGCAGTGTCTCCGGGAACACGTTGTGCGGCAAAATCTCACCCTCACCTTCCATCTCTCTTGCCGTATGGATCCAATAGCCAGCCCGGCTCACCCCGTGGGGCGCGTGACAGTCGCACCTCGCACGGTTGCATCCCAGTTTCACTGGGGTGCCTAGTCTGGAAGCTGCAGCTAGGCCCTTCTCAATGGACCGGTCTGGTAGCTGCAGCTGGGCCCTTTTCAATGGACCGGACCGTTTACCACCAGGGCATATGTAGTGTCACATCATTTCTGCCAAGTCCTGGGCCCAGTCAGTGATGCGCAGGGTATAGGGGGGCCCACCCGGGTTCCATGGGCATCAACCGCTAGGCAGTGCGTGCATCCAACTTGCCCCAGCAGTCCGGCCCGGAAATGAAGGCTCCCCGGCGATATGCTGTTCCACGAACCTAGTGGTTAGTCCCGACACTGCGGTGCTTCACCGATGGAGTCCTTATAGCAGTGTCTATTCTGACAGCTCTTCCCCTTATCCCAGCTGGGTAATGCTTCGCCAGGACTAATCAGAGTGTATTTTGCCCATAGCAAGTTTCAACAGCACAGGCCCCTCCTCCCTCGTGGCCCAGCAGCACCACACACACTGTGGCATTGGGTGGAATTTCTTCAGATCCCCCAGTCAGATCTCGTTAGCTCTCTCCTGCGCTGCCTCCTCCTGCAGTCAATATTTCGGTCCCGGAACACTGAATACCTGCGATTTTTCGGCCAGGTTTTGTGCACCGCTTCATATCCGTATGCAAATGGTTTTGCGGCACTGGGTGGCTCCAAAAAAGTATTATTTTAAACACCAGGATAATAAGCCGGAGCAGAGCTCTACAGCATGGCTGCCATTCAGTGTGCACGCAACAGCGCCCCCACAACCTCAACATTTATAAAAACCATTGTTCTGCAATTGATGTAACCAAGTTTCATTCTGCTTTGGATTGGGCACGTAAGACGGACACAATATCTCTTTCAATGTACAAGCCTTGCTGTAGATAAGGCTTAGATTAGGTCCAAACATTTACATAAATCATTATCCAATTGGAGTATATGCCAATGTCTCTTGATAATGGTGGATATATTGTGACTGTCTGAATTAAATCTGGTAATTAGTTTCAATTTATTGGACTCAATAGTTGCAATGCGAACTTTAGCAGTCAGTAAATCAACTCTTTCCAAACCACATACTTCTTTCTCCACTTTGTTTAGTTGTTGTTTCTTATAGTCTCCAGCTACAAATCTTTGTTTTATCAATTTACTTTAATTCCGAAAGTCTTCAAAATTGGTGCAGTTTCTTCTGACCCGAATACATTTCCCTTTGAGAATATTGGAAATAACAGTTTTCTCATGGCAACTGTCAGCATGTAACACTGAATTTACTGATGTGATTTTCCTGAAGGTCCGAGTGTGAAAGCCTGTAGGCGTAAGAGAAATGTTCAAGTCTAGAAAATCTATACATGTATCACTGAATGTATATGTAAATTGGATACCCCAGTTATTATAATTGAGGAATTCAACAACTCAACCAAACAATCCACTGTTCCAGACCAGACCATGATTACATCATCTATGAATCTTTTCCATAGATGAATGAATGGTAAAAAACTCTGATTCGAAAACACAAATTCTGATTCAAAATGATGCCTAAACAAGTTTGCTAATGCTGGCGCAAAACTAGCCCCCATAGCAACGCCAATAGGTTGTTTGTAATACACATTATTGAAAAGAAACACATTGTTATTTAAGGTATGAAGTAGCAAATCTTTAACCATTTATACGTGTTCATAGAACAAAGCTGATTCATTCCTAAAGATATAATCTACACTTGTGATAACTCTGTGATGATCTATAGATGCATATAAAGCTTTAACATCAAGTGTGACCAGAATAAGATTAGGACATACTGATAGGTTCTCAAGATTGTGTAAGATGTGCATGGTGTCTTTAATGTAGGTCGGTGTATGGACTACTACAGGTAATAAACATGTGTTAATGTAAATAGAAATTGGCTCCAAAATACCTCCTTTCCCACTTACTATAGGCTGCCCTTCCGGAATGTTGTCAAATGTTTTATGCAGTTTAGGTAACAAATAAATAGTGGGCATTGTGGGTCCATGGACCACTAAGTATTCCTTTTCCACATCTGTCAATAAGCCTTTTGAATTCTAATGTTGACTTAATGCTGACACAGTCACCTTAAGGGAATTGAGGGGGTTGGTCGCCAGTACTTGATGACATCCTGCTGTGTCCAGATGTTTCATCCGCATAATTATGTAGTCTAGTTTATCCATAACAACCACATTGTCCCCTTTTTGGCCTTTGCGTGATAATTAGATCGTTGTTAGATACAAGTTGCTGGATTGCTAGTTGCTCAGATTTGGGCAAATTCAAATGTTAGCAATTTTACATTATCAGGCAACGTATGAATGTCTTCCATGACTGCCAGGTAAAATGTATCGTCAATATTGTTTGCAGGAAAGACAGACATAACTTTGATTTCTTGGTAAGTTCTTTAATATTGAAATTCTGTTGTGCAATATTCAGTTCTCTTAGTATGTCCAACACACTGTTATCTTGAACCTGACTACAGTCTTCTAATGACAAGAGTATATGCTTGTTTAACATTGTTTTTTAAAGAGATGTCCGACAGTACTGGTAGAGTAGGTTTGGCGATATAATTGCACACTTGTCTAGCGAAGAAGTTTTAGTTTCCTGATAAATTGGAACAAATCAATCTGTGGGCCTCATTACGGGTTTGGCGGTTGCCATGCCGCTATTGGTGTCATGGTTGCCACCAAACCCGGGTCTGGGTTCCCAGAATGGGGAATTACCGGGCCATTCCGAGTTTGGTGGGCCCGGTAATTCCTCCCTCTGCGAACCCGGACCTTCCCCATTCCCATCTGAGCCCCCATAGGGCTCAATGGGAATGGGAGAGGGAGCTAACAACGGGCCGATTATGACCGGCCCGTTGTTAGCTCCCTGGTCCCCTCGCGAGACCCAGTACCGCCACCTGGTTTTACCAGGGGTCCTTACCGGGTCCCGCGAGGGGACCTCGTAATTTTGCATAATGGGTTTAATGGGTCCGCCTCCATTAGCGGAGCCCGTTAACCCATTACACAAAAGACGTAATGATGGCCAGTATTTTGACAAAATTATTGAAGCCTGAAGAGGCAAATAAAAGTCTTGGGTTAAGTACTGCATGCTGTTCCAGAGAGAGTTGATGTCTGCTTAAATTACAGACCAGATTTACCTGTTCCGAGTCTGTAATTGTTGTTGATACGAGGCTCTTGTGAATCTGCGAGGTGGAGGTGGGGTGTTTCGCCCGACCATGTTGCCCCCCCCTTGTGCGCCTTGGTTTGTGCCTGGTGTTGCAATATTTGAAACAAATGCAAGCTGGAACCTTACTTATTTCATAGACACCCTTCGGTTTCCCTTTTTGAAGCTTCTGATTTGCTCTAAAAAAGGAAGGCGGACCTGCTATTTCTTAAGTTTTAGAACTTGTAGCCTCACTAAATTCAATATTATTGGTAAAGTATTTTGTAATTTTATCTATAGTGGCATTTGGAGCATCAAAACAATCAATTTCCTGTTTAAGAATATCTATGTGTGCAACAATCCGAGTGTGTTCTCTTTCTGCATGCTCCACAAGCATTTTGAACATATTGTTCAAACTGGTCTTAAGATTGGCCTCCCATTTTAAGGCCAAATCACTGTATAAGGGGTCCTCAAAATATGGGAGGATTGCAATTCTAAATTGATGTGGAATTTAGGTTTCTTCTAAATAATGTCTAAGAGTTGTTTTTTTCCCAAATCTTATTGATTTCCTTGATACTCAGTCGTTCTAACTTAATGAACTTGTATCGTGGTGGTCGGTCAAAAAACCGAAAACAAAATATCGAATCACCAAAATCCCGAATCCAAAATCTCGAAAAAAAAAATCTCGAATTATTTATTTATTTATTTATATGTATTTGTGGGTTCAGGTAAGTATAAAAAAAAGGGTAAAATAAAAAAAATAAATAAAAAAGGGGGTTGGGGGGAACCCCCCCATTTCGAAATAAAAACGTATTAAAAAAAAATTCAAGATTTTTGTTTTCGATATTTTGGATTCGAGATTTTTGTTTTCGATATTTTGTAATTCGTTTTTTTCACTATAAACCTTGTATCGTACATCTTCCTTCTCTGTATTTAACCTTTTGAAAGGATTCAAAATGGAGCCCCATCGGGCAAAGAGTGCTTTCATATCATCTTCCCGAGTGAGAATATTTTCCACTGCTTGTGCCATTGTCTACCAAATGGTTGAAATCTATTATAAATCTTGTTTGAAAAGCTGCTGGGTTTCTGTTCTTAAACTTAGTCCGCATACGTTCTATAAGTATTTAAGTAATTTTCACAATAGAACAAGATTGACAAATTAAATAAGCCACACATTCATATCTAGTGCGTTCTCTTTGCATATTTGAGTGAACCAATCCATATTAGTAATGGACTAAAAGTGTTCTAGGAAAATGGCGGCTACTCAAGCACAGCCTTGCTACTCACGTGTGACAGGCGAGTGTCTCAAATGAGTTAATATATTCCATAGCAAGGAAAGCGTTGCACTTCCCTGACAAAAGGCTTTCACGCTGAAAAGCTAGGTACGGCTCACTGCGGTCGCGGTACTGAGTGAGTTTTCAACGTTATGCCGTTTGAGAATCAAATGCTCAAGTTTACCATGATCAATTCAACTTAGACGATGTATTGTCTTTCATTTTTCAGTATAATTGGTTGGTTGAACCCACAAAATGGATGAACGCTTTACCTTTGCGAACACGCATGATGTCTACAGATCTGTCTATTCCGCATCCGCGAGGCATGTATAGAGGTAAAAACGCCCTTATGCAGTGTGGTTTTTGGTTTCCTTAGTTTGTAAAGGCATTCACAAGTGAATCTGGTTTCCACAAACCTAAAATTTGTACAACATATTGTTTTCAGATAAGTAATAGAGGATCACGTGGTACCATCCACAATAGTAACCGGTAAGAAGATGATACAATTGGTTATTTAAAGTATAACTCAATGTTTATTATTAATTGGGAATAGCTGTACATTGGCATCACACATGCCACACAGCAGTTCATTATCATTGTGTCTGTTTTTTGCTCCAAGACAGATACAGAAATTGAGGATCATTCAAGATAGATCACACAATTTACATGTATTTAAATATATTAGATGTGACATGGAACACAGAACCACTATGCCCAATGACTAATCCCTTGTTTTTATTGTTTTTTCTCTTTCTCTCTTATTTGTTTGCCTGTGAATTCAATCGGTACATAATCTGGTCTCGCTAATATTTTGATCATTACTGTACATGGGTTTGTTTATATGTTATCCATCTGCTGGATGGTGTGCTATAATGTGATTCAATAATCTTTGTGTTTTCTAATTATGATAACATGTTGTTACCTAACCTTATTGTCACTGAATGTGACACTGGTGTGCGTATGTACACTTATTTATTGTATTCATTTTGTTTGCATATTTCTCTGTAATTCAGCCTCAGAAGAAGAGCATGTAGCTCGAAAAACACGTGTTAGGCTGACAACCACAAGCTGATTTGCTATATAATAAAATGCCTGTGATCCTCGCAGCATCAACATTGTGACATTTGCGCAGAGTAAATGTATCCCTGTATTTGTACATTATTTGACTGTGGCGTATTGAGCAGTATACCCACAACCACATTCACCTGCTGCATTTTGTGCATTCTCATGTATATGCCATAATTTTGAGGCAGTTACAGTGTGTGTAATAGCACATGGGTGTCTAGTCTTTTTCTGCTCTGGTTCTGACACTGAAAAACAACTAACACAGTTACAGCATCCCAGCCCACAACATTACAACTGTGTGCCCCCTGAGTGCCATGCCACACCTGCAAGCAATAACTCGCCAGCCTCTCATCTCCATGTCTCCCTCCGCACCCATGCAGCTGGACTTGTACACCTCAGGCCAACGCTCATAAATACTCCCAACACAGTGAACATATTCCTGCCAATGTCACCATTCCCTGAGCTAACATGAGTGCCATGAACTAACCAGGACAAAGTACACACCTGGCTCCTATCCAGAGCATTTCACCCT
This sequence comes from Ambystoma mexicanum, assembly GCF_040938575.1. NCBI lineage: Eukaryota > Metazoa > Chordata > Amphibia > Caudata > Ambystomatidae > Ambystoma > Ambystoma mexicanum. The sequence continues at coordinate 107,348,423 of NC_090941.1, read as the reverse complement.
AAATCACCTTCTCAGCTTGCATACGCAGGCAGTGTGTAAAGTAAACCAAATGGACCGCCTTGAGGTGTCCCGTATGAAACAAAGTAACATAACAGCTATGGTCTAATTAGTGGCATCAAAGGGTGGGGTAGCACCCCTGGCCAATCAGGCCCCTAGATTCGATGCCTTTGAAATTTGCCCTCCAGAGTGGGCTGGGTCCCCTGTGAGGTACTCTGCAGAGTAACATTGCTGGCACACTGCATCTGAGGCAGTTGCACAATGGCTGGTTTAGTACCCCTGGATGGCAAGGGCACTGGCTTGGGCACCTCCAATGCATGTCACCAGGAGAGACCTGGATATGGCATGTCAAACCTACTTTCCTGCTAAGCTGAGCCTGCCTTGTGTAAGAAATTAAGGACTTTGTCAATGTATCCCACATGGAACTGTGAAACGTGGTTTACTGTGCAGTGACCACTGCGTGTCTGTGGTGTGCCTGTGAACATGCAAAGCTTCAGTGGGTTTTGCAGCTGCCTGTCCTGCCAAGGTACCAACAGCCATCCCCCCGCACCATAAAACCACCTGGGTATTCACTCCTGCGACCATGCAGGGGGGTTGATATGTGCCAGGAGGCAAGGTTCTGTGCCTGCTTATACATCTCATTTGAAGAGCTATCTTGTGCCCTAGGCTGAGCTCCATGATGGCTGGGTGTGCCACCCCCTCCACTGAGAACCTGCCTTGAATGTGGGTCTACTGTTTGCCTTGCCAGGAACGGACCTGGGGCATCCTGCTGGGGACCATGTCCCTCCATGGAGGTAAAAGAACAAATGCATCTAGTCTAGAGCACCACTGCTGCACCACCTCACCCCTGACCTTTATATGCCTGGATCTCATACGGATCCTGGGGCCATATGGACCTTCATGGCCAGGACCACTGGAATGCATTACACTACCAGATGGCTGGCCTCCTCTGGAAGTCCAGATGATGGTGAATTCAAAAATGCACATTTAAAGTGGGTCCAGAAGGAGACAGGATGCTCATGGCCAGAACTCCTCCTCTGTCACCCAGGGAGGTGTAGGGTATTTTGTGTAGATTTGGGGCCTAGCAGTATTTTCTTACCACCAAAAATAAAAGTAATTTAGCTACAATCACCCCTTGCATTCAGATTGGGTTTGGTATTATAGTGGTATCGTGGCTATGCATTATTTCAGTACACAGATACATTTAGTTGGTATGCATTTTGTTGTGGTATAGTGATGAGCATAATTTCTTTGTTTTATTTGTGGCCCCAACATACAAAACCCCTTTCTTTTGTTTAGACTGTTCTTGCGATCTCTAGAGGCCTTAGGCTTCTACATTATTCAAGAACACTACATTTTCATATGGAGTGCCACATATGGCTGTTATCACTGATTTATCTACACCAGTGAGCTGTGCTTCCATAAAGTATTCACAATAACATGTGGTATAATCACTAATTTATTTACATTAGTGAAACTATTTCCTGAGGCCTCTTTCTCTGCTGACTCATGTACGTCCAACAGACTATCAGATTGTGTTCCACTCAGAAGTCACACACACATACACTGAGTGGAACCACGCACACAGCTATTTATAATTACTCATAACATAACATTTTCCACATGGGATGCTTGACATATATTACCTAATAACCTCCCCTTTTATCAGGTGATATGGGCTAACTGTTCCAGAGAAAAACAGAAGCAAATAAAAGCCTTTACACGGATTGTGATTTACATCAATTTCATTTCTAAATCATACATTACCAGTTTTGTGAGGCAGTCTTTTCTAGAATAAACATAAGAGAAGCAATTGCAAAATACATGGCATTTCATTAGATTCTTTGCAACAATAAAAAGAACAGTGCATCAGTTGACTTGCATTTCTGAATAGCAACATTAGAACGCAGCTATCGCTACGCTTCCTGACTGAAATAGCTTTCATTCACACACCGCATTCTCGCTTTCTGTAAGATAATTACCAGCAAAATTGTAGCAGAGCAGCACGCGAACTCTCTGGACAGGTCACTTTCTTTAAATGCTCGGGGCTTCCCTTTGTAACACCCGGCGAGGACATGCAGTTCCAATCTGCACTCTTTGGTCCTCAAACCGGTGCCAATTGACTGGAATCTCCAGCCTGCGAAGGTCAGCAGTACACTGGAACGACGCTCCTCAATCAGGCATCCCCAGAGCAACTGCCCTCAGGCTTCTCACCCAAGCTGTGTAATATGTCCACTGCCTTTCTCTCTCCCCGAGATTCTTCAGGAAACCTCCGTTACAGCCCCCAAGGTGACGTGTCACCAATCAAAATACACAATAATCTATCCTCCTCTTTCAACAATGGCTTGGCTTATACGGTTTAGAAACTGTATCTACTCATTTCCTGGCATGCAGATTTTGCATCCAGCTAACACAGTGAACAGAGAAAAAAAATGAATCCAAGTGCACGTTTAAAATGACTTTCAGAGCCTGTCTTTTCCACCTCATTTTGCACTGGAGAACACATTATGATGTTATTTGATTAGATTCATGTTAGTACTGTTAATTATATTAGTTCATTAATCCTCTAATGTGTCTCCTGCAACAGAGGCATTTCAGGTGAGAGAAAAAAAATGCCTTTTTAAATGTGATAAAAATTGCTGTGTTTTTGACTGAGTAGCCTGTCTTCATTTACATGTCCATATGTTACACCGGCAACACATAGCTTGCTGTACGGCATTATAGCAATACATTGATCCCATGCAGTGGTGCTGCACTCCAAAAACACGCTAAATAATCCTACATATCCCCTCCTTTTTTCTGAGAATTTTGGCCATGGTCCAAGCCACAATTGGAAGGAATCCAACTTGCCCCCTTTCTTCATTTAACATGTAGCAATCCAACAAAATCAATACTCATATGTGAAAAAATGAAACTGAAAGGTCACTGTTCAATCATCATAATATCAAAATTCATCTTTGAGTCCATCAGTTCTTATAAAATAATTTACATTTCTCTTCCTAATGGAAGTGTCCATAGTCCAGTGTTTTCATTTTATACTTGAAGTTAATCACAAAACAATAAAATAAAACAAATAGTTAAATAAATAATTAAGATAACAGATTAACATAATTAATTAAAATAATAAATACGTGGAACTCCATACTCCAGGACACTTGTCTGCCTCTGACATGTCCCGACCGGCGATGTCACATCATTTGGTTCATTCGGGTGCTCTTCCATCTTGGCACTCTTGGATCCTTTTTCCATAGAAGTCATCTTTTCTTTGGCATTCCGGTTATTTTGTCTTCACCTCCACCCGGAGGCAGGCATCATTTGATCTTCTTCCAGGGGACTCCATGATTCCATTGCCTCCAGTGTGCTCTGGTCCCGTGTCCTCCAAGTACAAATATGTTAATACTCTAAATCAAACAGAAAATAAACAAATTAAGTATATAGCAAAATACTAACTTCACCCTTTTGCCAAAAATAAAACGTGCTTTGCAAAACATTTCGTCCCTTTTCTCTCGCCTTCTGAAATTAAACATATGTTAAAGAGAAAACGAACATACATAAAACAGCATTCAATATATAATACATTTTCATTTTGCACACCAACTTCATAAATTTCAGCTTCCATTTTTTTTATATATATATTTACATATATTACAGTGTTTATGTGCCATTATCATAATCGACCATCTTTTTTTAACTTCTCTGCCACTAGTATTGACTAGACCCATTCACTTTACCTTTTTATGTTCAAGGGACTTTATCTGCTTCTACACGCTCAAGTTGTTTAATCTCATGTTTGGGGTGACATGGTTTAATTTGATTCACGTGAACAAACTGTTCTGTTGCTGTTTCACCTTCAGTCTTCAAAATTTTATAGACCACAGGAGAGACCTTCTCTATAATTCGATAGGGCCCCTGCCAGGCTGCTAGAAATTTGGAATTTTTCTGTTTACCTTTTCCAAAATGAAATTTATACACCTGATCACCCACACAATATTCCTTTACTGACGTCTTTTTATCATAATATGACTTTGCACTGTCAGCAGCTCTTTCTAAATGTTTCTGTACAAAAACAAATGCATGTTGTAAATGCTTCCTCAGTTCATCAATGTATTCATGAACTGTGGATGCGCTCACAAGTGCTTGCTCATGTGTCCTGTAAAGCAGGTGTTGTGGTAACACCATTTTCCTACCTGTTAAAACTTCATGAGGGCTAATACCTGTTGCTTTGGCAGGAGTTGATCTGATTGCCATCAGAACCAAAGGTAAGCGTAAATCCCAGCTGGAACCTGCTTCTGCCACAAATTTTTTTAAAATGTCCACAACAGACCTATTGCTGCGTTCAATTCCACCTGAAGAAGCCGCCCGATATGCGATATGTAGCTTTCTCTTCACACCCAGTATTTGCCATACCTTACTCATTAGAGCACTTGTAAAATGACTTCCTCTGTCTGATTCTATTCTTTGTGGCAACCCAAACCTTGAAAACACATGGTTCACCAGCAATGTGGCTGCTGTTTGCGCACTACAATCTGGTGCAGGAATACACTCAATCCACTTCGACATCAAACACACCACACTTAAAATATAACGGTTCCTTCTGCTCTACCTCTTTACAGGCCCTACATAGTCTATTTGCAAATCTGACCATTGAAGAGTTAGGCCTCTTTTCATGAATGGAGCTCTATGCATTGGTGAAGCAGGTTGAAATTGGGCACATACTAGACATCCTCTAGTATATAATTCTACATCTTGGGACATATGTGGCCAATAAGCATAATCTTTTATTATTTCCATTGTTTTCTGTGAGCCTCTGTGGCCTGCAGTTATAGCATCATGTGCATGGTGTAGCATTAACCCTCTGAATGAAAGGGGTACCACCCACTGTATTTGTCCTGTTATGGACTCTCTAATCATGAGTCCATCTTGTAGTCTTATTCATTTTTTATTCTTTAATAGCACCCTCAACTCTTCTTTTCCCATACAATCATTTTCTGTTAAAGGGTTTTCTTCAGGATCTATCAAATGATTATAATAGATTCCCACAATTTGATTATCCTTTTGTGCCTCAATCAGATCTTGGTCTGGTGTATCATAACTCCACTGTACCACTGGTTGACCTGTCCCCTTTGGTGCTTTAGAACGTGTTACTGCATCAATTTGTATTTCACCCAGTAAATGTTCAATAGGTAGCAATTCTCCCATCACAGCCCCAATCAATTTTAGCCAGGTGATCTGCCTTATCATTTCCCTCCTTATCCTCTCCTGGAGTTTTCAAATGCCCACGAATTTTCCTCCAGTATATTGTTAAATCATTTTCTGACACCAATTTATCTATGGCTTGTATCATTTTTCCATGTTTCAGTGGCTTTTTGTTGTATGTAATCATGCCTCTCGCTTTCCAGACAGGTAAATATTCCACAAAGCTATTTTGTGCGTAATCAGAATCAGTCACCAGGACAATTTCACTGAATTTATTATTAACTGCAGTAGCAATTGCTTTATAAATGGCTGCCAATTCCACTACCTGACTGCTTCTAGCACCAATTCTCATCCCTATACTCGGGATACCTTCACACTTCAACCAGACATTCCCTATTCCTGACACTAATTGTTTATCACTGTCATTTTCAATGTGAAAAGCATTACCATCAACATATACAGTTGGCAAGTCTTTGCATATTTTTTCATCAAAAGCTTTGTGTGGTGATTGTTCAAATTCCTGCCAATTAGGTTCCACTTCTATTTCATTTGATAATGGTTCAGCTGCACAGTCACGTAAATCTGCTAAACCTTGAGCAATTGGGCTTTTTTTATTTTGGCCATATCTCACTTCTACAGGAAAACCCTGTAATGCTAGCGTCCATGAAGTGATTCTGGACTGCGCTAGATTACCTGACCTAATTCTTTTACTCTCTAAAAACTGCAAAGGTTGATGATTTGTCTCAATAATCACCTTTTCTCCCTGAACAATGGGGTGGAAATGTTGTAGCGCCCACACAGTGGTTAATAGGGCCTTTTCACATGCATTGAATTTAATTTCAACTTGGGAAAATGCCTTACTTGCATATGCAATGGTTTTGTGATTCAAATAATGTTTTTGTGATAACACTGCTGACATAAAATGTTCAGAGAAACCTATTTTTATAAAGAAATCCATGTCCTTTATGGGATATGCTAAACATGGTGCCTTTACAAGACATTCCTTTAATTTAGCCACTGCCTCAGACTGCTCTTTTTCCCATTTCCAGGGTGTATTCAGTTTAAGCAGTTTAGTCAATGGTTGAGTGATTTCAGCATAATTTTCAATGAACTTTCTGTTATAGCCTGTCATTCCTAATAAACTTTTTACCCCTTTCACATTTTTAGGATCTTTTAGTTTCTGTATGGCCTCTATTTTCTTCTTTTGTGGATTTTGTCCATGTTCAGTCACTTCATGGCCTAGAAAATTCACCTTTTTCTTGCACCATTGTGCTTTTTGTAAAGATACTTTGGCGCCTGCTTTCTGCAATTGGCCAAGAACATGTCTTATTTCATCAAAATGGCTTTTCAAGCTCTCATTTTTTATCAGCACATCATCCACATAAACTATGATTCCTCTTTCTGCTGCATCAGGCATAGCCTTCCTCAAAAATATGCCAAATTCACTCCCACTCGTGACGTACCCGAATGGAGTTCTAACCCATGCGTATTGAGTCTTAACAAATGAAAAGGAAAATAAATTCTGTATCTCCTCTGCCAATGGCACACAACAATATCCAGAGGTGAGATCTAATTTGGTGAACACTTTTGAACCATGTACCTGAGCTAATCCCTGATCAATGAATGGCAGTGGCCACCTGGATACTGGCACTCTTTTATTTAACTCTCTCAAATCTGCACACAGTCGCCATTGACTGTTTGGTTTTAACACACCTAAAATAGGTGTATTGGATGTACTATGAATGGGCCTGATGATTCCCCGCGACTCCAAATTTTTAATAATCTCTGCCAATGATTCTAAACCTGCCAGCGGTAGTCTATACTGGCGTACACATACTGGGCTTCTGCTACACCCTTCCGGAAGTGTGGCCACGTGTAAATTAGTTAGCCCGCAATCATAAGCATCTTTTGCAAATACATCTTTAAACTCCATAAATATCTTCCTTAATTCACTTCTATCCTCCTCGTTGTCACATGCATCCACTAATAAAATCTGCTCCTCTACCATTTTGGAGAATTCTGGAAAATGTTCCGGCATGGTAATCTCAGTGCTTTCCTCTAATTGTGTGGCTGTGTCTCTTTGTAAAGCTGCCACATTTAAATGTTTTGGCATATCAGCTTCCACTTCAATGGGCTGAATTTCTATTTCATTTTCATTTAAGTTAAATGTTATGCAGTCCTCTTGATGACAGCACACTGTCTTGCTTGAATCATACGGGTACACAGAGTTAATTTTAAATATCCCTTTGGGTTGAGAGTCCAGGTATTCTGGCAATTCACCCTTAGCATCTACATACTTTTCAGGGATATTTCCAATCACCATGTTATTTATATCAGCTGTGTAATGTGATTTGTGTATGGCCGTTCCTACTGGGGAGTTTTCCTCTAAATGAATATTCTGATAACCTTTATTATTCACCATAATTTTTACAGACCCCTCACCCACATCTACCAATGGAATGTATTCATAATCCAGGCCTTGCTGTTTTATGGATTCATTCAGACATACAAATGCATCAGAATATTTCATCTGCTGTCCATTTTTGCATTTCAATGTTATTGCAAACTGCTTTGTGAATGCAGGGATAACAGTATCTTTCCTCATTTGAAATTCAATTGCATAAGGGACCAGCTGTGCGCAATTATAAGCCCTTCTTTTGTCTTCAAATTCAGGTACTGGCCCACCTATGCGTGACCATATCTTTTGATTAAGGAAATCTAGCACCATACACATTCTGTGCATGATGTCATTGCCCATGTAAAAGTTATTTTGCGTTCCACACACTATCCAAACATTATGGTAAATTGTTTTTGTCCAATGCTAATTTTCAGCATGCATCTACCCGCAATTCGGTTTTCAAAGTCTGGACCGTCTAAACCAGAGACATACTGGTTTTTAATCCTAAATTTCGGGATCTCCTCCCTTTCCATTATTTTTTGCAACAATTTCTCATTAATGAAGCTCCTTTCCTGTTCAAGCGCTAAAGTGGCTTTTATTGATTTAGAATAGTCAATTATCCCAACATGAACCTATGGTTGTTCATCTTCCATGTGTATTTCAGCAAGAGTGGTAATGTGTTTTTCTGAACCTGCTCTAGGAGCAGTATTCTGTTTGCATGTCTTCTCTTTTAAATACAAACGTAAGGTGTGCTCATCTATGGCAGTTTGCCATTCTTTCCTTGGGTCTAAGTATATTTGTACAGGTAATTTTTTATTTTCACTCTGCATCTTGTCTTGACACATTAATATAACAGTGACGCTAGGTATGCAACTATTCTGGAGATACACCTCCACTGTATCATTTGTTTTTGCAACGGTGTGACATTCATTTATATTGCTGTTTTGTGATTTTAGTTTCTTAGGTCTCATTGTTTTTTTTGTTAAGGAACACAGTACTCCATTCACCCCATCTATGAGCGGAGATAATCTTTTCAGGCAGTCTGTTCCCATTAGAAATGGAATATCACAAATGGATGTGACCAATACCTCCTGTTTCATTCTGTGTTTACCTATCTTTTTGTCAACCTCGGTGGCGCCTATAATAGACACCTCCTCCCCGTTAAAATTATGCACTGGACCTTGATTCTCCTTTACTGTGATCTGATTCTGCGGGGATCTCCCTTCATTGATACTCTTTACTAATTCTTTAGACATAATTGTGGCCTGTGCGCCAGTGTCAATCATTGCAAATGTATGGCATTTTTCTTCCACAATGATGGGAGCATAATACCTGTCTTCAACTTCCTCTAACACACATAGGAAATGCAAATTCTTACTGATTACAGGGCTCACCTTTCTCAGGCCTTTTTCACTTTTGGCTAAGCACATCGGTAAATGGAAAGACATTTTTCCCTCCTTTTTGCTCATTCCTGTGTGAGAAACTTTATTCATTTCCCCATGTTCAGAGGTTTTTTGGAGTGTGGCCACCGTTTGCCCATCCATCCAGGTATCATCAGAGGTCACACTACAACCCTCCAACTGAACAAGTGTAACAACATCACTTGGCAATTTGTCATTGTCTAATTCTATGCATTTGTGATTATTCAGTATGGTACCAGCCCTTTTCACCTGTTCAAAAATATGTGGTTCAAAGAATTCTTCAGGTGATTGACCTGTACCCTCCTTTTGAGCATTTCTTTTTCC